>NW_028270148.1:106697327-107923399 GCF_037043375.1 Chiloscyllium plagiosum | reverse complement strand
TGCATTTTTAGCTCAAGGATTTATGCGCTGGAGACAGCATTTCCAAAGGCTGAAGTGTTTTTTTTTTGTTTTGATATTTGTTGCTGATTCAAATTTCCTTCACAGGGTAAGAGTAAGATTTAGAGGCAAAAGCCATGAAATGAAACATCTGCGCCCCTTATCACTTTGTTTAACGAGGAACTTTCATTCCAATCGTGTTTGCGCTGTCTCACATTTGATTTTGTCAATCCCATAAAAATGGGGAATGTCACAAATTTTCCTTTTGGATAACAATGTAACCAGTGGCTTCTCGGTCCAGGTATGGTCAGAGTGGCTTTCTCGATTAGGTGTCATTTGTCAGAAGTTTAAAGCACATGGGATGTGATTTCTCTTGGTGGAAGCAAACCTATTGCCAACAGTAATGTAACTTTCTACATGGTACTTGGAGGTAAAATTGTAGCCATCGTTCTCTGATTAGACAATGAGGAACTGATAAGAAGCAGGAGGAATTATCCAACAGAGAAGGTGAGCATTAATGAACATTTTTCATCATTCTGCTTATTGGATGCCTCATACTGCTACCAATAACAGATGCAATCTTGTAGACCACTGTCATGGCCAAATGCCTCCAACTATTTCCGTGAATTAATCTATTTTTGGAGGGCGATTGTTGTGGCAAGGGTTTTGTGACAACTTGCACAATAAGGTGACTCAACAAATGCATAGGTGCACTCTGTTACTGAACCATTTGTTAAATTGCTAATTGTTGTCCGTAGGTCTGAAAGGGTTAATGGTGAGGAGTGCCATAAGCTCTGCTGGTGTCATATGGACTTGAGTGCAGAATAGTTAAGGATCTCAAAGGAGAGAGTGCGAGCTAACATCCAGATCCTTCTCAAAGTCACGATCACAATATCTACCATTATCGACGCAACCTTGAACTGTGCACTGACATGCAGCAATACGTTACTTTACCTTATTAACTGCAAGAGACTCTTCTTGCTAGCCCAGGAAATGGTGATCCTTTACCACAATAAGTCAAACAGACACTATACAGCCCTTAGAAGGATGCTAGTGAACACTTTCGTCATGACCTTTCGTGTGAAATGAAGGAATATTTTTTAATGTGTACCAAAGAAATGATGTCTGACACATTTTCACTCATGTGGTCCATACAATGGTGTGTTGGTAGTGTGCTATTAGGAAGGTAAGAATAATTTGACAACATTATCCAGCTAGCCTACACATCTTTGGACTGTGAGTGGAAATCAGAGCACCCACAAGAAACCCATGCAGACACAGGGAGAATATGCAAACTCTACACAGTCACCTGAGAGTGGAATCAAATGTGGGTCCGTGTTGCTGATGAGGCAGCAGTGCCTCACTGAAATCTGTCATCCTTCCCTGGTCTGATCTACGTGTGAGTCCAGGCTCTCAGTAATATGGTTAACTCTTAATTGTGATCTGAAATGGCCCTTGCAAATGACTTGGTATTAGAGGTGGGCAATCAATGATGACCCAGCCAGTGATGCCTATGACCGGGAGTAAATAAACACCAGACAAGGTATATTTTCACTGACCAGCATTGAGTAAGTATTAATGAAAAGTGAATAGCTATATTTTTTCAGTGCATCATTCTTTTTCCAGTCCAACTTCATAGTGACAAACCCATGGGAATGGATAAAGGGAAGCTTGCTTATTAAGAATTTCTTTGATCCTAGTTTGAACTATCTGCTGATTACAGTATCCAAAAGGACAAGAGAAAGCACTGGTTCACACTTATGCCTGAATATGAATGAAGGAATGAGATGGTTCCCACTGTAGACAATTCTGGCATTATGCATGTCGATAGCCTGTAAAAGATCCATAAACAATAACTTTTATTTACATTGCGTCTTTGCAGTTGGAAAACATCCCAAGACGCTTCACAGAATCACAGTCGGATACAAAAGGATTCCAAGCCAAAGTATAAGTTCATCTCGTGAGAGTGACAGATGCTTGTTCTCAGATGTGGGCTTGAAAGAAAGAGGGAACACAGAGAAGTGAGTGGTTTTAAGGAGGGAATTGTAGAGTGGGTAACGAGGTGACTGCAGACAGAGGCGGGGGAAGGTGATGGTGTACCGGTACAATCGTTTAACTGTTAATCCGGGAATATTCCAGGTTACTTGAGTTCAAATCCCACCACGGCAGGTGTTACAACTTGAATTCGCTAAAATTGTATCTAATGATGACCAACCATCCATTGTTAGGGATAAAACCCATCTGTTTCACTTCACTAATGCTCTTTAAGGAAAGAAATTGCCATCCTTACCTGGCCTAAACTCTATGTGACTCCAGACCTGCAGCAATGTGGTTGACTCTTAACTGCGCTAAATTGGTACACTCGGCTTTGTGTTCATTGTCTGAATGACCTACCACCTGAATGTCAGTCTCTCTGTCATAGTTTTGTTCTTCAGCTCATTAAAGGTGCTGATGGGCTGTTTGGTGCGTCCATCTCATATAACCATGAGGCAAAAGTGATGCTGGAGATTAGACTCAAGATTAGAGTGGTGCTGGAAAAGCACAGCAAGTCGGGCTGCATCCGAGGAGCAGGAAAAGTGACATTTCGGGCAGGAACCCTTCATCAGGAATGAGGATGCTGCCTGACCTGCTGTGCTTTTCCAGCACCATTCTAATCTTGACTCATATAATCATGAGGCAGGAGTAGAGAAATTCTCTCGCTGCTGAGACCTTTCAGAGTAGAAGCAGCTGGTGCTGTATTTAACACCCTTTAATACATCATTTAACTCCTTTTCAGATGCTGCAAGTTAGGAGCTTCCACGTACAGTCTCTCAGAAAGCGAAAATATGAATGCCAGTTGCATCCTGTGTAGATGTGTGAGCGGGTTGTGTCTTCCTATGCAGAAAGGAAAGAAGATGATGTCAAAGGTTTCCCTGAGGTCCAAAACTGAACTCCTGAAAGGGAGAACATGGATTCTGAGTTGGGCTGGGATGAGCCAGGATAATTGTTGATTTGCTAATGCCTACTTTGGTAGCTGGGGGAGGGAGAAGGACACTGCCTGTACACCATTTAAGGCCATGATGTTGAAAGGACATTAATGTGGAGGCCTGAAGAAACTGCAGCTGACAAGTAACTGTTCTGACTTTGGGAAATATCGATGTCTGGTTTCTCAAGAGCGAGCTGGACTATAAGTAAGATGCAAATGCACGAAAACAAGGTGATCACCATTTATTGTTGAGATTCTGACCTCACCTTTGAAACCATAAGGAGAGAAGTGAAAGAAAGATCTCGATATTGAGAATCAGTTTTTAAAATTTTCAATGTGTTGTCCCAAATCCCTTACCATTACCCATGTTGCTTAAGGCAGGGGAAAATTCTATGCAAATTTCCAATTTTATTCTCGGGCAGTGCATTCCTGGATGTAATTCAGTGTGTTTATATTTAGAAAGAAAGAACAGTTTGCCTCTTCATTGTTTGCAACTTATTGTCTGTCTGTGTCCTGTCACTGTCAATGAAGCTGCCAGTGGAAACTGTTTCACCTTAATTACTCCATCAGGACTGTTTCAATATCTCCTATGAAACAGAAGGACAGGCTTTTTGTTTTAATAGTGCCTTTTAAGAGGGTGGCATGGTGGCCCAGTGGTTAGCACTGCTGCCTCACAGTGCCAGGATTGTGGGTTTGATTCCAGCCTTGGGCGGCTGTCTGAGTTTGCACATTCTCCTTGTGTCTGCGTGGGTTTCCTCCTACAATCCAAAGATGTGCAGGTTAGGTGAATTGCCCATAGTACTCAGGGATGTGTAGGTTAGGCGCATTAGTCAGGGATAAATGTAGAGTAATAGGGGAATGGGGTCCAGGTGAGATATACTTTGAAGGGTTGATGTGGACCTGCTGGGTTGAAGGGCCTGTTTCCTGTAGGGATTCTATGTAAAATGTTCAAAGACATCTAACTGTCTATTTGCATTTCCAAAGATAATTAAATGGCAGAAGTGCAAACAACCAGGCTCCAAATGATCACTGTGATAATGACCATGTGATCTTTCCATTTTTATGAATTAGACAAGGTTGGTATGCAGACTCAGTAAGGGATGAGGAAGGTGAATGGACTGTTGGCATTTATTACAAGTGGGAATCAAGTATACAAGAATGGAAATGTCGCTACAGCTGTGAGATGGCATCTGAATTATTGGGTACAGTTTGATCTCCTTACTCTAGAAAGAATATTACTGCAGGGGAGGCAAATCAGAGAAGTTTCACTTCACTTGACAGCTCCATACGATGCAGGGTTGTGATAAAAGGATGCTGACACCAATCCTCTCTGCTTGAATGAGTCTACGGAACAAGTTAATGCATGATAAAAACCAGGTACATGCTCGGAGCAAAATATCCGCACAATCAGCACCCTTTCTCCCCAGCACTCCACCCCAACACTATTGCATAAATCTTCCGGTAGCCGATCATTTTAACACAGCATCCTGCTCGCTTGCGCATGTGTCTGTCCTCAGCATGCTGCAATGCTCCAGTGAATCACAGTGAAGGTTGGAAGACCAGCATCTCAGCTTCAGACTGGGCATTTTACAGCCTTCTGGACTTAATATTGAGTTCAACGCCTTCAAACTGGGAACCCACTCCCATTCCTTCCCTTTCGTTTAGCTTTACTTGTTATATTCTCTGTCACCACGTCCTATCTCCTCTCTCACTTCAGTGACATTGTCTGTTCTTTCCAGTCTGCCAGTTAGACGCACCATTGTTCTGTCATTTTCACATTCCGATTATTTAATCTGAATTATCAACACCCTTTCACCCCCAGCACTCCACCTCTCTCTGCCACCATTGCATAAATGCTGCCCCCTCCACACTTCATGTCAGCTCTATGAAAGGTCATCAAAGACTCAAACCATTAGCTTGCTCCCTCTCCAAGGATGCTGCTTGACCCGCTGTGATCTTCAGCATTTTTTTTTTTGTTTTCAGCTACAATAGTTCATTAATCATGGTTTTTGTTTTTTAATTTTTTTTCAATAGACATTGTTGCCTTTCCTTACCTCATCCTAAGAGGACAGGTTGGGTCTGTACCCATTGGAATTTGGAAGAATGAGAGGCTATCTTATTGAAAGGTGAAAGATCCTGAGGAGAATTGTCAGGTTGAAAGCCAACAAGGTCTTTCACCTCGTGGGGATGAAGTAGTTTTTAAAATTAGGGGGTTTCTCCTTTAAGAAGGAGCTGAAGAGGAATCATGTGCTCTCAGAAGGTCACGGGACAGTGGAATTCCCTTTCCCAGAGGATTCGGGATCACCCACTGTAACACTCAAGGCGAGGTTTGTCAGATATTAGCTTGAGGGATCTGATAGCAGACAGGAAATGGGAGTTGAGGCAGCAAGCTGACCAACCATGATAGTGGAGTCAACTTGAGGAAGCAAATGTCCTACAGCTACTCCGGTTTCTTGTGTTCTTGGTTTATTTGTGTTGTTTGGATATCAGTATTGCCTCGCAGAATGGGAATGGTATCCTTCAAGATTGTTTTCTTCCTTTGACTCGTGAATGGGGTATGGGTGTCACTGGTGAGGGTAACATTTGCTGCCTGTCTCAATTTGCCCTTGCATTACCGAAGACAGTGAAGAGTCAACCGCTGTGGAGTAAAACTGACCACCGTCATTCCTATATCATTCTCGGAAATAGTTTCAGCCAAGACTGTGAATGTCAATTTGCCTTAGAGGTAGCTATCTGAGTTGGGAAATTAGAGTCATGTGGTTGTACAGAACGGAAATAGACCCTTTGGTCGAACTCGCCAATGAATTAGATACCTGTCAGCTGCCTGCGTGTTAATGCCCTTCTTATGAGGTTCCCTACTTGCTCCGTGCTGGCACCCATTCAGGGATAATCTGGAAAAGAAGCATAGAGATAGAAAATCAGCCATGATCTAGTTGAATGTCAGGGAAGGCACAAGGGGCCAAATGGCTGCCTCCAATTTCCTAATTTTTCCTCCTTGTCCCTTATAATGTACGTTAAAGTCTGTCTGGGTGAACGTCGGGGTTTTCTGTTCACTAGCCATTGGAAATGATAGACACCATGACGCATTTAAAGTGAACCTTTCCTTGAGGTCATTATAATGGGACTACCATGAAATATTTCTGTAGACGTGCAATCAAAAGGCCCAATTTCTGCTTGTGTTAAATATTTGAAGTGATCTTTGATGATAATTCTATGATCAACAAAAGATTTGATAGCATAGAGTCATAGAGTCATAGAGATGTACAGCATGGAAACAGACCCTTCGGTCCAACCCGTATACGCCGACCAGATATCCCAATCCAATCTAGTCCCACCTGCCAGCACCCGGCCCATATCCCTCCAAACCCTTCCTATTCATATACCCATCCAAATGCCTCTTAAATGTTGTAATTGTACCAGCCTCCACCACATCCCCTGGCAGCTCATTCCATACACGTACCACCCTCTGCGTGAAAAAGTTGCCCCGTAGGTTTCTTTTATATCTTTCCCCTCTCACCCTAAACCTATGCCCTCTAGTTCTGGACTCCCCGACCCCAGGGAAAAGACTTTGTCTATTTATCCTATCCATGCCCCTCATAATTTTGTAAACCTCTATAAGGTCACTCCTTAGCCTCCGATGCTCCAGGGAAAACAGCCCCACCTGTTCAGCCTCTCCCTGTAGCTCAGATCCTCCAACCCTGGCAACATCCTTGTAAATCTTTTCTGAACCCTTTCAAGTTTCACAACATCTTTCCGATAGGAAGGAGACCAGAATTGCACGCAATATTCCAACAGTGGCCTAACCAATGTCCTGTACAGCCGCAACATGACCTTTGGATAGAGAGAAACTACTTGCTCTTTTCTAGAATAAAAGGACGGATCTTTAAACTCACACCTGGACCAGGAGAGAGTGATCTCTGAAAGCACTTCTTAACAAACAGGTTAGTGAAAATCTTAAAACTCTTCCCTGAGAAAGCTGTTGAGGAACGATCAATTTAAAATTTCAAAACTGAGATTATTTTTTTTTTGCCAAGGTAAAGGAGTTAAGGGTTAGGGATTTGAGATGCATGTTTGGAGGGAAGGTCATGGTTTGTATAAATGGTGCACCAGGTTTAAAGGGCCAAATGGCCTACTTCTATTCCTCTATGGCAATTGAGGCATAATTACCACTGGCTAAATGTTACATTGTGTAGCTCCTGCACTTTTGGCTTGACTGTTAATGATCTACCATATACAAACAATACCTCAGCGTGCCCTAATATCCAATGTCCTCACTGGACCAACGGGTACTTACTGAGACATTGGTTAAGCATTTTCACTTCATTTTCTTTCCAGAGCAAGGAGTTAAGAGCTTGGGCCACATCAGTCATTGCATTGGCTTCAGAACTGCGCTCACGAAGCATGTCATTACAATCAATGCCTTTTCCCTCGGTGCTTAATGTTTGTCCAAAGCATCCACATTTGTCCTCTCGGTGAACACATGTCAGACTTATCAGGAGCTGAGGTATTTTCAATTCAGCTTTCTTTTCAAATTGCAAAGTTGTGACATATGGTGCTCGAGGCGACATTAATTTATTTGCACCTTTTAAATCTTTTCAAGTTGCACCACAAAAAGCGATTGTTGAAATAGCTGCATGAGATGGTAGCCCAGTTCAGTTCCAGGCAGCCTGTCATTTTCACAAGATACGTCAGGCAGCAATGCCAAGTGATTTAGACTCGATGGCTATCTGTTAAACTGCCTGCGGTGCTTCAGAGTGCCCACTCACTGACTGGCTGAGCTACACTGACTGGGAAGATGACTGAATCCATTCTTAATCCAGCCTCAGTAAGCTGATTGGATTCCAGGGCAATGTTAGGATGTGAGAGTCAGCCCTGGTGCCTTTAGTTTAGAAAGAGTGAAGGCAGAGTGCTGGAAACCTGAAGTGAAAATGTCAAAATGGCAGACACACTCACCTTGTGCATGGACAGAGTTTAACTCACAATTTGATAAACCTTCTTCAGAATTGGAAGCAGGCCCTGATCATCTCTCGGAAGGCAAGCCTAAGTGGCTTTAAGCCACAATTCATTGAAGGAGGCATGACTGGTTGAGAGGGCAATAAGGGATGCTAAGGGCATTTAAGGGGCTTTTCAGATATGCACAGGAATATGCAAGGAATGGAGGGATATTGACCAAGGGCAGGCAGAAGGGATTAGTTCAATTGGTGTCATGTTTGGCACAACATCATGGGCTGAAGGGCCCATTCCCATGCTCTCTTGTTCTATGTTCTGTGTCCTAAATGAAGGAGATAGTACCCTAGGCTTCATTGAAAGAAGCATTGAGTGCAGGAGACTGGGAGCTAATGTTGAAGAATGGCACTAAACCATTAGGAAAGCAAATATCACCATAATGGCACGAAGGATGCATTGTAACAATTCTGTGATGATCAAATTTTATGAGACACTGGTTTGGATTCAGCTGGAGCATTGGGATTCACACTTTAGGAAAGATATGAAAGCATTAGAAAGAGTGCAGCAAAGATCCACGTGAATAATTACAGTGGTGTTGGGCTTCAGTTACACCGATGGGTTGGAGAAGTTGGAAAAGAGTTCCTTGGAAAAGAGCAGGTTGAAAGGAGCTCTGACAATCATGAGGTGAGTGGATTGGGACAAATTGATGAAGGATTGAGAATAAGAGGGCATAGATTGAAGGTAATTGGCAAAAATATGTAGTGGTGATTTGAGGAGAAACGTTTCAGGCAATGAGTGGTTAAACTTTTGAATGAACTGCATGGCTTAGTAAAGGCACCTCAGAGGGAATTGGATTATTAAAGAAATAGGAAAAATGTAGAGTTTTTAGAATTAGGTTTATTGTCACATACTCAAGCACAGGAGTACAGAGAAATATCGCCCCACATGGTGTCATCTCAGGAACAAAAGTAACATAGGCAAGGTATAGTGTTTTCAGGCAGAAGGTGGGGGAATGGTAGGTGGTTTGCTCATTTGGAGAGCTAGTACAGATATGACAGGCTGAATGGCCCCCATCAGTGTTGCAGCCATTCTGTCAGTCTGTGAGGGCGAGCACAAGATCAGACTCGGCTCTCTTGTCGCCCTATGGTCATCTAACTGCCAGCACTAAAGGCCTGTGTACAAGGAGGTGGGTTTTGAATGGGTTCAAAGGGGGATAGAAAAATTAACTTTCATTTTTGAGGAGGTAAACACAGTAAAATTGGTTCTCTGTGTTATTACTTCAAATCTGCCTCTTTACATCTCCTCACTTTTGATTATCAGTTGATCCTCTCCTCCCTAAAAGTATTTCTCCAAACCCAATTTGCCTGGCAAGTGAATTGGAATCTTATGGTTCAGTGGATGCTAATCATCACCTTTGAACCAGGACTGGATGACCAAGGAAGGCATATTTACAACAGACACAGAGAAAGCTGGAAAAACTCAGCAGGTCTGATGGCACCTGTGGAGAGAGAAACAGTTAATGTTTTAAGTGCGATGACTCTCCTTCAGAGCTCTTGGTGTATTTATACCGCGGCCCAGCAGATTGATGCAGTGATTGTAATGACGTCAGCTAGTTGGACCCCATAAAATCTGAGTTCCCTAATTTGGGGCCATTAATCTGGTGCAATCAGGGAGCCCTGGCTGACAGATTAAAAGGACGAGTGTTGGAGATACTGACACTCTGGTACCTGACTCTGATTGAGCCAGTACCAATGTCAAGGACTGTTCATGTGTAAATAAAGGGTGACTTGGTGAATGGTTAACTCAGTTGAGTAGCAGTCTGCAAATCTTTCTAATATGGCACCAATGTGACATGGTAAGAACAGAGATTCTTGGTCAAGCATGCAACGAAAAGGAAATTAAAACCTCTACTAACACAGGATGATGGGGTAGTGAAGAAGGTGTTTGTCAGATTAACAGCCCCAGTCAGGGAACTCAGATTCCATGAGGTCCAGCTGCCTTCATTGGTCAGAGGATTGAGTGCAGGAGTTGGGATGTCATGTTACAAGATATTGATAAGGTCACTTTTGGAGTATTGCATATAATTCGAGTAACCCTGCTATAGGAAGAATGTTATGAAACTGGAGAGGGTGCAGAAAATATTACTGAGGCTGGGGTGTTTGAGTTATCAGGACAGGCTACAGCCTGTGGGAGGCTGTGGAGTGACCTTATAGAGGTTTAGAAAAGCAGGAGGGGTACGGATAAGAAGAATAATCAAGCTCTTTTTCCCAGGGTAGGGGAGTCGAAAACTAATGAGCATAGATTTAAGATGAGAGGGGAAAGATTTAAAAGGGACCCTAGGAGCAGCATTTTCACACAGAAGATGGTACGTGTATGACCTGACGGAGGAAGTGGTGGAAGCTGGTGCGATTATAAAGACATTTGAACAAGCATATTGATAGGAAAGGTCTGGAGAGATATGAGTTGAGAGTGTGGTGCTGGAACAGCATAGCAGGTCAGGCTGTATTAGAGGAACAGGAGAGTCAACATATCAGGCTTAAGCCCGTCATTCCTGATGAAGAGCTTATTCCCAAAATGTCGATCCTCCTGCTCCTCGGATTCTCCCTGACCTGCTGTGCTTTTCCAGCAACACACTCTCAAACGCTGATCTCCAGCATCTGCAGTCCTCACTTTCCCTTGAGGGATATGAGCCAAGTGGGACTAGTTGAGTTTAAGAAACCTGGTCGACGTGGACGAGTTGGGCAGAAGGGTCTGTTTCCATGCTGCATGACTCTATAATATGGATGCAAATGTGTGTGCACTGTAACCTGTCTGGGGCGTCATGACTCAGTTGGCTGGGCAGTTGGATCAGATTGTTCCCAAGGGCAGAAGGAGTTGGGCCCATCTCCTTACCCTATCTTGTGGCTGGAGGGTGGGTTGGACCTGCCTCAATGCAGAGAAGCTGAAGAAGACAACAGTGTCAGTTCCGGCAGGAAACAGCACTGAATTAACTTTGACGGTGCGGGAATCTCCAACACAAACCCACCAACAAGAGAGTAATTTGTGGGCAACTGTAGAAATTTTAACTTTGGGCAAGTGATCACAAGCAACTGGAATGGACTGAACCATATCCCTGCATGGAGTAGGTACTTATCAAAGGTCAGGAGTTAGAAGGGGGGTGTGGAGCAAACAATTGGTAGAGAAAGAATTCTGTCCTGAAAAGAAACTGCGACAATGTTCTGATAAAACAGGTCAAGCAGGATGCAATGCCTTTTAAAATAATCTAGCCAGCTTAAATCTTTCAACATTTTATTGACTCTGATTAAATAACAGTGTTCGAAAAGTTCAGCTATTGAAAGATATAAGAGTTGTGTTCTTGGCTGATTTATACAATTGTCAGACATGCTTAGAGCTATAATATTTCAGCCCAGTCTTTAATGTTCCATCGTTGTACTTTTCAAACACAGGTTGAGATAAAGAGGTTGTAAATTTTGCAAACAGAAAAACATGGTTTAGCCACAGTCCTGAGAGCTGCAGGAAATGAGTGGGGTTTTTGAACTGAAAGTCAATTTATTCCTTTCTTATTAACCAATTGCAAGCAATTAAAGGAAGCTTTCAGTTTGCAAAAAAACAGATAAAGGTGTATTACTTTATAGTGAACTTGATTATTTATAATGCCTTAATGACACTTAAAGCCTTGGCAAACATTAGCACTATAATCTAGACTGGCTTCAATGTAGTACTGAGAAAATCCTTCCAGAATATTGGAGGCCTACTCTCTATAAAATGCTAAGCCAATAATGTTCTACTGGCCAGCTCTGATGGAAATAAAAGTTCCCATCTTATTATTTGAAGAACAGGAGGGAACAGAGCCCTTGTTGTAATTGATTCATCTATTAACTGGGTTACAATAGAGGAAAACCCTAAAGTTTTCAAATTGGAACTGGGTAATCCAGACCATATTATCATGGCACTTTGACATCTACGTCATCACAAACATTGGTCCAAGTGACACTACATTATCAAAGGATGAACTATGGTCAACAATAGTATATCTACATAGTATGAGGGGCATTGCACTTAAGATTAAAGATATACATCAAGTAACCCTCCAATATTGGAGATATGAAAGTTAAATTTATTTGCAAGTTGGTCCCTGATCAAAAGGTTCAGACGCTTTGTCACTGGGCAAGAGCATTACATTTAAACAATAGCAAAAATTGGTAGTTAATATGGTCAGTACTTGGAAATTGGTTCCAGCAAGTCTGGAAGAAACATTATGCCCAGTAGAAGGAAGATATTGAATGATAACTGCAACTTCATGGAGGAGATGGTCAATCTGTCAGAGAGTGGTCCGTGTTTGAATTGGGTTTTGGACTTTGGTTCCTTGGAGAAGGAATCTCGTTGTTGATACTGCACCATAAAGATTTGAAAGCTCTCAGCCGAACCTCCTTTATCAGCTCTTGGAGGTTTAGGCAATAGAAACTGAAGTTTTAAGTATGACTGCCTCTATCTGAGTGAACTGATAAACATCTTCAAAAAAAAAATCAGTCAATAAACTGGTATCTGTGAAGCAAGCCATCATGAAAACCATTGAATTAATCTGCCAATGTTCTTATTTTTATTTAATTATCCCTGAACTGTGTTTGTTTGTCTGTCTTTTGTATGAATGGGGCTGAAAACAAAGATTTTTGGGTTGATAGCATAGACCAATTAGTTTTACTTTGTTGTTTAATTTTGATCTAATAAGTTATTCTACTGTTAATACGCTGCTAAGTCTTTTGTTTAAGCTACAGTCCAGTGATGAGAAACAAGTTCTGAGGAACAGTCACTCGACCCAAAACGTTAACACTGATTTCTCTCCACAGATGCTGCCAGACCTGCTGATCTTTGCCAGCAATTTTTATCTTTGTTTCTGTTTTACAGCAGCAGCAATTCTTTCAGATTTTTTTTTAAAATGATGGTGAGGATTGTTCAACTGTAAGTCTAGGATTGGTTATTCTAAATCCGAAGATGGCTGACTACAGGAAACCCTTCCTGAAGAAGGGCTTATGCCCGAAACGTCGATTCTCCTGTTCCCTGGATGCTGCCTGACCTGCTGCGCTTTTCCAGCAATACATTTTCAGCGCTGACTACAGGAAACAACTGGATTGTCTGATTTGTGAAGTGAGAGACATGAAGGAGGTCAGATTTAAATTCCCTCTCAATTCTCAAGCCACTCTACAGATGTGCATGCAACCATGCACCTTACAGTTCAGTGGTAAATGAAATTAAAAGTACCAACGTATCTTCATAATGGAAAAGAGACATGTCTTTAATAGTTTGCCTTAAGCATCATCCATTATGATGACGTCATATAGATTTGCAACTGGAAATTGCAGGATTTGCAGTGTCGAATGTTTAAAAACTCACACGTGCAATTTTCATGCACCATCATATCACAGTGATGCAGTTGGGAAACCTGATGCATTCCATATGTGCCCTCCTCCCAATCTTATGAGAATAAAACCTGCAACAAGATTTCCGTCACTATGTCAGGAGAAAAGTAACTCAATTATTGATTGCCGATAAGATATAACACAGAAAATCTTTATCAGTTGGAAAGGTGGATCATCTCCTAATGGATGGTGTTTAAAACAGGATTCACTTCAATAGTGGAACGCACAAAAAAAACCTGGAGAAACTCAACCGGTCTGGCAGCTTCTGGGGATAGAAAATAGAGTTAATGTTTTGAGTCCAGTGATCTTTCTTCAGTACCTTCCCTCAGTTTTATTTTATTTATCTTTAAAACTGTGGTTGTGCTGGGGCTTATTCTTATTTGAGTTTGCAACAGATTAGAATCATAGAATCCATACAGTATGGAAGCAGGTCATTTGGCCCATCGATTCCACATCAACCTTTCAAAAAGCATCCCACCACACCCCACCCCCTCCCCATAACCCTGCATTTCCCACGGCTAATCCACTGTGGGAATAATGCTCTTCACTGGACTAATTAGGAACTTAACATTGTCAATCCACCTAACCTGCACATTTTTGGACTGTGGGAGGAAATCCATGCAGATACGGGGAGAATGTGCAACTCTACATAGACAGCAGTCAGAGGATGGAATCAAACCCTGGTGCTGTGAGGCAGCATTGCTAACCACTGAGCCACTGGCAAGTGCTCATTTATTTTGTGTTTGACTATGTGTTTTTGGTAACTGTGCTTGGTAACTTATCTATGCTCACTGTGTTTGTTGAGTTAAGCCTGGATGTTGACTCAGAGCAAAGTAAGCAGATACCATAGAAGCCGTTAGAAGCCAAACTGTAAAGGTGAGTGTGGGCATTTTGTATTTATCAGACACTTGTAGGCAAATCTGCAAACCTGTTGCACATTTAACATCTCTTGTTATCTGCGCATTGCTCTGGGATATGTAAAATGCACAGCAATGTTGCCTTCCATAATGGGTTAAGCTCATCAGACAGAATGGCTCCCCACGTCCTTGTATCTGACTTCAGCAAGAATAACGGATCGCTATTTAACCTTGAATCCCGTTACCGCTTTAAATTAATCTACAGCAGAGCATTCAAAAAAAACCAACACAAGCTGGCTTTGCCAGCAAGTTTCCTTAAGGAAAAACATATTTAAAAATATTTTTGAATGGTTTTGGTTCTCACTTGAAATATATTTTCTTTGGTTTTAACACCTGTTCTGAGTTTGCTGAGACTAAGTCCATTGAGATCGTGGTTTTGTTACAGTTCCTGCAATGTTTGCATCATTTCCTGTGCCAGCAGGTTCTCTATTTAAGTGTGAGTGCTGATGTCGGGGGAAAAACAACAAAGAATTATGATTAATATGTATATTAATATTTGGTAATGCAACGTGTCAGTGCAAGGAATTATTCAATGCCAAACTGCAGAATTTCAATGCAGGTTGATCCAAAATATACTGGGCAGTGGACTTATTTTGCCAAGTACTTAATCCAGCTGTGAAGGCAATCAATATTTTAAAGCTACTTGTTGGCCATTAATCAAATACAACAGTAGCCAGTGAGATCGTTTAATGGTGATTGAAATAGAAATATTGGTAGAACAGCTTTTTCTCACACGCCTGTGCCAAGTCCAACTTTCACCCATCACCACCAACATTCACCCCACCCCCAAACACTTCATACGTCCCAATATTCTTATAAAATCAAAATGTGCCCAAGAGAGCAACCATCATGCGTCACAAGTCGGCTTTGCATGTTTGGACAGTTTGCAGGATAGTTGCACCAATAGTTTTCTCACCCACAGCTTTCCACCTCTTTTGAATGCAACCGCGACCATCCAGTTCTTAGCGCTGGGCTCAGTTTGGAGTTGAGATGTCATGTTGGGGTTATACTGGACATTGGCGAGGCTTCTTCTGGAATATTGCACCCAGTTCAGGTCGGCCAGTTATGCGAATGATATTAGTAAGCTGGAGAGGGTTCAGAGGAGATTTACAGAGATGTTGCCGGGAATGGAAGGCTTGAGTTATAATGAAAGGCGGGATAGGCTGGGAGCATAGCAGGTTGAGAGGCGACCTCAGAGAAATTTATAAGATAATGAGGGGCGCAGATAGAGTTAACAGTGGTTGCCTCTTTCCTAGGAGGGGTATTTTCAAGACTAGGGGGCACATTTTTAAGGTGAGAGGAAAAAGATTTATAAAAGACATGAGGGGCAAAGTTTTTTAAACAGAGTGTGGTTCACAGATGGAATGAAATTCCAGAGGAAGTGGTGGATGTGGGTACAATTACAGCATTTAAAAAATATTTGGATAAGTACATGAATAGGAAAGGTTTGGAGGGATATGTGCCAGGAGCAGGCAGGTGGGACTGGTTTAGTTTGGGATTGTGTTCAGCACGGACTGGTTGGACTGAAGGGCCTGTTTCCATGCTGTATGTCTCTGTGACTCTACAACTGGCTGAATGGGGCCACATGGAGCTAAAGCAGTCATTGCTGGCTCCAAGTAATTTGTTGTCATAAAGAATCTAAACGTGCTTGTGAGATTAATTTGCGTCTTTCCTTTAATATGTAGGTTATGACATTGCCACCAAAAGCTGAGCTCTAAAGAGTTACTTACTCGGAGTCTTTGGTATGTTCATCCACCCTCTCAAGATTCCTGCTGAATGACACATCAAGTACCCACAATTACAGACATCTAAAATACAGCAAATCCAATTTGTGTTCAGTGATGCATTTTCTCGATTATGCCTTACACCAGTTCTTCCATTCTATAACTAATTAATTTGTTCTGGTTGCAATGAGCTTTCAAGAGAGCAGTGATACACGTCTGTCAGATTATACAGAACTTATAGCCTTTGGCTTCTTTCTCCCTCTGGTCATTAAATGTCCTGTAAATGCATCTATACTATTCACCTCAACCACTCCCTGTGGTAGCAACTCCCACATTCTCACCATTCTCTGGGTAAAGACATTTTGTCTGAGTTCCTATATCTTGGCTCTGTGGTTAGCACTGCTGCCTCACAGTCCTAAGTTCGATTCCAGCCTCGGGTGACTGTCTGTGTGGAGTTTGCACATTCTCCCCGTGTCTGCGTGGATTTCCTCCGGGTGCTCCGGTTTCGTCCCTCAGTCCAAAGATGTGCAGGTCAGGTGGGTTGGCCATGCTAAATTGCCCAGAGTGTCCAGATATGGGTAGATTAGCCAAGCAAAATGTGGGGTTACAGGGATAGGGTGGGTCTGGCGGGATGGTCTTTGGAAGGTCTTGATGAATCAAATGGCCTGCTTTCACCTGGATTGTTTGGTGACTGTCATATGTGCGGTTTGACATTTTAGACATGCGCTTAACTGGAAACAATTTCATCGCACCTATCTGAACAAATTCATTCTTTTTTTTCAAGATCTCCAATTACTCTAAATGCCCTCCACAGCAATAAAGAACATTGTTGTGTGTCGGGAGTCACATATAGTCCAGCCCGGGTAATGCTCGCAGATTTCCAGAGGATGGAGTTTTTATAAAAATCAAGAATAGCTTTCTGGTCATCATTGATTGAGACAAGCTTTAAAACTCTAGATGTTATTATGAATCGAATTCCACAAGCTGCTGTGGTGGGCTTTGAACGTGTGTGCACGCTGCATTAACCTGGGCTGTGGGTGCACTAGTCCAGTGACTTTGCCACCAATGTTCTTATAAAACTCTCAACCAGGTCATTTCTCAATCTTCTCTTTTCCAGAAAAACATAACCTAACCTGCTCAAGCTTTCCTGAAAGTTGACTTTTCGGCTGAGGTATGCATTTTGCTGAGTTCCACTATTATTTTTGTCAAAGTCTCACATTTTTGCGCAAACCTTTGATTTAATAGTGCAAAGGTGATTTTCTCACTCAGTTATGCATGGTTTGAGGTGTACTATTATTTTTGTAATTTTGGACGTTGCTGAGGATGTTGTTGCTTTTTGATTTTCTGATGCAAGGTTGGTTTCCTGACTCCGTTACGCATTTGCTTGCGGTGTACTATCGTTTTTAAGTATTACTGTCCACTCTCGAGACGTTTTGATCAGATCGTTCATTTTCGCACAGAAAAGTCGATTTCTGACTCAGTTCAGCATTTTGACTCTGTTCCACACGAGCGGTACGGTGGCTCAGTGGTTAGCACTGCTGCCTCACAACACCAGGGGCCCGGGTCTGATTCCACCGGGTGATTGTCTGTGTGGAGTTTGCACATTCTCCCCGTGTCTGCGTGGGTTTCCTTCGGGTGCTCCAGTTTCCTCCCACAGTCCAAAGATTTGCAGTTAGCTGGACTGGCCATGCTAAAAATTGCCCTATAGTGTCCAGAGACATGTAGGCTGGGTGGAATAGCCACAGGAAATGCAGGATTACGGGGATAGGGCTGGGTCTGGGTGAGATGCTCTTCAAAGAATCAGTGTGGATTCAATGGGCCAAATGACCTCTTCCTGCACTGTAAGGATTCTATGATTTTTGCTTAGATTTATGACTGTTTCTGAGCATGAAGCTGCATTTTGGAGAGGTTTGTTCAACTTCTGATCTCCAGGTACAAAATTGTGCATAAGTCCTAACAGAGTTATGCACTTTGTTAGGACGCACTATTGGTTTCATGAAGGTGCCAATGTTCTTAAGAAGGTCAAACAATGTTCCTCAATTCTTTGTCATCCTTGTGAATCCTTTTTTTTGTTCATACCCCAGATGGCTCATATTCTCTATGACCACCAAACAGAACTGTTTTTATTTATTTGTTCACAGGGTATCGCTGGCTAGACCAGCATATATTGTCCATTCCTAATTGACCACATTAACCACATTATTGTGGGTCTGGAGTCAAGTGCAGAGCAGACCAGGTAGGAATGGCAGGTTTCCTTCCCTAAAGGACATGAGTGATCAAGAAGGGGTTTTAATAACAATAGTCACCATGGTCACCAGCTCTCTAGCCCTGATTTTATCAAACTCAATCTTCACTATCCACCATGTCCTCAGGACATTGAGCTGGAATCTTGGATTTGGTAGTCCAGTGACATTCCCATTGCCACCCACTGAATTGTGGTTGAGTGTGGTCCAACCAGGGTACCACATAAGTTTAATATAATTTAATCTGATTGTAACATCTATTCAAATCCTGGGTTTTTTAAAAAATTGCTTCAGGGCATCCTGTTGCCACTTTTGATGGTTTGTGTCAATGTCTTTTCAAACAGGTCACTTTCGGTGGAGTTTAATTGCCCTGTGAATGGAAGAGATGCCAGTGAATATTGACTCCTCTCTCTCCCTGTTCCAAAAGACCTATTGGAACCATTGAAGGTAGACAATATCCACTCAGACTGACAAATATACTTTTGACTGCAGATTGGAAATGAATTTATTATTTCACTATCAAACATAAGGTTAAGGAACATTCCTTAAAACGTTCCCAAATATGTTGAGTGGCTTTAGATGGTAAACCATCCTAAGATTAATCAGTAACACAGGAGCAGAACTCTGAGTTTATTACCGGAAGGATAAAGGAGGAGTTGGAAGATTTAATTTTGCGAAGGATTATTGGAATATGGAATACATTAGCACTCCTGGTAATACTTAAGTGGCAATTGAAGCTCATCAATCATGACATTTAAGAGGGAATTAAATAAACACTTGGAGGAGAAAAATATCGAAGGGTAGAGAGAAACAGCAGGGCCCTGGGATTGGGAATGGAAGAACACCAACAGAAATTGTGGTGGGCCCAAATGGCAGACTTCTGTGCTGGAATATCTATGATTTCAATGTATGCGTTGCCATGGAAACCAAGCTGACGTGCCAGATTTACATCTGTTTTGGTGTTAAGAAGCTCTACACTCTTCGATGAAACACAGCAGAGGTCAAGAACCTGGTTAGTTAACCCCCTTGTTGCCCAGTGGAGATGAAGCCGCAACAAATGAAAAAAGCAAACCAGAGATGAGAAAGGGGGAGGCTAATGAATCCAATTAAAACCCATTTCAGTGGTTTAGTTTACTGTACACACCTCTGGCCCTCAGACAGCGGAGAGTAAACAGTAAGTGCTCGAAACACTCAGCAGGTCTGGTAGCACCTCTGGAGAGAGAAAGCAGAGTTAATATTTTGAGTCCGATATGACTCTTCTGTGGCTGCTGAAGACCTGTCTGTCTTTGTGACCTTTGGCCATCTTGACCCCATCTTCTGGAGTCACTTCCCTAAAACAACTCCACTCCCTTCTCCTCCCTGAAGCCCCTACATTAAATCTGCCACTTTGACTGAATTCTTAGACACTTCCTGTAGTTCAACATCAATTTGTCATCAGATAAAGCTTCCATTCAATGCTCTGGGGTGCTGTATTGACATTTATAAATGCCAGTTGCTGCTATCATAGAATGCCTGCTTTGTGAATGAACAGCAACCCTCCCATATCTACCTACTCCATAACACTGCATTTCCTATGGCTAAACCACCTACCTTGCACATCCCTGGACTCTATGGGCAATTTAACACAGCCAATTCACCTAACCTGCACATCTTTGGATTGTGGGAGGAAACTGGAGGACCCAGAGGTGCCCACGCAGACACGGAGAGAATGTGCAAACTCCAAACAGACAGTCACCCGAGGATGGAATTGAGCTCAGGTCCCTGGTGCTGTGAGGCAGCAGTGCTAACTACTGAGCCACTGCGCCATCCAATCATGGACGCATTAACTCAGTGTTAAGAACTTTTTTGAGGAGTTCCTGGGCTGAAAACTATACTTACACCAAATAATTTTGCCTGCAGAATGCGCAAACAAAGTTGGTATCTCTTCAAGTGACTTGCTGCTCTGCCTGATCTTTGCAATACATACTGCTGTTTTGCTTTGGTCCATGCCATCATCGCGCAATTAATAGATAATGAAAAATCCACAGGATCTGGGATTGTAGAATGCACAGCAAGAGGGCTCTTGAGCTGGGTCCCAAGAATGGACACTACTCTAGACACCTCCTCAGTGGAAAGGTGCTTAAAATCCATGTTTCAAAAGAAATAGCCTGTTAATTAAATGGAATCTGCCGTGTTGAGGAACCTCTGGTGAATCAGTGGCACATGGCCTCATAGAGTTGTAGAGCTGTACAGCGTGGAAACAGACCCTTTGTCCAAATCGTCCATGCCCACCAGATATCCTAAACGAATCTAGTCCAATTTGCCAGCATTTGCTCCATATCCCTCTAAACTTTTCCTATTCATACACCCATCCAGATGCCTTTTTAAATGCTGTAATTATACCAGCCTCCACCACTTCGTCTGGCAGCTCATTCTATACACGCACCACCATCTGCGTGAAAAAGTTGCCCCTTAGGTCCCTTTTCCCTCTCACCCTAAACCTATGCCCTCTAGTTCTGAACTCCCAGGGAAAAGACCTTGTCTATTTACCTTATCCATGCCCCTTATGGTTTTATAAACTTAGATAAGGGCACCCCTCAGCCCCTGATGATTCAGGGAAAACAACCACAGCCTATTCAGCTTAATGCACTTTTTTTATTTAAAGTTGCAGGGCACAGACCTAATCTTTGACACAAATCTACTCTGTGTGGAAAAGGTGGCCATTCCCATTACTTTCACCCTGATCAGCAACACTGGCAAAGAAAAAAAAAAGTTATTTTGCACCTTCTTGTTTCCCCTGAAATGGCTCAACATTCATGGCAACTTGCAAAACAAAAACCTTTACATTGATGCCTCAAATTTGATTGCAACCTCACATTACGGACCACACTGTAATCCATTAGCACCTACTTGATCTTGTGGAGTCGAAGTCAGATGCGATGCAATCGCCCCCCTAGGGAAATCTGTGGATCACTGTAACTAGCTCCTGTGTGGATGGAGTTGGGTTCAGTTTGGTCTTACGAATACTGGCTTTTGGCACTGAGTGGCAATGTGTAGAGAAAGGGACTAATTATTTCAAGCAAAATGTGTTTTAAAAAATGACCCAGCAGAGTATATAGCCCAGCTGTTTGTGCAAGAAATCCTGAGACCTGTATTCTTCACTGTTGTATTTTATTACCACATGGCTTTAATCCTCATTTGGACCTGTTGTTTTATAAAATATTTCCCACAGATGATGTCAATTATAATTTTTGTCCTGGTCGTCAATTTACAGACTTTTGGAATAAGACTAAATGAAATAACCAGAAAAAGAACAACTTATGTGGTCTGCCCTCTGACAAAATTATAACTGTGTGATACACATCTAAAATCAATAAGTCAGTTAATAGTTAGCAGAAAGCAGACCTCGCTTTATGAGTCAGGATTGGAGCTGTGCTCCCCAGATCTTTGGCTGCGACTGGGTTTTTTTCTTTCTTTCTTTAGTTTTGTGTTGTTCTGCATTTGCTCGCCATTATCCCTCAATGCAATTAAGTGGAAAATTGACTGTGATCTCTGTGCTTATGGTAGGGACACCCATTTGAAGGGAAACAGCCGAAGTGACAAAAAAGAAATCCATTGGAAGTACAGCGTGATTATCTGTGCCATTTTTTCTCAGAACCGTTGGTGCTATCAGTCATAAACCCAACCCCCCCCTTTGTCTGAAGTGCGGTGACTCTCAGGTTAAACTCACCACCCTAGTGCTATGTTTGAAAGTGTTACATTTTGTTGAATGAGGTGTGACTTGATTTTTAAGTATGTTTTAAGAAACCTGTAAAAAATTAATTTTATGTTTGTGTAATATCAAGTTTTATTTATATTCAATCACAGGATCGCTAGGCGAGCATTTATTGCCCATTCCTAATTGCCCAGAGGGCAGTTAAGAGTGAACCGCATTGCTGTGGGTCTGGAGTCACATGTAGGCCCAGATCAGGTAAGGATGGCAGTTTCCTTCCCTGAAGGACAGTCATGAACCAGGTGGATTAATCCATTCTGTGATTAAAGAAAAATAGAAATTTTAATGAAATAAAAGCATGTTTATGATAGTTAACTTGTAACTTAACACCGTGGTATTTCACAGTATTTTATTTGCTGTCTGTCAAAAGTGTTTTAAAATTGGAATGATGAAAGCTATTTGATACTTCCTGGTTTTGCTGCCTGTGAAAATGCATCATTTTAATTGGTGGCTTAGCCTGCTCGATGACATCACTGTTCCTTGCGTTACCTTGGGGATGGGAACCAGAACTCACAGAGCATGCTCGACCGTTGCGAAGCAGCTGCCTTTAAAGTCAGTGGTAGCCCATGCCATTGTGCGATTGCCTGCAAAATCTTGGCTATTGTCACATTTAAGTAAGTTGAGTCTTAAAAGCATATAGTAGAGAATGTTTTTATAAACTTCAGCCTTTGGAAGCACCCACCAAAAAAGGACTAACATTTTAATCTGTAACAAAGCATGGCGTCTGCTTTGTGATGTGTAGACATTGGCCATTAAAGCATATCATAATAAAGGCATTATAAGATATATACAATATATATATCTTATAATACCTCTATTATGATATGGTTTATTTGCCAATGTCTACGCATCTCAAAGCAGATGTGTGTGTGTATATATATATATATATATATATATCCATATATCATATATGTCATATCACACACACACATAGGTGTTAGAAAGACAACGGCCTAGTGGTATTATTGCTGGACTATTAATCCAGTGATCCAGGTAATGTACTGGGCTCCCGTATTTGAATCCTGCCATGGCAGAGAGTAGAAACAGAATTCAATAAGTATCTGCAATTAAGAGTTTAATGATGACCACTCTTGATTCTCTCAGTGTGGTGAGAGATAGCCCATCTGGTTCATTAATGTCGTGAAAGGAAGGGAACAGCTATCCTTACCTGGTGTGATGACTCCAGACCCACAGCGATGTGTTTAACATTTACCTATCCTCTGGGGCAGTTGGGGGCCGGCAATAAACGTTGGCCCACAATACCCACATCACATGACTGAATAAAAGGAAATTTAAAATCGGAATCTTAAAAGGAGCACTCAGCCCCTCAAGGCTGTTCCATCATTTTGTGCCTAACTCCATATACTTGCCTTTGGCAATCTCTTAATATATTTGCTTAACAAAACTTTATCTAAGTCAAGTTTAAAATGTTCACACTTAATTTTGTGTGGGCATCTATGGATTAGTTGGCAGACTCTCCTCCCATTTTCCTGCCGAAGCTGAATGCAGTCTTCTTTCTCCATCACTAGGTGTCACTAATAGATTTAGGAATCTTACAGAGTAAGAGGGAAATGTTGCTGAAGTCTGTCATCCGGCATACATCAGGACACATGCAAGAATGCCAACTCTTCAAATGGTCACAATAATTTCTATGACAGGAAGGTCAGGTCCTGATCAACTGGCAAGTTGACTCTGATTGATCAAGACATTGCCATGGAGAAAGAAAGTAGATTCCTCAAGTTCCTGAGTTGCTCAAAAAAGATGCAATGTTTGAATATGTTCCCCACATTTTATAATGGGGAAGTTGCCATCGTTTTTCATGCTGTAGTTATTGGTTCTTACTCTCAGATTGACCTGTTTTTCTGCATTGTTTTCCATGTGGTTTATGTGTGGATTTATCAGATTTAAAAGTCACATTTTGTTTGCCTTCCATTAGAAGTGAATGATTTGGAAACCCATTATTTGGTTGTGGAACATATGCACAAGTTCACCAACTTGGGTTTTGCAAGCTGAGTCACATCCTGACCTTGAAACCCTGATCCAATTACCAGTGAGCCAATTACCAGAGACGCCTGGCACTCACATATAGCCCCACATTCTGCACTGTGTAGAGTCATAAAGACCATAAGAGACAGGAGCAGAAATTAGGCCATTTAGCCCATTCGGTCTGCTCCACCATTCAATCCTAGCTGATAGGCTTCTCAACCCCATCCTCCCACTTTCCCCCAGCAACCCTTGATCCCCTTGATACTCAAGAACCTATCCCTCTCCACCTTAAATATACGCAATAACCTGACCTCCACAGCCTTCTGTGGCAGCGAATTCCATAGAATTCGCCACTTTCTGGCTGAAGAAATTTCTCCTTCTCTCCCTTCTATAAGGTCTTCCCTTTTCTGTCAGGCTGTGCGCTCGGGTCCTAGTCTCTCCTACTAATGGAAACATCTTCCCAACATCCACTCTGTCCAGGCCATTCTGTATTCTGTATATTTCAATTAGATCCCCCATCATCCTTCTAAACTCCATCAAACACAAACCCAGAGTCCTCAAACGTTCCTTTTCATTCCTGGGACTAATCTTGTGAATCTCTTCTGGACATGCTCGAGGGCCAGTACGTCCTTCCTGAGATATGGTGCACAACACTTTGAGCAATATCTCAAATGTGGTCTGACATTTCTGAGGCTCTTTATAGAGCCTCAGAAGTACATCCCTACTTTAATATTCAAGTCCTTTCAAAATAAATGCCATCATTGCATTGACCTTTCTCATAGAGTCATACAGCATGGAAACAATGAGGGATGTAGATAGAGTTAATGGTGGTTGTATTTTTCCTAGGATGGGGGATTTCAAGACTAGGGGGAGTCCAACCAGCCAATATCAAACATAATCCCAAACTAAACTAGTCCCACCTGCCATATCCCTCCAAATCTTCCTTTTTCATGTCCTTATCTAAATGTCTTTTAAACGTCGCAATTGTATCTACATCCACAACTCCTTCAGGCAGTTAATTCCAAACACAAACCACCCTCTGTGTAAAACATTTGTCTCTCACGTCCTTTTTAAATCTCCCTCCTCTCACCTTAAAAATGCTCCCCTATCCTAGGAAAAATACAACGACCATTAACTCTTTCTATGCTCCTCATTGTTTCATAAACTACAATAAGCTCACCTCCCAACCTCCTGAGCTTCAATGAAAAAGTCCCAGTCTAAACAGCCTCTATTTACAACTGAAACCTTCCATACCCGGCAACATTCTGGTAAATCTCGTCTGAACCCTCTCCAGCTTAATAGTATCCTTCCTATAACAGAGTGACCAGAACTGGATTCTAGAAGAGGTCTCATTAATGTCCTGTACAATCTCAACATGAGTCCAAACTCCTAAACGCAAAGAACAGAGCAATAAAAGCAAGCACTTGAAGTTTTCCTCTCTATCTCTCTGGGAGCTGTTCTTTCAAAGAATGATTTATGAGGCAAAGCAATCCTCAAATCTTAAAATTATTACAAGCACTTAAAATACTTACATTATACAGGTATATGGTGTTAACATTTTAATGTCTTATCAAATAAAAACTCTTGATATTTCGTTTAACTTACCTTCCACGTTAGTTTTGTGAAAAATTGCCAAAGGAAGACATTTAAAAATATTATGTTTATATAAATAAATTGTATGGATTCCTTACATGCCATAATAGGCTATCAGCTATTTTAAGATTAGATTAGAATATATTCCCTACAGTATGGAAACAGGCCCTTCAGCCAACAAGTCCTCACCGACCCTCCGAAGAGTAACCCACCCAGACCCATTCCCCGACCCTACATTTACCCCTGACTAATGCACCTAACGCTATGGACAATTTAACATGGCCAATTCACCTAACTTGCACATCTTTGTGGACTGTGAGAGCAAACCAGAGCACCCAGAGAAACCCACGCAGACACAGGGAGAATGTCCAAACTCCACACAGACAGTCGCCCAAGGTTGGAATCGAACCCTGGTCCCGTGAGGCAGCAGTGCTAACCACTGAGCCACCATGCTGCCCTATCATAGAATTCAACAAAGGTTTATTTTGGGTAAAATCTTTGTACCATGTGACTCGGAGTAGTTGGGAGAGGTGGATAGGGCAGGGTTAAAAAAAAAGTGTTGGAGAGATTCAGTAGGTCTGGGCATATCTGTGGACAGGGAAATAGAGCTAACATTTCTAGTCCATTATGGCTCTTCTTCAGACATGACAAGGCTGGTCTAAGTAGATATTTTCCATATTGTGCCTTCTTCGTGTCAGTGCAAAGGTTAATTGAGGGACCAGTAAACTTAGTAGAGTCATATAACACAGACACAGTATTAACTCTGACTGTCTTAGCCAATAATCTGATTCAGTTTTGCATTTCGTCCATAGATTCAAGAGGCTTTAAGTATCAAGGCGTTTTCAATAATGAGATATACCTCAGTAATCACTTTTCATGTGTCTGTGGAGATAGCAACAACAATTTGCATTTACATAGCATCGTTAACATGATAAAATATTCCAAAATACTTCACAAGAGTGTTATCAATCTGAATTTGACCCTGGGAAACAAATCTATGAATATGCCACTAGACATAGGAATAAGCTATCTGGTCCTTCAAATCTGTTCTGTTATTTGGTAAGCTCATGTTGATTTGATGGTGGTCTCAACTCTATTTTCTTATCTACCTTTAATACCCATAAGTTCTCTTATTAGTCAAACATCGCTCAAACTCACCCTTAAAAAAATTCAATTATCTTGCTTCCCTGACTCTCTAGGGAAGAGTAACACGGAGAAAAATATCCTAGTTCTAGTCTCTTTCATAAGGAGAAACATCCTTTGAACATCCACCTTGTCAGGTCCCACTAGGATCTTATCTGTTTCTCATTCTTCTCAACTCCAACAGATACAGGAGCTATCTGTCCAACCTTTCCCTGTAACTCCTACGTGACTTGAAGCAGTTGACTCAACCCTATTTGCTGCAAATGCAGTTATATCCTTTCTTAAATAAGCACTGAAGTTCTCGGCATAATACCTCAGTGGTTAGCACTGTTACCTCACAGTGCCAGGGGACCCAGGTTTGATTCTATCCGTTTCTTAATGGAACTTGCACATTCTCTCCACGTCAGCATGGGATTCCTTCGGGTGCTCCGGTTTCCTCCCACGATTCAATATTGTGCAGATTAAGTGAATTGGCCATGCTAAATTACCCACTGTCTAGGGGTGTGTAGGTTAGTTGGATTATCCATGGGAAATGCAAGGATTACAGTAATGGGATGGGTCTGGTTGGGATGCTGTTTGGAGGGTTGGTGTGGACTTGATGGGCTGAATGGCCTGCTTCCACACTATCGGGATCCTATGAGACCAGATGTGCTCTCACCAATGTCCTGAACAACTATTGAGTGATATGAGGTTAAGATTAGATCAGAGTGGTGCTGGAAAAGCACAGCAGGTCAGGCAGCATCCAAGGAGCAGGAAAATCGACGATTCGGGCAAAAGTCCTTCATCAGGAAAGCCCTTCATAAGGTTAGATCAGCTCAGATGACCGAAAGCTTAGTCAACAATTTGGGTTTCAAAGAATGTTTTAAAGGGTGTATATTCTCTGACACACTGAATATTGCAATAGGAAAAACCACAATAACTGCAGATGCTGGAAGTCAAGAACAGAAACAAACACAAGAATTGCTGGAAAAACTCAGCAGGTCTAGCAGGATCTGTGGAGAGAAATTACAGTTAACATTTCGGGTTCAGTGGTCCTTTTCAGGACTCATTATTGTGACATTTGGTTTCCAGTTGTATTCCCTGAACTCGGTGTTGGTCACTGCAAGTGTTTGATTGACTTTGTACTTTCAGCACTGCTCTTCCAAAAGTTCTCTGAACTTAAAACAGCACTGAGAACTATCCTTCCATGACCCAGGTCACCCTCTTCCATCTGAACAAGCAAGGCCAATCTTTTGGCATTTGAGTATTTTCTATGAAACTCGTGAGTTCTCAAAACACATGGGAATCCTAAAGAGTTCTTGTACAGAATCCCTTTGTAGAAGTAAATTCCATTTTAAAGTGTACTTGGCAGCATAGTGCAGAAGAACAAGATTCAAAGACTTTGGACTGTCAGTCAACTTCCTTTCCCACTATAAGCACACAAGCAAATGGGAATGAAAGCTTATGTCAAGGCTGTTTAATAAAGTCTTCTGGAGAATCTGGTAAGCTGGTGATGAAGAGAAGACTGAAGAAATGTATAGGATGTGTCCTGGGTGTTTTGCTAACCTTTTACGAACACAGTCAATTTAAATTAATTAAAGGCTGGAGAAAATTCACCAGTTCACAGAAACTTTGCTTTATTTTAAGAAAGAGCAGCCAATTTTGTAAATGAGTTTCTTGGATTATGTGTAATAACAGAAAATTAAATAAAGCCAGCACTTGCAGTTTATAATCTTAACATTTTAATATCGAAATGCCAGGCCATTAGTAGGTTATCTAAATAGTATAGCTACAACTTAAAGCCCCAGTAGCTTACATTTTTCCACAGACTATTTTCCTCTCTCTTTTTCTGCTTCAGGCTCAGAAATTACTAAATAATGGTTAGGGAATTCAAAACTCCCATTGTTTTGGCATGATTAATCTCAAGGGTATTTTAAGGAAAATTTCTGACGAAAGTTCACACTCAGCTTGTCAGACTTATTGCAATTAATATCTCGATGCTGTGGCATTTAGGTTGTCTATGTTACTCCCTTGTTCTACTTCACATAAAAAAATTAGAATGATTGTGCTTAATTAAATGGATTTAATTATTTTAGAAATCGTACACTGCTGTGTTTCTATGCTTGTTTGAAACAACCTTAGCAATCTCACACCAGGACTGGTAAAATTAAATGTAGGTTATGTTATTTTGCAGATATATTACAGGTTTCCTCAGTGGACAAATTCAGTATAAAGGCTCAGCAACTATGATTAGTTGAAAAAAGCACCGTCATAACTCCCTCATGTTACATATTGTGTTGTGAAACTAATTAATGGCTGCTGGACACATGCTCTATATCCTGGTTATATGCTCATTAGCATGTTCTCTCTTAATGTGATATCACAAAGTATATCCCATGGGTACAATTTGAAAGATCCTGCTCATTAACAGTCAAAGTGTGTGCTACTTCTCATAGGGCTGGTTAGCTCAGTTGGCTGGATGGCCAGTTTATGATGCACAGCAAAGCCAAACAGCGTGGCAGACTCTCTCCCTAAAGGACATTAGTGAACCAGATGGGTTTTTACCTGGCTATGGTTCGTGGTCATCATTACTCAGATTTTGATTAGATTCAAATTCTACCACCGGCTATAGTAGGATTTGAACCCAGGTCCCCAGAACATTATGTGGGTCTTTGGGTTAACTGTCCAACTGTAACACCACTAGGCCATCTCCTCCCTCGTGCTGTATGTGATGAGGTGGGCTGTTTAGAAGGTACTGTGCTTCTTCCGACACCTTGACTTTGCATTTGCAAATCCCCGACAAAGCCTATCGATGCTTTCCTGAACGAAACTTCTTTAATTATAAGTCTACCCTACCCCCATTCACTTCTCCTTTAGCTTTCCATGCATTTCATTTGCATTTGAATCAGTCAATAGCCTGCATTCCTGAGGTTGCTTGTTTATTTTACTTTTATTGATTACACACAGAAAATTAAGGACAATCTTAAATCTTGTCAAACTTGTGTTTATAGATAAAGATTAAACTTCCACAGAGCCTGAGAGTAAGAGGCTATTAAGAGCCTCAGTTAATGCGTACAGTTGTGTGTGTGTGTGTGTGTGTGTGTGTGTGGGTGGGGGGGAGGGCGGGGTGTGTGTGTGTGTGTTTGTGTGGGGGGGAGGGCGGGGTGTGGGTGGGGGGGGGGGAGGGTGGGGTGTGTGCGTGTGTGTTGCGTTCGAGTGTCTGTCTGCCTGCGTACAAGCGTCTATATTTGTGTCTGTCTATCTGTGTGTGTTGTGTGCAAATGTTTGTATCTGTGTCTGCCTGTGTGTGTGTGTGTGTTACGTGTGAGTGTCTGTGTCTGCCTGTGTGTGTGTCTATATCTGCATCTGTCTGTATGTGTGTGTGTTGTGTGCGAGTGTTTGTATTTTTGTGTGTATGTTGTGTGTGAGTGTCTGTATCTGTGTCTGTCTCTCTGTCTGTGTGGTGTGTGCAAGTGTCTGTGTCTGCCTGTGTGCAAGTGTCTGTATCTGTGTCTGTGTGTGTATGTGCATGTGTATGTGTATAACGTGAAGCCAAATTGTTGTTCAGAATTTGCACAGGAAGTAATGTGAACATCCTTGAACTGGCTGCTGTAAACTCAGTTAAGTAGTAAGGATTATGCAGCTCTTTTCTGTCAGCATTACTGACACCCTTATTTTAGATTACGTCTTTGGTTACGAATTGATAGAGACTGTAGAAGACTAGGCTGCGGGCAAACCTTAGCTTTCATGAAATGTTCTTCTCATGATGTAGAGTACAAGATATTGAAACATCTACTACTAGGGGGCATGCGTTTAAGGTGAGGGGGGAAGTTCAAAGAAAATGTGAGGGATCCATTTTTATACACAGAGAGTGGTTAGAGTCTGGAACATGCTGCCAAAGGCAGATACGATCGGGATATTTAAATAAGCACATGAATATTCCAAGAATGGAGGGATACAGACTAAGGGCAAGCAGAAGGGATTATTTAATTTGGCATCATGCTTGGCAAACATTGTGGGCCAAAGAGCCATTCCTGTGCCATACTAGAATCCCCACAGTGTGGAATCAGGCCATTGGGCCCAGCAAGTCCACACCAACCCTCTGAAGAGTAACCCACCCAGACCCATTCTGCTAACACTTTACATTTCCCCTGATGAATACATCTAACCTGCACATTGTTGGACCTTAAGAGGATACCAGAGCAAGCCCCATAGAGACACAGAGAATGTGCAAACTCCACACAGACAGTTGCCCGAGGGTGGGATTGAACCCAGGTCCCTGGTACTGTGAGGCAGCAGTGCTAACCACTGAGCCACCGTGCCAGCCTGTATTGTGTTCTATGTTCCACATAAGATATCGCACGAGGCTTCTCATGGAACTATCTCTCAGTGGAGTATTTTGTCATACAATGTTACATCGTTGATAATGCAGACTATCTATTTACAAATTTTATATTAACCCTTTGCACTACATATATCTCGGAAGCTGTTTATGATGAATAAAGAAAGACCTGTGAAAATTGATCCCTGTGATGTCTCTGAGACAGACTGAGACGTACTGTTTGATTATAGGAGTGATTACCATTACCATCATTATCAAAGTGGGATTAGTACAGATTATTCAGCATAGACTCAATGGGCCAAAGGGCCTTTGTTGTGCTATTTATCTCATTTGATACAGATTAACAATTGCGGAACAGTATTTCTAGGTCACTCTTAATGGCTTTTCAGAAATACTTTCCAGTACATTCCAGGCGATTTTATGTGGGCATTTATATTAGGCTTCCCAAAAATGGGGGTCCGCACCCTAAGTGGGGGGTCACGAGCTGAAATTTTAGGGTTGCGAGCCCTAGCAATAATGACACCATGGAGCTCTGTCTGATGCACTCCCACTGCAACAGAGGTTTCCACTTCCACACTTACCACTCTCTCGACCTGATAGCTCCCCTCCCCACCTCCACTCACAGTTCCTGCTGAGGGATCTTGACAATTTTCATGCCTCAAAATAGGGTCACAGTGGGAAAAAGTTTAGAAAGTACTGACGCTCACTTTGCACAATCCTAATGTATAATGTATGTGTTGCATAAACTGTAGCATAATGCTTGAAGTTATTGCTAATTGACATGATTGAAGTCATGTCCTTTTGCTAGACTTGGTTGACTCTCAACCTCATGGATCCCCAGATTCCAATTTACTGTTTTTGTGATCTCATATTAGCATTGACCTTCACAAATTTGAGCCTTGCTTTTCATAAAGAAATGGAACAGCTTCAACTTGTCCAAGAAAACATTTCTGAGAGCATGAAAACTAAACAAAAACATATTAGCTTCAATTTTTTTGGCATGTTCAGAAAAGCAGAACATGGGCAATAAAGCATCTAGACACGGAGGAATCTAAATACAAATTGGTAACAGAACTCATAGTTAGCACAATGCGCTTAGATCCAGCAAAAAAAAGTCAATACTTCATAAGCAATACACGCTCATCTTAATTGTTCCCTCTCTACCAGCATTCCCAGTCTTTAATTTCACCAGTTCACATCATTAACCCTTTAACAAGAGCGTGCAAGCAAGACGCAGATCAGCATTGCCGAGCTGAATTGTGCAACGAACTGAAAAGGTTGAATGATTTCCTCCCATCTATATATTCCTGCTTTCCAGACCAGACCAGACCCCCTTAAAACATTTTAAGAAGCAGCTTAGACCCTAACATCTAATATTAAAAGTAAATGTCAGGTGCTGTGTTCCAGATGCAATCGAATGATCAAATTACTTGACCTTCAGCAAAACACAATTTATTTAAAATAAATATTTAAAATATAACTAAAGAATGAAGAACTTAGAATAAGTTAACTCTATTGGAAAACTTAACTGAATAATAACTGTTATAGAGTCATAGGGTCATAGAGGTGTACAGCATGGAAACAGACCCTTTGGTCCAACCTGTCCATGCCGACCAGATATCCCAACCCAATCTAGTCCCACCTGCCAGCACCCGGCCTCCAAACCCTTCTTATTCATATACTCATCCAAATGCCTCTTAAATGCTGCAATTGTACCAGCCTCCACCACTTCCTCTGGCAGCTCATTCCATACACGTACCACCCTCTGCGTGAAAAAGCTGCTCCTTAGGTCTCTTTTATATCTTTCCCCTCTCACCCTAAACCTATGCCCTCTAGTTCATCCCATAAACACACTCCGCTTGGCAAAAAGGCAAATTCAGAAAAAATAGATTTGTCTCCCAGGTAACTGAGTAGAGAGAAATCCCAGCTTCTAGCTGTAACCAAGAGAGAGAGAAGATAGCTTTTACTCCTTCAAAAATCCAGCAGCTTCTGCCCTGTTGATACTCCAACAGCAACTGTTTAAAGATAAAGCTGAAAACGTTTTTAAAAAAACTAGAAATCCTGGTCCTTGAGAGCTGGCCACACCCATCTGGGCTGCATTTATTGTTCAAAGTTAAAACCAAAAACCCACAAGGCTGTTTGCTTTATGGATCTCCACTAGCCAACTCAGCACCTCTGCTTTAAAACCTCAATTCAAACAAAAAAAAACAGGACCAAATGACCTCATAATGCCACAGCGTCATCATAATCCTGACCATCTGGAATAGACACGAAGCAAGGAAATATTTCTGACATTCTGCGCAAAATCAAGATGGACATTCCACTGGAGTCACAGAGTCATCGGGTCCTACAGCATGGAGACAGCCCATTTGGCCCAAACTGGTCCATGCCGACCAAAACTCCTGTTCGTGCTAACACCAGTTCCCTGCACTTGCCCATATCCTTCTAAACCTTTCTTATCCAAATATTTGTCCAAATGCTTTTTAAATGTTGTCAATGTAAACGCCTCAACCACTTCCACTGGCAGCTCATTCCTTATGTGTACCACCCTCTGTGTAAAAAACGTTGCCCCTCAAGTTCCCTTTTATTGTTTCCCGTTTAGCCTTAAACTGATGTCCTCTAGTCCTCGATTCCCCAACCCTGGGAAAAAGACTGAGTGTGTTCACCTTATCCGTGCCTCTCATGATCTCATACACTTCTATAAGGCTCACTCTCAGTGGACCTACACTCTAAAGAAAAAAAGTCCTAGCTTGTCCAACCTCTCCTTATAACTCAGACCATTGAGTTCAGGCAACATCCTTGTAAAGTTTGTCTGGAGTTGAAACTTTCATTCCAAATCATAGAGTTGAATAACAGCAAGGGTGTTGTTTGGCTAATATGTTTCAATGGAGACATTCAACAACCACTTGCTGGCATTTCAAATCCAATCTTGCCCAGAACGTATCTGTGTAGGTCAGATGCCAATACTGGTACAGAATATTGGAAACGGCCATCCTCTCCATATTATGTTTTTCAGTAGTCACTCACACTTCTAACCATCTCTTTACATATGGCTTAATTGAATGCATGGGAGATTCTTGGGCAAGCTAAGATGTCCTTTGTCCAACAACATTGTCAGTGCTGACTTTTTTCTTTAATTATACCTGCAGTTTTTAGCAGGCAACAACTCCAGCACTTGAAAAGCCTCTGAAAATCCCCAGGGCATGGCCTATCATTTTATCTGTAAGTTATAAGGATCAAACTGCATGGCTGATGAACTCACTAAACATCCATCATGGGTTCCCTCCCCCCTCCACTGCCCCCACCCCTTAACCATTTCATAAATGAGGAATCTGTGCCCTACAGTCCGTTCCCTGGGACTTATACCAAGACAAACATCAACTCTACCTGGAGGACCAGCAACTCGATAAAGGACACTTTCTGCTTTGCCTGAAACTTGTGGGTCTTCCATAGCAAGGAGTTGACCTTGACTGAGTGTTGCAGGCTAGCGTATTCTAAGGTCCAGGACTACATGCTGAGGGATGCAGTAAATCTTGGGGCAGCTGCCGCCAAGGTGCAGTGGGGAAAGTCTGAGATCTTCCTGCTGAAGTTAAATGGGAGTCGGTTCGGTTATCAGACTCTCCTGGTGCCTTAGAACATGTAAATGCAAGTATAATCTTGCACAAATAAGAAATTCCTTCTTTTCCTTCTTATGCTACTGTAGAGAACTGAACTGGCTTATATATATATATATATATGAATGATATATATTTTTGAAATTAAAAAAATTAATAAATGAGGAATTATAAGGGGAAAGAAAAGAGGATAGGAGACTGATTCTGTCACATATTGTTCTCATTTTTTTGCTGTTCTCTCATGGATGTGGGTGCCCTTGGCTGGCCCAGCATTTATTGCCTGTCTCTAATTGTCCTTGAGAAGATGGGGTGAGCTGCTTTCTTGAAATGCTACAATCCATATGCTATAGGCCATGAGGGAGGGAGATCCATGATTTTAACCCATTGACAGTAAAGGAATAGCGATATATTTACAGTCAGGGTGGTTTGGAGCGGAACTTGTAGATGTATGCATCTGCTACCTTTGTCCTTCTAGTTGGAAGTGGTCGTGGGTCTATTGATCGTTGGTGAATTTCTGCAGTGCATCTTGTGGATAGTAAGCACCGCTGCTACTGAGTGTTGGTGGTGGAGGGAGTGAATGCTTGTGGATGTGGTGCCAATCAAGTGGTCTGCTTAATCTTGGATGGTGTCAAGCCTTCTTGAGTTGAATTTTGGTATTCTTTCAGGGGAAGTGGTAGTTGCTAACAAGGTGGGTACTTATGCATTTGTTGCCATAATTACTCTTGAAGAGAGCAGCTTCCCTGGCCTTTTGAGTGGACAGTTATGAGCCAAACACATTGTTGTGGGTTTGGAGTCACATACAGGCCAGATCAGGCTATGACGGCAGATTGTTTTTCTGAACTTTCTGAATTAAAGTTTCGAGGACATTAGTAAACCAAGTGGATTTTTAAGCAATTGCTGACAGTTCCATACTCAAACCAATAATTAGTCTGGGCACTACCTCCATCTATTCGTCTCAGTCCCTCCCCCACACCCACAAGCATCCACAAGCAATCTTAACCCCACTCCTATCATCAGCGTAAATACTATTTTTCAGCAACTTTCAATTTTGACAAATGGATACTGGACTCAAAGTGTTACGTCTGTTTTTCCAGAGTCATAGCACGGAAACAGACCCTTCAGTCCAACTAGTCTATGCCGACCATAATCCCAAACTAAACCAGTCCCACCTTCCTGCTCCTGGCCCATATCCCTCCAAACCTTTCCTATCCCTGTATCCATCCAAATGTGTATTAAAATTTGTAATTGTACCCACATCCACCACTTCCTCAGGAATTTCATTCCACACACTAACCATCCACACACTAACCATCCTCCGTGTTAAACATTGCCCCTCACGTCTTTTTAAAATTTCCCTCCTCTCATCTTAAAAATGTGGGTCCCAGTCTTGAAATCTCCCATCCTAAGGAAAAGACCATTAACTCTATCTATACCTCCCATTATTTTGTAAATGCCCATCAGGTCACTTCTCAACCTCCTACACTCCAATGAAAAAGTCTCAGCCTTTTCTTATAACTCAAGCTCTCCATACCTGGCAACATCCTGGTAAATGCCTTCTGAACCCTGACCCAGTGAATTCTCCACCACTTTCTGTTTTATTTCAGATCTCCAGAACCCGCAGTTGTTTGTTTTATTAATTAGTTGACTGACTGGTTGCCACATGGGATTCAAACTCTGGCCCTCCAGGATATTTACCTGAGTTACTCGGTTATCAGCCCCGTGACATTACCACTATGGTGCTCACCCCACTACACCACCTCCCCAAACATGATTAAATGTGGTCAAAGATTGAGAAACAGCTGTGCATATTGCATGTGAGTTCAGTCAATTGTACTTTGTTTATTCACTGACTGATAGAAAGTGCAAAGGATCTCAAAAGTGAGGACATGGAACTGGTTTGATGGGAAAGCTCCTCAATTTACCATGGTTCATTGAAAGGTTAGTGGCTTCGTCACTGGACAGTGTAAATGACTAGTGGGATAAAAATCACCACTAAACAGAGAGTGTAGAAGGTACAGAGACTTGGCAGGCCTTCAGGTTTTGATTAGCTGTGTTATTTGAGGAGCATTTTCAACTGATGCAGAGCCTGCAGGAGACTTGTTAAAGTTGTGTTGTAGATTCAGGGGCTGTGTTCTTAAATCCGTGCAGATTCATGCAAAGCTGCTGAAGAGGGAACCATCAAAACAAGAATGCAACAAGATCTGTTCCTCCCATCTTTCGGGAGGGTACTCTTTTTTTTAAAAGTTGTTATCAGAGCTATTTTCCGTGAGCAATCTAACTGAGTGTTTCAGGTCTGTCCGAACTTTGTTATGATGCACTTCAGTCTAATGAGTATTTTGGATCTTTGCTTCAGTCCTTTAAAATTCAAAAGGTTGGTAAGTATTACTCATACAGAACTGTTGCACAAGATGATGATGCACTTATCATGATTTTTCACCCTTGGCGGTCCAGCTGAAGATCTGCTTATGAATATTATGTAAGCAGAATACTTACTGACCCTTCCAATTTTGAAGTAAAGATCCAAAATACTTATTAGACTAAAGCACATCAGTTAGATTTTCGTTGCTAAGACGTTGGGTACAACTAGGTCAATGCCCACATAGATTTGATTGGCCACATGGACTCTTTCTGTGTTGTATATCCTATGTCACATTGAATGTGGCACACCTGCATACATTTATTAAGGATGTCTGTGAGGGCAATATGATGATTCCAAATGATCGCTTTACATTAGGAGATAGTTGGTCAGCATGGACATAATAGACTGAATGGCCTCTTTCTGTGCTGTAACCATTTAATGAATTAAAAATCCCATAACATCAGGTTATAGTTCAACAGGTTTATTTGGAACTACAATCCTTCAGAGACCTGCTCCTTCATCAGGTAACTAGTGGGGCAGGAACATAGGGCACAGAATTTATAGTAAAAGTGTCATACAACTGATGTGATATATTGAACAGGACGGCATGGTGGCTCAGTGGTTAGCTCTGCTACCTCACAGTGCTAGGGACATGCGGTTAATTCCAGCCTCAGGTTACTGTCTGTGTGAAGTTTGCACATCCTTCCTGTGTCTGCATGGGTTTCTTTCAGGTGCTCCGGTTTCCTCCCACAGTTCAAAAATGTGCAACTTAGATGAATTGGCTGTGCTAAGTTGTCCATAGTGCTCAGGGGTGTGTGGGTTAGGTGCATTAGTCAGGGGTGGGTTCCTCTTTGGATGGTCAGTGTGGATTTGTTGGGCCAAAGGGCCTGTTTCCACACTGTAGGGATTCTAAGTTCAAGCCTGGATTGCTGTTAAATCTTTAATCACTTAGAACTGTGGTTCTGAGGAAAAGTCACTGACCCGAAGAGTTAACTCTGAATTCTCTGCACAGATGCTGCCAGACATGCTGAGCTTTTCCAGCAATTTCTGTTTTTGTTTCTAATTTACAGCATCCACAGTTCTTTCAGTTTTTACTCAGCCTGTCCGGCCTCTCTTTCACTCAAACGTTCCATACTCGGCAACATCCTGATAAATCTCTTGTGAGCTCTCTCCAGCTTGATAATATCTTTCTATAACTGGGTGACCAGAAATGGACACAATATTCCAGAAGGGGCCTCACCAAAGTGCGGTACAACCTGATAATGACATCCCAACTCTTGGATTTCAGAGCAGGTCATTAAAGTGACTAGCTGCCTGTGTGACCACCAGCCTGAGTCCAGGCCTGACCAAATGTTATAGTACTAATTGCTATCACGCAATAAAGCTCCCTGTTATATAAGAACAGGGTCTCTGCTGTGGGGTCGCTGCAATGGGGTATCCTCTCTTATTAGTTAGACTCAAACAAAACAAAAAGGAAGGAGTGAACGACCTCAAACATGCCTTACCCAATACCGAATGGTGTGGAGGTGGCAAACACCTCAACGTGCCAACAGTGGTCATTTGGGAAAATACCGTAGCATGCCGTGAGACAAATTGTAAAGATCCTAAGAATAGAGCGATGAAACTTGAGATTCTTCATCTGAGTCACAGGTATCGAGTTCTATTCATTTTAAAGGGAGCGTCCTTTTCTTAAAATGCTTGACAATTTGCGGGGGAAGAAGAGCTCACGAGAAAACTTTGATGAGGACGTATTACATTTTGACATGAGTTATACAGTCATATTGAATGCTTACAAAGGAATAAACAAATGCTTGCTGCCAAAATTTGGATTTCTTGCTGGACCTGATTTGCCAGGAAATGAAGCAGCTACAAGGTGCTCCTTAGGTGAGCATGTCACTTTATTACCAGTTCTCAGGGGTCAACCCTAATTCCATGGTGGCTCCAGGAAGTTACAGTTGATTGAATGGGTTGGAAATAGATGAATGTTCCCTTGTGATCCACTGTTGAATAGCAATGGAAATTCATCTAACGTTTATCCACGTGGTTGCTCTTCCCTTTGTTTGTTGTTATGCGCCTTAGAGTATCTCTGCAAAACCTACATCTGCAAAAATCCATTCATGATGGATACTATGGGCAATGGGATGGAAACATGTGATCCTAATGTTCACAAAGCAGTCAGTCACAAAAGCAAGAAGTGTTTCAGCTGAACTGAGAGATCCCACTGGGCCTTGTTGGAGGCTCAATCTGATTCCAACTGAAACCTTACGCAATGGCTTGTAGGAACTACTAATTCTTCAGACTGACACATTCCAAGGTCCAGGACTACGTGCTGAGGAATGCACTAAAGCTTGGGGCAGCTGCTGCCAAGGCACAGTGGGGAAAGAATACTGTCTGAAGGTAAATGGGGGTCCTTTTAGTTAGGAGCCCCTGTGGTGCCTGAATGTATGTAAATATAGTATTGTATGTTTATGAGAGGGCTTCCATTTTTGGACAGTCAAATTCCAGTGTTTGTTTGTTTACTTGACATTCTACTCAACAGAATGGAACTGCATTTGTGATAATGTGTATGTACAAGGAGATTTTTGTTTATGAATAAAGCATTACTTTTGAAATAAAAGAAATGCAAACTCTGCAACATACACTTTGGCTGAAACTCCTTTCTTGTTTTCAGTGTTTGCTGTAGGTTCTTGGGCATTATTGAGCTCCATTTTTAGATAGTATTCTTCCTACTAAATGAGACATTGGGACATGGGAAGATAAGAACATAGCCCTCAGGAGCCAGAGTGGGCCATTCTGCCACTCGAGCCTGCTCTACCATTTGGTATGATCATGGCTAATCTGATTGCTGTCTCAGCTCCACTTCCTGTTCGCACCTCATCACCTTTGACCCCCCAGTTTATGAATTATGTATATGACTTAGCCTTGAATAAACTTAAAGACCCAGCCTCCACTATCTATCAGGAAAGAGAATTTCGCACTCTGAGAGAAAGATTTCTCTTCATCTCTATCGTAAAAGGGAGACATCTTACATATTTCCACCTACATCCCCTCGGTCCCCTATCCAGTCTCCTTAACATCTTACCTGTTTCGATTAGATCACCCTTCAATACTCTATAGTCCAATGGGTGCAGGCCCAACCTACCCAACCTTTTCCATGAGATTCATCCCAAGAACGAGCTGAATGAACATCGAGATTTACAGCACAGCAAAAGGCCCTTTGACCCATCACATCTATGCTGGTAAACAACAGCCACATGACTTTTCTAATCCCATTTTCCCAACACTTGGCCTAGAGCCTTGGCATCGCAAGTGCGCATCTGAATGCTTCGCAAATGTAATGTGGGTGTCGGCCTGGCCCACCCTTACGGATTCCCACCACCCTCTGAGTCAAATTTTTTTTTTAGATTACATTCCCTACAGTGTGGAACCAGGCCATTCGGCCCAACAAGTCCACACCGACCCTTCGAAGAGTAACCCACCTAGACCCATTTCCCTCTGACTAATGCACCTAACACTATGGGCAGTTTAGCATGGCCAATTCACCTGGCCTTTGGGAGGAAATCAGAGCACACGAAGGAAACCCATGCAGACACAAGGAGAATATGCAAACTCCACACAGACAGTCACCCAAGGCTGGAATCGAACCTGGGACCCTGGGGCTATGAGGCAGTAGTACTAACCACTGAGCCACCGTGCCACCCATCTCCTCTGAACCCTTAGCTCAAATCTACAGCCCAGGTCATTGATCTTTCCACCAAGGGGAAAAGTTATTTCCTGTCTCCGCTATCGATGTGCTTTATAATTTTATACATCTCAATCTATGTCCCCTCTCAGCCTTCACTCTCGCTGTTGATGGATCTATTTAGTGAATGAAATCTGGGAGCAGGGGAAAGGGGCTACTACTGTGTAACTTTTTAATACAAAGATTGTACTTTTGGCTAATAGAAACATGTACTGTTGAGGGGAGGTTTCACTGGTCCGGGGATGTACTTAATGAAATTGTTAACAGGGTTAACATAGCTCATCAGTTGATGTGGTGCTAAACTAAACAGGGCCGGTTTAGGCTTGTGTTCTGAACTGCGGCAGTTCGACGGTTGTTCAACACCTAGCACTGTCTTAAAAATTGCACTGATCACCAGTGCAACTGATTCATGTAGATTTCGGAAAGACAGGTGCTGCAATACTTGACGGAAAACAAGGAAGGGCAATTTAAAAAGAAATCTGACTGAAGGATATTTAAACTGAAAACATGACAGATACTTCTGTTCAACTTTTAATAAACAATGGCCACAAAATACCATTCTCAAAAGAAAGTATCATGTACGCCAGCTTAAAGATTTCATCCATTTGATGACAGGGCTTAAGAAATTCTTTAAAATTAAAGCAAAGAACTATGAATGCTAGAGATCTGAAATAGGAACAGAAATTTCTGAAGAAACTCAGCGGGTCTGGGAGCATTTGTGGAGAGAGAAACAGAATTAACATTTCTGAAGAAGGGTCACTGGGCTCCAAAAGTTAATGCAGTTCCTCTCTTCACCAATGCTGTCATACCTGCACGATGGCACGATAGCTCAGTGGTTTGCACTGCTCGCAGCGACAGGGACCTGGGTTTGATTGTACCCTCAGGCAGCTGTCTGTGTGGAGTTTACATATTCTCCCCCATGTGTGTGTGGGTTTCCTGCCCCAGTCCAAAGGTGTGCTGATTAGGTGAATTGGCCATACCAAATTGCCCATAGTGTCCAGGGTGATGCAGGCAATGTGGGTTAGTCATGGGATTTCCAGGGATGGGGTAGGATCTTCAGAGGGTCAGTGTGGACTTGATAGGCTGAAGGGTCTACTTCCACACTGTAGGGATTCCATGAGTTTGTCCAGAAATTTCTATTTTATTTGAAGTAGTTCTTTGTTCTATTTATTTATAATTACAAATATTTACATAAAATGTATCTATTATAAAGACAGCAAAGAATGCACTAGTTCTCAGTGTTTATAAAATTATTTATTTAAAGTACTTAAGCTGCTTGGTACTGGGGTAATAATAAACAACCAACCAGCATGATAGCAAATTGCCTTGAAAGTTTCAGAGAATCCCTACTGTGTGGAAGCAGGCCATTCAGCCCATTGTGTCCACACTGACCCTCTGAAGAGCATCCCACGCAAACCCACTCCCCAAACCTATAATTCTGCATTTCCCATGGCTAACCCACCTAGCCTGCACATTCCTGGATACTATGGGGTAATTTAGCATGGCCAATCCACCCAACCTGCACACCTTTGAAGTGTGGAAGGAAACCCACACAGACACAGGGAGAGTGTGCAAACCCGAGAGTGGAATCGAACCCAGGTCTGAGGCAGTGGTGTTAACCACTGAGCCAACATGCTTAAAAAGACGGTACATTCACAAATATAAAAGAGACATCATTTTATCAGCCAATCTGATTGATTTTTGCAACAATTCATGTGGCACTGTCAAACACTTTTACACTTGCAAAACAGATCCTTTTTCGCAAAATCCTACCCTTCATTGCACCCTCAATGTTTTTTTTACAATTCTCAATAATGTTGCAAAATAAACCTCGACCCTTAATTTTTCTCAATTAATATTGCAAAAGGAACCTGTACCCTCAAAATCTTTTAACAATTCTCATTAATATTGCAAAAGTTATCTATCTATCTATCTGTGTGGAAATCCTTGAAACACTCTTTTCAAAAAGTTAAACGCCTTGCTAAAAATATTGCTGAGGGGCAGACCCTGAACAGCTCATTTGAATCTTTTCTCCTTTACAAATGCAAAATCCAAAAAATAAAAACCGACTACATGATAAAGATTTGTGGAAGCCCAAACAGCAGGGCAATGATGGGGAATGTCGTTATTAGGACAAATTAAGTTCCAAAGTGGCTGCAACTATTACAGTTGACCTTTCGAGAGAAATGAAGTTATCAGACAAGCTCGGTATTTTCCCAGAGTCTGCCATTATGGTAACCTCAATCATACTTTTTGAGCCTTTTATTTGCACCTCATTCATTTTCAATTCGACTCGGCAGGCATAGATAGACGAGCAAATGAGAAGCTTGGCGAAAGAAAAGAGATATCCGCAGAGGAGATCGAGTGAATGTGGGGGAAGAGAGCTGCTAGGTCGGCGCTGTCAAGTTCAAGTGTGAATGACAGCGCACCTGGAGCGGGGAGGAAGAAAAGGCTGTATTCATGCTTGTTTTCCCATGTGTGTGGGAATACTGATAACGTGCAGGGTCTGCCGTGTCAAGACCCCAATTCATCAAATGTCTCCCCTCCTCCCCCCACAACCCCTGACCCTCTTGTTGTTTTTTCCAGTGTATCATGTGAATGGGGAGGCGAGTTGAGGAGGCTCCCCTGGTCTCCCAGGGACGCTGTATAGTGGCATTTGCGAGACGATGAATCATTGCAGCCCTAACTCCCAGCAATTAGCTACATCTGAACGGCCCAGCCTTGAAAGGTGTCTCATTGAAAGACTGTTAATAGCGCCAGGAAACAACATGAAATTGACCAGTGCTCCGTAATTAATTGCTGTTTTGACCCAGTGTGTCATAATTTGTGAATGCGGTGTGACAGAGTTGACATTTGTAGCTCTTTGACAAATCAATAAAACTCTCAGTGTGCACTTCAAAAGGAGGCACGCTCTATTAAACTTATTAGCGATACAATCTGTTATTTAAGTGAAAGATTATGTACAAATGAGACCTTTAGCCTGCTAAACCTGACATCGCTGTGTTTGAAGACCATGGAGCATCAACATGCCCTGCTCCAAACCATTCCTGACATGTTCATTGTATCTTGTTTTCAGAATAACGAGTAATTGTTGACTGGACATCAATTTAATAATGTCAGCATTTGCAATTCGCCTGGGAAGTCATTGCTTACAGTCTCAGGGCTGCTTTTGACTCAGATGGGGACTATATTCACTGCAGTTTTCAAGAATGGGGCTCTAGGTTGCATTGAAACCTATAAAATTCTAACAGGACTACCAGAAGGTTGTGGATGCTTTGAAGAGGGTACAGAAAAGGTTTACCAGGATGTTGCCTGGTATGGGGGATTTTAGCTATGAAGGAAGGTTGGATAGACTTGACTTGTTTTCACTGGGACACAGGAGGTTGAGGGACAACCTGATGGAAGTTTATAAGATTGTGAATGGAGTTGATAGAGTGGAAAGTATGAGGCTTTTTCCCAGGATGGAGGGGTCAATTGCTAGGGAACACAGGTTCAAAGTGCATCATGTTTAAAAGAGGTGTGTGAGGCAAGGTTTTTCACACAAAGGGTGGTGAGTGCATGGAACCCGCTGCCAGAGGAGGTGGTGGAAGTAGACACAACAGCAGCATTCATGTAGCACCTGGATGAATACATAGATAGGAAAGGAATAGAGGGATACAGATCCGGTAAGTGAAGAAAGTTTTAGTATGAAAGGATAAAGTGCAGGCTTGGAGGGCCAAAGGGCCTGTTGCTGTGCTGTATTGTTCTTTGTCCTTTGATCATACTGTGAAACATCCTTGTGAACCGTGGATCAGACTTGAAGGGCTGAATGGCCCATTCCTGCTGCTAGTTTCTACACTTCCATGTTTCTGCGTTTAGTCTGCTTAGCTGGCTAACCGTGAGTTTTGGCTTTGGCATTGTTGCATGTTTTAAACAGAATGGCCTTTGCGAATTGTAAGCAGAGAGTATTCATTTCTGGTAGATTTCTGCTTTTTAAAGATCCGGTGTGTTCAAAGACTAAAGATGTCAAGTTGCAAGCACTTTTTATAGTTTAAGAACATCCCTGTGCTCAATAAAGAATTATTCAATGTAAAATTTTGGTTGCAGTGTACCCATACTCATCAATTTGTGCATAGTGAGCTCCGACCAACAGGAATGAGATAAACAAGCCACAGAATTGTAGAATTGTTAGAGTCCAGAAAGAGGCCATTCCATCCATTGCGATTGCACTAGCTCTTCAAATGAGTGTCATTCCCTCGTTCCAACCTCCTTGTTTTCCCATGTCCTGGCACACTATTTCAATCCAAATAACCAGCCACTCCTCATCTTGAACATCTCAGTGGAACCTGCCTCCACCACATTTCCAGGCAGTACATTCGACATCCTGCTCCTCGCAGAGCGAGAAAGCTCTTTCCTCACATCACTTTTGCTTCTGTTGCAGGTGACTTTAAATCTGCGCCCTCTTGTTCCTGTTACTTTTACGAGGGGGAATAGTTACTCCCAATCTACTGTATCCAGCCGGCTCGCAATTTTGAAAACCTCTATCTGACCTCCTCTTGACCTCCTTGTCTCCAAGGAGATCAGTCCCCAATTCTTCAATCTATCCTTGTAAATGAAGTTCCTCATCTTTGGAACCATTCTTGCAAACCGCTCCTGCACTCTTGGCTGTCAGGTTAATTGGTGTCGAGAGTGTGTTGCTGGAAAAGCACAGCAAGTCAGGCAGCATCCGAGGAGCAGGAAAGTTGACGTTTCAGGCTCTTCATTCCTGAGTCTAGGACTAGAGGGCATTGGTTTACGGTGAGAGGGGAAAGATTTAAAAGGGACCTATGGGGCAACTTTTTCACACAGAGGGTGGTGCGTGCATGGAATGAGCTGCTAGAGGAAGTGGTGGAGGCTGGTACAATTGCAACATTTAAGAGGCATCTGGATGGGTATATGAATAGGAAGGGTTTGGAGAGATATGGGCCACATGCTGGCAAATGGGACTAGATTGGGTTGGGATATCTGGTCGGCATGGATGAACTGGATCATAGGGTCTGTTTCCATACTGTACATCTCTCTGACTCTATAATTCTGCTGGAAATGTGGGTGTGCCATGGAATTGTGTGTTTCATTGAAGTGTTACAGAACAGATCAGGAACCACTCTATTAAGTTAAAATGTTGGTTGAAGGAGAAATCGTGGCCAAGGCAACTGATCTTTTCCAAATCGGGTCGTGGGATCTTATAAACCCAGCTGACTAGATCTCAGTTTAATGGTTTATTTGGAACATGGTGCTTCTGATTATAATCCTTACCCTTTCCCCATGCAGTATTGAAGTGTCAGCCCACATCAGGAAGCAGAATATTCACTGGGATTCTCCAGTTTAACTTTGGCAGAAGCTTCAGATGCATGGAGTAAATTCCTTCCAACTCACCAGGATTTCCATCTGTCTCTTACTGACATTCCGACATACAATGACGGAAGGGGAGAACCCTTGTAGAAATTCTGCAGCTGAAATCCCGTAGAGTGCAGTTGCTAATGTGAAGTGTTGCACTCTCTAGAGTTGGACTCTGATGAAAGAAAACACGAGGATGGCGATAGCTTTTGAAATCTGGGTGGACGATGCTCCAAATCAGCTGGACACTCAGAAAGACAAATGACTGTTGAAAAGCAGATGTTCGGTATTGCCAAATGCACTGGAGAGAGAAAGATAGCTGATGACAGGTGTTGGAACTGAAGACTTGACAGTCTTGTCCTGGCAACAATTGAAGGAGGATTGATGATAAATACAGAAGAGGAAGAAGAATGGGGTGAGTGGATAATATTGAGGCATTGTCTGAAGAAAACCAGAGAAGAATGCCAACGGTCTTATTAAGGCTATGGTGACCAGAAAGGAATGAATGTAGTCAAGATGGGCTTGAACTTTTGACACTGAGGCAACTATATTACCAGTGAACCATGGCTAACTACAATAACACAAGTAGCTTTCTTTGGCACTTCGATGCAAATAAAATCACACCTGTTCTTCTTTATCACCTTACTTCAGGTAAATGTCTCCCAAAGTTAACTTTCAGATTAAGACTGTGCTGCCTTTGGATTTTAGATTTAAGCTTAGACATCGTTGTCATGTGTCCTCAAGTACAAAAGCACTGGAGCACAGTGAAAAGTTTTTAATGTTGCCTCACACGGTGTCATCTCAGGTACAACTACCTCAGTCCTAAAACCTATTTATTTTTCCCTCATAAGCAGGTCAGCAACTGTTAAGGGGCCGTTCACTGCTCTGGCCAATTAAGAGTAACATTTCAATTCAAAGAGGCTAGAGAGGCTTCAGGGACCCAGCAAAAAATTTTGCCAGCATCTTTTGAAGGATGGATAAAGGTGAAGAGGTTGGGATAGCTCCAAAACTGACCATAAGTAAAAGACAGCACAGAGAAAGAATACTAAGATGCAATCAAGTTAAATAACAGGAGGTATTTTCTTTGGTAAAGTCAGCCCTAGTCATAGAGTCATAGAGATATACACCAATAGAGCAATCTGCTAAGATTTGGAATTGTCTTTCATTTACCAGTTTAACACTATTTACTGGTACTGTACTGTTAAACTACAACATCTCAAAGCTATACTTCAATTAGCATCAGTGCCAAAGATATTAAACCTTGGCTTAAAAGTTTTATTGGTAACATAAATTGTGTTTTCCAGTTTACATTACAACACTCGTGTGATACTGTTTTAGAATTGAATGCATTACATTAAACATACAGCGTAGAAATAGACCTCTTGGCCCAACAATTCAATGCTAGTATTTATAGTTCACAAAGGCCTCCTCCTACCTTTCTGTCTGCATATCCCTTGTGCAGTACCTAACTTACCCATTAAAGCACCCATGCTATTTGCGCCAATTTATCCTGTTGGTAGCAAATCCCAGACTTCTTGGGCGATGCATATTTTCTCATGCTTTTATTAGTCACCATCTTAAAACTGTGGCTGTCCATTCAAAACAAAAATTCTCCAGTTGCCCTATCGCAGCACCAAATTGCTCTTTAGAATATTCCAGATTTTGTTTCTACAGACCAAAAACCCATTAGCCCATTCCCACTCTTTATGTTGGAGAGGCCAGACTGATGTTGGGCGTATGTTACCTTTCAGAACATTGGCCTTTTGCACTTTTTGGCTCTGTGTCTCCCTCTCATAGCATCATAGAATCATTACAGTGTGGAAGCAGGCCATTCGGCCCAATAAGTCCACACCGACCCTCTGAAAAGCATCCCATCAATTCCCACCTCCTGACCCTACCTCCCGTAACCCTACATTTCCCATGGCTAATCCATCCAGCCTGCACATCCCTGGACGTGTCAGGACAACGTAACATAGGCAATCCACCCTACCTGCACATAGAACATAGAACCGTACGGCACTGGAACAAGCCCTTCGGCTCACGATGTTGTTCCAAACATGACATCAAATTGAACTAACCCTTTCTGCCTGCCCTTGGTCCATATCCTTCCATTCCTTACATATTCACGTGCTTATCTAAAAGCCCTATTAAAAACCCCTATTGTGTCTGCCTCCACCACCACCCCTGGCAGCACATTCTAGACACATTTAACTCTCTGTATGAAAAACAACTCACCCCTCACATCTCCTTTGAGCTTCCCCCTCTCACCTTAAGTGCACGTCCTTTAGTATTAGACATTTTTACTCTGGGAGAAAGGTTATGACTGTCAACCCTATCTATGCATCTCGTAATTATATAGACTTCGATCAAGTCTCCCTCAGCCACTCCAGAGAAAGCAACCCAATTTCTCAGCCCTCTAAGTATAGCATACATCTTTGGACTGTGGGAGGACACTGGAGCACCTGGAGAAAGCCCACCCAGGCAAAGGAAGAACATTCAAAGTCCACACAGACATTCGTCTGAGATTGGAATCAAACCCAGGACTCTGGCGCTATGAGCTAGCAATGCTTGCCACTCTGCCACGGTGCCACCCCTCTCCCTCTGTTGCAATTTGACCAAATGTAGCGACCTGGATTTGACTTGGGCTTTGAGAATGGCTGAAAACACTCAGATTCAGTTGATTTCACCAGATCTGCATGGTGCCAGTCTGTCTTACTGTGATATAGACAATCACATTTATAGATATTTCCAGAACAAGAGGATAGATGCATACTTTCAGAGCTCAAAGTAGTTGCCAGTTCTTAACAGGTTAACAGGTAGTATACCAGGTTTCCTTTGATCCACAAGACGATACCAACAAGACGATCCTTACAATATGTTAGTGTTGAGCATTTCATCAAGCGTCGAGATAAAGAACAAAGCACAAAGTATATTTCTTCATTGATAACATTCTCTGAATAAGCTGTGAGGCAGTAACCTGATCTATTATGGAGCAGTGTTAAAATGGTACCATATTTCAAAGGTTAAGCTATTTTTTGTTCCTTTTCTGCTTCCCAGTAAAAATCCAATTTGCCTCACGATCTGATAAATGGTTTCAAGATCCTTAAAAGTTACAGGAAATTCAATGATTTGTTTTTGCAATGGATAAGCTTTGATCTCCTTTCACATTAAACTAACTCACAATTATTGAGGCATAAATGAATGACATCAAATCAAACAGCACTGGAGGGCTGCGTTTACCACAAAGAGATTCAGGAGTTCTGCATGTTAAATAATCGCTGTACTTTTTGTGGGGGCGGGGAGTGAGTTGGGAGAAAGGTGGAACAAATGAGATAGAAATAGTTCACAGATCTCAACAAAGGTGAGATTAAAGAGGAGCAGTAACTGAGGGATTCACAAAGTGGCATAAACTACGAGGTGTGAGCAGTTTCTAATTGCTGTGTGATTATCCCAATGAGATAGCAGTCTTGAAAACTCGTGACAAAACGTTTGTAATATTTATGCTTGGTGGATATCAGAAATTGGCTGGTGATATTGTTCTCGTTGATGATGGACACTATTGAGGCTTTTTTTTCCACTGCCATGGACTGATGATGATGTTTAATGTGGGGCTAAACTCTGTTGGAGGATTCCACTCTAAGGAGGGTCTGAAGTCCTCACTGTAGTGGCAGAACTGGCAGGGAACCATCGAGCTCGTTCAGCATCAGAGGAGTAGCCACAACTTAATGAGACCTATTGTACTGATTTCACTGATCCCCATACGTTGGCTTCTAGTAAGGTCTAAACTAGTGAGTTTTGAGAAGATTTATAGCTCAGTTTGAGGTTCTGGATGTAGGTTTGACCTTGGACCAAGGTCCAAACTGTCTGTTCACTTTATTCTGAGTTCACACCCAGGATTAAGCAACAAGCACAGTGAGTGCAGATCAGTCAGATAAATCACATAATCAGATGCAAAACAATTGAATATTACAACAAAAGAAGATAAGAGCCAGGAGCAGGAGTAGGCCGTTCAGTCCCTCGAGACTGCTGAATCCTTCAGTGCAATCATGGCTAATCTCACCTCAGCCTCAATTGCACTTTCCTGCCTGCTCCACGTAACCCTTCAACCCATTACTCATTAAAAATCTGTCTATTTCCTCCTTCAATTTACTCAATGTCCCAGCATCCACTGCACTCTGTGGTAGCGAATCCCACAGATGTAATACCCTTTGAGGGAAATAATTTCCCCATATCTCTGTTTTAAGTCTGCCACCCCTTTAGTCTAAAACTAGGCCCTCTCATTCTATATTGTCCAACATGAGGAAACACTCTACTTTGTCAATCCCCTTCAGCAGCTTATAGACATCAATTGGATCTCCTCTCACTCTTCTAAGCTCCAGAGTGCTAGACTATACTACAAGCAAACTACAAGCTCATGACAATCAAAACCGTGCCCCTCTGGGAATTCCAATGGCAAGACAATGAGATGAGCAGAGAGCAGCCTGACCTTTTACTTTCTGTGGCATCATATAAATATCCTACATCCTTCCCTAAAAATAGGAGACCAGACTGTGTCTCTCATGGATTGAAACATAACCTCCTGCCATCTCCTTTTAATCGCTGGAAAATGGGAGTGAATAATGCCAATTAAATTGAGGTGTTTATTCAATTGACACTGAAAGGAAACTCCTCATAGGATTGATTGCACCACACTGCTGGAAACCTGTGAAAAAAAATCATGAGAAGATGGTAATATTTTATGCAGCCAGCATGCTATTCACTGGTACTAACTCACTGGCTCAGTCAGTTCCGCTGGAAAATCACCTCAACATGTCAAGTTCTTTCAAATCTGTAAGCATTAACCTTGCTCAAGTAGTCAATGCAATGTCTTCTTCAGTTGCCATCATGTTGCTGGTCATAGTTACTTGCATAATGCACTGTCGGATGGACCTAAGTTATACCATTTGCTGTGCGTCATTGCAGCTCTCATCAGGTTAACAAAGGGGATCTGCTGCACATGCACTTGTTCCCCTCTGCAATTCATTGATAACATTGGGAGACTGTGCACTTGACTTGCTCGTGCGTTATAACAGCTGAAAAGGTTGTGTACTATCTCGAGAAGCAACCTAAAATGTGGCTTGAAATTAGACTGTGTCCGATGTGATGTTCAAATGATGTGAGATGACTATTATAGTTGGTCACATGCCTCCAGGCAGTAGTACATTTGGGATCTCCCTCCTGACACGGATATTTCTTTTATGAGCAGCCCATGGAACCAGCCTACACTGGTTCACCATTGTTGTAGAAGGGCTTGTAGAACCTTTACCTTGTCATAGAAACTGCCTAACATGGTTCAAGTGATGATTTTCCAATGAAAGTTAGAAATCCTTGAAGTTTAAAGAAAATAGGTTTCCCATCGCTTCTGCCACCTATGACATTAGTGTGGATTATACTTTTAAGTATTGTTACTGAGCTTGTGCTAAAGGATTTTCACCGTAATGGTGTCAGTTTGGGTGGAATCGGAGCCTAGGTGTGTAAGATTTCTAAAGATGTCCAGTCTTACATCCTCTGAACATAATTATTTTCAATAAAGTCTGTAGCTACTCACTCACAAGAGTGTAGGATTGATTTTATTAAGATTGGGCTTTATAATTTGATCCATTTGAGGGTAATTGAATCCCAAAGCAGGGAGGTTACATTTCAATCCATGAGAGACACAGTCTGGTCTCCTTTTTTTTAGGGAAGGATGTCAAAGTGTCGAAACAACTCATCGAATGTTCACAAGATAAATACCTTTGTGAGTGATGTTATGAGTGGTCTTTGGTCCATTGTAAGTGGCCAAGTGAATCTTTGAACAATCGGTGTGAAGAAATGGTTGGTATCTCCCATTGTCCCTTCTCATAAGATGAGAAACCATGGGTGGCTTAATCTGTCAGGACCTTCACTTCCCGCTGACCCTTGAATATGATGATGGCATGCTCAGTTCACCCTCTGGTTCTCGTTGCAACACCTCTGCTTCCCTAGCGATGTCATCATCAGGTCCAGAGGGAGTTTTCCCACCCAGTCACCAGCCTTTAAGATGGGTTCCAGCTCCGAACATATTTGGGGAACATAGTCAGGTGATAAAGAATTTGCTCAGTTGCTCAGAATGCTACATTTGCCCCGAGTTGATGGGACAAGCACAGACAGTTGGTGGGACTAGTTTAGTTTGGGATTATCGTCGCCATGGACTGTTGGACCAAAGGGTCTGTTTCCGTGCTGTATGACTCTGTGACTCTCTGGCCTTTTTCCACATTGTAGGAATTCTATAATTCTAAAGTTGGCATGGAACTGCCCGCAGATGGCCTATGTTTTAAAAGTCATTCTGTTTAAGGACAATTAGGAATGGGCAACAAATGTTGGACTTTCTAGTCTCTTCTGCAATTTTGAAAGAATTAAAGAAAGGAAGCAAAGTTAGATACTGCATTATATAAGACCATAAGAAATAGACAAGGTCAAAAATCAGATGGCACCGGGTTATCATCCCACAGGTTTATTTGAAATCACAACCTTTCAGAACCTCACTCCTTCTTAGCACCTGTTTTTGTGTGATTTTTGACCTTGTCCAACCCAGTTTAACACCAGCAGCTCCACATCATGAGAAATAGAAGTGGAGTAAGCCATTCAGTCCCTCGAAACCACTCCACTACTCATGAGGATCACAGCTCACCCGACCTCAAATATACTATCTAAATCTCTGTCCCCACAAGCCTCTATGGCAAAGAGTTTCAAAGACTCACAACTCTCCAAGCGAAGAAATTCCTCCCCATTTCAGTCTTGAATTGGCATCCTTTTATTCTGAGACTATGACCTCTGAACCCAGACTCTCCCATGAGGGGAAATATCCTCTCAGCATTGACCCTGTAAAGCCCCGTAAGGATCCGATATATTTCAAATGGATCACCGGCCATCCTTCTATACTCCAGTGAGCAGAGTCCCAACTTGTTTCACCTTTGCTCGTAAGACAATCCCTCAATACTGGGGATTATCCGAGTGGATGTTCTGTGAACTGCCTCCAAAGAAATGATGTCCTTTCTGAAATAAGACCAAAACTGTTCACAGTACTCCAGATATGGCCTCAACAGCAATAATTTATACAAGTGACTAAAAAACTGGCCAATTAGACTTAGACCGCTCCCTCCAACAATCCTTGGTTCATGCCACCGCCCCCCACCAAACCCCTAGGTACCTCCCTGCAACCAGAGGAGATGCAAAACCTGCTGCCCTCATCTCCATCCAGGGCCCCAAACAGACCTTCCAGTTGAGACAGAGGTTCACCTGCCTCTCCTCCAACCTAGTTTACTGCATCAAGTACTCCCGATGTGGTCTTCTCTACATCGGGGAGACCGAACGTAAGTTTAGGGAACGGTTCGGTGAGCATTGCAGCTGGGTCCACAGGGGGCCAACCAGATGTCCCAGTCGCCACCCATTTCAATTCCCCCAACCACTCCCTTTCTGACATGACCAACCTTGGCCTCTTCTATTGCCAAAACAAACCACAGCGCCCATTGAAAGAACAACACCTCATCTTGCGCCTGGGCAGCCTACAGCCCGGAGGATTCAACATTAAGTTCTCCGACTTCAAATAACCTCCCTCTCCATCCCCTGACTCCCTTCCTAGCCCCTCCCCATCCCTTCCACTCTTCCCTGTCACCAACTGGATTCATTCCTCCCATTGACCAACCAGGTCGTACCCTCTACCTGTCTTCACCTATCACCACTTCATCACTCTACCCCCCCACCAACTTTATCTGCAGCACCCACTACACCCATCCCAGTCCTGAAGGGTTACACGCAATATGTCGACTTCCGCACCTCCTGATGCTGCTTGGCTTGCTGTGTTCTTCCAGCCTCCTGTCTGTCTACAATTAGTCACAAAGTCATACAATATGGAAACAGACACTTCGGTCCAACCAGTTCATGCTGACCACGTTCTGAGTAAAAACTAGTCCCATCTGCCTACATTTGGTCCATATCCCTCCAAACCTTTCTTATTCATGAACGTATCCAAGTTCACGTCTTTTTAGCATCGTAACTGCCCCTGCATCCACCAATTCCTCTGGAAATTCATTCCACTCATGAACCACTGTTTGTGTAAAAAAGTTGCCCTGTGTCCTTTTAAAGTCTTTCTCCTCACACCTTAAAAAGCCCCCTAGCTTTTAACTCCCCTACCGGAGGGAAAGGACCTTTGTCATTTACTTTGTCTATGCCCCTCATGATTTTATAAACCTCAATAGGGTGGCCCCTCAACCTCCTACGCTCCAGTCTACCCTTAGGTCTCAAACCCTCCATTCCTGGCAACATTCTGGTAAATCTTTTCAGAATCCTCTCCAGTTTAATAATACCCTTCCTTTAAGGAGGTCTTGTGTCTTTAAGGGACCAGAGTATTGCAGGGGGTAGAGCTTGGGATCTGGCCACTGAAGCATGACCATCGATGAAAAGCAGGCTAATCTGTTCGAATGGAGAAAAAGGCTTGAAGGGTTGAATGGCTTACTGCCGCTCCTATTTCCTATCTTCCTGTGCACAAGAGGCCGGAATTGGGAATGCCGGTGTCTCGGGGGCGTCGTGAGCCTGGAGAGATGGGGTAAGCTTGGGGGAAATGCGGGATGAAAGAAGGTATTGAGGCCACAGAGAGAAACCACGGGTGAGAATTTTAGAACAGAGGCATCGCTTAATTAGCCAAACAGAAAATGAATTATTAAAATGTTACTTCGTTTAAAAAAATGAATATTATTTCTTCTGACTATCATCCAAAATCTCTTCACATGTGTGCTGGGCTGCAGCAGCAGATTCCACTGTTTTTACACTCACCATGTGTCAACTCCAAAGTTACAGTACAAGCAAATGCACTTGTGACTTTGCACGCTGCTAATTGTTCACCTATGGTTTAGCAATGATTTGGAAGCACAGAATGACGCTCCGGCATGGTTCCTTAAGAAAGAGAATCCTTCACAGTCCGGTTCAAAAACAAAAGAGATGGTCACATTCGGAAAAAAAGTTAGACAGACAAAATTTATGAAGTAGCAAAGTCCCTTAATTGCATACATTTTTCCAATAACTGAACCTGACTCCCACTTGCAAGCTGCCGTTCAGTTGCTTGTCCCCATGTCACCCCACATGTCTAATACCTTGAATGATGGTAATGGTCTCATATTTATCTCCAGTAAAATCTGACTGATTGGAGCTATGAGAACAGCTCCATTGTTCATCCCTGCTCGCCCTAAACCGCAGCCCCTGGATTTGCAACTTACAAGGGAGCCATTGTTCGATATCACTTAGCACCAATTACAGCCCGTCAAAACAGTTTTCGTTTTACGACAATGTGCTAATGGGCCCACAGTTGGGTGTCGGACCTAACCCAAACCACATGCATCCAATCGGGGTTAAGGGGGTCAATTGAGACTCTGGAGTGCAGCGCACGGGATAGTTGCAACCTTTTTGATGAGCGGAAAGCTGCTTACAAGAAAGAGACAATGCAATACAATTAGTTGGATACAGGAGGGTCGCCACTCCCAGATGCAAAGGAATTCGGTCAAAATTGTCTGTGAATCAGGCCAGATGGCCACCTGGGCTGTGCTGAGTGCCAAAAACAGCTCAAATCATTCACATTAATGGCTGAAACAGTCGGTGGTAAACCTGACCTCATGTGGTCGCTTAAAGAAAACATTTTTTCCCAACAAGATCAATGTTTTTATAGAGATGCATAGCAGTGGTTTGATAAAAGATGCTTCCTATTAACATACTCGCTATGCCACCAGTAGGTTGTAAAAGCAAAAAAGAAAGCACAGGAGAATGCTGGGACCACTCAGCAGGTCAGGCAGCATCTGTAGCTTTTTAATTCACTATTTCGTGCTGATTGGTGTACATTCGCTTTCTTTAATACACATTCCCAGAAAGCCACAGTTATGCATGGAGCCAATATTGACAGGACACATTTAAAGCATTATGTTGAAAGCGTCTTCAAATTAAGATTTACCAACCATATGGAGCTGCTGCCGATTTTGATATGTTCCTCATTCATTTGGGTGTGAAATTCTCACCTTCTCTTTGAATACCTTGATAGCCACATTCATTCCTGTCTTTATAACCACTTTCAGCACTACAAACTGGTCTCTTGTATGAACTTTCTTTCTCATTCATGGGATGAGGGTTTTGCTGGTTAGGCCAACATTTATTGCCCGTCCCTAATTATCCAGAGGGTAGTTAAGAGTCAACCACATTCTGGAGTCACATGCAGGCCAGACCAGGTAAGGCTGGCAGTTTCCTTCCCTGAAGGACAATAGTGAACCAGATGGGTTTTCCCAACAATCGGTAATGGATTTATGGTCATCATTAGACTCTTAACTCCAGATTTTTCTGTTGAATTCAAATTCCACCATCTGCCGTGGTGGGATTCAAACCCGGCTCCCCAGACATTAGCTGGTCTCTGGATTAAGAGGCCAGTGATAATGCCACTAGGCCATCACCTCCCCCTTTGCTGCCATGCTCCCTGACCATTTAAGAAACTTCTTAAAAATTGCATCTTTGCACAAGTGTTTGGGCATTTATCTCATAAGACCAGAAGGCCATCAGATATAGGAGTAGAGTTAGGCTGTTTGGCCCATCAAATTGCCTCTGCCATTCAACCATGGCTGATATGTTTCTCAATCCCATTTTCCTGACTTCTCCCCACAACCCTTGACCCTCTTATTGATGAATAATCTATTTTTCTCTGTCTTAAAGACACTCAATGACTTGGCTTCCACACTCTTCTGTGGCACTTAGTTCCACAGATTCATCATAGCGTCATAGAGGAATCATAGAAGTCAACAGTGTGGAAACAGGCCCTTCAGCCCAACTTGACCCTGCCAGCCCAGTTTACACAATTTAAACTAGTTCCATTTACCTGCGCTTGGTCTACATCTCTCCGTACCCATGCCATTTGTGTATCTGTCTAAACGTTTCTCAAATGATGAAATTGTGCTCGCTTCCACCACTACCTCTGGCAGCCCGTCCCACAATGTTATGACTGCAGAGGAGGTGCATAGAGAGTGAGATCAACATCAGGTTTGAAATTTGAGAGTTCCACTCAGAACTCTGAAAACAGTGGGGAAGAAGCTGTTCTTGAATCTGTTTGTATGTGTATTCAAACTTTTATATCTTCTGCCTGACTGAAGAGAGTGGACGAGAGTACAGCTGGGGCGGGACGGGTTTTTGATTGTGTTGCTTGCTTTACTTAGGCACCAGTAAGTATAGACGGAGTCAATAGATGGAAGAGTCAATGAATGGAACTGGAACTAACCATCAGAAAATCTGGGGCTAAATTGTGGATTAAAACAAATACTGTGAATGTTGTAAATTGGAAATAAAATCAGAAAATCACTTTGAGTCCAATGTAACTCTTCAGAAGACTGCTCCCATTTCCCCAGTTCCTCAGCATCCAGTACATTGCCTTATTACTGGTGCCAGTTGTATAGAACACAGCACACCAGGATGGTGCAGAACACTCTGTCCAGATTGTACAGGAAGTCCTTCACAGAGACTAGTCCAACTGCATCTTCATTGCAAGTGACAATTCACCGCTCCCCAGTGAGCAACTTGCCCCTACACCCAGATCTCTATTTGAAAATGCATAGAGTTGCTACTGACATTGAGAAAGGCTTTGCCTGAATTCTCACACAATGGTCTCACCTCTTTTCCATATCCCTTGTTATGGAGGGGCGCTGTAAGTTTCAACCTAAGGTCTTGTTCTCTGAAGTTGCACAGAGCAACATTATCAACTAAGGCAGGCCATGGACCAAAAGGTCACCGTGAGACCATTTAGCAAGCGAGATTTCCCCACTCGCACTTTTGATTGTGCCTTCAAATTAGTGGAAACAAAAACTTCTGCCTTTTACCATTCGGATGTAGACAAATAGGAGGCTGGAAGAACACAGCAAGCCAAGCAGCATCAGGAGGTAGAGAAAACAACAGTTTGGTTGTAACCTTTCCAAGGCAAGTGAGGAATAGGTGAGGAATTGAGGCTTTCGGTGACAAAGAGGTCATTACCTTGCATGAAAACACAAGAAATAATAAGAGGAATAGGTCATATGGTCCTCCAAGTCTGTTCCGCCATTCCAATGAAGCAAAAGCTAAGTTTTCCCCTGAGTGCTACATTCCAGTTCTATCCCCTCCTGCAGTGTTGGAGGGTGAAGATGATTCTTAAAAAAAGGTAAATGCTGAGTTTGCAAGAGGTTGCAAAGCTAGTGGTAATGATTTCAAAACCAGAAGGCTGAAGGGCCACTTAATAGAGCTCTTAACATTATGTAAGGTTTGGTAAAATTGATAGGAGAAAGAAATTTTCCTTTGTGGAAAGAGCATATCTCAAGGCTGCTCATATTATGCAGTCAGCAGGAAATCCATTAATAAACTCAAATTAACCTTCAGTTAAATAATGTTAAGATTCTTCACCTCAATGTCACAGTGATTGTTTGAAACAAATTCAAGGTGAAGGTATAAATGTAATATCTCCAGGTTTGCTCATGAAACAAAGCTGGGTGGCAGGGTGAATTGGGAGGGGGGATACCAAGATGCTTTAGTCTGTGATTTAGTCAAGTTGAACGAAGGGGGTTGGGGATGGAGTGCGAAAGCATGGAAGGTATAGTGTGGATCAATGTGAGGTTATCCACTTTTGTAGCAAAAACAAGAAGGTGGATTATAATCTGACGTTTGTAGTAACTCTAGCGAGGTCAGCAAGGTGGATCTCATAGAATATGAGTTTTCTGATTGGGGCTGTTAACCTGGTCCATTTAGGGAGCCCTGACCCAAAAAGCTTGAGTGTCAAAGATACTGACACTCAGTACTGTCACTGCCACACAGCGCCAGGTTCAATTCCCGCCTCGGGCAACTATCTGCGTGGAGTTTGCACATCATCCCCGTGTTTGCGTGGGTTTCCTCTGGGTGCTCCGGTTTCCTCCCACAGTCCAAAGATGTGCAGGTCAGGTGAATTGGCCTTGTTACATTGCCTGTAGTATTAGGTGGATTAGTCAGGGGTAAATGTAGGGGAATGTGTCTGGGTGGGTTGCTCTTCGGAGGGTTGGTGTGGACTCGTTGGGCTGAAGGGCCTGTTTCCACACTGTAGGGAATAAATCTCTAATCTAATCTCTTGCAGCTGACTATGAACAAGGCAGTACTAAAGTCAAGGATTGTTCATGTGTAAATAAGGGGTGACTTGGTGTTGGGCTATCGGCTTCTGTGGAGTTATTTCAAAGGTGATAGTTTGGTGAAAGGGAGGTGCAATAAGACCTGGGTGTCCTTGTGTACCAGTTGTTGAAGGTAAGCATGCAGAACAAGCAGGTGGTGAAGAAGATAAGTTGTATATTGGCCTTCAAAGCAAGACAATTTGATTACTGGAGCAGGGATGTCCTGCTGCAATTGTGCAGGGTCTTGGTGAGACTACAGCTGGAGTACTGTGTGCACCTTTGGTCTCCTTACATAAACAAGGATGTCATGGCTACGGAGAGAATGAAAGGAAAGTTTATTAGACTGATTCTTGGGACAGCAGGAGTAATATATAAAGAGAGACTGGATTGGTTAGGACTATATTAACTGGATTTAGAAGAATGAGGGGGAATCTCATAGAACAGAACTAAATGGTATAAATGCAGGAAGGATTTTGTTTTAATTCATTTGTGGAATGTGGGTGTCGCTGGCTGGGCTCAGCATTTATTACCCACCACTAGTTGCCTTTGAGAAGGTGGGGGTGAGCTGCCTTCTTGAACCGCTGTAGTCCACCTGTTGAGGGTTAACCCACAATGCCATTAGGGAGGGAATTCTAGGATTTTGACCCAGTGACAGTGAAGGAATGGTGATTTATTTCCAAGTTAGGATGCTGAGTACCTGCTGCCCTTGTCCTGCTAGATGGGAGTGGTCATGTGCTTGGAAAGTGCTGTCTGAGGATCTTTGGTAAATTTATGCATCTTATAGATAGCTGCTACCGAACGTTGGTGGTGGAGGGAGCAGATACTTGTGGATGCAGTGCCAATCAAGTGCATTGCTTTGTCCTGGAATGTTGTCAACTTCTTGAGTGTTGTTGGCACTATACCTATCCAGGCAAGAGGAGAATGTTCCATCACACTCCTGACCTGTGCCTTGTAGATGGTGGACAGGCTTTGGGGAATCAACAGGCAAGTTATGCACCACAGTATTCCCAGCCTCTGACCTGCTCTTGTAGCCACCATGTCCATGTAGTGAGTCCAGTTGGATTTCTGGTCAATGGTGACCCTCCAGAATGTTGACAGTGGGGGTTCAGTGATGGTAACACCATTGAATGTCAAGGGGTGGTGGCTAGATTGCTTCTTATTGGAGATGGTCATAGCCTGGCATTTGTGTGGCACAAACATCAATCGTCACTGTCAGACCAAACCTGGATATTGTCCAGATCTTGTTGCATTTGGACGTGGACTGCTTCAGTGTCTGAGGAATTGCTGAACATTGTGCAATCATCAGTGAACATCCCAACGTCTGACCGTGTGATGGAGGGAAGGTCATTGATGAAGCAGTTGAAGATGGTTGGGCCTCGGACTCTACCCTGAGGAACTCTTGCAGAGATGTCCTGGAGCTGAGATGACTGACCTCCAACAACTACGACCATCGTCCTATATGTCAGGTATGATTCCAACCAGCAGAGAGTTTGACACCTGATACCCATTGATTCCAGGTTTGCGCGGGCTCCTTGATACCACACTAAGTCATATGCAGCCTTAATGTCAAGAGGTGTTATTCTTCCTCTCCTCTGGAATTCAGCTCTTTTGTCCATGTTTGAACCAAGGCTGTAATGAGGTCAGGAACTGAGTGGCCATGGGGGATCCCAAACTGGGCGTCACTGAGCAGGTTATTGCTGAGCAGATGCTGCTTGACAGCACTGTTGATGACACCTTCCATCACTTCACTGATGATCGAGAGTAGACTGATTGGGCGGTAATTGGTTGGGTTGGTTTTGTCCTGCTTTTTATGTACAGGACATACCTGGGCAATTTTCCACATTGTGAGGTAGTTGCCAGTGCTCTAACTTTACTGAAAGAGCTTGGTTCAGGAAACAGCAAGTTCTAGAGCACACATTTTCAGTACTATTGCCGGAATGTTGTCTGGGCCCATAGCCTTTGCAGTATTCAGTGCCTCTAACCATTTCTTGCTATCATGTGGAGTGAATGGAATTGGCTGAAGACTGGTATCTGTAATACTGGGACATGAGATGGATCATCCACTCAGCACTTCTGGCTGAAGATTGCTGTGAATACTTTAACCTTATCTATTGCACTGATGTGCTTGACTTTTCCGTTTGTGAGGATGGGGATATTTGTGGAGCCTGCTCCTCCAGTGAGTTGTTTAACTGTCCACCAACATTCACAAATGGATGTGGATGGACTGCAGAGCCTAGATCTGATCCATTGGTTGTGGGATCGCTTAGCTCTGTCTATCACTTGCTGATTATGCTGTTTGGCACACAAATAGTCCTGTTTGGTAGCTTCACCAGGTTGAAACCTCATCTTCAAGCATGTCTGGTGCTGCTCCTGGTACACCCTCTTATACTCTCTATTGTACCAGGGTTGATCCCCTGCCTTGATGGTAATGGTTGAGTGGGGGACATGCCAGGCCATGAGATGCAGATTGTGCTGGAGTTCAATTCTGCTGCCTTTAATGGCCCACAGCACCTCATGGATGCCCAGTCTTGAGCTGCTAGATCGGTTCCAAATCTGTTCCACTTAGAAAGGTGGTAGTGCCATACAACACAATGGATGATATTCTCAATGTGAAGATAGGACTTAGTCTCCACAAGGACAGTGCGGTGATCATTCTTACTGATACTGCCATGGACAGATGCACCTGCAGCTGGCAGATTGGTAAGGATGAGGTCAAGTGTTTTTTTTCTCTCTTGTTTGTTCCCTCAACAACAAGGATATCCCTGATGACTGGGGAGCCCAGAACCAGTGTCCACAGTGTGAGGATATGGGGTAAACCATTTAGGATTGAGATGAGGAGAAATTTCTTCACCCAGAGTGTGGTGAGCTTTGGAATTCTTGACCACAGAAAGTGGTGGAATGTTTTCAAGAGGAATTGGATGTAGTCCTTAGGGATAAAAGGATGAAAGAATACGGGGGGAAAATGGAAAGAGGCTACTGAGTTGGATGTTTTCTTTATTATTCATTTGTGAGATGTGGGCATCACTGGCTGGGCCTAGCATTTATTGTCCGTCCCTAGTTGTCCCTTGAGAAGGTGAGGATGAACTGCCCTCTTGAACTGCTGCCATCCATCTACTGTGGGTTGACCCACAATTCCATTTGGGAAGGAATTCCAGGATTATGACTATTGATGCCATGATCATACCAAATGGTGGAGTCGGTTTGAAGGGCCAAATTGCCTATTCCAGATCTTTGCTTTTAATGCTTCTGTGCTATAGATAAATTTAAGTGGAAACTGAACAAGCAGATGAGAGATGAGGGAATAACTAATTAAAATGGAAGATTCAGATGAAAAATTTACTTGAATGGAGTATAGCCACTGGCATGGACTGGTTGGGCCAAATCGCCTCTTTCTGTGCTGTACATCCAATGTGATCGCCACCCTGTTTGACAGCTCTACAGTTTATTTTCATTGGAGTCAAGTGGATACACTGCTGATATCTGTTCCACACTAACAGATCGGATCAGGATGTGTACAATACACTGTCAGTCGTGGGTGACAGGACACTTTGTGTGCAGTTGGCAAATAGCATTTTCGCTCACAATGCCGTGTTATCAGATTTGTTTTCAAAGTTTTATATTTGATTTTAAATTAGTAAAACGTTAGCAACCACATTCTGTTGATCATGTTACTGACAACTCACCTGGTTCTGGAGCTTTGTTTTGGGACTGCGAAAACAGAAATGATGCATTAATATTTCAAAAGCAAAACAAGGTATTACACCCTGTAAATTATGCATGTCTGCTCATTTAAACCATTCACTGAAGTTGTAACTTAAGATAATCAGGTGAGTGAGATCTGCCATTTTAGCACTGCAACTGCATTGAGATTTTACAGATTATAACCTCACCAAGAGAGATCTGTACAGTTTAAACTCATCCATTTTGTGGATGCCAAGCATCTGGGCAGGCGAGCATTTCACATCGCGCCCCTTTGAAAGTCTGATCTTAACTTCAACTTCTGACAGATTGAAGGGAGGTTTTCTTTGCACAATATAGTCCAGCCACTGATGACGACAACGCTGGGTGGGTAATCGGAGCATGCCCGGATACATGATAATGGATTTCCTGCCTTGGCCTACCAGTGAGAAGAGGAGTCTGTGTTCAGTTGCCTGTATTTGTTTAAGTGAGTCTGCTTACTATTGATGCTCACTGTAGTTGATTGACTATTCCTAGTCGTGGACTCAGAAAGGTACACCAAGCTACAGAAAAATTAGAGAAAAGTTAGGAAAGTATGGAATATATATTTTAAAGCACTGTAAATAACTTACCAACTGAGCACATGAAAACTTAGGTCAGTTTCCAAAAAGGCAATTGACAAGGTGCCACACAAAAGGTTGCTGCACAAGATAAAGGTGCACAGCATTATGGGTAATATTTTAGCATGGATAGAGGATTGGTTAATTTACAGAAAGCAATCAGTGATGATAAATGGGTATTTTTCTGGTTGGCGATCAATGGCTAGTGGTGTGCCTGAGGGATCAGTATTAAAACTGCAATTGTTTATGACCTGCATTGATAATTTGGAGTTGAGGACCACGTGTAGTGTGTCAAAGTCCACAGATGACTCTAAGATGAGTGATAGAGCAAAGTTTGCAGAAGGTTATGGAAAGGTTAAGTGAGTGGGCAAGGGTCTAGCATATGGAGTACAATATTGGTAAATTTGAGGTCATCCATTTTGGTAAGAATAACAGCAAAATGGGCTGTTATTTAAATGGTAGCACAGTAACATGCTGCTGTGCAGAGGGACCTGGGTATCTTTATGCATGAAATACAAAACGTTAGTTTGCAGGTGCAGCAGGTAATTAAGAAAACAAAAGAAATATTGCCCTTCATTGTGGGAGAGATAGAGTTTAAAAACAAGAAGGTTGTACTGCAGCTATACAGGGTGCTGGTGAGGCCATACCTGGGAGTACTGTATGCAGTTGTGATCTCAATAGACAATAGACAATAGACAATAGGTGCAGGAGTAGGCCATGCACCGCCATTCAACATAATCATGGCTGATCATTCCTAATCAGTATTCTGTTCCTGCCTTATCTCCATAACCCTTGATTCCACTATCTTTGAGAGCTCTATCCAACTCTTTCTTAAATGAATCCAGAGACTGGGCCTCCACTGCCCTGTGGGGCAGAGCATTCCACACAGCCACCACTCTCTGGGTGAAGAAGTTTCTACTCATCTCTGTCCTAAATGGTCTACCCTGTATTTTTAAGCTGTGTCCTCTGGTTTGGCACTGTTTCCTGCTGCCAGAGTGTCCAATCCTTTCATAATCTTATACGATTCAATCAGATCCCCTCTCAGTCTTCTAAACTCAAGGGTATACAAGCCCAGTCGCTTCAGTCTTTCTGTGTAAAGTAATCCCGCCATTCCAGGAATTGACCTTGTGAACCTACGCTGTACTCCCTCAATAGCCAGAATGTCTTTCCTCAAATTTGGAGACCAGAACTGCACGCAGTACTCCAGGTGTGGTCTCACCAGGGCCCTGTACAGCTGCAGAAGCACCTCTTTGCTTCTATACTCAATTCCTCTTGTTATGAAGGCCAGCATGCTATTAGCCTTCTTCACTACCTGCTGTACCTGCATGCTTGCCTTCATTGACTGCTGTACAAGAACACCCAGATCTCTCTGTACTGCCCCTTTACATAAATTGATTCCATTGAGGGAATAATCTGCCTTCCTGTTCTTGCCATCAAAGTGGATATACACATTAAACTGCATCTGCCATGCATCTGCCCACTCACCTAACTTGCCCAGGTCACCCTGTAATCTCCTAACATCCTCATCACATTTCACCCTGCCACCCAGCTTTGTATCATCAGCAAATTTGATAATGTTATTGCTGATACCATCTTCTATATCATTAACATATATTGTAAAAAGCTGCGGTCCCAGCACAGATCCCTGCGGTCCCGACTGGTCACTGCCTGCCATTCCGAAATGGAGCCGTTTATCACTACCCTTTGTTTCCTATGAGCCAACCAATTTTCAATCCAATCTAGTACTTTGTCCCCAATACCATGCACCCTAATTTTACTCACTAACCTCCTATGTGGGACTTTATCAAAAGCTTTCTGAAAGTCCAGGTACACTACATCTACTGGATCTCCCTCGTCCATCTTCAGAGTTACATCCTCAAAAAATTCAAGAAGATTAGTCAAGCATGATTTCCCCTTCATAAATCCATGCTGACTCTGTCCTATCCTGTTACTACTATCCAGATGTGCAGTAATTTCATCCTTTATAATAGACTCCAGCATCTTTCCCACCACTGAGGTCAGACTAACTGGTCTATAATTTCCTGCTTTCTCTCTCCCACCTTTCTTAAAAAGTGGTATAACATTAACCACCCTCCAATCCTCAGGAACCGACCCCGAATCTATCGAACTCTGGAAAATAATCACGAACGCATCAACGATTTCCCGAACCACCTCCTTCAGTACCCTGGGATGCAGACCATCAGGCCCCGGAGACTTATCAACCTTCAGACCTAACAGTCTCTCCAACACCAAATCCTGGCAAATATTAATTCCCTTAAGTTCAGGTCCTTCAGCCACTGTTACCTCAGGAAGATTGCTTGTGTCTTCCCAAGTGAACACAGATCTGAAGTACCCATTTAATTCCTCTGCCATTTCTTTGTTCCCCGTAATATATTCCCCTGTTTCTGTCTTCAAGGGCCCAATTTTAGTCCTAACCATTTTTTTGCCCTGCACATACCTAAAAAAGCTTTTACTATCCTCCTTTATATTATTGGCTAATTTACCTTCGTACCTCATTTTTTCTCTGCGTATTTCCTTAGTAATCCTCTGTTGCTCTTTAAAAGCTTCCCAGTCCTCAGTTTTCCCATTTATCTTTGCTAAGTTATACTTTTTCTCTTTTAACTTTATATGTTTCTTAACTTCCATCGTCAGCCACGGCCGCCCATGCCTCCTCCTGGGATCTTTCTTCCTTTTAGGAATGAACTGATCCAGCAACTTCTGCATTATACACAGAAATATCCACCATTGTTCCTCCACGGTCATCCCTGCTAAGGTATTGCACCATTGAACTTTGGCCAGCTCCTCCCTCATAGCTCCATAGTTCCCTTTATTCAACAGAAGTACTGTCACTTCCGATTGTACCCTCTCCCTCTCAAATTGCAGATTAAAGCTTATTGTATTATGGTCACTACTTCCCAATGGCTCCTTCACTTCGAGGTCACTGACCAATTCTGGTTTGTTACACAATATCAGATCCAGAATTGCCTTCTCCCTGGTCGGCTCCAGCACCAGCTGCTCTAAGAATCCATCTCTGAGGCACTCCACAAAGTCTCTTTCTTGAGGTCCAATACCATCCTGATTCTCCCAGTCTACCTGCATGTTAAAATCCCCCATAACAACTGTAGTAACATCTTTATGACAGGCCAATTTCAGCTCCTGATTCAACTTACATCCGACATCCAGACTACTGTTTGGGGGCCTGTAGATGACTCCCAAGAGGGTATTTTTACCCTTAGTATTTCGCAGCTCTATCCACACTGACTCTACATCCCCTGACTCTAGGTCCTCCGCGCAAGGGACTGAATATCCTCCCTTACCAACAAGGCCACCCCACCCCCTCTGCCCGTCAGTCTGTCCTTACGATAGCACGTGTAGCCTTGAATATTCATTTCCCAGGCCCTGTCCACTTGAAGCCACGTCTCAGTTATCCCCACAATATCGTATCTGCCAATTTCCAAAAGAGCCTCAAGCTCATCCATCTTATGTCTAATGCTTCGTGCATTCATGTATAGTATCCTTACTTGAGAAAGGATGTACTGGCACTGGAGGGGGTGCACAGGAGGTTCACGAGGTTAATTTCAGAGTTGAGAGAATTGTCCTATGAGGACAGATTGAGTAGACTGGGATTATACTAATTGGAATTTGCAAGAATGAGGGGGGATCTTATAGAAACATATAAAATTATGAAGGGAATAGATAAGATAGAAGCAGGAAGGTTGTTTCCACTGTGGGGTGAAACTAGAATGAGGGGGCATGGCCTCAAAATAAGGGGGGAGCAGGTTTGGGGCTGAGCTGAGGAGAAACTTCTTCACCCAGAGGATTGTGAATCTGTGGAATTCCCCGCCCAGGGAAGCAGTTGAGGCTACCTCACTGAATGTTTTTAAGGCAAAGACTGACAGGTATTTGAACAGGAAAGGAATTAAGGGTTAGGGTGAGTGGGCGGATGAGTGGAGCTGAGTCCACAAAAAGATCAGCCATGATCTTATTGAATGGCAGAGCAGGCTCGAGGAGCCAGATGGCCTACTCCTGCTCCTAATTCTTATGTTCTTATCTTTGTATAGATCTGAGACATGACATGGAGAACAGAGTTGACCTTTCCTGTGGAGTGCAGAGGTTGGCGTACCTCAGAGGGCTCCACATGTCAAGATGAGGCCACTGATGCCCTCGTTTAGCGTGGTATGGAAAACTCGTTAAATGATTCACACCCAGGTTTCGTCCAGTGCTTATTGTTCCAGTCTTCAAAGATTTAAACCTGCTGTGAGCTGAATGCCAGTCTGTACAACCAAATATTGCATTTATGCAGCACCTCTAATGAAACAGAATGTCTCAAGGCTACAGGGATTGACAAAAGGAGGGGTATGGAAGAGTGAGCATACACATGGGCAAAAAGTTAGATTTTAAGGAGTCCCCAAAGTTGCAGAGAGAGAAAGAGATAGAGAGGCAAATAGGATTAGGGAGACAATTATAAGTTAAAGTTGAAAAAGCCAAAGGTGTTTGACTCTACTGATGGAAATCTCAACAATGGAGGAACACAACAACCTCAGAGGTCTGGAGGCTGGAAGTGGTCACAGAGATGGGAAGGTTCTAGACCACAAAGGGATTCCTGAACAAAGATGAGGAATTGAATATTTGGGTTTTGCTATGCTGGCAGCCAAAGGAGGCTAGCAAACATAGGGCGAATGGGATTGGGTGTGATTTTGGATGTGGGCAGCGAAGTTTCAATGGTCGCAAGTTTCCAGAGGGTAGGAGTGCTGTCGGGAAATCATCACAACAGGCGAGACCAAAGGTAGCCAAGATACAGATATGAGTGCGGTGCTGGAAAAGCACAGCAGGTCAGGCAGCATCCGAGGAGCAGGGGAATCGATGTTTTGGGCATAAGCCCTTCATCAGGAATTGATTATGCCCAAAACGTCAATTCTCCTGCTCCTCGGATACTGTCTGACCTGCTATGCTTTTCCAGCTCTACACTCTTGACTCTGATCTCCAGCATCTGCAGCCCTCACATTCTCCTTGATACAGATATGGACTGAATAAGCTGAAGCAGGGATAGACTTGTGTGATGTCACAGTGATGAGAGCGGCTGGTATTGGCAACAGGGAGTATTGTATTCAGGAGTGCGTCTCAGGGTCAAAGTTGCAAAATTGGGAAAATGATTCCTCAGCCTTCTAGGCCACACAATGGCGAGAACAGGAATATATCGATGTTGAGCAAATCAATCCTTGATTGGTGTACAATGGATAATGAGCAGTGGACTCTGAAGAAGAATCATACTGGGCTTGAGACATTAGCTCTGTTTCTTTCTGCAGATGCTGGCAGACCTGCTGAGTTTCTCCAGCACTTGCTGCATTTGTTTCAGATCTCCAGCATCCATGGTATTTTGCCTTTGCTTGATGAGTGAATGGTGTATCAGAAACAGTGGAATATGTTTGAATGAGCTGAGTGCTCTGGCATGATGCTGAAGATCTGTTCATGAATGTGGATGCAAGATGGTGTTTAACAGGAGCAATTCATTCAGAAATACAGAGGTCCCCATTCAATATGAAGGCCATTTAAATCAAAACCTCACTGTACTGTTTGAAATGTTACTACTTAAATCCCGTGTAAGACTAATGTGATGAAAGCAACACCACTGGCATATCAATGGATTAATCATTTACATTGCTAGATGTGAGCAGCGTCAACATGCAATTTGATATTTTAAATCTGGACAGAACCCATTGCTATTACCTCCTGCTAACGTTTTGCAGTAAATCAACACCCTTGCCTGGACACTGAAACCTTCCAACCACCCTGTGTGAATAGCGAGCAATCAGAATTCTTCACGGTAACCTGATCTGAAGATGTTTCTCACCCTCGATTCCAGCTTGCGGCTGATTGACAGGGACCACAGTGATGGAGGAGGTAAGCACTGTACCTAGCGTGGGGGCATTGTCATTACAGGGTTGAGATTTTAACCCATTCAGAACCTGCACTCAATGAGTTAAAAGATATGATTTGGAGATGCAGGTGTTGGACTGGGGTGTACAAAGTTAAAAATCGCATGACACCAGGTTATAGTCCAACAGGTTTATTGGAAGCAATAGCTTTCGGAACATCGCTCCTTCACCAGGTGGTTGTGGAGGATCAGGATTGTGTCCACCTAGTGCATCCAAATAAACCTGTTGGACTATAACCTGGTGTTGTGGGATTTTTAACTGAGTTGAAAGAGGCTTCACTCTTACCGCTGGGGAAAAAAACAGAGGAAGCTGATGAAGGTTCTGTAAAAAATACGCCTGTTGCCTTGCGTTCAGATGTGGGCTTTGATCTATCAGGAAGGAGTTTCTATCTGTTGAATGTGATCGAACTATTCATTACGGCCAGCATATTTCTGTGCTCCATGATTCTAATCAGAGGTAGCTCATTTTGAATCATGGCTGATATCACATCAGTGATCGAGCTGTCCCTCTTTCTGCCTCTGTGCAGTTCAGTGAATCCATCCTGAAACCTGAAGTCACTGCCTTACTTGGGATGATGCAAACACAAATAATGCGCCTTAGACACACAACAAATGCAGGAAGCAAACACCAGCAGATTGTATGAATTCCATGTGCTTCTTACAACAGCTTAAGCTCCAGAGGGCTATAAGATTCACAGTAACAAGTCCTACCAGAATGATAGGATTATGTTGTTATAGTTACCAGTGGCTGGCTGACACATCAACCATCAATTATTGAAGTTATAAAAAGAGAGCGCGTAGTATTCTATTACAATGTCACCATATATCATGTCTTAATTAGATTGGTGGTGCATTAATTTTGTCAGAGGACAACAAATTTCCAAACGTTTATGCTCAGCTTGCCAGATTTTCCTTTATTTGCTCAGAAGTATGTTTTTCTCTCCATGTTTCTCTCTCTCTCTCTCTCTCTCTGCTTCTTGTTAGCCTCCATCAATGTGCTTGTCCTTGAATGCTGCTGGTTTTATACCAGCATGCCCACAAAACCAGCCAGACCTCATTCGTAACCAAAGGACACATCGCCCCTGTTTTCATTACTCGCTATCTGGCTTACTAGGTCAATGGCCTGGCTGTTTCTGCTTCAGTTTTCTGGCTGAAATAAAGGGCAGATTTTTGAGCCAAGATCAGCCTCGCACTGTGTGGGGTAAACAGCAGAGCTGGCCAGTGAGTAGCCAGACAGGGCTCTCTCTGGGGCATTTAAGGAGCTTTTAAGAAGCAACAAGACAAAAGTGGGTCCTGCAGATGCTGGAGATCAGAGTCAAGATTAGAGTGGTGCTGGAAAAGCACAGCTGGTCAGGCAGCATCCGAGGAGCAGGTTTCGGGCAAAAGCCTTTCATCTAGAATGAGGCTGGGAGCATTTATTAGGAAGCAACAGGCAAGAGAGAGAGAGAAGGAGGGAGGACAACCGGAGACTCACTCTCTCCAACTTTTAAAAAAATTAATAGAAGTCCATTTCAGCTGCTGGACCACTGGTGTGGAGAGCGAACCCCCTTTCAACGTGATGGAACACAGCTATAGAAATGAACAAGGCATCACAGCTGTCCTGGAGGACTGGCTATTAACAGGAAGTGGCTGGGCCCGAGTCTCAATTAGCATCCTTTCACTTAATATGCATTCTTTGGATATGGGCATCCCTGGCTAGGCCAGCATTTATTGTCCGTTTCGAATTACCCAGAGGGCATTTACGAGTCACTCACATTGCTATGGGTTTGGAGTCGATATGTCCGCCAGCCCAGATAAGGTCCAGAGATTTCCCTCTGCGGGGGATATGAAAGAACCGGGTTGACTCTTTCATGACAATCGACAATGGAAAGCTATCGAATCAAGGGGTTTGGGAGTGCTCATCCATGAATCACAAAGTCCTCATTCAAGTTCAGCAGGGAAGTAAATGGAATGCTAGCCTTTATTTCAAGGGGATCTTCATGAGAACCTGAGCATAGGTTCAATTCTGACATGGGCTGAGGTCACGTGAAGGTCCTGCTTTCTCAATCTCATCCCTGATATGTGAGATGTGGTGACCTTCAGCACCAGACTCATCACCAGACGTCTTCCTTTCTCTGGTGAGAGAGCAGTCTTGTAGTTCTTAGGACTAGGCCTGCTTTCCCATCCCACCAAACCACCGACTGTCTGCAATTGGAGTCACCTGGGCACTTAGGTTCCTGATTTGCATGGGACTCTTACCTGCTTCACCTCCATCCATCTTTCCCAGTAAGAGAACCATTTCTTTTGCATCCTCCCCACTCCAACCTTGATTTTTAAAAGAGAACTGATATTGCTGGAGTTAATAACCTTGAAAACATGAATGATTTTATAGGGGTCAATGGCATCAGTATCTTGAATGCATTTTCTCTGGATGTGTAGTGGATGTCAAGTGGACTCTTACCACAAGATAGCTTTTATCAATTCTGGATATAGGTTTGCTCGCTGAGCTGGAAGCTTCATTTTCTGACATTTCGTCACCATACTAGTTAATATCATTAATGAGCCTCTGGATGAAGTACTGGTAGCATGGCCTGCTTTCTACTTACACGTTTAGGTTTCCTTGTGTTGGCATTTTGGGTGGTCATGTCATTTCCTGTGGTGATGTCATTTCCTGCTCTTTTTCTCAGAGGGTGGTAAATGGGATCCAAGTCAATGTGTTTGTTGATAGGGTTCCGGTTGAAATGCCATACTTCTAGGAATTCTTGTGCATACCTCTTTTTGACTTGTCCCAGTCGAAGTTGTGTCCTTCCTCATCTGTATGTAAGGTAATGAGCGAGACTGGGTCATGACTTTTTGTGGCTAATTGACGTTCATGTATCTTAGTGGCTAGTTTTCAGCCTGTTTGTCCAATGTAATGTTTGTTACAGCTCTTGCGAGGTATTTTGACCCTATACAGACAACAAGCAAAACTAACCTCATTTACAAAATACTTTCAAGGAGCTATGAACCTGCACTCCAAGGTCGCTTTGTTCAGCAACACTCCCTAGAACATTACCATTAAGTGTATAGGTTTAGGACTCAGCTATTACGAGGGGGCATAGCTTTAAATTAAGGGGTGGTAGGTATAGGACAGATGTTAGGGGTAGATTCTTTACTCAGCGAGTCGTGAGTTCATGGAATGCCCTGCCAGTAGCAGTGGTGGATTCTCCCTCTTTATGGGCATTTAAACGGGCATTGGATAGGCATATGGAGGATAGTGGACTAGTGTAGGTTAGGTGGGCTTGGATCGGCGCAACATTGAGGGCCAAAGGGCCTGTACTGCGCTGTATTTTTCTATGTTCTATGTTCTAAGTCCTGCTAAAATTTGCTTTCCCAAAATGCAGCACCCCACATTTATCTAAATTAAACTCAATCTGCCATTCCTCAGCCCAATGGCCCATCTGGTCAAGATCCCATTGTTTTCTGAGGTAACCTTCTTCACTGTCCACTACACTTCCAATTTTGGTGTCATCTACAAACTTACTAACTCTAACTCCTGTGTTCACATTCAAATCATTTATATAAATGACGAAAAGTAGAGGACCCAGCACCAATCCTTGTGGCACTCCACTGGTCACAGGCCTCCAGTCTGAAAAACAACCTTCCACCACCACCCTCTGTCTTCTACCTTTGAGCCAGTTCTATATCCAAATTGCTAGTTCTCTCTGTATTCCATGAGATCTAACCTTGTTAACCAGTCTCCCATGGGGAACCTTGTCAAATGCCTAACTGAAATAGATCACGCCCACTGCTCTGCCCTCATCAATCCTCTGTTACTTTTTCAAAAAACTCAATCAAATTCGTGAGACATGATTTCCCACGCACAAAGTCATATTGACTATTCCTAATCAGTCCTTGCCTTTCCAAATACATGTACATCCTGTCCCTCAGCATTCCCGCCAACAACTTGCCCACCACTGATGTCAGGCTCACTGGTCTATCTTTCCCTGACTTGTCCTTACCACCTTTCTTAAATAATGGTACCACGTTAGCCAACCTCCAGTCTTCTGGCACCTCACCTATGACTATCGATGATTCAAATATCTCAGCAAAAGACCCAACAATCACTTTCCTAGCTTCCCACAGTGTTCGAAGCTACACCTGATCAGGTCCTGGGGATTTATCCATCTTTATGTGTTTCAAGAGATCTGGCACTTCCTCCTTTGTAATGTGGACATTTTTCAAGATGTCTCCATCTAATTCGCCACATTCTGTATCTTTCATGTCCTTCTCCACAGTAAACACTGATTCAAAATACTCGTTTAATATCTCTCCCATCTCCTGTGGTTCCACACAAAGGTCACCTTGCTGATCTTTGAGGGGCCCTATTTGCTCCCTAGTTACCCTTTTGTTCTTAATATGTTTATAAGCCCCTTCCCCCACCATGGTAATAATTTGCACCTTTAAGGTTGCTAATGATATTTAATGCAATGCTTATTCTTCTTGGTGATACATGGAACTAACTAATACTTATCAATTTGAAGTTAAAACATTTTGAATTTAGTCAGATAGTTGACACTGGATTTGTAAATGACACAACAGAAAATGTTTGAGAAATGAAAAATCATAGAATGATACAATAAAAACCTATTAGAAAAAACAGAAGGCCTATAATTTCAGGCTGATTTGCCCTCCAGACCCACGTATATACCAAAATCAATGTATTTTGTCGGCACTTGCCTGAATTATTTATGTTCAATTTCATTTTTTAAAAATCTGAAAAAATAAGCCCAATATTTAATGTGGGTTCAAAAATTTGCTTTAGACTCTGCACAATCGTCTCAATCCACAAATTATCCACAAATTGACGGATGGGTGTGAAGCAGATCTGCAAGTCAGAAATCAAGAGGTTACCAAGATCAGCGAATAGACATTTATTTAAAATGGAGCCATGACTGAAGTAGTACTGACAACTTTGTGGACATGGAATTAGTGTCTTGGGCTCCTGTAGCTATTGATGGTTGACCACAACTGCTAATTGCCAGCCAGAATTAGATGCTTCAACAGCTTTTTAACGTGTTGTTGTTAGTGGCTTTTCTGATCTTGTTTAGTTCAGGCCCAAAATGCGTCATATTCCTGTGAATCTTTGCCAGGGCGCTGTCAAAATCCCACTTGCTCTGTCCTCCTGTCTCCATTACTGGACTGACACTTACTCCCCACAAGCTGTCATTGTGTCTTGGCATTCTCGATACTATCAGCTTAAAATCAAGCAGGTTCTTAAATCACTGAATGGAATAAAATTTGACAATTCAGTAATTAAATGGATGGCAAAGGCAACAGTCTTGACTGACAGCTTCCATTTTTCTGCATATCGTTAAAGATGGATGACAATTGAGTATCAAAACTGAAACAGAAATTTCTAGAAATGCTCAGACAATTTGGCAAACATCTTTGGAAATAGAAAGACGCGCTCAGTTTGAAGAATGCCGACCAGCTTCACTGGAAATCTCTCCAGGGTATTTACAGCATTTTTGTTTCTTGAATTCAGAGTTCCACCAACCACAGTATTTTGCCTTTGCTGTAGACTCCGAATCCACAAAATATCCACAAATTGCTGGAGGGGACATCGACCAGGTTCTGTCAGTCAAACTTGGGAAGAGTCCACTATTGCTTTAACAGTGGGATATTTGCTGCCTCAGCATTATACTTGTGAGAAGCTCCTCCAGCCTAGCCTCCTCTTTGAGACAACAGACACACTGAGGCTCGATGGATAGTCTCTTATTCCTGTGCAGCATCTAACATATGACGCAAAAGGACTCAATAGTTCTGGATGTAAGTTTGCTCGCAGAGCTGGAAGGTTCATTTTCAGACATTTTGTCACCATACTAGGTAACATCTTCAGTGAACCTCCGGATGAAGCTTCAGAACCTTAACCTAAGCTACAAATCTTCTCAAAACTTGCTAGGACTCAATAGTTTCTGGGAATATTCTGCCTCATTTGGTGTAATATTTAATCACTGATGCTACTGATTACTGATAGGTGCTGAAGCTCTGAAATTTGCTTCTCTTTAATGTGTAATGTTTTCTTTCTTAAGTTTATTCTCATTATTTTGATTATTGGGGTTCAGTTGATAGCACGGCCATTGAACCTCACGTCTCTGGGTTCCAGACTCTCCCCTCAGTTTAAACACTAACATGAGGACTAATGCTCCAGTGCAGTGTTGAGGGAGGACTGCACTGTCTTTTAGATGAAGTGTAAAACCATTTGCTAGCTTGGATGGAGGGAAAGGTTGAAGACTATTAGTACAGTTAACTTGGGTATCAATAATTTATCCTTCAATCAACATCACGAGAAACAGATTGCTTGATCGTCATTGCACAGTGGTTTGAGTACTTTTTTCTGTGACAATTGGCACTGCGTTTCCAACCATACAACTGCACTACAAAAAAAGTACTATATTGGCTGGACGATTGTTGTGTAGGGCCTCTCACAACTGGATGGTTGTGAGAGGCCCTACATGAATGAAAGTTTTTTCTCTTCTCCCTGGAGACATATTCGAATTGGATCTCAACACGACCCCATGTTCTTTTTTGATTTGGACGTCTCGGCGTTGGACTGGGCTGGACAAAGTTAAAAATCACACAACACCAGGTTTATTTGGAATCAGTAGCTTTCAAGTGTGGCTCTATCATCAGGTGGTTGTGAATTCTGCCAAGGCAGATTATCAAATTGGAATTCAATATACAAAAAAATGCTCTGGAATTAAAAATCTTACAGTGACCATGTAAACAATGTCAATTGTTGTAAAATTCTATCTGGTACACTGATGTCACAGACTCAAAGAGATGTACAGCATGGAAACAGACCCTTTGGTCCAACTTATCCATGCTGACCAGATATCCCAACCTAATCTAGTCCAATTTGCCAGCATTTGACCCATATCCCTCTAAACCCTTCCTATTCATATACCCATCCAAATGCCTTTTAATTGTACCAGCCTCTACCACTTCCTCTGGCAGCTCATTCCATACACACAACATCCTCTGTGTGAAAATGTTGCCCCTTAGATCCTTTCTGAATCTTTCCCCTAAAACCTTAAACTTATTCCCTCTAGTTTTATATTCCCCCACCGCAGGGAAAAGACCTTGTCTGTTTTCCCAATCCATGCCCCTCATGATTTTATAAACCTCTATAAGATCACACCTCAGCCTCCAACGCTCCAAGGAAAATAGCCCCAGCCTATTCCTTTAGAGAAGGTAATTTACTGTCTTTACCCGGTCTGGTCTGCATGTGGTTCCAGTCTGTGGTAATGGGTAATTAGGCATGGGTAATAAATGCTAAGCCTGTAGAACAATGCCCCCATCAGATGAATGAATCAGAAAAAAAACATAACAAGTGAAAATATCCCCAAACTGGTTTCCTGCAAGAGTGTGGGAATGGGGACAATGAATGATTTCAAAAGGAAAATGGAGAGACACTTGAGAGAAATGAACTTGCAGGGTCATGGGGATAACGAGACTGGACTGTTAGCCTCCTCCTGTGCTAGGATTCCATGACTCTTGCTTTTTGGGTCTCATGTGACTTTGAATATCTGAGATATTTTTCAAAAATAAGTCATTTTATTGTGCCAAGGCATACAACGTCAATTGCTGGAAAATGGGGCAAGAATAGTTCAGTGGTTGTCTATGACCAACATGGACTCAATGGGCCGGAGAGCCTTTTCCTGCACTGTAGAACCTCCATGACTTTATTTGCTCAGGCTTGGAGAATGGAATCCTTTGAGTATCCCCCAAGAATGTCCTTCACACTGTTCCATTGTCAGCTTGCCACACTGGGAACATTAGCCCACAGTGATGAAACAGATACACATCTATACAGAGAGTAAGTATCAATGCAACATTACAGCAGCAACACATACCTGTGCAAGCAAACATTTGACTTATTTTTTACTTGTGGAGGATTTACCCATTCTCAGCCTCCTGCATCAAGAACATTCCACACCACCTCACAATATTTGAAGTTTCCTATAGCAAATGAGACATGAATTGTTATTACAATGTCTTCTTACAGACTATGGGAATCAATGATTGTACCCTTTTAGAGAATTGTCTGAGATTTCCCTTAGCTGAACCTCCAGAATTGAAATTAAGTAAAAATTGTGACAATGCTGCCACTTTAAAAAGGTTATCTTGTCCTTGGAGTTTTTTGAAGAGAGGTAATTAAGGCCGAAGGGTTGAGTATAACAATGGAAGGGGAGTGGTCAGTTCTCCCAGCTCAGCTTTTTTCTCGTTTGCTTTTAGCTAGAGCAGTCATAAGAGGTGAGAGCCCAGGAGAGTTGCAAGCTTCAGTAAAGAATTCCTCTGACTTTGTCAGAAATCTCTCTCTGGATGTTGTTCCCTCCTGCCTGTAAGAATCAGTGTTTGAATTTTCCTTTTTGCCAAGGGGTGTGTTTACGGGATGTTACTGGATTCAAACAGTTAATTAGTAGTAGTTGCTGTATTGGATTAGTTATGTTTCCCAGTCGTTAAATTTTTCTAAATTCCGATTTCTTTTGTTCATGTTTCAACTGCAGTGTTTAAATAAATTCTGCTTTGGTTAAAGCTGAGTGGTTTGACCAGCTGCACCACACCTGAAATAACCACTTCATATCTGCCTTTAAAATAAGAAAAAGTTAGGGTCTGGGCTATATTCTTAAAACATTTTGAGGGGGTCTGGCCTGGTCCATAATAAAATGCAATGTAAACTCTGGTCTGGTTGCATATTTTTATGTTTGGAAGTAGGGGGAATGGTGTAGGAAAGCATGGTGGCTCAGTGGTGAGCACTGCTGCCTCACAGCGCCAGGGTCCCGGGTTTGATTCCAGTCTCGGGCAACTGTCTGTGTGGAGTTTGCACATTCTTCCCAATGTCTGTGTGGGTTTCCTCTTGGTGCTCTGGTTCTGTCGTATTGGCCATGCTAAATTGCTCCGTAATTTACCAGAAATCGACAAAACGGCATTTTGTCAAGTGTCATGACAGGTTTTGTTCCGTAACACTTTGTGGGTTTTCTCACATGGCCCTCCCAAATATGCCTCATCAATGACCTACCATGACGTTTTGGTGCCCTACTTGTCCAACACAAGCCCGATTCTCCCACTCACCACAACTGGAAGTTCTTGTTACTGCTGGGGTATTTCAGGGCCCCTGGAACCACTGCCATGTTAATAAAGCAGTTGTGCACACATAGTCAAGTGTTGGCAGTCCAAAGCTGCCCTAGTTGATTGGAGGCATGTACTCCAGCCGTGGTTGATAAGGGTAAAGTGGCAGACTGGTTTGCGGATTGGGATCAGAGATCCTCATGGACAAGGAGTTACGGAGAGGGTGTGTCAGCGGAGAACACAGCACGAGACCCAGCCAGGTTGGAAGCCAAGTATCAGAAACACAAGCTCCTCCTCTATCTCGCCCCGTCAGCTTCACATTGGCACTGACTGCAGCACACTGCCTCCCAGACTGTTTCACAGTGCCCCTCACTCTCTGTACACAGCCTCCCAGTCTGTTTCACAGTGCCCCGACTCTCTATACACTGCTCCCAGTCTGTTTCACAGTGCTCCGAATCTCTGTACACTGCCTCCCAGACTGTTTCACAGTGCCCCTCACTCTCTGTACACAGCCTCCCAGTCTGTTTCACAGTGCCCCACACTCTCTGTACACAGCTCCCAGTCTGTTTCACAATGCCCCTGACTCTCTGTACACTGCTCGCAGACTGTTTCACAGTGCCCCGACTCTCTGTACACTGCTCCCAGACTGTTTCACAGTGCCCCTGACTCCCTCTACACTGCTCGCAGACTGTTTCAGTGTCCCTGACTCTCTGTACACTGCTCCCAGACTGTTTCCGTGCCCCTGACTCTCTGTACACTGCTCCCAGACTGTTTCCGTGCCCCTGACTCTCTGTACACTGCTCCCAGACTGTTTCACAGTGCCCCTGACTCTCTGTACACTGCAGTGTAGAGAGAGTCAGGGGAATTGTGAAACAGTCCGGGAACAGTGTACAGAGAGTGAGGGGCACTGTGAAACAGTCTGGTAGGCAGTGTCTGTGTGGGTTTCCACCGGGTGCTCTGGTTTCCTCCCACAGTCCAAAGATGTGCAGGTTAGGTGAATTGGCCGTGCTAAATTGCTCGTAGTGTTAGGTGAAGGGGTAAATGTAGTGGTATTGGTGGGTTGCGCTTCGGCGGGTCGGTGTGGACTTGTTGGGCCAAAGGGCCTGTTTCCACACTGTAAGTAATCTAATCTAATCTAATCAGTGTACAGATAGTCAGGGGCACTGTGAAACAGTCTGGGAGCAGTGTACAGAGAGTCAGGTGCATTGTGAAACAGTCTGGGAGCAGTGTAGAGATAGTCAGGGGCACTATGAAACAGTCTGGGAGCAGTGTACAGAGAGTCAGGGGAACTGTGAAACAGACTGAGAGGCAGTGTACAGATAGTCAGGGACACTGTGAAACAGTCTGGGAGCAGTGTACAGAGAGTCAGGGGCACAGTGAAACAGTCTGAAAGTTGTGTACAGAGAGTGAGGGGCACTGTGAAACAGTCTGGGAGCAGTGTACAGAGAGTCGGGGCACCGTGAAACAGTCTGGGAGCAGAGTAAAGATAGTCAGGGGCACTGTGAAACAGTCTGGGAGGCAGTATACAGAGAGTGAGGGGCACTGTGAAACAGTCTGGGAGCAGTGAACAGAGAGTGAGGGGCACTATGAAACAGTCTGGGAGCAGTGTACAGAGAGTCAGGGGCATTGTGAAACAGTTTGGGAGGCAGTATACAGAGAGTGAGGGGCACTGTGAAACAGTCTGGGAGCAGTGAACAGAAAGTGAGGGGCACTGTGGAACAGTCTGGGAGCAGTGCAGAGATAGTCAGGGGCACTATGAAACAGTCTGGTAGCAGTGTACAGAGAGTCGGGGCACTGTGAAACAGACTGAGAGGCAGTGTACAGATAGTCAGGGGCATTGTGAAACAGACTGAGAGGCAGTGTACAGATAGTCAGGGGCATTGTGAAACAGACTGAGAGGCAGTGTACAGATAGTCAGGGGCATTGTGAAACAGACTGAGAGGCAGTGTACAGATAGTCAGGGGCACTGTGAAACAGACTGAGAGGCAGTGTACAGATAGTCAGGGGCATTGTGAAACAGTCTGGGAGCAGTGTACAGATAGTCAGGGGCACAGTGAAACAGACTGAGAGGCAGTGTACAGATAGTCAGGGGCACTGTGAAACAGTCTGGGAGCAGTGTACAGATAGTCAGGGGCACTGTGAAACAGTCTGGGACCAGTGTACAGAGAGTCAGGGGCACTGTGAAACAGTCTGGGACCAGTGTACAGATAGTCAGGGGCACTGTGAAACAGTCTGGGACCAGTGTACAGAGAGTCAGGGGCACTGTGAAACAGTCTGGGAGCAGTGTACAGAGAGTCAGGGGCACTGTGAAACAGTCTGGGAGCAGTGTACAGAGAGTCAGGGGCACTGTGAAACAGTCTGGGAGCAGTGTAGAGATAGAAGAAGGGCTTATGCCCGAAATGTCGATTCTCCTGTTCCCTGGATGCTGCCTGACCTGCTGCGCTTTACCAGCAACACATTTTCAGCAGTGTAGAGATAGTCAGGGGCACTATGAAACAGTCTGGGAGCAGTGTACAGAGAGTCAGGGGCACTGCTCCCAGTCTGTTTCACAGTGCCCCTGACTCTCTGTACACTGCCTCCCAGACTGTTTCACAGTGCCCCTCACTCTCTGTACACTGCTCCCAGACTGTTTCACAGTGCCCCTGACTCTGTACACTGCTCCCAGACTGTTTCACAGTGCCCCTGACTATCTGTACACAGCTCCCAGACTGTTTCACAGTGCCCCTGACTCTCTGTGCACAGCTCAGAATGTTTCACAGTGCCCCTGACCCTCTGTACACTGCTCGCAGACTGTTTCACAGTGCCCCTGATGAGCTGTACAGTGCCTCCCAGACTGTTTCACAGTGCCCCTGACTCTATGTACACTGCCTCCCAGACTGTTTCACAGTGCCCCTGACTCTCTGTACACTGTGGTGAAAGTGAAGTCTGCAGATAATGGAGTCAACATTAGAGTGGTCCTGGAAAAGCACAGCAAGTAATGCAGATTCTCGTCAATCTGTTAAAATGCTCCTTAATGCATGCCCACTACATGTCTGCACACGTGCATTGACCTGACCTCCAGTTGGCTTGCACCAACAGTCGGAGCAGTACCGCTCTCTCCCTCTCCCTCTTAGTTGTGACCAATTCCCCATTGCCACATCTCCCTCCCACACCCTCACCAATGCATCTCCCATTCCTCTAGTCTGGACAGCCAGCCACCATCCCCAACCCCACTGCCACACTGTTCTTGGAGTGTGCTCTAGACTGCCTCCTACTGTCCCCCATGCCAAGGCATCCCTCCCTCATTTTCCTGAGGGTTGACTGTTTGGCACCTTCCAGTCCCACAACCATCCGAGACCCTTCCATTCCTCCATTTCTTAACTTCAGAGCATCACCAACGTCCTTCATTCCATCCTGTGGCGTCTCTATCTTCAGACATCTAAACATCATGTCCTCCACAGGACTCCCTCCTTAAACTCTCTTACCACTCTCTTTCCTTTTAAGATGTTCCTTAAAACTTACCCCTTTGACCAAGCTTTAGGTCACTTTTCTTGGATCTCCTTGCCTGGCTCACTACAATTCCTTCTCTGAATAAAGTTAAAAATCACACACCACCAGGTTATAGACCAACAGGTGTATTTGAAAGTAGTCGTTTTTAGAGCACCTCTCCTTCATCAGAATGATGTACAGGTTCAATCTGATGGAGGAGCAGTGCTCCAAAACCTAGTGTTTCCACGTAAATCTGTCGGACTATACCCTGGTGTTGTGTGATTTTTAACTTTGTCCACCCCAGTCCAACACCAGCTCGTCCACAACATTCACTGAATAAGCTTGGAACGGAAAGATGTGTTGTAAGAACACATTCTTGAATTTCTTTGCGATTCAAGTCTTCATTGTATCCCGCTTCCCCTCCAACCCTCACCCAGCTGATCCAAGATGAATGACATGGAAATTCTATTCCTATATTTTGGCCCATTATTGGTCAGAAGATCAAAATAATTTTTATTTATTCACCCATGGAATGTGGCCATCTCAGGCTGGGATTGAATTCAATCTGAAAGGAACAACCTTCCTGAGAAAACTGAGTTTATTTTGAAATAGCAAAGCAATGGTGGCTCGGTGGCTCAGTGGTTAGTACTATGGCCTCACAGTGCTCGGGACCCGGGTTCTGTGTGGAGTTTGCACATTCTCCTCGTGTCTACGTGGGTTTCCTCTGGGTGCTCTGATTTCCTCCCACAGTTCAAAGATGTGCAGGCTAGGGTGGATTGGCCATGCTAAATTGTTCATAATGCCCAGCGATGTGCAGGCTAGGGTGGATTGGTCATGCTAAATTGTTCATAATGCCCAGCGATGTGCAGGCTAGGGTGGATTGGTCATGCTAAATTGTTCATAATGCCCAGCGATGTGCAGGCTAGGGTGGATTGGTCATGCTAAATTGTCCATTGTGTCCAGGGATGTGCAGGTTAGGGTGGATTGGTCATGCTAAATTGCCCATTATGTCCTGAGATGTGCAGGTTAGCGTGGATTGGTCATGCTAATTTGCCCATTGTGTCCAGGGATGTGCAGGTTAGGGTGGATTAGCCATGCTAAATTGCCCACACTGTCGAGCGATGTGCAGCTCGGGTGGATTGGTCATGTTAAATTGCCCATTGTGTCCAGGGATGTGCAGGTTAGGGTAGATTGTCATGCTAACTTTCCCATAGTGTCCAGATGTGCAGGTTAGGGTGGATTGGCCATGCTAAATTGCCCATACTGTCCAGCGATGTGCAGGCTCGGGTGGATTGGTCATATTAAATTGCCAATAGTGTGCAGGGATGTGCAGGCTAGTGGATTGGTCATGCTAATTTGCCCATTGTGTCCAGAGATGTGCAGGTTAGAGTGGATTGGTCATGTTAAATTGGGTAAAAACAATGACTGCAGATGCTGGAAACCAGATTCTGGATCAGTGGTGCTGGAAGAGCACAGCAATTCAGGCAGCATCCGAGGACAGGCAAAATCGACGTTTCGGGAAAAAGCCCTGTGAAGGGCTTTTGCCCGAAACGTCGATTTTGCCTGTCCTCGGATGCTGCCTGAATTGCTGTGCTCTTCCAGCACCACTGATCCAGAATCTGGTCATGTTAAATTGCCCATTGTGTCCAGGGATGTGCAGGTTAGGGTAGGTTGTCATGCTAACTTTCCCATAGTGTCCCGATGTACAGGTTAGGGTGATTGGTCATGCTAATTTGCCCATTGTGTCCAGGGATGTGCAGGTTAGGGTGGATTGGTCATGCTAACTTGCCCACACTGTCCAGCGATGTGGAGGCTCGGGTGGATTGGTCATGCTAACTTGCCCATAGTGTCCAGGGATGTGCAGGTTAGGGTAGATTGGTTATGTTAAATTGCCAATAGTGCGCAGGGATGTGCAGGCTAGTGGATTGGTCATGCTAAATTGCCCAGGTAAAAACAATGACTACAGATGCTGGAAACCAGAGTTCTGATTAAAGTGGTGCTGTTCAGACACAGCAGTTCAGGCAGCATCCGAGGAGCAGTAAAATCGATGTTTCGGGCAAAAGTCCTTCATCAGGAATACAGGCAGAGAGCCTGAAGGGTGGAAAGATAAGTGAGAGGAGGGTGGGGGTGGGGAGAAAGTAGCATAGAGTACAATAGGTGAGTGGGGGAGAGAATGAAGGTGATAGGTCAGGGAGGAGGGTGGAGTGGATAGGTGGAAAGGAAGATAGGCAGGTAAGACAAGTCATGGGGACAGTGCTGAGCTGGAAGTTTGGAGCTGGGGTGAGGTGGGGGAAGGGGAAATGAGGAAACTGTTGAAGTCCACATTGATGCCCTGGGGTTGAAGTGTTCCGAGGGGGAAAATGATGCATTCTTCCTCCAGGCGTCGGGTGGTGAGGGAGCGGCGGTGAAAGAGGCCCAGGGCCTCCATGTCCTTGGCAGAGTGGGAGGGGGAGTTGAAATGTTGGACCACAGGGCGATGTGGTTGATTGGTGCGGGTATCCTGGAGATGTTCCCTAAGCGCTCTGCTAGGAGGCGTCTAGTCTCCCCAATGTAGAGGAGACCTCATGAGGAGCAACGGATACAATAAATGATATTGGTGGATGTGCAGGTAAAACTTTGATGGATGTGGAAGGCTCCTTTGGGGCCTTGGATGGAGGTGAGGGAGGAGGTGTGGGCACAGGTTTTGCAATTCCTGCGGTGGCAGGGGAAGGTGCCAGGATGGGAGGGTGGGTTGTTGGGGGGCGTGGACCTGACCAGGTAGTCACGAAGGTAACGGTTTTTGCGGAAGATGGAAAAGGGTGGGGGGGGAATATATCCATGGTGGTGGGGTCCGTTTGGAGGTGGCAGAAATGTCGGCTGATGATTTGGTTTATGCGAAGGTTGGTAGGGTGGAAAGTGAGCACCAGGGGGGTTCTGTCCTTGTTGCGGTTGGAGGGGTGGGGTCTGAAGGCAGAGGTGCGGGATGTGGACGAGATGTGTTGGAGGGCATCTTTAATCACGTGGGAAGGGAAATTGCGGTCTCTAAAGAAGGAGGCCATCCGGTGTGTTCTGTGGTGGAACTGGTCCTCCTGGGAGTAGATACGGCAGAGGCGGAGGAATTGGGAATAGGGGATGGCATTTTTGCAGGAGGTAGGGTGGGAAGAGGTATAATCCAGGGCTACCTGTGGCCCAACATTTCAACTCACCCTCCCACTCAGCCGAGGACATGGAGGTCCTGGGCCTCCTTCACCACCGCTCCCTCACCACCCGACGCCTGGAGGCAGAATTGCTCATCTTCCTCCTCTGAACACTTCATCCCCAGGGCATCAATGCGGACTTCACCAGTTTCCTCGTTTCCCCTTCCCCCACCTCACTCCAGATCCAAACTTCCAGCTCAGCACTGTCCCCATGACTTGTCTTACCTGCCTATCTTCCTTTCCACCTATCCACTCCACCCTCCTCCCTGACCTATCACCTTCATCCCCTCCCCCACTCACATATTGTACTCTATGCTACTTTCTCCCCACCCCCACCCTCCTCTCACTTATCTTTCCACCCTGCAGGCACTCTGTCTGTATTCCCGATGAAGGGCTTTTGCCAGAAATGTCGATTTTACTGCTCCTCGGATGCTAAAATGCCCATTTTGTCCACGGATGTGCAGGCTAGGGTGGATTACAGGCACATCTCACAAAGGAAACACTTATTAAATATGGGGATTCCAAATGGCCATAGGAAATTGCCCATTGTGTCCAAGGATGTGCAGGCTAGGTGGATTACAGGAGTAAGGTAGGGGAATGGGTCTGGGTGAAATGCTCTTTGGAGGGTCATTATGAACTCAATGGGCCAAATGGCATGTTTTCACACTGTAGGGATAATATGATCTTGACTGTTTGTATCTTCAAAAACACCCTCTTTAGTTACTGTAACAAAATCAAAACACACCAGTATGCTGAAGAAACAAAATGAAAAAAAAAAGATTTTATGGAGGGAAAGCGTGAAGAGGGGACTGAGTTGGATGATCGGCTGTGATTGTGGTGAATGGTGTAGCAGCTGTGAAGGGCGGAGTGGCCTACTCATGTACTCTGTGTTGTTGTAAGGTGCCTGAGAAACTCAGCAAGGCTGACAGTGTTTGTGGAAAGACAGACAGAGAGAGAGAGAGAGACAGGGGTAACATTTCAAGTCTGAAGTGACTTTTTATTTTCAACTTGAATTGGTTCCCTTTATTTGAGGTCGGGCCATCCTGTGCATGTTAAATGATGCCACTTAGAAAATAACTGATACCAGTTGCTCACATTTCGAGCTTATAGTGTAATTAAAAGCACACGGCCACCTGAAAGAGATACAGTCAGTGGAGACAATACAACAAGAGGTATGGGTCACCAGAAATAGCACATGAAACAGCAATGATATTAACAGGCAACAGGACTAACTGACGTCATGCTTTAAACTTAACGAGGAAAAGATTGGTTGCAGTATTAGGTGTGACAGGTATTGCAGCTTTCATTTATCACAGTTTCTAAATCTATCAGGAGAAAAATTCACACAACTTTAATCTGCTTCCTCTATTGCATTCATCATGGTATCAAACAAGGTGCTTTTAGCCCTTGGAGCCATCGTGTGCACTGAAAGGGTTCCTTGTTTACACAGCCTGCAGTTTGGAAAAGGTACAATACTAATAGTAGACTGAAATTTCATTAAACTATGCTTTGAGGGTGGAAAATACCATTCAACCAAAGTTTTGGAATCCCCATATTTAATAAATGTTTCCTTTGTGAAATGTGCCCGTAATTGGTGAGCACTCTGCTGACTCAGCAAAAATGTCTGCATTTATATTTTTACAAAAACCACCCACAAATCATTAAGTGTTTCAACACCATATTCAGGGTAACAGAGAGGACTGTGAGTTCTGATTAATATCTATAAAAAGACCTGTTTACTTTTAATCTTGTTTAAACCGTGCACACCGAGATCCAGTTAGATGCTTAGATTTTACTGAGTTGATTATGTTCATGGACAGCCAACGAATACCATTGAGGAATCACTGCTCCCAGAAAGGAAAGATCTACACTGCGTTATAAACCATATTCACACCCATAGTTTTAGCAAAGGTTGAGCAGGCCCAGAACACTTTAAGTTGCTTTGCACTGTCGGTTCTGGATTCCCCTGATCATGAGGAACATCCTTCCTGCATTTTCCCTGTCAAGTCTTGTTCGAATTTCAGAGATTTCTATAAGATCCCTTCACATTCTTCTGAACTCCAGTGATTAAAGTCCTAACCGATCTAATCTCTTTTCATACATCAGCCCTGCCACCTCAGGAGTCAGTCTGGTAAACCTTCGCTGCACCTCCATTGCCAGAGCATCCCTCCTCAGATAAGGAGATCAAAACTCTGCACAATATTCCAGGTGTGGTCTCATCAAGGCTCTGTGCAATTGGGGTTGAGAGTGTGGTGCTGGAAAAGCACAGCAGGTCAGGCAGCACCCGAGGAACAGGGGAATTGACTTTTTGGGCATAAGCCCTTCATTAGGATTCCTGATGAAGGGCTTAGGCCTGAAACATCGATTCTCCTGCTCCTCGGGTGCTGCCTGACCTGCTGTGCTTTACCAGACTACACTCTCGACTCTGATCTCCAGCCTCTGCAGTCTTCGCTTTCTCCTCTGTGCAATTGGAGCAAGGCATCCCTGCTCCTGTACTGGAATCCTCTTGCTATGAAGGCCATCGTACCATTAGTCCTCTTCATCGCTTGCTGTTCTTGCGTACTTACTTTCAGCGGCTGGTGTACAAGGACACCCAGGTCACACTGCACCTTCACCATCCCCAGTTTGGGACCATTCAGAAAATCTGCCTTCCTGAGTTTGCTACTGAAGTGGGCAGCCTCACATTTATTAACATCATACTGCATCTGCCACACGTATGCCTACTCACTCAACTTGTCCAAATCACAACATCTCTGCATCCTCTTTACATTTCACCCTCCTATCCAACTTTGTTAGCAAACTTGGAGATATCACATTTAGCTCCCCTCATTTAAATCATTAATTTATATTGTGAATGGCTGCTCATCTTTTCTGTACAAGGTCACCTGGGAAGGGTGTCACCAGCCACTGGTACTGATGGCACTACTGAGTGCAGGGAGCTACCGGCCTCTGATTGACCAGCAGATCGTAGTGGATCCCATCTGACCCCAGGGCCCTTGATCCTGGTTGACAGGTTGTAGCTGAAGGCTTTCCTGATGTGCTGCCTATTGCCTGAGTGGCCACAAGGCATGATGAAGGGCTTATACCCAAGACATTTACTCTCCTGCTCCTTGGATGCTGCCTGATTGCTGTGCTTTACCAGCACCACACTTTTCAACAAGGCCTGTCTGAAAAAGGGAGGTCCTTCAGTTGGCCATTAAGGTCCCCATCTCCTCCATAAGAACCCACCCATAATCCCTGCTATGTTCACTATTGCTTACAGGAATCTCTGACCAGGCAACATGTGTACGGTCGGTTCTGATATTACGCGTTGGCGTGCGGTCTTGCATTAAAAGAAAATCGTGCAATGGCCGTGCCTTTCAACGAATGGGGCCAGAATCGTGTTATAGCCAATTCAATAAGGAAAGTTCACGTTCCATAAACAGTGGTCTAAATTCCATTTTATCTTGACTCCCGACTTAAGTGTTACTTTCAAATCATAAAGAAACATGAAAAATTGGAACAAAAGAATTGGAACAATTGTCTATTAAAATTGGGTTTGGCTTTTTACATTAACTCCAATTGCCTGCTCTATACCATAATATGTATAGAATCCCTACAGTGTGGAAGCAGGCCATTCAGCCCATATTGGCCTTCCAAAGAGCATCCCACCCAAACCCAACCCCTACCCTATCCTTGCATTTCCCGTGGCGAATCCACTTAACTTGCACATCCCTGGCAATTTAGCGTGGCCAATCCACCTAACCTGCCCATCTTTGGATTGTGGGGGTGAAACTGGAGCATCCGGAGGAAATTTACGTAGATACGGGGAAAATGTACAAACTCCACACAGACAGTTGCCCAAAGGTGGAATCAAACCTGGGTCCCTGGCGCTATGAGGCAGCAGTGTTAACCATTGAGTCACCATGCCACCCCACAGTTCTGGCTTAGTTCAGTCGGTTGGATTGTGATTAAGATTGGGATTCACAAGGAAACAAATCAGGCCTTTTACAGGTCTAGGACATCATGAACTACCTGTTTGTCAAAAGCCTCCCTAAAACAGCCTATCATTGAATCCCTGTATAGTCAAATTGGACATGGTAGCGGACACACAAATTCTAATTTTTCCAAAAATATGATCGATTTTGTAGAACTCAGCAGAAACTTTGTTAAGCAGATGGCATCCTCTGCCAGATTTATTGCTGTCAAACAATTTACAGCGTCTAATAAGAATATGGAACAACAGAAAGCAAACACCGTTCCACTGAGGCAGTGAAAATGCTGGGAATTCTGAACTGATGTACAACAGCACAAGGGAAAATGTCGAACACCCACTGGCATCCTCTGTTATTATTCTGAGACTGAACCAAGCCCCCAGTTCAACTGAGTGACCGAAGCTGAACTAAATCTTGTTCAATTCACAGACATAATGGAGCCTTTGCATCTTTGTCCCATTCTCTATTGTAGCGTTATCTTTAAGCCTGCTGCTGTGATAAATTTACTGTCACTTCTGGTGATAACAAGAAATGGTATGACTTCAGGCAGTGTATATCAATGCTTAGCCATTCTGCTAACAAAGAGGGTTTTGAACAGGCTAAAACCATATTCCTCGATTGAGCAATAACTTTCGCAATTCAGAAACAACATCGATGGTCTGATGCACTCCAGGATAACCTGGAAAGTTTGTATGAGCTTTTTCAAAATTCATTCACGGGATGAGGGCGCCACTGGCTGGGCCAGCATTTATTGTATGGAGGGCAGTTAAGAGCACGCACATTGCTGTGTGTCTGGAGTCACATGTAGGCCAGGCTAGGTAAGGATAGCAGCTTCCTTCTTTAAATGACTTTGATGAACAAGATGAGTTTTTTCTGACAATTGTATCACAATCATCAACAGACTCTTAATTCCAGATTTTTGTTGAATTCAAATTCCACCATCTGCCACAGTGGGATTCGATCCCAGCTCCTCAGAAAATGACCTGGGTCTCATTCCTGATGAAGGGCTTTTGCCCGAAATGTCGATTTTCCTGCTTCTCGGATGCTGTGCTTTTCCAGCACTACTCTAACCTTGACTCTAATCTCCAGCATCTGCAGTACTCACTTTCATCTCTCTGGATTAACAAACCAGTGATAATGCCATAAAGTCATTGCCTCCTCATTGCATTGGGGGCTGAAACATTGAATCTTGCAGATTTTCCATCAATGATATGCAAAAACAGGATGAAAATCTAGACTAAGGGAAGATTATGCCTAAGAGTGTCTATTGAAAAATCTACACATTAACAGAAAACTCTAGGCTGCAAGAATATCCAGAAAAGCATAGGCTGAAAAAACCCTTAACCTTGGGAATTTTAGATGTTGGGGATCATACAAAATAAAAAGCTGGGTCCAGGAAAGGCTAGGCATAGAAGTGTTAACAAATAGACCCCAAACAATTCTAGGCACAGGAAAATCTATGTCAAAAAGTGTGGCACTGGAAAAGCACAGCAGGTCAGGCAGATCCAAGGAGCAGGGGAGTCGATGCTTCAAGCAAATGCCCTTCATTAGAATGTGGGCAGGGGCTGCCCAAGGGGGCTGAGCAGTAAATGGGAGGGTGGGGCTGGAGGGGTTGATGGAAGGTAGCTAGGAAGGCAACAGGAAAATCTATAAATATCTAGCATTTTCACCAAATGTTCAGTTTTGCATTCCCTACTTTCAGAAAGATGTCAAATCTGTAGTGATCGTAATTTGTTCAACCAGGTGGACCTCATGAAATATGAGTTCTCTGATTGGGGCTTTTAACCTGGCCCAGTCAGGGAGCCCTGTCTCTCAGAGTAAACAGGAGTGTCAGTGTTCTGTTCACCCTGAGAGCTGGCTGTGAGGGAGCTGGATCAGTGTCAAGGACTCTCTGTGTGACTTGGTGATGGGATACCAGCCTCTGTAGAGTTATTTTAAAAGCCCTGGATGAAATGAGAGGTGTTAGTCATTAGTAAATAACTGAGACACTGGAATATTCGGAGAAGATCTGATCGATGTGCTTGAAATATTACAGGATTTCCATAAGGTAATGGGGATATCTTTTCTAGTAGTGATTACTAGAAAATGAGCAACTTAACCAGAAAAACAATGGGTTTGGATGAACTCCATGATTCAAGATGTTGTTACAAATGTGAGGCACTGTAGGAACAACAATAGAAGCAAAACCTTTAAAAAGGACAGTGGATAAAATAGAATAAGAATGTGGGGAAATCCAAGGGAGAGTCTTTCAAATAAATGGGATAGTTGCGATACTCTGACCAAACAAAATAAGAGTTCAGAAAACTTGAAAATGAAGGTACAACCGCACTAGATCTCCACATTGAGGAACACATTGAGTCACATCAGTAAGTGTGTCTTTTTCAAATTTTACCAGATTTTCCTTCTGGTAGTGACCTCTTTTGATGCTGTAGTGAGGGTTTTGATTCAACGAGTTTTCATTCCAAACATATTGATCTAACAGCTGGTATTTTGTATACTGCAATGACAAAGAGGAAGAAGGTCTCCCTGCTGTCAGAAAGATGTTGTGAAACTTGAAAGGGTTCAGAAAAGATTTACAAGGATGTTGCCAGGGTTGGAGGATTTGAGCTATAGGGAGAGGTTAAATAGGCTGGGGCTGTTTTCCCTGGAGAATCGGATGCTGAGGGGTGACCTTATAAAGGTTTATAAAATCATGAGGGGCATGGATAGGATAAATAGACAAAGTCTTTTCCCTGGGGTAGGGGAGTCCAGAACTAGAGGGCATAGGTTTCGGGTGAGAAGGGAAAGATATGAAAGAGACATAAGGGGCAACCTTTTCACACAGAGGGTGGAACTTGTGTGGAATGAGCTGCCAGAGAAAGCGGTGGAGGCTGGTACAGTTACAGCATTTAAAAGACATCTGGATGGGTACATGATTAGGAAGGGTTTATGGGGATATGGGCCAAGTGCTAGGAAAAAGGACTCGATTAATTTCAGATATCTGGTCGGCGTGGAAGTGTTAGACCGAAGGGTCTGTTTCCGCGCTGTACATCTCCATGACTCTATGACTCTAAGTGGATGGGCAATAAATACCAGTCCGTGAACAATTTTTAAAAACAAATTAATGACACTGCACCCTCAGAGTTAGACTGGAAGTCAGATTTAAGCCAAATCAATTATAAATCCACTTCCTCCCATGGATTGAAAGTATCAGTCCTACATAGTTCCCATTATAGGAACTGACATCCATGATCAGGTTGGCCTGTACAGGTAGGAGATTAGAAAACTGAGAGATACATATAGGATCGTAGGAGAGGCTTAACAGGATGTAAACTGGAAACTGTTCCCTTTGGTAAGGGTGAGACTAGAACTACTGTAGCAGGTAATATTTAAGAATAAGAGTGTCCCCTGTTGAGGATAGAAAGGAGAGGAACTCTTCAGAGGTGAGAAAAGTTCTCCTCCCAGGGAATTGTTGGTCTGTAGCATTCTCTTCCAGTGGAGCCATTGAATTAATTCAAGGCGTAAGGAAATAGAGTTTTCACACAGAAAGGAGTTAAAGGGTTTTGGCAGAGGTTAGGAATGATGTTTTGAGACTACAACCAGATCTAATTGAATGACAGAGTGACCGACCACACCTTATAAATTCTCTATTCCTGCAATAATAATAATATATTAAATCTTATTAATCATAACGTAGGAGGAAATGAGGACTGCAGATGCTAGAGAGTCAGAGTTGATAAAGTGTGGTGCTGGAAAAACACAACAGGTCAGTCAGCATCCGAGGAGCAGGAGAGTTGACGATTCGGGCATATGATATGTACTGAAGAGGGATTGTGCTCGAAACATCAACTCTCCTGCTCCTCGGATGCTGACTGACCTGCTCTGCCTTTTCCAGCACCACGCTTTAACAACTCATGGATCATAACATATTCAAATATATTATTTATATTATATAACAAAATACTATTCCCACAATAAAAGTGAGCCAACTGAGGCCAATAAGTGATGAGCTGTCTGACCATCTGGGGATAAAACAGGAGTGAACTCACATTTGGCAATCCAATGCTCTTCACTCGCTGGAGTTAAAATGTGATTGCTTCTTTTTATTTCCTCACGTTAAACTCAAAATTGCAGGTGTGTCATGTGTGCAGGAGACAATAAGGACTGAAGATGCCGGAGGCCAGGGTCAATAGATGTGAGGCTGGCAAAGTTTGGCGGATCACATGGCAACAGAGGAGCAGGAAAGTCAATGTTTCGGGCTTCACGGTGGAGCTAGCACAGGCTGAGTCTCACAGCAGAACGAGCACAGGCCGAGTCCCATCAGAATATATGAGATACTGTCTGACCTGCTGTGCTTTTCCAGCTCTGCATCTATTGACTCTGGTGTTACATGTGCATCCAGAAACTAGCAAGTGTTTGTCGGTGTTAATGATAGTGATGCGTACTGGAATGAAGGATCAGCTTAGTGGCTTAAAAAGGAAGACAGATTATTATCTGAAGGCCATCGATTCAGAAAGAGGAGGTGCAACAAGACCTCAGTGGCATCATACACAGGTCGCTGAAACTACCCAAGCAAGTACAGCAGGTGGTGAAGGAGGTAAATGGTAGGTTAGCCATCATAGGGTCTGAGTACAGTAGGAGGGATATCTTGCTGCAATTATACAGGGCCTTGATGAGACCACACCCAAAGCACTGAGCGTAACTTTGGTCTCCTTATCTCAGGAAGGATGTTCTCAATGTGGAGGGAGTGCAATGAATTTTTACCAGACTGAGTTCTGAGATGGTGTGACTGGCATCCTGAGGGAGACTGTGTTGGTTCACCCTACATAGAGTCATAGAGTCATAGAGATGTACAGACCCTTCGGTCCAACTCATCCATGCTGACCAGATATCCCAACCCAATCTAGTCCCACCTGTCAGCACCCAGCCCATATCCCTCCAAACCCTTCCTATTCATATACCCATCCAAATGCCTCTTAAATTGTTGCAATTGTACCAGCCTCCACCACTTGTTTAGAAGAACTAGGGAGGAATCTCATAGGAACCTGTAAAATTATGACAGGATTAGACAGAGTCGATGCAGGAAGGAGGTTCATATTGATCAGGAAACCCAGCATCCAGTGTAACAGTCTAAAGATAAGGGGTTGACATTTAAGATAGAGATGAGTAGGAATTTGTTCACCCAGAAAATGGTAGACACTTGTGGAATTCTCTGTCGCGGGATACTATTGAAGCCCTAAACATTGGAGACTTTCAAGAAAGATGTTGATAGAGTTCACATTTAGATTTAGACTTTATTGACACATGCCTTTGAGTGCAGGAGTACAGCGAAAAGGTACCAGTCCTGCATAGTTCCCGTTATAGGAACTGACACTGATGATGAGGGCCTGTGATGATGCAAAATTAGAAAACCAAGCAATGGCTTGATTGAAATAAAAAAGATCCTAGGATGGGGCTTAATAGGAAGTACACTGGAGGCTGAGTCCCACGGTGGAGCGAGTGCACACAGAGTCCCACGGCGGAGTGAGCACCGACTGAGTCCCACGGCGGAGCCAGCGCAGGCTGAGTCTCACGGTGGAGCGGGCACAGACTGAGTCCCACGGTGGAGCGAGCGCAGGCTGAATCCCACGTGAAGCGAGTGCAGGCAGAGTCCCACAGTGGAGCGAGCGCAGACTGAGTCCCACGGTGGAGCGAGCGCAGGCAGAGACCCACGGTGGAGCGAGCGCAGACTGAGTCCCACGGTGGAGCGAGCGCGGACTGAGTCCCACGTGGAGCGAGCGCAGGCAGAGTCCCACCGTGGAGCGAGCGCAGACTGAGTCCCATGGTGGAGCGAGCGCGGGCTGAGTCCCACGGTGGAGCGAGCGCAGACTGAGTCCCACGGTGGAGCGAGCGCGGGCTGAGTCCCACGTGAAGCAAGTGCAGGCAGAGTCCCATGGTGGAGCGAGCGCAGACTGAGTCCCATGGTGGAGCGAGCGCGGGCTGAGTCCCACGGTGGAGCGAGCGCAGACTGAGTCCCATGGTGGAGCGAGCGCGGGCTGAGTCCCACGGTGGAGCGAGCGCAGACTGAGTCCCACGGTGTAGCGAGCGCAGGCAGAGTCCCACGGTGTAGCGAGCGTAGGCAGAGTCCCACGGTGTAGCGAGCGCGGGCTGAGTCCCACGGTGGAGCGAGCGCAGGCAGAGTCCCACGGTGGAGCGAGCGCGGGCTGAGTCCCACGGTGGAGCGAGCGCAGACTGAGTCCCACGGTGGAGCGAGCGCGGGCTGAGTCCCACGGTGGAGCGAGCGCGGGCTGAGTCCCACGGTGGAGCGAGCGCGGGCTGAGTCCCACGGTGGAGCAAGCGCAGACTGAGTCCCACGGTGGAGCAAGCGCAGACTGAGTCCCACGGTGGAGCAAGCGCAGACTGAGTCCCACGGTGGAGTGAGCGCAGACTGAGTCCCACGGTGTAGCGAGCGCAGGCTGAGTCCCACGGTGGAGCGAGCGCGGGCTGAGTCCCACGGTGGAGCAAGCGCAGACTGAGTCCCACGGTGGAGCAAGTGCAGACTGAGTCCCACGGTGGAGCGAGCGCAGACTGAGTCCCACGGTGTAGCGAGCGCAGGCTGAGTCCCACGGTGGAGCGAGCGCGGGCTGAGTCCCACGGTGGAGCGAGCGCGGGCTGAGTCCCACGTGGAGCGAGTGCAGGCTGAGTCCCACGGTGTAGCGAGCGCCGGCAGCGTCCCACGGTGTAGCGACCGCTGGCTGAGTCCCACGGTGTAGCAAGCGCCGGCAGGGTCCCACGGTGTAGCGAGCGCGGGCTGAGTCCCACGGAGGAGCGAGCGCGGGTTGAGTCCCACGGTGGAGCGACCGCAGGCAGCGTCCCACGGTATAGCCAGCGCGGGCTGAGTCCCACGGTGTAGCGAGCGCCGGCAGAGTCCCACGGTGTAGCGAGCGCAGGCAGAGTCCCACGGTGGAGCGAGCGCGGGCAGAGTCCCACGGTGGAGCGAGCGCAGGCAGAGTCCCACGGTGGAGCGAGCGCGGGCTGAGTCCCACGATGTAGCGAGCGCAGGCAGAGTCCCACGGTGTGGCGAGCGCGGGCTGAGTCCCACGGTGGAGCGAGCGCGGGCTGAGTCCCACGTGGAGCGAGTGCAGGCTGAATCCCACAGTGTAGCGAGTGCTGGCAGCGTCCCACGGTGGAGCGAGCGCAGGCTGAATCCCACAGTGTAGCGAGCGCCGGCAGCATCCCACGGTGTAGCGAGCGCAGGCAGAGTCCCACTGTGTAGCGAGCGCAGGCTGAGTCCCACGGAGGAGCGAGCGCGGGCTGAGTCCCACGGTGTAGCGAGCGCCGGCAGCGTCCCACGGTGTAGCGAGCGCAGGCAGAGTCCCACTGTGTAGCGACCGCTGGCTGAGTCCCACGGTGTAGCAAGCGCCGGCAGGGTCCCACGGTGTAGCGAGCGCGGGCTGAGTCCCACGGAGGAGCGAGCGCGGGTTGAGTCCCACGGTGGAGCGACCGCAGGCAGCGTCCCACGGTATAGCCAGCGCGGGCTGAGTCCCACGGTGTAGCGAGCGCCGGCAGAGTCCCACGGTGTAGCGAGCGCAGGCAGAGTCCCACGGTGGAGCGAGCGCGGGCAGAGTCCCACGGTGGAGCGAGCGCAGGCAGAGTCCCACGGTGGAGCGAGCGCGGGCTGAGTCCCACGATGTAGCGAGCGCAGGCAGAGTCCCACGGTGTGGCGAGCGCGGGCTGAGTCCCACGGTGGAGCGAGCGCGGGCTGAGTCCCACGTGGAGCGAGTGCAGGCTGAATCCCACAGTGTAGCGAGTGCCGGCAGCGTCCCACGGTGGAGCGAGCGCAGGCTGAATCCCACAGTGTAGCGAGCGCCGGCAGCATCCCACGGTGTAGCGAGCGCAGGCAGAGTCCCACTGTGTAGCGAGCGCAGGCTGAGTCCCACGGAGGAGCGAGCGCGGGCTGAGTCCCACGGTGTAGCGAGTGCAGGCAGAGTCCCACGGTGTGGCGAGCGCGGGCTGAGTCCCACGGTGGAGCGAGCGCGGCAGAGTCCCATGGTGTAGCGAGCGCGGCAGAGTCCCACGGTGTAGCGAGCACCGGCTGATTCCCACGTGGAGCGAGTGCAGGCAGAGTCCCACGGTGTAGCGAGCGGGGGAATGTGGGGTGGGGGAAGGGGGCTGAGATATAAATAGGAGGGTGGGCCTGAGGAGTAAGTAGCTTGGAAGGTGGATGGCAGGTGGCGCATGATTGTGATAGGTCAGAGGGGAGTGTGGAACAGATAGGTGGGAAGGAACATGGACAGATAGGACAGGTCAAGAGGGCTGTGTCAAGTTGGAGGGTTGGATCTGGCATGAGGTGGGAGGAGGGGAAATTTGGAAACCAGTGAAGTCAATGTTGATGCCGTGTGGTTGAAGGATCTCAAGGCAGAAGGAGAGGCGTTCTTCCTCCAGTTGGTGGTGGCCTGGATTTGGCCGTAAACGAGGCCCAGGACTTGTCTGCCCTTGGGGGCGTGAGAGGGGGAGTTGAAGAGTTTTAAACACCACAGTTGTCAGTAGTGCATCTGGATTCCCTGTGAGTTTAGAACCTAAATATTTCTGCAAAATGAGTAATTAGATTTGGCCTCCAGACTCTCCAAACAATCAGCTGTGTTTAATATTTTAAGGGATAAAGTGAAGTATTCTGAGAAGTTCATGGAATAGTGTGGGAAATCCACTCTCTATGATGGTGCAGGCCCTATTCACATTCATGTCAGTAAAGCTCTTCAATGAGTATGGAACCTGAACGATATGATAAGAGTCATAGGTTTTATACCAGAGAAAGAGGGCCCTCAGCCCACTAAGACCACAAAACAAATATCCACCTATTCTAATCTCATTTTCCAATTCGTGGTTTGTGGTCTTGTATGCTCTGGCATTTCAAGAGACCATTGAAATAGTTCTTAAAACACTTGAGGGTTCCTGCCACTAACATCCTTTCAAGCAATGAGTTTCAGATAACCAGCACTTTCTGAGTGAGAAAGCATTTCCTCAAGTCCCCTCAAAGCCTCCTGCTGTTTAACTGGAAACCATGCCATCTAGTTACTACCCCTCCACTCAGGACTATCCTCCTGTTAACCCTCAGAGGTTCAAAGACATCAGTCAAATCCCTGCTCGGCCTTCTCTGCTCGCAGAGAAACAGCCCCGGCCTATCCGGGCTCTCTTCACAGCTGAATCACTCCATCCCAGGTAACGTCCTGGTGAATCATTCTGTAACCCAACCATGGCAGTCACATCCTTTCTCTAATGTGGCGATGGGGGTCGGTTTAAGAAATATAAGAATTAGGATCAGGAGTAGGCCATCTGGCCCCTCGAGCCTGCTCCGCCATTCAATAAGATTATGGCTGATCTTTTCATGGACTCAGCTCCACCTACCCACCCTCTCACCATAACCCTTTACTGTTCAAAAATTTCTTTGCCTTAAAAACATTCAATGAGGCACCTTCAACTGCTTCACTGGCCAGGGCATTTCACTGGCTGCGTTTAGCTCGGTTAAACACGTATGATACCAACTGTGTGGGTTCAGTTCCTATACTGGCTGAGGTGACCATAAAGGATTCCCCTTCTCAACCTCTCCCTCCCCCTGAGATATAGTGACCCTCAAGTGAGATCACCACCAGTTGTCTCTAAGACTAGGGTGACTCATGCATAAATGTTACATGGAGAAAGTGAGGTCTGCAGATGCTGGAGATCAAAGTTGAAACTTTATTGCTGGAACAGCACAGCAGGTCAGGCAGCATCCAGGGAACAGGAGATTTGACGTTTCGGGCACAGGCCCTTCTTCAGGAAAGGCCTCATTCCTGAAGAAGGGCCTGTGCCCGAAACGTCGAATCTCCTGTTCCCTGGATGCTGCCTGACCTGCTGTGCTGTTCCAGCAATAAAGTTTCATATATGTTACATGGGAAATGCACACTATATTCAGCTGCAGCCCTAATGGAATGGACCTTAACTTTTTCGCCATTTACTATGAGTTGGAACTAAGTCTTGTTTTTCTTTAGTTAGATGTTTTTATATTTTTTCCTTCTAAGTTTCTAGTGCATCAACATGCGTAGGTTGAGGCCTTTCAGCCCCTTCAGCCAAGGTCTTGAAGAGTAAAGAAAATGATGCTTCCTATTGGTCTCACAGTGCCAGGGTCCCAGGTTCAATTCCAGCCTCGGGCGACTGTCTGTGTGGAGTTTGCACTTTCTCCCCGTGTCTGCGTAGATTTCTTCCGGATGCTCCAGTTTCCTTCCACAATCCCAAGATGTGCAGGCCAGGTAAATTGCCCATAGTGCTAGGTGCATTAGTCAGAGGAAAATGGGTCTGGGTGAGTTACTCTTCAGAGGGTCGGTATGGACTGGTTGAGCCGAAGGGTCTGTTTCCACACTGTAGGAAATCTAATCTAATCTAATGTGTATAGCTACTACATAGTGTCATGAAAGCACATGGGAATGGGGACTGGAGCAAGATATCTGCCTTACCAGCCTCTGCATGTTATAAATATTTAACAGAGCCTGCCGTTTGCTCACCAAGTGTAGACCTCACATTATAAAAGATATACCACTAATTAGTTCAGAGCTGATCAATATCCTGACTCCAATCCTGTACATCCTTGGCTATAACTTGCAGTTCTGTCTCCCTACCTTGTTAGGGTATTGGCATCAAGGCTGTTTCATATCAACAACAGTTTGCATTAATATAGCACCTTTACTATATGAAACATCCTGGAGCAGTTCACATGAGCATTCTAAACAGAGATTGATATTAAGCTATGGAGGGAGCATCAGGGTCAGATGTGGCCAAATGTCTGGCCTAGGAGGCCAAGTTTGAGGCTCTCTTGAGTCAGGAAAAGGAATTGGAGGATGGACAGGTTTAAGGAGTCCATTACTGAGCTTAGTTCACGATAACTGCAGGCATGTCCGCCAATGGTAGAATAATTATCATTAGATTACTCAGGGGCTAGAATTAGTGTGCAAATTTCTGAGGGGGTTTTAATGCTGGAGTAAACTACAGAAATAGAGAGTGGGGCGATGGAGAGGTTTATAAACAAGAAGGAGAATTCTTAAGCCATGGTTTTTGCTCACAGCCAAATTCTTTCCCCAAGATCTCAAACCAAGAATTATGTTATTCCTTCACATTTTCCTTCCTTCTACCATCTGGTACTTAAACCCTAAGCTTCAAGTTACTTTCTCATTTATCTTATCTTCCGTTGTATTCTTTCCAGAACTGGATAGCTCCAGCCCCTCTCTAAAGTGTCTTAGTGAGGAAAAAAAAGAGGAGAAACTGCAAAATATGAGTGTTTTCAGACAAGAACACGCCTCACAAAAATAAATCATCAGAGCTTTGCTTTTGTGACTCCTGACATCCGATGTTACTGACTCATAACTCATTGTGCACCATACATTATGCACCGCACATTGTTACTGTTAAAGGAAAATCTGATAGGTTTTGATTTATTTTTTATGGTGTGGTGCAATATATTTTCAGAATTAGATTTATGAGGAGGAAATAATATTAGATATGGGTATTCGTGTGTGTGTTTGTAGTTGTAATGTGGCAGGTTATGTTAAATAATGTGCTGTGAGACTTCACTTGTGTCAGTGCAAATGGGATGGAATGGTCCAATTAGTTATCTCATTAAAGTCTGCTGACAGGAAATCTTGTGGTGCACTGGTATTGTCCCTACCTCTGAGTTCAAGTCCCACTCCATGACTTGTTGGTCAGGCAAGGCGTGTTCATGATGCATGATTAGAAACACAGAAAGTACAAACAGGAGTAAGCCATCACATATAATTGTGGTCCCCTTACTTGGGGGAGAGATGGAGTTACATTGAAGGTAGATCCGAGAAGGGTATTTGCATTGATTCCAGAAATGAGCGGTTTGTCTTATGAAGAGAGATTGAGCAGGTTAGGCCTACATTCTCCAGAGTTCAGAAAACTGAGAAGCAATGGTTTATTGGCACGGTGGCTCAGTGGTTAGTACTGCTGCCTCACAGCGCCAGGGACCTGGGTTTGATTCCACCCTCGGGCGATTGTCTGTGTGGAGTTTGCATGTTCTCCCCCGCATCTGCTTGGGGTGCTCCGGTTTCCTCCCACAGTCCAAAGGTGTGCAGGGTAGATGGATTGGCTGTAGGGAACGCAAGGTTACGGAGATGGAGTAAGAGGCTGGGTCTGGATGGGATGCTCTTCAGAGGGTCAATGTAGACTCGATGGGCTGAATGGCCTGTTTCCATGCTGTAGGGATTCTACAATCTAATTAAGATGCTCAAAGTAGATGTGGAAAGGAGGCTTCATGATGCAGGTGATCTAGAATGAGAGGTCATAGCTTTAGGATTTTTAATTCGTAATGGGTTTGAAAGGTTATGGACAGCAACAAGGACAGTGGAGCTGAGATGAGATCAGCCATGCTCGTTTCAAATGGAAGTACAGGCTCAAGGGGCTGAGTGGCCTACTCCTGCTCCTAGCACTTATCTTCTGACTTGGGTCCTTTGGGCCTGCTTTGTCATTCAGTATAATTATGGCTGATCTTCTATCTCAACATCACAGTCTCACTTTCTCTCCATACTCCTTCATGCCTTTAATATCGAAAAATGTATCAACCTCTTTATTGAATTGACCCAATTTCCTTCTGTGGTAGAGAATTCCACAGGTTCATCACCCTCTGAGTTAAAAAAAAAAATTCTTTATCTCAGTCCTAAATAGCCTAGCCTGTATCCTGAGACTGTGTCCTCTGGTTCTAAACTTCACTGGCCAAGCTAAACCTCTTCCTGCATCGAAGTTGTCTCGCCCTATTAGAATTTAATGAGCTTCAATCTGATCCTCTCTGGATGCGACAGTGAGGAAGGCACAACAATGTCTCTTCTTCCTCAGGTGGCTCAGGAAGTTTGCATGTCCATAAGGACCAAGTCGAAAAGTATGGCTCTGGAAAAGCACAGCAGGCCAGGCAGCATCGGAAGAGCAGGAAAGTTGAAGTTTTGGGCATAAGCCCTTCTTCATGAATGCCTGAAAATTTGACTCTCCTGTTCCTCGGCTGCTGCCTGACTGACTGTGCTTTTCCAGCGCCACACTTTTTGACTCAAGTCTCCAGCATCTGCAGTCCTCACTTTCTCCATGTCCGTAAGGACCCTCACCAACTTCTGCAGGATGCAGAGCGGCTTAGTACAGCAACTGCTCTGCCCAAGACTGTCAGAAACTGCAGAAGGCAGTGTGCACAGCTCAAGCCACCTGGAAGCCAAGCTTCCATCCATGGACTCCATTTACACGGTTCATTGCAGTGGAAAGGCTGCTAACATTATCAAAGACCCATCCCACCTCAGTAATGGTCTCCCACAACCTCTTCCATCAGGCAGAAGATACAGAAGCTTGAACACATGCACCAGTGGGTTCAAGAACAGCTTCTTCCCAGCCATTATTAAATTGTGAAATGAACTCTGTAGCCTCAAATATTGCTGATCTTGCTGGCGCATACCCTGTGCAAAGTCGCCTGTAGGTCTTTGTCGAAGTCTTTTTGATCTGTATATTCTTGGTTACTATGATCTGCCTATACTGCTCATAAACAAAGGTTTTCACTGTACTTAGGTACATGTGACAATAAATCAATCAATCTCATCCTTCTGAACCAATCTCTCCTCAAAAGAAAGTCTTGTCATCCACAGTGGCTGATGCAGGGCTTTTGCCAGAAACATCGATTTTCTTGCTCCTCGGATGCTGCCTGACCTGCTGTGCTTTTCCAGCACCACTCTAATCTAGACATTTGTCATCCACAGTGTCAACAGAGTGAACGTCTGCTGCACTCTTTCGATGGCATGTATAACCTTTCTTAAGTACGGAAATTAAAACTGCATGCAATAATCCAGGTGCAGTCTCACCAAGGCCCTGTACAACTGCAGTAAGGCATCCCTCCTTCTGAAATGCAACAAGCTCTGAATAATATCCAGGGTTGACAAGTGGTAAGTAAGGAGAAAGTGAGGACTGCAGATGCTGAAGATCAGAGTCGAGAGTGTGATGCTGGAAAAGCACAGCAGGTCAGGCAGCATCCGAGGAACAGGAGAATCAACGTTTCAGGCATAAGCCCTTCATCAGGAATTTGGTAAGCAACATTTGTACCAGGCAATGCCCAGCTCCAATAATGGACAATCTAACCACCATCCTTGACAGTCAATGGCGTTACCATCACTGAAACCCCCGCTATTAACATCCTGTGATTACCATTTACCAGAGACTCAACTGGACTAGCCACATAAACACAGTGGCTACGGGTCAGAGGCTAGGAATAGTGCAGTGAGTAACTCACCTTCTAACTGCACTATCTACAAGGCACAAATCAGGAGTGTGGTGAAGGTACCACTCTAACCTTAACTCTGCTTTCCAGCATTTGCAGTCCTCACTTTTGCCTTAGTGGGATTTAAGCCCAGGTTCCCAGAACATTAGTTGAGTCTCTGGATTAATAGTCTCACAATAATGCCACTAGACCATTGCCTATCTCAAACTCCCCATTTTCCTGAATGAGTTCAGCTCCACAACACTCAAGAAGCTTGACACCATCTAGGACAATTTGATTGGCACCACATCCACAAGCATCCACTCCCTCCACTCCTCTGTAGCAGCAGGGTGTACCATCTACAGGATGCACTGCCAAAACTCATCAAAGATCCTCCAACAACACCTTCCAAATCCATAACCACATTCACCTTGTAGGACCAGGGTAGCAGGTACATGGGAATACCACCACCTTCAAATTCCCCTCCAAGCCACTCACCATCCTGAATCAACTATATATCACTGTCACTGGTCACAATTGGGGAATTCCCTCCCTAAGGACATCGTAATATGCCTGCCTTCATTGCTCAGTCCTTTGAGTCTAGGAGTTGAGAAGTTGTGATGAGGTTAAACAAGATGTTGGTGAGATGTCTTCTGGAATATTGTGTCCAGTTCTAGTCACCCAGTTATAGGAAGGGTATTATTAAGCTGGGGGCTGGACAGGGTTCGACATGGACTGGTTGGACCAAAGGGCCTGTTTCCGTGCTCGATGACTCTATCTTGGCTGCAGTGGTTCAAGAAAGCAGCTCAATATCACCTTCTCAACTGAGCAACCAATGATAGGCGAAAAATGATACACAGTGAGTTGCTTATTCGGAGTTCAAGTGGATTCACAATTGGCCAAATGGCCTCTTTCAGTCCTATGACTTTTCTGTCATTCTATGATTGCCATTTGTGCCAAATTTCATTGTGTGTGATCCTGCTAAATATAATCCTTGTTAAGTATTTCAAACAAAGTACTCACAGAGAATGACTGAACAGCAATAGGAGGGTGAAAATACACATTCAATATCTAATATCTAAAATGCAGACCGTCAACTGTTATACAAATACATTTTGTCATCTGCTATCGTGACAGAGTTTGACTCATTATACTTTAAATTCTTCTAACAATGAACGAATCCTTCAACTGCAAGAAACTGAAGTGAAAACACGAGAGGTGGTAATTAAGTCTGCGTTCAACATGTTTTTAATCATGAAGCATAAATTTGTAAAAAAAAATTGAGTTATAAATCCAATCGTTGGTTCCAAAACAGCTCCCCTAGCAGCCCTTTAATGTAACACCTGCACTTCCTGCCTGGGAAAGATGATATTTTTCCAAATGCTTCGTCTGGGTGTTCTGAGATTAGTCAGACACAGGAGGATTCCGTTTACTTTCTTTCAAGAACGAGCAAGTGTTAAACCCTGTCTTGCAGACATTCCAGTTGCCAACTTTGCTTCCTGTTCATGAGTCTAGACTCGATTGGAGGAGGAGACTGTTTTGAGCAGGGTACTTCTGAAGATGACAATAGTTTGGGGTAATGTCTGTGTGGAGGTTTCGGCCCGAATTTCATCAGGGATCGCCCGGGATAGCAAACGAGGTTCAAGGGTTCTGATCAAATTGGGGACACAAAAGGTACAGCTATAAATCACAAGACACTTTGGAAAGGAAAGAGATTTGAGTGAAATCACTGTGAGTCAAACTGCAGCAGATCTGGCCCCAAATACACCTTAAGCAGAGATTTTAGAGAACCCGATTTTGCTCCCATCTCTTCACTCTCACCAGTCACGTTTCTCACTTGAATGATTTAGCTTCCTAAGTTTGACGGCTGTTGCAGATTGTGTTAGAAACAAAAACGCAGCCATCATATTTTTCATCACGATCGGACTGAACTTGAAGACTTTTTCTTACCCTGCGGCTCCACTTATTTCATGGAAGCAAAGAATCCCGAAGGAAGAGGCACAAAAGCAGTAAATGTGTGAAACATGGACCGTAAGATAGGAGAAAGAGAGGACTACAGATGCTGGAATTCAGAGTTGAGAGTGCAGTGCTAGAAAAGCGCAGCAGGTCAGGCAGCATCTGAGGAGCAGGAGAATCGATGTTTCGGGCATAAGCCCTTCATCAAGAAATAGGAGAGAAAGGAGTGGAATTCAGCCATTGACCTTATCAAGTCAACACTGCCACTTGATCATGGCTGATACATTTCTCAACCCAATTCAACTTAGATTAGATTCCCTACAGTGTGGAAAAAGGCCCTTTAGCCAAACAAGCCCACACTGACCCTCTGAAGAGTAACCCACCCAGACCCATTTTCCCTCTGACAAATGCACCTGACACTATGGGCAACTTAGCACGGCCACTTCACCTGACCTGCACATCTTTGGACTGTGGGAGGAAACCGGAGCGCCCGGTGGAAACCCACGCAGACACGGGGAGAACGTGCAAACTCCACACAGACGGTCACCCGAAGCTGGAATCGAACCTAAGTCCCCGGTGCTGTGAGGCAGCGGTGTTAACCACTGAGCCACAGTGCCGCCCTCTCCTGCCTTCTCCATATAACCCTTGATCCCCTTATTCATCAAGAACCCATCTATCTCTGCTTTAGACACACTCAATGGATTGGCCTCCACACAGCCTTCTGTGGCAATGAGCTCCACAGATTCACTACCCTCTGGCTGAAGACGTTCCTCCCCATCTCAGTTTGAAAGGATCATCCCCTCTCTCTGAGGTAGTGTCACTCACTCCAAGGCTTTCAGTATCCTGTACGTTTCAATTACACCCCCCCCCCCACCATCACCTCAACCTTCCAAAACATTCAACTTGTTTCCAAGCCTTACTTTGATTCACCTGGTACAGGAAACGACATTGAAAAATGTCGGGAGCTGGGTCTGAAAAATCTCAGTTATCATCGAATCATGCAGCACAAAACAGACCCTTCAGCCCATCGAGTCTACCAAAGCCATGCTAAATCGATGCTCGTCCCACTTTCCAGCACTTGTCCTATCCATTTCAGCGCTCATCCAAGTACTTTTTAAAGATAGGAGTTAATCCACCTCCAAAACCATCCCAGGCAGTGCGTTCCAGCCTCTGTGTGAGAAAAAAGTTTCCTCAAATCCCCTCTTAATCTCCAGCCTTCTGCCTTTACTTTTCCTGTTTAGCGTGTTGCCTTTAGCCAACAGCGATACAACTCACCATGTCGTCAATGCAGACAAATGGGTTGTCTTGGTGTTCCCGTGCAACATTCTGGAGTGTGGCAGGAAGCTCATAGGCACGGATTAATTATGTGGAATTATTGTGCCATTATCTCTCTGCTTATAAATTCTGCACCTGTGTGCATCCCTCTGCTTCACCTGTCGAAGGAGCAGCACTCTGAAAGCTTGTGATTTCAAATAAACCTGCTGGACTATAACCTGGTGTTGTGCAACTTCATCCAGTCCCCAAACTAACACCAGCACCTCAATATCATGGATTTTTCACATTATCTGAATTTGACTCGTTTTGGTTGCATAGAATCCCCACAGTGCGGAAGCAGGCCATTCAGCCCATTAAGTCCACAGCAACCCTCTGAAGAGCATCCCACCCAGACTCACCCCATCTCTGTAATCCTGCATTTCCCATTGTTAACCCCCCCCCCCCCCGGACACTATGGGATAATTTAGCATGGCCAATCCACCTAACCCACACAATCTTCGGACTGTGGGAGGAAATCCATGCAAACACAGGGAGAATGTGTAAACTCCACACAGACAGTCGCTTGAGGCTGGAATCGAACGCTGTGAGGCAGCAGTGCTAACCACTGTACCACCCCAATTTCAGAAGCTGCTTTATTTTCCTAAATTCAAGATAAACTGCAATGCTTTAGCCTGGTAGTATCATTAAGTGATCCTGAAGTGCACTGTTTAGTTCATATAGTTCTACATAGGAATGGCAAGTGGATGAGATGCGGAAAACAGACTTTTCTTGGAGCGTAGCACTCACAGGAAGAACATTTCTTCTCATTTTCCACAGATTTCTTATAGTTTGCAGGTTGTTTGCCTTTAGTCAGGTTAATGTGCCTGAGCACAGGCCTCTCAGGTTAAAGCAGAGTCTAAATTGGGAATAATATATCAGACACAGTAAAAATAAGAGCCATTGAGAGTTCAAACACATGTTATATTATTTAACCTTTAATCATCCAAGCTGTAAAATTACGAAACTGAAGTATTATTTGTACCACATGTGGAAATAAAAACAACTACAGACAATAGCAGCTGGCTACCATGAATTTTTAAAGCATTGCTATTTCAACAACTCTCCAGTTCAAATCACAAAACGCTAATAAACAGTGTTAACAGCCAAACCTTGCATGTGCCAGGAAAAGACCAGGGCACAGCAATCAACACAACAGATATAAAAGATACCTGACACACTGCAGCAATAAAACTTTATCAAGTTCTGACACAGATTTAATAGGTGATGTGAACGGAGTGCAGTGCATTCCATCACAGCCCTGATCGTACCTTCTTGATGCTGGATAGACTAAGACTGGTGAATTACTTCCTGCAAGATTCCTAGCCTCTGATCTGATCTTGTAGCCATAGTATTTAAATGGCTAGTCCAGTTTGATTTCTGGTCAATGGTAACCCCCAGGATATAGAGGTGGAGGTCCCAGTGTTGGACTGGGATGGACAAAGTCAGAAGTCACATGACGCCAGATTAAAGTCCAACAGAGTCTACTTTACAAGTTGTTCTTGAATTACAAAGAAGTACTCTGAGGACATGTTATATACTATAATGCCGAAGGTGAACCCAACTGGTGATTTTTTTCAGAGATGTTGCTCTCAAATGTAACATTGCAATGTGTCAATCTTGCTTGGTCAGTCTACATTTGAGGATTGGATTTTTGACTGTGTGAATCATGCATTCAGATAGACCCATGACAATGTGGAGAGAAAGTCAAGAAAAATTATGTGCCATTATCTGCAATGACCCCTCTCGGGGTGCCAAATAAATTAAAACTGGAGTTAGAGTTTGCCTGGCAGTTGGACTTGAAGTATTGTATGTTTGATGAGTGACAGGATACTTGGTAGAGCTGTTCATGATGATGAGCTGGTCACTTCCACGGACGTGAAAATTGTTGGACCAAGGATGTTCAGATACGTCATGCAGCATCAGTGCTGACTTGGCATATTCTCTTGACATGGTTCCCATGTCACTGCTGATGCTCAGCCAAAACACCGACTCTCTTGGTGAACATTCTTGTCCAATCTATTGGACAAGAGTGTGGTGTGTGAGGCCCATGTGTGACTGATGACATTGTTGAACAGCATCAGGTAGCAAGGTTTCTGGTGTGATTTTCAGCCATCTTTTAAGTGTGACTCCTTGGGAGGATTCCCAGCTCGCCTTGAAAAGGCTAAGATGGTCTCAAGTGTTTATGGGCATGCTGAATTGAATCAGGTCATTTTTTGACAATGTTTTTTCCACAGTTTCTATCATGTGAAACTTCAGCAGTTTCTTCCTGTAGCTGCGAGTGTTTGCGTTTTGGAGCACATCTTCAAGTTCGGTATCAACAAAGTCAACTTGCAGAGTCAAAGGTACATCTTCTGTTTTCACCAGGTCGGCTGCCATGTTGCCATGTGCCCAGTAGATTATGCAGTTTATACCCAAGATCACAGTCATAACCTTGGATCTTTCTCAGGAGACTCTGCCGTTGTGCTGGTGAACTTGCAAATAATTTTTTACGAAATCATCTCCAGTGATTTGTGGCCGTCTTGACCAGAACTCTTTTCGCAAATAGATAGGTATTAAAAACACAACTCTTAAAAACTAAAGGGAATGATTCCAGCTCCATTGTTATGCAGCTGGGACTGTAGGGAGAAGTTTTGAAGTAAATATAGTCAGATTAACATTTTATAGTACTGTATAATATTCACACAGTACGTTTAGGCAAATCTAATTATAGAGCGAATTATACAATGAATGGAAAAGCCTTGAGAAAAGTTGATGGGCAGAGAGATCTGGGAGTGCAGGTCCATTGTACCCTGAAGCTGGCTGCACAGGTGGATAGAGCGGTCAAGAAGGCATATAGTATGCTTGCCTTCATTGGACGGGGTATTGAGTATAAGAGCTGGCAAGTCATGTTAAAATTGTACAAGACATTGGTTCGGCTGCATTTAGAATACTGTGTACAGTTCTGGTCGCCACATTACCAAAAGGATGTGGGTGCTTTGGAGAGGGTGCAGAGAAAGTTTACGAGGATGTTGCCTGGTATGGAAGGTGCTTTCTATGAGGAGAGGTTGAGTAGGTTAGGTTTATTTTCACAAGAGAAAAGGAGATTGACGGGGACCTGATTGAAGTTTACAAAATCATGAAGGGTATAGACAGGGTGAATAGAGACAAGCTTTTTCCCATGGTGAAGGATTCAATAACGAGAGGTCACGCTTTCAAGGTGAGAGGTGGAAAGTTTAAGGAGGATATACGCAGCAAGTACTTCACACAGAGGGTGGTGGGCGTTTGGAATGCGTTGCCAGCAGAGATGGTAGAGGCAGGCACAGTGGATGCATTTAAGATGCATCTGGACAGATGCATGAGTAGGTGGGGAGCAGAGGGAAACAAATGCTTAGGAATTGACCGACAGGTTTAGACAGTACATTTGGATTGGCTCAGGCTTGGAGGGCTGAAGGGCCTGTTCCTGGGCTGTAAATTTTCTTTGCTCTTTGTTCTTGTTCTTACATCAAGTTCTTACAGCTGAACTCTACAGCAAGGTACACATACAACACAAACAGATCTGCAGATTCCTATACCTATTGAAATCGTGGCAGCAATATTCATTACAATGTAATGAGTTGGCATATGCGTACATCACAACTTATTAACAGCCAGGCAATAATTCTTCAATTCTATAATAAAAACAGAAAGCACTGGAGAACCTCACAGAAATTCACCAAAGATCCTCAGACTGCACCTTCCAAACCCATGACCACTTCCATCTAGAAGGACAGGGGCAGCAGATATAGGTCATTCTGGTATAACACGTATTTAGTTGGCACAAATTGGCTATAATGCGATTGATGAATTGTGGACGCTGTTTGGATAATGCAAACTTTCTACTAAATGGGTGTAGAGTTTTTCTACAGCAATCTTCTACAGCATGATTTTCTTCAGCATGATTTTCTACAACATGATTTTCTATTGTGTGAGGTTACAGAGGAACACAATTGTCACAATACACCAACATGCACTGTATGCAGGAACACCACCACATTCAAGTTTCCCTCCAACCCACTCACCATCCTGACCTGGAAATATATCGCCATTTTCATAAGTGTAGCTGAGTAAAAATTTTGAAATTTCCTCCCTACCGGCATTATGGGTCAACCCACAGCAGATGGATTGCAACGATTCAAGAAGGCAGCTCACCCCCACCTTCTCAAGGGCAACTAGGGGATGGGCAACAAATGCTGACCCCACCAATGCTGCCAACATCCCACAAAATAAATAAATAAGAAAGAACACTCAGCAGGACTGGCAGCATCTGTGGAGAGAAAGAAACAGAGTTAACATTTCCAGAGCCAGGGACCGGGTTCAATTCCATCCTCTTGTGTGGATTTTGCATATTCTCCCCATGTCTGCATGGGTTTCCTCTAGGCGCTCCCACAATCCAAAGATGTGCAGGATAGGTGGATTGGACAAGCTAAATTACCCATAGTGTCCAAGGATGTTTGGGAAATGGCGACAAGATGGCACCAATATTGTGCGACTCTCCCTACAGCAGATCTGACTCTAAAATTTCTTATAACCATTCTACACTTTTAAACTTAAGTTCATCATTTGTTCTGTACATCCTTGCTTACTATGATCTGCCTGATCTGCTCATAAACAAAGCTTTTCACTGTACTTCAGTGCACGTGTAAATAAATCAATTAATCAATCAATCAATCAATCAAAGGTATAGGGTGGGGAGGGTAGGTCTGGGTCGGATGCTCGTTGGAGCATTGGTATGGACCCGATAGGCCAAATGGCATGCCTCCAATCTGTAGGCATTTTATGATGATTTCCCATATGAGTCTTAGAGTGGTAGAGAAAACTGTGCAGAGGACGGTGAAAAGTCTGGCAGATGGAGTACAATGTTAATAAATATGAAGTCAATTATTTCAGTAGGGATAACAGTAAAAAGGACTGTTATTTGAATGGTAAGAAATTGCAGCATGCTGTTGTGCAGAGGGACTGGGGTGTCCTTGTGCGGGAATTACAGAAGGTTGGTCTGCAGGTACAACAGGTAATTAGGAAGGCAAATGGAATGTTGTCCTTCATTGCTAAAGGGACTGAGCTTAAAAGCAGGGAAGTTATGTTGCAGCTATACAGGGTGCTGGTGAGGAATACTGTGTGCAGTTTTGGTCTCCTTACTTGAGAAAGGATGTACTAGAAGAGGCGCAGAGGAAGTTCACGAGATTGATTCCAGAGTTGAGGGGGTTGGCTTATGATGAGAGACTGAGTAGATTGGGATTATATTCATTGGAATTTAGAAGAATGAGGGAGGATCTTACAGAAACATATAAATTGTGAAGGGAATCGATAAGACCGACATAGAGAAGATGGTTCCACTGGCAGGTGAAACTAGGACAAGAAGGCATAGCCTCAAGATTAGGGGGAGCAGGTTTAGGGCTGAATTGAGAAGGAGCTTCTTCACCCAGAGGGTTGTAAATCTATGGAAGTCCCTGCCCAGGGAAGCAGTTGAAGCTTCCTCAGTAAGTGTTTTTCAAGCTAAAGTGAATAAATGTTTGAACAGTTAAGGAATTAAGGGCTATGGTAAGGGGGCAGGCAAGTGGAACTGAGTCCATGAAAAGATCAGCCATGATCGTATTGAATGGTGGAGCAGGCTCAAAGGGCTAGAAGGTGTACTCCTGTTCCTAGTTCTTATAGAACATAGAACATAGAACATAGAAGAATACAGCGCAGTACAGGCCCTTTGGCCCTCGATGTTGCGCCGATCCAAGCCCACCTAACCTATACTAACCCACTATCCTCCATATGCCCATCCAATGCCCGCTTAAATGCCCATAAAGAGGGAGAGTCCACCACTGTTACTGGCAGGGCATTCTATGAACTCACGACTCGCTGAGTAAAGAGCCTACCCCATAACATCTGTCCTATACCTACCCCCCCTTAATTTAAAGCTATGCCCCCTTGTAATAGCTGACTCCATACGTGGAAAAAGATTCTCACTGTCGACCCTATCTAAACCCCTAATCATCTTGTACACCTCTATCAAGTCACCCCTAAACCTTCTTTTCTCCAATGAAAACAACCCCAAGTGCCTCAGCCTTTCCTCATACGATCTTTCTACCATACCAGGCAACATCCTGGTAAACCTCCTCTGCACCCGTTCCAGTGCCTCCACATCCTTCCTATAGTATGGCGACCAAAACTGCACACAATACTCCAGATGCGGCCGCACCAGAGTCTTATACAACTGCATCATGAGATCTTATGTTCTTCAGAACTCTTTGACCCTTCACTTTGTGCTTTAAATGGCCAGCGAAGATCATTTCTCCAGATGAGCCTGTGTGCCTCTGGACACTGTTGTGCCTTACAGGTCTGCTGACAATGGGCATGTTGTAAACTAGATAAGTCCCAATTTTAGCATTGGCCTGTAGCTAATTAACCTGCTAACTTCCATCTATACACAAAACTTGCAATTAATGAATTTTTGCAGATATCAACAATCTTAAAATAAAGATTTGCTTCCTTTAGTTAAGATTTTCAAAATCACAGAGCAAAGAGTCTAAGGGAAGATGGAAGGATGAAAGAACATGCTGAACTCCAGAGGAATTATTGCTTCCATCATTCTGCCCGTAAATGTAAGGTGTCTATAACCAGATTGCTTTGCAATCATTTCATTGTCGAGAAACCCTTCAAATTTCATTTTAACAAAAAAGATTGGGTTACAAGAGTCTGGTCAATTGTTGTCTCAGACTTGAAGAGAAACCTCTCTTCGGTGAAAGAGCTATAATTCGGATGTGTGTACAAGGGGTCAAGGTCTGCAGTTGGGTATTTGAGCTTTACAACAGCTTATTCAAAACATCTGTGTGTGTCGAGAACAAAACACAATAGGAATAAAATCACGAGGCAGTGATGGAGTAGCAGAGAGAAAAAATGAGCAGTATTATTTGTAATTATAGCAAGAATGCGACAGTTGTCAGTGAGTAGAGTAAAGGAGGAGAAGGAAATGGATGTATTATTCCACCCATTAGAGGGGGAACAGGTGCAAGACAGTGAAATGAAACCCAGGTGCAGTGAGCTGAACTTTAATCCTACTGTTAGCATGAGTATTTCTTCAAAAATGATCCACTAGCTTCCTGTGGAGGAGAACAATTTGAAAGGACTGACTGAGAGCCATCAACTAAATCCAACCCTGATACTGTTCATGGCTCTTAAGGGAACTGCTGTACCAGATAAATGTAAGAGAGTCGGCCTTCACTCTACCCACAGGCATTTTGCTGAAGGCTACCCCAAAGCCTTGTAGTTTTATTTTGTCTTTCAGCTTTCACCTCTGTTGTTTCACTACTCAATGTGTTGCCTCCTGAAGAAGGGGTCATGCCTGAAACGTCGATTCTCCTGCTCCTTGGTTGCTGCCTGACCTGCTGCGCTTTTCCAGCAACACATCTTCAGCTCTGATCTCCAGCATCTGCAATCCTCACTTTCTCCTGCCTCCTCTTCAAGCCTGTATCAGGCTTATTGTGCAGGAACAATAGCGAACCATTGATATCTGTTAGTGTGTGTCCCTGGAAAGTGGATATTTACCACTATTCAGACTACACGGCCATCACATCTAAACATGATCATGTGCACCGACTGATTTTCCAGCTCTAGGCCTCAATCAGGGCAGGACTTACACATTTAATGGTAAGGTCCTAGGGAGTGTTGCTGAACAAAGAGATCTTGGAGTGCAGGTTCGTAGCTCCTTGAAAGTGGAATTACAGTTAGATAGGATAGTGAAGAAGGCATTTGGTATGCTTTCCTTTATTCACCAGAACATTGAGTATAGGAGTCGGGAGGTCATCTTGTAGCTGTACAGGACATTGGCTCAGCCACTTTTGGAATGTTGCATGCAATTCTAGCTTCCCTCCTATAGGAAGAATGTTGTGAAACTTTAAAAGGTTCAGAAAAGATTTTCAAGGATGTTGCCAGGGTTGGAGGATTTGTGCCACAGGGAGAGGCTGAACAGGCTGGGGCTGTTTTCCCTGGAATGTCGGAGGCTGAGGGGTGACCTTATAGAGGTTTATAAAATCATGAGGGGCATGGATAGGGTAAATAGACAAAGTCTTTTCCCTGGGGTCGGGGAGTCCAGAACTAGAGGGCATGGGTTTAGGGTGAAAGGGGAAAGATTTACAAGGGACCCAAGGGACAATGCTTCCGTGCAGAGTGTGGTGCGTGCATGGAATGAGAAAGTGGTGGAGGCTGGTACAATGATTACATTTAAAAGGCATCTGGATGGGTATATGAATAGGAGGGGTTTAGAGTGATATGTGACTAGATTAATTTAGGATATCTAGTTGGCATGGACAAGTTGGACCAAAGAGTCTGTTTCTGTGCTGTACATCTCGGTGACTCTATGACTCTAAGGATGTGAAAGTCTGAGATTATCTGTCACCTCCAGTCAGTCAAAGTAACTTAACAGACACCATGAATCAAACTAGGATCTCTTCACAATGCCCCCTACATGGTCCTCTGGGACTATGGCAACTTTACCTTTGCTTTAGTTTGTGAGATATTCATCCAATAAGCTCCATTTATTCCTCCATGCAGTAGCTTTATCTTCGCCCCATAACTGAAACGGAGGTATAATCCAATTTTACATTTTACTTTCACTTGCCCAGATAAATGCAGCTGACAAAATACGTTACAGAGTTACAGTTACGTTGTGCAGATCCTCCTCTAGATTTTTACTGACAATCTTGGCCGTGGGTCCATTCGACAGGACTGTCTGAGACCCAATTGCCTTTTCTTACGATAAGCTTCAGGAAGCAATGTTGCTCAGTGTTGAGTCAATGCTACTGGAATTGCAAATGAAGTTCTGAGGTGTCCAAACTGCTAATACAGAGAAAGACATCATAACACCATCAAAGCAAGAATTGCTCATTGGAGATTCATGAAAGGCTGTCAGCTGGTGTTCTTGGAGAAAACTGCTAATGTTTAGGGAGTTACTATCTTGTAGTTATTAGAACAAAGTTAGCCAAGTGGATGTCATAGAATGGATTTGCTGACTGGGGCTGTTAACCTGGTCCAATCAGGGAGCCCTGGCTGACAGATATAAACAGGAGTGTAAGTTGTTCAGGGAGAGGTGGGCGCCGCAGGGAGTGGAGTGCATCATTTCTCCCTCCAACTCTATTTTGATTTAGTCCCTACCCTCCCCTTCACTGTTTTGATCACACAGCACTCCCCTTTGATGTGAAGGGCAGTGTTTGTCACTGGCCACCCGGGTGTTTTCCTATCTTCCTGGTGGTGGAAATTGAATAAAGATTCGTGCACTTTGTGTCTTTCACTGTGTCTCACACCTGCACACACACACCATGGGTGCTGGGGATAAAATAAGCACTACCGCACTTAGGTGGTAGTGTGGGGGTTTAAAAAAAAAGAAAAAAAAGAGAAAAAAAATAAACAGGAGTGTAAGGGGTTCTGCTCATTCTAAGAGCTGGTTCTGAGCTAGCTGGGTCAGTGTCACTTACTGTGCGCATGTAAACAAAGGGTGACTTGGTGACAGGATACTGACCTTGGTAGAATTATCTCACTCCAACCATCCAATCCAGGGCAGCTGAGTAATACCATAGAGCTGTTTCAAAAGCAATGATTATGGGTCAATACTTCTGCATTCAAATAGTACATGACAAAATAAGGAAGAGTTGAAAGGGGAAACACAAGTATGAGGTGATGCATTTAGACAAGTCTAATTATAGAGCAAATTATACAATGAATGGAAGAGCCTCGGGAAAAGTTGATGGGCAGAGAGATCTGGGAGTGCAGGTCCATTGTACCCTGAAGCTGGCTGCACAGGTGGATAGAGTGGTCAAGAAGGCATATAGTATGCTTGCCTTCATTGATTGGGGTATTGAGTATAAGAGCTGGCAAGTCATGTTAAAATTGTACAAGACATTGGTTTGGCTGCATTTAGAATACTGTGTACAGTTCTGGGCACCACATTACCAAAAGGATGTGGGTGCTTTGGAGAAGGTGCAGAGAAAGTTTATGAGGATGTTGCCTGGTATGGAAGGTGGTAGGCGTTTGGAACGTGTTGCCAGCAGAGGTGGTAGAGGCAGGCACAGTAGATTCATTTAAGATGCGTCTGAACAGATGGGGAGCAGAGGGAAACAAATGCTTAGGAATTGACCGACAGGTTTAGACAGTACATTTGGATCAGCTCAGGCTTGGAGGGCCGAAGGGCCTGTTCCTGGGCTGTAGATTTTCTTTGTTCTTTGAAGTGTGAGTGAGAAAATGTATCTCCTCACACACTTTTGTCCTCATTTGGGGAATGTTGCAGAATGATTAGCATGCTCATCGTTTTGAACGGATGCACAAAAGGATGTTATATGATCAACAAGTCCTGGGGCAGGACTGAAGTCCACAGGATTCAGCCTTGAGGCTGACATACTGCATACTGACCCCTCCAGATCTACGATACACATGGGGGCGTTAACATGTAACACAAGTGACAGTTCCAAAACTTCCCTCTCTTGCAGTCTTGTATTTCAAGCTCTACACTACAGGTGTCAGGCTTGGCTTAGTGGTAGAACCCTTGATCTTTCAGCCTGAAGTCTTTGGTTTCAAAGCCCTGGACGAGGGGCCAAGTTTTCGGAGTCTGACTGACTCCAAAGGCCTCTAGATATGGTGGGTCGCAAGTCCTTGTCTGGTTTCAGCCAAGAGGGGGCAGCAGGTGAGTCAAGAATCATGCAGGCTGGAATCAGCAGGGCCCTTTGAACCTAATGAGTTCAAATAAAGCCCATTTTTAATGGGCCAAGGGCCTTAACCTCCAATGTGGGAGTCATGAATTTATGGGGAAAACATAAATGCTGTTTAGGAGTAGGTAATGTTTATTTGTGTGTCGTGATCTGAAATTATGTAAATAATTTGTGGGCGGCACGGTGGCACAGTGGTTAGCACTGCTGCCTCGCAGCGCCAGAGACCCGGGTTCAATTCCCGACTCAGGCGACTGACTGTGTGGAGTTTGCACGTTCTCCCCGTGTCTGCGTGGGTTTCCTCCGGGTGCTCCGGTTTCCTCCCACAGTCCAAATATGTGCAGGGTCAGGTGAATTGGCCATGCTAAATTGCCTGTAGTGTTAGGTAATGGGTAAATGTAGGGGTATGGGTGGGTTTCGCTTCGGCGGGTCGGTGTGGACTTGTTGGGCCGAAGGGCCTGTTTCCACACTGTAATCTAATCTAATCTAATCTAATCTAATCTATCCAACCCCTTATTAAAGAAATATAAATCAGGCACAGCTTCCAGTTAGAGTACACGAAACCCCACGCCTGCCCGGCTTTGATTGACATCACATCATAGAAAATAAAACTATTACCATCACAGTAATGGGTGGCATGGTGGCACAGTGGTTAGCACTGCTGTCTCACAGTGCCAGAGACCTGGGTTCAATTTCTACCTTGGACAACTATCTGTGTGGAGTTTGCATATTCTCCCCGTGTCTGCATGGGGTTTCCTCCCACAGTCCAAAAATGTGCAGGTTAGGTGAATTGGCCAGGCTAAATTACCCATAGTGTTAGGTGTATTAATCAGAGGGAAATGGGTCAGGGTGGGTTGCTCTTTGAAGGGTCGGTGTGGACTTGCTGGGCCAGAGGGCCTGTTTCCACACCGTAAATGATCTAATCATTTCCTGCAATTCTAACAGAACGATTTGATTGATTGGTTCAGTTTTAAAATCCCCAAAAGCACTTAACTCAGCAGAATTCACTTCTTAATTGACAGTTTTAAGAAGCGATACAAGGATTAGATAGCCCAGCTAACAATTCTGCCCCAGTCCCCAAAAGCACATCTAATCTGCTTCCAAGATCACTCAAGGCAACCCTAGTGCTGCCCTCCCCAAACAGAAATTCTTGTTATCAAGCCCTTTGCAACAAGATAGGTCTGTGGAGGAGGGAAATTCCAAGCTATGCACCTTGAAAGCAGAACTGGTGCCCTAAATGTTCACTCTATATTAGTGTTGATACTCAAAGGGATCAGTGCATCCTTCTCCACAAGGCAATTAAAGCCAGCGTGCAGATGCTGCAAGCAATTTGGAAAGCGAATGGTATCTTGGCCTTTATTGCAAGATAATGTGAGTACAGCAGTAAGGATGCTTTCATTCAATTCATTCATGGGATGAGGGCATCGCCAGCAAGGCCAGCATTTATTGCCCATCCATAATTACTCAGAGGCTAATTGCTGTGGGTTTGGAGTCACATGCCAGAGTAGGTAAAGACGACAGTTTCCCTAAAGGAAACTAATTAATTGGATGGATTTTTCCTGACAATTCATTCACAGATGTCATTACTTTTAAGTCCAGATTTTCTGTTTAATTGAATTCAAATTCCACCATCTGCTATGTCAGGATTTGAACATGAGTCCCCAGAGAACTAACAGCTCATCTTCCACCTCAGAACCCTTCAAACCCAGGGCATCAATGTGGGCTTTACCAGTTTCCTCATTTCTCCTGCCCCCATCTTACCCCAGTTCCAAACATCCAGCTCAGCACCATCCTCATGACCTATTCCACCTATCTACCTTTCTTCCCATCTATCCGCTCCATCCTCCTCTCCGACCTATTACCTTCCTCCATCCACCTCGTGCACTCTCAACTACCTTCTCCCCAGCCCCACCTCCTCCCATTTATCTCTGCATCCCCAATGCTTCCAGCCTCATTTCTGATGAAGGGATTTTGCCCGAAACGCCGATTTTCTTGCTCCTTGGATGTTGCCTGACCTGCTGTGCTTTTCCAACGCCACACTAATCTTGACTCTCTGGATTAACAGTCCAGCAATAATGTCACTAGACCATCACCTCCCCAAGCCTTGCAGCTTTTATAAAGAGCTTTGATGGAGTTGCATCAGGAATTCTGATCTTTTTATCTAAGGAAGCATGTAGTTGCCCTAGTGATAGTTCAACAAAACTGGGATGGGTAGGATTACCCGGTCAGGCAGTGCCCGAGGAGCAAGCAAATCGATGTTTTGAGCATAAGCCCTTCGTCAGGAATGAGGGAGGTCCAAGGGGGCTGAGAGATAAATAGGAGGGGGGGTTAGGGCTGGGGGGAAGGTAGCTGAGAGTGCATAAACGAAGGTGGGAGGGAGTGAAGGTGATAGGTCGGAGAGGAGGGTGGGAAGGAAGATGGACTGGTGGGACAGGTCAAGAGGGCGGTGCCCAGTTGGAAGGTTGGATCTGGGATAAGGTGGAAGGAGGGAAAATGAGGAAACTGGTGAAATCCACATTGATCCCATGTGGTTGGAGGGTACCGAGGCAGAAGATGAGGTGTTCTTCCTCTAGGCGTTGGGTGGTAAGGGTTTGGCGATGGAGGAGGCCCAGGACCTGCATATCCTTGGCGAAGTGGAAGGGGAGTTGAAGTGTTTGGCCACAGGAGATGAGGTTGGTTGGTGCAGGTGTCCCTGAGATGTTCTCTGAAACATTCCGCAAGTAGGTGCAGTAGTAAGATAGGCATAACATCTCCGGGACACAGCCTCCTTGGGCCACCCTGTCATTCCAGGCAAAGAGCTTTTGCTCAAACGTTCATTCTCCTGCTCCTCAGATGCTGCCTGTCTGTCTGTTCTTTTCCAGCACCACACTCTTTGACTCTGATCTCCAGCGTCTGCAGTGCTCACCTTCTCCTTGAAGAATAAGATATCTGAGTTGGGGAGGAATTTCTTCTGTCAGAGGGTGAATTCTGCATCCCAGGGGGCTGTTGAAGCTCAACCATTGAGCATGTTGAGACCGATACATTTCTAGATATCAAAGGTATCAGGGGATATGGGGATTGTGCTGGAAAATGCTGTTGAGGTAGAAAATCAGCCCCAATCTAATTGAATGACAGCACAGGTTCAATGGGCTGAGTAACCTTTTCCTATTTCCTATATTGGACTCAGGGAATGCTGCACTGTTGGCAATGTTTTCTTTTCGATAACATCCTCTACCATGCCCTCTCTTCACTCATCTTCGATAAGTACATGAATTGTAAAGGTTTGGAGGGATATGGGCCAAGCGCAGGCAGGTGGGAGTGGTTTAGTTTGCAAACATGGTCAGCATGGACTGGTTGTGTCCAAGGGTCTGTTGCCGTGCTGAATAATTGTATGACTCTATATCAGACATATAGTGTACCAAGTACGTATTGTCTCTGCAATACAGTCGGTGCTGCTATAATGAATGTTTCTCCAGTGCAGATTGGCTTTGATGCGATTGAAGAATTCAGAACATTATTTGTAGAATGTGAAATTTCTTTACTTGCACTGGCTATAACGTGATTCCGGCCCCCTTGGTTCAAGTGGTGCAGCTATTATGCAATTTTCTTGTAACACAAGATTGCACAGGAACGGAACTATCACATTATATCAGAACCGACTGTATATGAAAGGACAGAGCATTGGTCCAATTAAATGCTGGGAATATTGAAACCATTATGTTCTCCACTCAAAATGCCATCACTCTCCTTGGCGATGTTCTGAGCCCAGACACATGACTTGAGAATCTCAGTATTATATTTTGCTGGGAGCTGAGTTTGTGCCATCATGAAGACTACATATTTCCAACACCATAACATTGCCTTCCTGTCTCAGCTTATCAGCTACTGAATCCCTTGTTCATACATCTGTTACCTCCTGATTCATTATTTCAATGTGTTCCTACCTGATCACCCATATCCCAACTTCTGCAAGCTTGAGGGCATCTAAATTCTGCTTCCTGCATCCTAACTTGGAGCAAATCCCATTCACCTATTGCCCTGCTTTCACTGATCAACTTTTCCCTTCTATCCATCAGCGTATTGATTTTAAAATTCTTATTCCTATTTTTAAATCTCGGCATGGCCGTGTCTCTACGTATCTCAGGAATCTCCTTCAGCCTCGCAATTTTCCAAAGTATCTGTGCTCATCTAATTCGGGCCTCTTGACGATTCCCTGTGGCTAATCCCTTCACCATTTGGTGACCATGCCTTCAGTTGCCTGGGACCTATCTATTTCTCTATCTACCCTCTCTGCCACTTCTTAAAACCTAACTCTTTGACCAAACGTATGTGTCATCTAACACAAATCTCATGTGACCTGGGCTCAATATTGCTCCTGTGAAATGCTTTATTATTTTAAAGGTGGAATTTGACTTTTAACATGCTGATACTGTAAAATTTAAGCCCCAGGTATTCTCTTTGGTGTAGATGAGAGATTCCCTGGCACCGTTTTTAAGAAGACCAAGACAATTATAGAATTATAGAGTGACACAGCACAGAAACAGACACTTCGGTCCAACCAGCCCATGTCGACCATAATCCCAAACTAAACTAGTCCCACCCACCTGCGGTTGGCCCACATCCCTCCATGTACTTGTCCAAATGTCTTTTAAATGTTGTACCTGCATTACCACTTCCTCTGGTAGTTCAATCCACACAGGAACCACTCTATGTAAAAAAAATTGCCTCTCAGGTCTTTTTAATATCTTTCTCCTTTCACCTTATGAGTATGCCCCCTAGTCTGGAAATCCCTCACCCTAGGGAAGGGCGTTCACCTGATCATGATTTTATAAGCCTCTATGAAGGTCACCTCTTAACCTTCTACGCTCCAGTGGAAAAGGTCCCAGCCTATTCAGCCTCTGCTCATAACTCTGATGAAGGGCTTTTGCCTGAAACGTCGATTTTACTGCTCCTCGGATGCTGCCTGAACTGCTGTGCTCTTCCAGCACCACTAATCTAGAATCTGGTTTCCAGCATCTGCAGTCATTGTTTTTACCTTCATAACTCAAACACTCCATGCCCAGCTACATCCTGGTAAATCTCTTCTGAACCCTCTCCAGCTTAATAATATCCTTCTGATCAGAGGGAGACCAGAACTGGACACACTCCAAATGTTCTGATTATTGTTATCTTGTGCATGACTATTTGTGAGATCTCTGTTAGCAGTAATTGCTATGTTAATATGCACACATTTCAACAGTGGCTTCACATCAGAAGTACTTCATTTTGTTTTTATGGGACATGAGTGTCACTGGCTAGGCCAATATTTATTGCCCGTCCCTAGTTGCCCTTGAGAGGATGGTGGTGAGCCGCCTTCTTGAATCGCAGCAGTCCATGTGCTGTGGGGTTACCCACATTGCAGTTAAGGAGGGAACTCTAGGATTTTGACCCAGAAGCAGTAACAACAATATATTTCCAAGTCAGGATGGTGAGTGGTTTGGAGGGGAACTTGAAGGTAGTGGCGTTCGCATATATCTGCTGGCCTTATCCTTCTAGATGTAAGTGGTCGTGGGATTGGAAGAAGCTGTTGAAGGATCTTTGGTGAATTTCTGCAGTGCATCTTGTAAATAGTACACACTGCTGCTACTGAGCATCCATGGTAAAGTGCTTTAAAGCCAAGCTGTGGTTATGAAAGTTGATATGGAATGCAATTTCAGTCAGGGCAATATTGACAAGAGGTGTACTAAAGTGTTGCGCAGATTCTTTGCAGCATGTGTTACATGTTGGAACCAAACCATTAACTGCTACTTGCAAATACATGACCACTTCTAAGGCTTGATTTCTGTGTGTCAGCCATGGCTCAGCTAGTTACACTCTCATTGCTTGGTCAGAAGATTGTCAACGCTGAAAAAGTGTTGCTGGAAAAGTGCAGCAGGTCAGGCAGCATCCAAGGAGCAGGAGAATCGACATTTCGGGCATGAGCCCTTGTTCCTGAAGAAGGGCTCATGCCCGAAATGTCGATTCTCCTGCTCCTTGGATGCTGCCTGACCTGCTGCACTTTTCCAGCAACACATTTTCAGCTCTGAACTCCAGCATCTGCAGTCCTCACTTTCTCCCAGAAGATTGTCAGTTTAGGTCTGACTCCAGAACCTGTACACAGAAATCAAGGTTGACACTACAATGCAGCACTGAATGAGTGCAGCACTGTTTGAGGTGCTGTCTTTTGAATGACACCGTAAAACAATGCCTCATGTGCCCTCTCACATAATATAAAAGACACCATTGTACTGTGTTGAAGAAGAACTGGGAATATATGTCCTGACCAATGTTTCAACTAACATCGCAAAAGCAGATAATCTGTCCATTATCACATTGTTGTTAATGGGAATGGACTGTGATCAAACTGGCTGCTGTGTTTTCTAGATTACAGCAGAGACAACACTACGAAAGTACTTCATTGATTAAACAGTATTTTGGGATATCCTGTGCTCATGAACAACACAACACAAATGGATCTGTTTATTTTGCACTATGTAGCACAATTTGATATTGCGAAGCAATTTGTCAGGTGAGACAATGCCAGGAAGTGGCCAAATTATGAACCATTCAGTGTAGGATGCATAATCATCAGGAGCTCTTATCTATTAGTACCTCAACTGTAGAGTAAATGGTTAATACACAAAGATATATATGGTTAGATTACATCAATAGTGATGAAATAGACCAGAAGACAGCAGACTCTGGGGGAGAGATGATTCCGTGTACAACTGCATGCTGTAATTAATAATATAAATAATTAGAAGAATGTTAAATAAAATGACAATCTTTCCAACAAACCAGGTGCTAGTAGCCTTTCTAGTTCCAACTAAGGACATGGTCTCGCCTAAAATGCATTACCATGATAACAGAGTTTTAGCCAATTTTGAAATACAAGTATTCCTATAACGCAATGGTTGTGTTCTTGTGCAACCCCGCATTATAGAAAAATTGTGCTTGAGAAAGTGTTCAAATGGCGATGCACGTTTAAAAGTTCACACTTTAGAAATAGTGTCCCCAATTCATCAATAAGGGTTACAGGGAATTCGCATTAACAAAAACGTGTGTTAGAGCAGAACAACCTGTAGGTAACATTCAGAAGAAAACAGAGTGCTTGAATACGATTTTAAATTGGAAAAGATACGGTTAATAGAATGGAATGGACAGATGTCCTGTGGTAAATTTAAATTGGCTGATCATTTGTAATAAACAAAAAGTGAAATTTAACAATTTGGAAATAACCTGCATTTTGTCTCATGGCACCGACCTGGAAGAATCTCACAGGAAGATCACAAAACTTCCACCTGGTGGGAGTTTAAAGGTCAATGAACTCTGTGTTCCATCACATTAGCTTTCTTGGTACCGAGAAACCTGGCAGTGATGGACATTGGGCCACAGATGGTGAGCTTTTGGCTGGTTCTAACAACCTGCTATCGTTTTTGTTCAGAGGTACCTATGTGTACATTGCCAAGCACAAACACCTAGATCAGATTGTGTTAAAACAATAGCATTGTGATCCAACCGAATGGTGTATATCCATCACTGACAGAGGCTTTGTGTTAGGCATTAATTAAGTTGAAAAATTTACAGATCTTAGTAAACAGGTGATCTGTGAGGGCCCGCTCGACATGTCAATCCATACAACTGTATGTTCCATTGTGTACTTGTTCCGAGGTGATTGATAGCTCTGCCCTCTAGGGCTTTTGGTTTGAAATACATACTGTGGACTTACCCGAATCTTGTCTTGTTTCTGTAGATCTAATTGTAGGTTTCCTTTGCCTTACACACAAGTTGCTCTGAGTGTGTGGGGAAGGTGCAGAAGGAGTGAAGTTAGCCTGGTAAATACCACGGCTTGGTTATTGGTGTTATCCAAATGTAATTTTGTTCCAGGAAAGTTGAGGAAAGATTACTGCATTTGACAAACTGGACACTAACCAAGCTGTGTAAGAAACACCTCTATCTTCAGCATTTCCCTTATTGCAATTTTAAAATCTCAAGATCTCCTATGTGCTTTCCCTACTGAAATGTCCAAGAAATATTCTGGATAAAATTTCAACACTTAGGGTCCAGTTCCATTTGTCAACTGGTGACTCTATTGTGCATGTGGGATGCTGATGTTGGTCTGTCCAGATGCTTTTCAAAGAAGAGTTGATGCATGTTTTCATCATCAGTTTACAATCTAATGGCGTTAACTAGGCAAAGGTCACAGCACAATGGCCTCCAGTGGATTGATAATGGCGTTTCTGTCCAATAATTGCAATGAAGAGACTTGGTACTGTCCTTCTAGAGACAGTAAAGATTGTGTGTGCATGTTGCACAAAATGTTTACGAGGTTGAATTGATGTTTGGGTCAAGCAGATGCTAAGCTAGACAGTGGCACAGTGGTTAGCACTGCTGCCTCACAGATCCAGGTTCGATTCCTGCCTTGGGTGACTGTCTGTGTGGGGTTTGCATGTTCTCCCTGTCTCTGAGTGGATTGCCTCCCATAGTCTAAAGATGTGCAGGTTAGGTGAATTGGCCATGGGAAATGCAGTTAGGGGTTAGGGGAGATGATCTTTGGAGGGTTGGTATGGGCTGAGTGGCCTGCTTCCATACTATATGGGATTATGTGGTGTTACATGGGTCTTCCCCATTTCTTACTGGGGTCATTCACCTTCATTGTCTGTCCATGCTTTGGCACAATAGCTGCTAGCCCTGACTGGCACTCTAAAATTAACCTACATTTTGCACCTTCACTACTTATGAATACATCTTTACTTTGTGTTACTTTAAACATATTGGTTAGCTGGTGCGGTGTTTGATATCACTTGGAGAAGGCAGAAAAACACCCCATATCATTCTAATTAAAAAGCGATTCTAAGTCTCACAGTGTGCTGCTTCACTTACCCTGCGCTTGACTCTGCACTTTTTCATCATGGGGAATTCAGTCAACTAATAGAAAATATTTTTTGTCACGTCTTTTCCCTAGGATAGGAGATTTCAAGACTAAGTGGCATATTTTTAAGGTGAGAGGAGAGAGGTTAAAAGAAAACACGAGGGGCAAGTTTTTTACACAGAGGGTAGTTCGTGCGTGAAATGAACTTCCTGAGGAGATGGTGGATATGGGTACAATTACATTATTTAAAAGACATTTGGATAAGTACATGAATAGGAAAGGTGTGGAGGGATTGGGCCAGGAGCAGGCAGGTGGGACTCGCTGAGTTTGGGATTATGTTCAGCATTGACTGGTTGGACTGAAAGTCTGTTTCTGTGCTCTGTGACTCTCTGAATAAAACCCTAAATAGCAGCAATTTATATATGATGCTAAAATGTACTTTTAACAACAACTTTCATTTCCCTTTTTGGCTACTGGAGTTTCAAAAACAATTAACAAGATAGAAGGAAATAAACCATTTAAACCATTGGTTTCCACAGGTCCAAGTCAAGGGCACATGTTGGTCTGATTTGTCATAACTGATACAAGCCTTAGTTGATCAGCCTGAATGGGTTACAGGCCAATGGGAATAAGGACTAAGGGTTCCATCCTGCAGAGTTTAGGACAGCTCCTCTAGAGTTTAAAGTCTCCATTGCGAGTGTGTTGCATCTCCGTGTTTGCACTACCTCAGAGTGACTTTTAGAACATAGAGCAATACAGCACAGTACAGGCCCTTCAGCCTACGATGTTATGCTGAGCGTTTATCTTAATCTAAGATCAACCTAACCGACACACCCCTCAATTTACTGCTTTCCATGTGCTTGTCCAGCAGTCACTTAAATGTCCTTAATGTCTCTGATTCTACCATCACCGCAGGCAGTGCATTCCACGCATCCACTACTCTCTGCGTAAATAACCTACCTCTGATGTTTCCCCTATACCTTCCTCCAATCACCTTAAAATTGTGACCCCTCGTGACAATCATTTCTGCCCTGGGGAAAAGTCTCTATCTACTCTATCGATGCCTCTCATTACCTTGTACACCTCTATCAAGTCACCTCTCTTCCTTCTTCTCTCCAGTGTGAAAAGCCCGAGGTCGCTCAACCTCTCTTCATAAGACATGCCCTCCAATCCAGGCAACATCCTGGTAAATCTCCTCTGCACCCGCTCTAAAGCATCTACATCCTTCCTATAATGAGGTGACCAGAACTGAACACAATATTCCAAGTATGGTCTAACCAGGGTTCTATACAGCTGCAGCAAAACCTTGCAGCTCTTAAACTCATTCCCCCTGTTAGTGAAGCCAAAACACCATACACCTTCTTAACAACCCTATCAACTTGGATGGCAACTTTGAGAGACCAATGTATATGGACCCCAAGATCCTGCTGTTCCTCCACACTGCCAACAATCTTGTCTTTAACCCTGTATTCAGCATTCAAATTTGATGTTCCAAAATGAATCACTTTGCATTTGTCCAGGTTGAACTCCAACCGCCACTTCTCAGCCCAGCTCTGCATCTTGTCAACGTCATGTTGTAACCAGGCAAATGCTGGATGAAGGCCCATTCCCGATGAAGGGTTTTTGCCCAAAACGTCGATTCTCCTGCTCCTCAAATGCTGCCTGACCTGCTGTGCTTTTCCAGATGTCATGTTGTAACCTTCAACAGCCTCGACACTATCTACAACACCACTGACCTTTGTGGCATCGGCAAACTTACTAACCCACCCTTCCACTTCTTCATCCAAGTCATTTATAAAAACTAACAAGAACAGAGGCCCAAGAACAGATCCCTGTGGGACACCACTTGTCACCGACATCCAGGCAGAATACTTTCCATTCATTACCATTTTCTGTCTTCTTTCAGCCAGCCAATTCTGAATCCAGACAGCCAAATTTCCCTGTATCTCATACCTTCTAACTTTCTGAATGAACTTTTGCCTGACTCTTGTGAGTTTGAACAAACTCTTCCATCTACACATCATTACATATCATACTGTCTCTGTAATACAACTCTACAGGTTACTCAATCCCCTTCGAAGAGTCACAAGAGCATGTGATGGTTGATGTCAACGTTACATTTTCTCATACATCATTGGGTGGCAAAATGGCTGCTTTCTCCCAGCATCAGGGACCCGGGTTCGATTCCACCCTCAGGCAACTGTCTGTGTGGAGTTAGCATATTCTCCCCATGTCTTTGTGGGTTTCCTCCAAGTACTCCACTCTCCTCCCACAATCCCAAGATGCGCAGGTTAGGTGAATTGGCCATGGGAAATGCAGGGTTGCAGGGATGTTCTTGGTGAGGGGTGGGGGGGGGGGAAGGCAGTGTGGACCTGGTAGGCTGAATGCCCTGCTTCCACACTGTAGGGATTCCGTGATCATCATGTCATTAATACACACCTATTGCATTGTAGTACACAATAGCATCTTGTGGCACAGTGGTAGTGTCCCTAACTCTGGATTATGCAAAACTGCATTCAAATCCAACTTGTCCCAGACCTACTTACCTGAACAGGTTGATCGAACATATCGACTATGCATGTCCTTAAAGCTAGAGTGAAGCCATTCAGATGATAACTTAGAGTTGAGAGTGTGGTACTGGAAAAGCACAGCAGGTCAGGCAGCATCCGAGGAGCAGAGAATAGCCGTTTTGGTCATAAGCCCTTCATCAAGAATGAGGATGATAATTTAGGTAGCTCTACATCACATTATAGAGATATAGCCAACAATGGAGTTGGTTTCCTCTGATGGCTGGGTTGTGATGCCAACATTGTGGGTTCAATTCCTACACCAACTGGGGTTACCATGAAGGACTCTCCTTCTCAATCTCTCCCCTTGCCCGAGGCGTGATGACCCTCAGGTTAAACCACCGTCAGTCATCTCCTTCTTTGACAAGACAGCAGCCCTATGCTCTAAAAAGACTATGATGACTTTGTCAATGTTTTTTTATGCGGCATACTCTCCTACCAATACTAGCACAGGTGCACCATCCTTTATCCAAAATGCCTGGGACCAGCTGGTTTTCAGAATTCAGAATTTTTCGAATTTCAGAATAAGTGACAGTTTGATGGTGAAATTTTTAAAAATCTTACCGGAGGAGCATGACTCATGACAAAACGGACCTTGAGACAGAATTGAGGCCTGCCAGTGCTGGGTCACGCCCCCACACGTTACATCTTTATGAGGGGCATGGATAGGGTAAATAGACAAAGTCTTTTCCCAGGGGTCAGGGAGCCCAGAACTAGAGGGCATAGGTTTAGGATGAAAGGGGAAAGATATAAAAGAGACCTCCGGGCAACTTTCTCACACAGAGGGTGGTATGTGTATGGAATGAGCTGCCAGAGGAAGTGGTGGAGGCTGGTACAATTGCAACATTTAAGAGGCATTTGGATGGGTATATGAATAGGAAGGGTTTGGAGGGATATGGGCCAGGTTCTGGCAGGTGGGACTAGATTGGGTTGGGATATCTGGTCGGCATGGACGGGTTGGACTGAAGGGTCTGTTTCCATGCTGTACATCTCTATGACTCTATGACTTGGGTTAACTGTTTGCACGCCAAACAACCACGTTAATGAGAAAAACAACTTCACAAAAAAGCCTTCAGACTCTGGAGCTTTTCGGATTTTAGGATTTCAGATAAAGGGTTGTCTACCTCTATAAAGTTCAGATAGCTTTTAAATGTGAGAATGGTAGATGTTTATTGGCCAAGAGTGCAAAGGGATGTGGAGCCAAGAATGGAAGCTATCATCTCCTTGAGCGGTGGAATGATTTGAGGGGCTGAATGTTCTCCTCTTGTTCATTTGCTTTGTTACAGTGGTAAGGTGTCCCAGGCCCCTATGCAGAAGTATGACTGATAAAGAAAACCTGACCAGGCAAAAGCACTGGGAGGCATCCAAAGCTGTAACCGGAGTGTACAAGGAAACAGTAATGTTTGGCTGCAATCAGATTAGGGCGTTTTCATTTTGTAGTTAATTACGTGGAAGCAGCAAAACATTTTCACTGTCTGTTTAGCTTTCTTGCACAATTCTGGAGAAAGATCCCATTTACACTGAAAGAAACAGAGGAAACGTTAAGTCACGTTTAGTATCTAGCAAAATGATTCAGTACAATAGTATCGAGGGTCCCTGCTGTGGAACCACGGGACAAAATTATTAGAAGAAAACTCATAAATACGTCAGAGAAGAAGAAGCACACTTGTTACTATAATATACAAATAACATAAAATCATTTAACTTCTAAAATCACAGCTTAAACAAACTTCAAGGCTTGAGGCTCTATATGGTAACCTGAATGCTTCTTGTTTGGTGGTCACATCTTCAACAATGCGCAAAAATGGGTCTCTACATCTTTGCTTCTAATCGTACTGTATCAGAGACTCAGAATTTTTGGAATGAGACAGTGCTAAGTAACATTGACCGGAGAAACGCTGTGTTTTGATCAAATTTAATATGGAATTCCAAAGTTTATGACCCTTGACCCACCAATTAAAATGAAAGAGCTACCAGTTACTCTCCCATCGCAGAATCAATTTGCTGAAGTATGTGGCATGGGTCACAGCTAATGATAAAGAGGTAATAATGTAGTGAGGCAAAAATTGTCTCTGTTCTCTTCCCCCACAGACTTTCTGCAGGATGCCATTTGCAAAGGGAAGGAAGATTGCTGACAGAATACTAATAAGCTGTGGAAGTCTGCAAATGCAAAGACCTAAATACATTCAAATGGAGAAACTGAAAGCATCAGAAAGTGCAGTAACCCTAATCTGTCAATTTTCTGTTCATGGAATCCTTACAGTATGGAAGCAGGCCATTCAGCCCATAGAGTCCACACTAGCCCTTCAAAGAGCGGCCTGTTCAGACCCAATCCCCTACCCGATCACCCTGCATTTCCCAAGGCTAACCCACCCATCCCTGGTCACTGTGAGCAATTTAGCATGGCCAATCTACCTAACCTGCACATCTTTGGACTGGGGGAGGAAACCACAGCAGCTGAGGAAACTGCACAGACGCAGAGATAACGTGCAGACTCCACACAGACGCCCGAGGGTGGAATCAAGCCCCAGTCCCTGTGCTGTGAGGCAGCAGTGCTAACCACTGAGGCACCGTGCTGCCCGTTGTAGGCTGTTCTGCAGAAATGAAGGACAGTTTGAAGAAACAAGAGCCAAGCTCTTGAGAGAAGAGAAGCTTGTGAGGAGACTGTTCACAATCACAGGCAGAGTAGCCAGAGAGAAACTTCCGATTGGCAGAAGGACAAGAGCACAAATAGCAAAAGCACCAGAGCCAAAATGTTTCGGATACAATTCCCCATTTTTTTTGTGCCTCTTACAACTATTACTGACATCTTTATGTACAAAATGGCCTCATAAATAGTCAGCTAAAAGTGCTGCGTTTTAAGTGGTGCATCCCTCGGTGTACCCTGTCATGTGTGCCCTCTTGGACCTAGTTGTCCCCTTTTCCATAGCCACACTTGTCACCCATGTTGCATATTTGTGCAAACTCAAATCTATGTTTGTGTTGCTCCAAAACTGAGCTTAAATTGAATGTACTGCATGTGCCGAAGAGGTCTTCCCACCTCTGCATTAGAAGCTCCGGGTTCCAAACCCTGCTCCAGGACCTGATAGGCAAGGAAGATGAAGGGTGCGTGTCATGTGCAAGTTCTTCCAATACAGGCAGTAAGAGAGATGCTGAGTCATGGTCAACCAAGGGCTTTGGAAAATCCATCATCACTGTCTATAACTCCAGACTGCTCCATGTCAAACATGCATGTTACCATGGTGACTCACACTCCCTCAGTGAGCAGCAACACAATGGATTCAAGTGAAATGTTTCATGCCAATGGCAATGTCCAACACAAATCTCCTTCCTTGCCTCAACCCATCAACATGTCCTCCTGTTCCTTCTTCTCTTGTTTCTGTCCAGCTTTCTCTTAAACACTCGGTCCAAGAGCTGACAGCGGACTTCCTGACTACACTTATGAACGTCTGCCCCATATTCATGGTTCTAATCACACCCCTTTCCAGATGTGGAAACACATTCTCCACGTTCACTTGAACAAATCCCTTGTTTTTGTTAATTTTAAAGGTTTTTATCAATTTACTCCTCCACATTTTCCTTCCTCAAGAAGACAGGTCCAATACTTTTCTCGACAATAGACACAACATTAAACAGGGCCTTTTCAGTAAATTGCACTCTTCGCAAATGTCACAACTGCATGTCGATGTGTTCTCCTTAATGATTGTGCGCAGTGTCTGTGCATTAATGAACACTTCAATTTCTTTCTTATTCATAGTTATGCAAAATACAATGCAGCATTAACAATACACAAGAGAAACAAGGACACAACCATGGGGTGCCCGAAATCTCACAAAACAACAACACGACATAAAACAAATGGAGTTTTCACTCAGCTCGCTCTCCTTTTAGAAGGTACCACAAGGACTAAAGTCCGCAGAGGAGTTTGTTTCAGCCCCTCAGGGTAATGTCTACAGCAGGCAAAATTCCACAATATATAATTTCAAACACTTCACACATCGCCCGCACCCAGGCACAAGAGAAAGCAGTCTACAAAACACAACGTAGCCAAAAACAACGCACAATAAAAATTGGTGATTAGACAACTCGACTCCCCCCACACCCTCCGGTCCCCGGGTACCCAACACAGCTCCAGGCACTGGTCCACATGGTGTACTGGTCAGACTGCCCTTGGTTAGCTTTCCTGTGGGGCAGTCTTCGGCCTTCTGATCTCCGGCTGCTCTGCGTATTGAGCAACCCTGCCTGGGCCTGCCGTTTCAACGTTTATATTGGAGCTGAGCCTAATAAGAGGACCAGGGCATCATGGTTTGCTGCCAGGGTTTTCATTGCCAATACTGAAGATCTCAACACCCTGGGAGGGGTCTCTTGATTCTACGATCGGTCTAATAATCAAAAGGAATGTGGTCTGCTTCGGCAAGATTTCAGTTTATTATGACGCCGGGCACAACTTTGTCCAGCAAGACAGAGGTTAGAAGCTTCTGCGTTCCTTAGTGAAACTGCGCACTTCCACTTAGAACAAAGGCAATCTTTATATGTTTCTTAAGAAATAGTACAGCCTTAATTACAGAATAAATCCAATAAAATGTAATAAATGAGCTAATGGACAGCAGGTTAACCCAATGATATTTTCTGGAAAAGAAAGTTGTTTACAACGCATTTATCTCTTTCCACCTGCATTTCAAGGTTAACTGAAATGGTTAGTAATGTCCTATCTAGCTTAGTTAATTCCATGCTATGAAGGGTCCATCGTTCTGCTTCATCTTTGATTCAGATAGCTCAGCAAGACAGGAATGCAGCCCTTAGCAGGGTGAGAAGCAATTTTAAACACAGTGTTAATTTGCAGCCTGAAGCCATTTTGTTATGTTACTTTGTATTAAGAGGCCCTTTTGTTGTCAATAAAAGCATGCATGAAAATGGTTACTCCGGACAACGGTCTAATTCCAGATTTTAGATCCTCAATACGAGCATCAGATTTTCTCCAAACTCAAGCTTAAAATCCGTGTGGTCATTAACTGCTTTAGCAAGCTGGCTTGCTGGCCGGGCAGAGGTCATAGAGATTTGAGACGTTTTTTGAATGCTCACATCTCCTTTAATTGACACCGGTCAACCTTTCACACATTAAGAGCCTGTAAACTAGGCCATTTGGGCCCAATCGACTCTGCTCCGTCAGTCAATGAGATCGTGTGCTGACCTGGAAATCCTCGACTCCACTTTCTCGCGTCACCACCATAAACTCTGATACCCTCACTGATTACAAATCTGTCCATCTCAACCTCGAATGCACTTAATGAGCCAATCCCAACAGCCATGTGTGATTTTGCCCTCAGGTCCCACGCTCTTCCACAAGGTGGAGCAATTTTTCTGCATCTACCCTGTCGAGTCCTTTGCTGGGGTGAGCACAGGACCTGGGATTGGAATCAATGGCCTCTACATTGTTGGAGAAGATATGCCAGTGATAATGCCCAACTCAAATTTTCTTCTTCGTTTAAACCCATCAGGTGCACCCCTCTTGGTTCCAGTTGTCACCCTTCCTGTTACCATAGCCATACTTGCCACCCATGTTGCATATTTGAGGGTTGACCTCCCACTCAAACCTTATCTCCAAAACTGAGATTAAATTGTTCTGCACATACCAAGGAGGACTTGTGATGCAGTGAGTTCCATTCCCACCACTGAACTCAAGCTCTGGGTTCCAAACCCTGCTCCAGGACCTGATGGGCAAGGAAGATAAAGGGTGCGTGTCGCATGCTTCCAATTGTGAATTCTTCCAATACAGGCAGTAAGAGAGTTATGGTCAGCCAAAGGCTTTGGAACCTCCATCATCCCTGTCTCTAACTCCAGACTGCTACATATCAAACATGGCAGCTTGAACTCCCTTGTTGTTGGTTGGCAGAGGAGACATTGGTCCAGCGGGGAAGGATGGCGCCAGAGGACTGGTGACTTTGGCGTTGGTTGGGTCCAGCTTGGCAGAGGGGAAGTAATGGCGGTATTATCACTAGATGATTAATCCGGAGACCCAGGCCATGTTCTGAGAACTGGGGTTCAAATCCTGCCATTGCAGATGGTGAAATTTGAATTTAATAAATATCTAGAGTTAAGAGTCTGATGATGACTATTGTCAATTTTTGGAAAAAACCCATCTGGTTCACGAATGTTCTTCAGGGAAGGAAACCGCCATCCTTACCTGGTCTGGCTGACATGTGACTCCAGACCCACAGCAATGGGATTGACTCTTAACTGCCCTCTGGGCAATTAGGAATGGGCAATAAATACACACATGACTGTGTTACTGGAAAAGCACCACAGACAAGGCAGCATCCGAGGAGCAGGAGAATCGACGTTTCAGGCATAAGCCCTTCATCAGGAATGAGGTTTGTGGGCTGAGGGGCTGAGAGATAAATGGGAGGGGATTGGGGATTGGGGTTTGGGGGGGAGGTAGCTGGGAATGTGATAGGTAGATGAAGGTGAAGGAGAAAGTGATAGTCGGAGACGGGAGTTGGGGTGGATAGATGGGAAAGGTGATGCACAGGTCAGGAGAGTGGTGCCGAGTTGGACACTTGGGACTGGGATATTGTGGAGGGAGGGGAAATGAGAACACTTGAAATCCATATCAACTAGAGAAAGTGAAGACTGCTATAAATACACACATCCCAAATGAATAAAAACAAAGAGTGGCAGAAAGTAGATGCTGGAGCTGATGGCCGAGACAGCTGAAGGCATGATCACTGAAGATAGCGTCATTGAATTCTGGGATGGTCTAAAGGCCAGGATTAGTGAGCACAGATATCTTGGAGGTTTGTGGGATTGAAAACATTGACTAAAATCAGAAGTGGGGGGCTGCTGTTGATATTGGATTTAATTGGAGGAGAAAGTGAGGTCTGCAGATGCTGGAGATCAGAGATGGAAATGTGTTGCTGGAAAAGCGCAGCAGGTCAGGCAGCATCTAGGGAACAGTAGAATCGACGTTTCGGGCATTAGCCCTTCTTCAGGAATTAATTCCCTACAATGTGGAAACAGATCCTTCAGCCCACACCAACCCTCCGAAGAGTAACTCACCCAGACCCATTTCCCTCTGACTAATACACCTAACACTATAGGCAAGTTAGCATGGCCAATTCACCTGACCTGCACATCTTTGGACTGTGGGAGGAAACCAGGGAAGCCCACACAGACATGGGGAGAATGTGCAAACTCCACACAGGCAGTCACCTGAGGCTGGAATCGAACCTGGGGACCCTGGTGCTGTGAGGCAGTGATGCTAACCACTCAGCCACCATGCTACCCGTTAAGACTTTTGTAAGAATTACAAACAAGGATAGGAGACTTTGGATGGAATCGAATTAGGTCCTGAGTAATGTGGTCATTGACATGAAACCTGGAAATATCAGGAAAGGAGCCCAGTGAGGCCGCTCTGGACACTGGGTATGATTGGCTGCACTTTCCAATGAAGTTCCAGATATTGGGAATGATTAGCTGGACATTGGGGACGATTGGCTGGACATTGGGGACAACTGACTGCACTTTCCAATGAAGTCCCAGATGTTGAGACAGGGTTCCTGCGAGGGCAGCGGTGAGTAGCCTATTAATGGGGATGGCTGATTGTGATCAACCTCATTAACTGCACATCTCATCTCATTAATATGCAACACCCTTCCCTATTACCTGCCAGGAGGAAATCCCACGCCATGAATTCCTACCATTCCTGAGAGCTCAGGCAACCACTTAAGGGTTAAAATAATGAACTTTGCAAATCAGGTACAATTAATAGTTTTGCTTTACTGTTAATTCCTAAACAATGACAAAGTCACGGACAGTACTTGTAAAGGAAAATGTCTGACTTTACCTGTAGGCTCATGTAGTAATTATAAAGAAAAAGGCGCGACAGTTCAAGCGTGAATTTAGTGAATCACGCAATATTCTAAAAATATTCAGGCGTTGCTTAGTCGTGACTAACCTGAATAATCACAAAAGGTACCAAAACCTTCAAAACATAAGAGCTAGGAGCAGGAGTAAGCCCCTTGAACCTGTTCCACCATTTGATAAATCTCAGCCTCAATATCACTTTCCTGCCCGCTCTCCTTAACTCTTTAACCCATTACGAATTAAAAATCTGTCCATCTCCTCCTTCGAATTGTTCCCTCTCCACTGCACTCTGGGATAGTGAATTCTACAGACTCCCCACCCTTTCAGCGAAGCAATTCCTCCTTATCCCTGTTTTCAACCTGTCACCCTTTATCGTAAAACTAAGACCTCTCATTCTAGATCCCACGCAAGGGATTGCTCTATGTCTACTTTGTCAATCCCCTTCAGCATCTTATATTGGTCTTCTCTTATTCTTCTAAACTCCAGAGGGGATAGGCTCAAAATGCTCAATCTCTCTTCATAAGACAACGTCCCCACCTCCCAATCTCTGGAATTGCTCCCTTGAATCTCCTCTGAATTACCTCCAATGCATCTACATCTCCCCTCAAGTAAGGGACCAAAATCTATAGACAATACTCGAGGTACGCTCTTACAAATGCTTTGTACAGTTGCAGAAACACTGTCCCAATTTTATAGTCTATTCTTTCAGCAATAAATGCCAAAATTCCCATCAGGCAAAATATTATAAGAAGCTTTAACTGCGCATTGCCATATTTAAGAACTGAATTCATCTTTATGCTCATGAATAAATAATGTGGGTGTACTTTCAATAATTGCAGCAATTATGACACCGACTACACATTGGATGTAGTGATGGGATGAGTTTAATTGACTCAATCAGCTGCTGACAGGCAGATAATAAAAATTCTCAGGGTAATTAGAAATGGATTATGGAGTGCTTACCAAAAAATGATTCTGGAATTTGACAGCGTTGCTGGGTGAAGATCCTGCCTCCATTTTCAAATTTTCAACCTGACTTGATGGCGCAGGCATTTGCAGGGTTAGGGTTTCACAGGGACTGGTTTACCCCCGAGGCTTTGGTCTCATTACTGTCCTTCAGATGTGTGCACGCACGGTGAATTTTAGGCCTGGGCATTTGGTTGTGGGCGGCAACGCACCTGAATTTGACCATGTCCTTACATGTCATCCACACACACCCATTTTTGATCAAGTGTCAGGAGATAGTAATCAGGAACAGAATCCCTCTCTGATTTCAACCTCTCCTCCCTTGCCTTGAGGTTCTGAGAACAACCTAGAAACTCTAATTTCTACTTGAGATTCGATATCTCAACACAGGCTGTGAATCAAAGCAACTCTGGGCAGCTTGGTACCAAACTACACAATGTACTTATCCATTAAGTGTCATGACGGAAGCTTAAGTCAGTTTTTTCAGAAATACAACCAAACAGTCATCACTTCACAAACTATCTGTTTTGTGGCTGTGTGGCTGCTGACATTTTATCAGGGGCTCTGTATTTCAGTGCAGACTGACCAAAATTAATTTTAGTGCTGACAACAAAATTAAAACTTGTCCCTCATTGAAATATCAAAAGAGGGTCTGGTGTTGTTTGCCTTTTGCCTTGGGACTCTCCAACCACATGGGATCCATTTCCTCATTTCCCTTACCCCCACCTTATCCCAGATCCAGTCCTCTAACTCAGCACCGCCCTCTTGAACTGTCCTATGTATCCATCATCCTTCCCACCTATCCGCTCCACCCTCTCCTCTGACCTTTCACCACTACCGCCCACCTTCATCTACCTATCACATTCCTAGCTACCTTGCCCACAGCCTCATCTGCCTCCTGTTTATCTCTAGGCCACATTGTGCCCCCCCCATTCCTGATGAAGAGCTTATGCCCGAAACGGTGACTCTCCTGCTCCTCGGATGCTGCCTGACCTGCTGTGCTTTTCCAGCACCACACTCTTCGACTCTGATCTCCAGCATCTGCAGTCCTCACTTTCTCCTTCTTGTAAGACTTGTAATAAAGACAACCAAGTTCACGGATCCAATAATGTGCCATCAATTTGTTCCGAATCTTTTTGGTGTGTGAGGTGGACTGAGAAAGCATTGCCCCCTAAGAGTGCTGCTTCCCGCTCAACATTCGCGATTATGCAAACCACCCAGGAACTACAGTTCGCTGACTGTCTCACTACATCTGTCGATTAGTGGTAATCAAAAGGAAGACGTGCTATGGATTGCAAGCTAAGCTCTCCTGTGGCCAAAGCAACCCACATGAGTACAGAACTTGGGCTGTTTTCTGACTTATGATTATCTTGCTCCCCAGGATGTACATAGACTGTGCCTGGGGGGGCCAACAGCTTGTTGAGAGATGCTCTCTGGTCTGCCCGAATCGTGTTGGTCTTCCAGGACAAGGAGTTGACCCTGACCGAGTGTTGCAGACTGACACATTCCAAGGTCCAGGGCTACATGCTGAGAGACCCACTAAAGCTTGGGCAAAGGCGCAGTGGGGAAAGACCACTGTCTGACGCTTTTCTGCCAAAGCTATATGAAGATTTATATCAGACCCTGTTGTTGTTGCCGCAAATGCATTTAAATACAGCCTCCTTCAAGTAAGAGATACGTTTGGTTTGTTTGAATGAAGTCAAAGTTCATTGTTTGATTGTTTCCTTGAGAATCTATTGTACTATATCTGCGACTATGTGTATTATAAAGATATTTTATGAATAACATATGCTTTGAAATTTAAAAAAACTCTTTGTAGTTGAATAAATGATTTATAATTGTTTTCATTTATGCAATGGGCTATTGCTTCCCCTGAACCCACTTCCCAAACACCCAGTGCAAAATGGTATTGAAAAGTTTAAATGGCTATGGAACCTAGCAGTGCCAATCCATCGGGACAGAATATTTCCGACGCGTGAGCCCATTGGTTGGATCAATGAATATGAACAGGCACAAGGAATACTTGTAGGACTGTAAGGACAAAGGAGCAAAATTGGTCCAGTCAGTCCCTGTCGGTTCTGCCATTCAATTGGATTATGGTTGATCACCTAATTATATGCCATTTTCGTGCGCTATTTCCATACTCCATGACACCATCAAGATCTGGAAATCTATCATCCTGTTTCTTGAACAGTCACCTTGGGTAGAGAATTCCAAAAGTTCTCCACCTGAGTGAAAAAAAAATCCCTCCTCATCTTCATTCGAAATGGCTTGACCCTTCTCATAGAGTCATCGAGATGTACAGCATGGGGAATCAGACCCTTCGGTCCAACTCCTCCACGTCGACCAGATATCTTGATTTGGAGATGCCGATGTTGGACTAGGGTGTACAAAGTTAGCCCCCCCGTATAAATTCACCCCAACCCGCTCGGCCACTTTCGCCATGTTCTTCGTGACCTGAAACACATTATCAATGAGGATGAGCACCTCACCAAGACCTTCCCCACACCTCCACTACTTACCTTTAAACAACCACCAAACCTCAAACAGATCATTGTTCGTAGCAAACTGCCCGGCTCTCAGGACAACTCCATACAACCCTGTCACGGTGGACACTGCAAGACGTGTCAGATTGTGGACATAGATACCACTATTACGTGTGGGAACACCTCCCACCTTGTACATGTCAGGTACTCATGTGACTCAGCCAACGTTGTCTATCTTATACGTTGCAGGCAAGGATGCCCGGAGGCATGGTACATTGGGGAAACCGAGCAAAGGCTATGACAACGGATAAATGGGCACCGCACAACAATCAACAGACGGGAGGGTTCCCTCCCAGTTGGAGAACACTGCAGTGGTCCAGGACATTCAGCCTCGGACCTTCGGGTGACCATCCTCCAAGGTGGACTTCGGGACAGGCAGCAGAGGAAAGTGGCCGAGCAGAGGCTGATAGCTAAGTTCAGTACCCATAGGGAGGGCCTCAACCGGGACCTTGGGTTCATGTCACATTACAGGTGATCACCATTGCACTACGCACACACACACAGATATTCCTACGCACACACACTCTCACATACACACGGACACAGGTACACACAGACACCCACACACACCCTTATAGACACACACACTCCCACACTCACACATGCACCCCCTCACAGACTTAAGACACTCTGCACTCATTATACACACACACACATACACACACATACACTTTCTCACACTCACAACCCCCACCCCAGACAGACACACACACATACACACAGACAGACAAAGACACACATGCACACATATATTTTGTGGGGTGAATTTGTACTTTCAGAGTTACATTGCACTTTGCTCAAAAACTGCATACATTCATGTAGAACTCTGAGCTCAGAAACGGCATGAATTTATGTAAAACTCTGTTATCTCACTTTTTAGATTAGAATCAATCTAAACATCAGGTCATAGACAGAGAACACGGGGGCGCTAACACCTTCAACATATTGTCTAGCTATCACCATTGTTAACAGCTAACCCGAGAATGCAACTTTAAAAAAATGGGTTTTGTAATTTACACATGAAAGAAGTGAAACTATCACTGTATTCTAACAGATGAAAGTCTTAACAGACAATCATTTTTTCAATGTATAATTTCAGTTACATCACACTGCAAATTTTTGCTATAAATTCTGTGTTACGATCGAGCCCTCCACTATCACCTGATGAAGGAGCGTCGCTCCGAAAGCTAGTGGGCTTCCAGTTAAACCTGTTGGACTATAACCTGGTGTTGTGTGATTTTTAACTAAAATAATCTAGTCTCATTCGCTAGTATTTGGCCCATTTCCCTCCAAACCCTTTCTATTCATATACCCATCCAGATGCCTTTTAAATGTTGTAATTGTACCAGCCTCTACCACTTCCTCTGGCTGCACATTCCATACACGTACCACCCTCTGCGTGAAAAAGTTGCCCCTTAGGTCTCTTTTATATCTTTCCCCTCTCACCCTAAAACCTATGCCCTCTAGTTCTGGACTCCCCCACCCCAGTGAAAAGACCTTGTCTATTTGCCCTTTCGATGCCCCTCATGATTTTATAAACCTCTATCAGGTCACCCCTCAGCATCCAATACTCCAGAGCTATTGGGAGAGGTCGACTATTCAACCTCTCCCAATAGCTCAAATCCTCCAACCCTGGCAACATCCTTGTAAATCTTTTCTGAACCCTCTCAAGTTTCATAACATCTTTCCAATAGGAAGGAGACCAGAATTGCACGCAATATTCCAATAGTGGCCTAACCAATGTCCTGTACAGCTGCAACATGACCTCCTGGGTTCAATTCCTGCCTCAGGCAACTGTCTATGTGGAGTTTGCACCTTCTCCCTGTTCCTGTGTGGGTTTCCTCTGGGTGCTCTGGCTTTTCTCCCACAGTCCAAAAATGTGCAGGTTAGGTGAAATGGCCATGCTAAATTGTCTGCAGTAGTTAAAACAATGACTGCAGATGCTGGAAACCAGATTCTGGATTAGTGGTGCTGGAAGAGCACAGCAGTTCAGGCAGCATCCGAGGAGCAGTAAAATCAACATTTTGGGCAAAAGCCCTTCATCAGGAATACAGGCAGAGGCCTGAAGCATGGAGAGATAAGCTAGAGGAGGGTGGGGGTGGGGAGAAAGTAGCATAGAGTACAATAGGTGAGTGGGGGAGGGGATGGAGGTGATAGGTTGGGTTGGGGGGGGAAGGTGGAGTGGATAGGTGGAAAAGAAGATAGGCAGGTAGGACAAGTCCAGATAAGTAATGGGGACAGTGCTGAGCTGGAAGTTTGGAACTAGGGTGGGGTGGGGGAAGGGGAAATGAGGAAACTGTTTAAGTCCACATTGATGCCCTAGGGTTGAAGTGTTCCGAGGTGGAAGATGAGGCGTTCTTCCTCCAGGCATCTGGTGGTGAGGGAGCGGCGGTGAAGGAGGCCCAGGACCTCCATGTCCTCGGCAGAGTGGGAGGGGGAATTGAAATGTTGGGCCACGGGACAGTGTGGTTGATTGGTGTGGGTGTCCCGGAGATGTTCCCTAAAGCATTCTGCTAGGAGGCGCCCAGTCTCCCCAATGTAGAGGAGACCGCATCGGGAGCAACGGATACAATAAATGATATTGGTGGATGTGCAGGTAAAACTTTGATGGATGTGGAAGGCTCCTTTGGGGCCTTGGATGGAGGTGAGGGAGGAGGTGTGGGCGCAGGTTTTGCAACTCCTGCGGTGGCAGGGGAAGGTGCCAGGATGGGAGGGTGGGTTGTAGGGGGTCGTGGACCTGACCAGGTAGTCATGGAGGGAACGGTCTTTGCGGAAGCCGGAAAGGGGTGGGGAGGGAAATATATCCCTGGTGGTGGGGTCTGTTTGGAGGTGGCAGAAATGTCGGCAGATGATTTGGTTTATGCGGAGGTTTGTAGGGTGGAAGGTGAGCACTAGGGGCGTTCTGTTCTTGTTACGGTTGGAGGGGTGGGATCTGAGGGCGGAGGTGCGGGATGTGGGTGAGATGCGTTGGAGGGCATCTTTAACCATGTGGGAAGGGAAATTGCAGTCTCTAAAGAAGGAGGCCATCTGGTCTGTTCTGTGGTGGAACTGGTCCTCCTGGGAGCAGATACGGTGGAGGCGGAGGAATTGGGAATACGGGATGGCATTGTTGCAGGAGGTGGGGCGGGAAGAGGTGCAATCCAGGTAGCTGTGGGAGTCGGTGGGTTTGTAAAAAATGTCTGTAGCAAGTCGGTTGTCATTAATGGAGATGGAGAGGTCCAGGAAGGGGAGGGAGGTGTCAGAGATGGTCCAGGTAAATTTAAGGTCAGGGTGGAATGTGTTGGTGAAATTGATGAATTGCTCAACCTCCTCGCAGGAGCATGAGGTGGTGTCAATGCAGTCATCAATGTAGCGGAGGAAGAGGTGGGGAGTCGTGCCGGTGTAATTACAGAAGATCGACTGTTCTACATAGCCAACAAAGAGACAGGCATAGCTGGGACCCATACAGGTGCCCATGGCTACCCCTTTGGTCTGGAGGAAGTGGGAGGATTCAAAGGAGAAATTGTTAAGGGTGAGGACCAGTTCGGCCAAACGAATGAGAGTGTCGGTGGAGGGGTACTGTTGGGGACATCTGGAGAGGAAAAAATGGAGGGCTTGGAGGCCCTGGTCATGGCGGATGGAGGTGTAGAGGGATTGGATATCCATGGTGAAGATGAGACATTGGGGGCCGGGGAAACGGAAGTCTTGGAGGAGGTGGAGGGCGTGGGTGGTGTCTCAAATGTATGTGGGGAGTTCCTGGACTCGGGGAGGATAGGATAGTGTTGAGGTAGATAGAAATGAGCTCAGTGGGGCAGGAGCATGCTGAGACAATGTGTCGGCCAGGGTGCTCAGGCTTGTGGATTTTAGGAAGGAGGTAGAACCGGGCAGTGCGGGGTTCCCGGACTATGAGGTTGGAAGCTGTGGGTGGGAGACCTCCTGAGGTGATGAGGTTCTGTATGGTCTGGGAGATGATGGTTTGGTGATAGGGGTGGGGTCATGGTCGAGGGCGCGGTTGGAAGAGATGTAAATTGTCTGTAGTGTTAGGTGAAGGGGTAAATGTAGAGGAATGGGTCTGGGTGAGTTGCTCTTTGGAGGGTCGGTGTGGACTTGTAGGGCCGAAGGGCCTGTTTCCACACTGTAAGTAATCTAATCTAATAATCCTTTTCTGAGATCAGGAAGACCAAAACTGGAATAACTCTCCAGGTACCATCGTACCAGGGTTCTGTACAACTGAAGCACAACGTCTTTACTCCTCATCAAATCATTTTGTCAAAGAGGACAACATGCTACCTAGCTTCCTAATTGCTTGATGCATCTGCATATGAGCTTTCAGTTCCTTGGAATACAGACACCCATATCCCTTTGGACATGAACATGTCCCAATTTCAGATCCACTATGATGTAAGCTTAGAGAGCCTTCTGCCCTGGGAATACTCAAAGTCATTAAGGCCAACTTGACTGACATCAGACCCACTCATAGTTCTGGATATATGGATGGGCATGACAGAGAGAATTTCCAAAGGGCATAACTCTTGCTAAAAGGTATGGTGCTGGAAAAGCACAGGTGTTAGGCAGCATCCGAGGCAGCATTCCTGATGAAGAGCTTATGCTTGAAATGTTGACTATCCTGCTCCTTGGATGCTGCCTAACCAGCTGCGCTTTTCCAGCAACACACCTTTTGATTCTGATCTCCAGCATCTGATGTCCTCACTTTCTCCCACAACTCTTGCGAAGGATTACCAGAGAACTAAAATCCTGGATATAGCTGGAAACAAACATATAAACATTTCCTTATACTACACAATTCATAATTAACAATAGGGTGGCACAGTATCTCAGTGGTTTGCACTGCTGCCTCACATCGCTAGGAATCCGGGTTCAATTCCACCCTTGAGTGACTATCAGTGTGGCGTTTGCAAGTTCTCCCGGTGTCTGCATGAGATTCCTTTGGCTGCTCTGGTTTCTTGCCACAGTCCAATAATGTACAGGTTCGGTGGATTAGCCATGGGGAATACAGGGATAAAATAGGAATTGGGTCTAGGTGGGTTGGTCTTCGGATGGTCAGTGTGGACTCGATGGGCCAAATGACCTGCTTCCCTCTTGTAAGGATTCTATGAATATTGTAACATATAAGCTTAAAATGTGGCAAATGCCCATAATAAACACAAATTCCATTGGTGATGTAAGAAGTACCATGATTTTATCATATCTGGTATTAAGATTATCACAGTCAAAATCAAGCCTTTATGTAACTTTTACCTCATTCCACTTTTCAACAAGTGATCACTGAATTTCACCTTGGTCAATGGAATGTGTCTGTACTGTACCTAACATTACTTTATCACTGATGGGAACCTGATTTTACTCTGTCTTTACAATGTTTTCCCATTAAATATTATTGCTTGTTTGGAAGGGCTATTGAATCTCACGTTAATTTGAACTTGGTGATCTTTTAGCACAAGGCCGTTTTTTTTTATAGAAAGGAACAATGTTGACAGAGTTCAGTAAGGAGCATGTAACAGCCTTTCCATCTTAGTTAAGTTGCCAAACGAACAGATCAGACATTTGCCATCCTATTCATTTCTGTCTAACGGTGGAAAACTGCCAGCATTGGCAAGGGCACATGCAAACCACCAATGTAATTGTGGACAGTAACTTCCTGTTCTAAGTACTTCCTACGGGTAGGAATTTCCCATTCCAAATATTAGTTCCATGGTTTTTGTTGGCTCAGCATAGAGTAAAGCGAGGGCTTGCTAAAGGAAATTCCTTTTCACACATATGTGTGAGAAACCAAGCTGACTGTACCAGAGGTCTTCAAAGATAGCTCAAGTATCAATGGTTTCCTGGCAAGGACTATATTGGCTCCCCATACCAGCTCCGAATATGACTTGCCCCCCCCCCTCCATAAATCAATCGCTTATGAACTGAAACTGCTGACTTCAGGCCGAAACAGCATTGGTCAATTGCTTTTGGCTTTCTTTTGACTGTATATGGTGTCAGTTGTGAGTTTGCAGGCCAGAATGATTCCAGTCCCTTCTGGAGATTTCAGCACACCATCTGAGTTGATGCTTGGGTGCGATGCTGAGGGGAAAGTGAGGACTGCAGATGCTGGAGAGTCAGTCGAAAAGCGTGGCACTGGAAAAGCACAACAGGTCAGGCAGCATCTGAGGAGCAGGAGAGCTGACGTTTCAGGCATAAGCCCTTCTTCAGGAATGTGGTGGGGCAAAGGGGCTGAGAGATAAATAGGAAGGTGGGTGTGGGGGAAAGGTGGCTGGGAAAGTAATAGGGAGGTGCAGGTTGGGGTTGACAGTGATAGACTGAAGGAGAGGGTGAAACGGATAGCTGGGAAGGAAGATGGACAACTAGGACAGTCAAGAGGGTAGTGCTGAGTAAGAGGGTTGGATCTGGAATGATGTGGGGAAGGAGAGATAAGGAAATTAGAGAAGTTGACGTTGATGCTGTATAGTGGACATGTTGAGTGGGAGTGAGTGGTCCAGTGTGTGTCATTCTGATGAGGTGTTAAATAAAGACACCGTCTGCCCTCTCATGATTCAGAGAACAGAGAAGAACAGAGAAGTCTTCCTGGTGCACCGACCAACGCCTATCCCTCAACCAATGCCTAACCCATTGGTTAGGTCAGCTAGCTCAAGGGTGCTCGTTAAACCTTGTTGTGCACATACTGGACCACTGCTTTTCCCACATACGGAGATGTCCGTTAGAAGTACTTAATTGCACTTTGGAAAGTTTTGAGGTTATGGAAGGTGCTATATGAATGTAAGGTGTTTTTTTTTCTTGATGGATGTGTGGAGAAGTCGCTACACACTGACTCTTGACTTTGGCAGAAATCTGCTGGCATGCTTCCAAGCAGACAGGTATAGTCCCTGTCGAATTGAGATTTTTAAGACCTTGGAGTGGAATAGACGTGCCAAATATGAATTAAGTTGGAATCATTTGATTATGTTCTATTTTTGACATGAGCACTTGAAGTGTCAAGGCCAGTAGCGTTAGATTAGGAAATGCTGCAGACAACAAATATTACGAAATTTGTTTTGTCGAGTGTGTCAGGTCCAACTTGGTAGCATACTGCACCGTAGCCTGGAAGACGTTGCTTTGCCTGCTGAATGTTTGCTCTGGGCTTCCCCCAGATGTCAGGTTTGCTGATTTTGGCTGGATTGGCAAGGAGCAGTTGCAAGCAGAGGGCATGAGGGAGAGAGTGTGAGTGGAGCTCAGCTTAGAAACGCACTGTGCAGCAAACAGTGGAGTCAGCGGCAAGGGCATAAAGATGGTCGAGCTCATCCTCTCGATCTGCTCAGTCAGAGCCCACGAGCTTTAACACAAGGAACCACGATGACTGATGAAATAAGGTTGGTTGGGGATAGGGGTGGGGTAGCACAGTAATGACAAATAACTTGTGTTTTTTGCCAATGGCTTTAACTGTACCAGAAAAAAAAGGGTATGGATAGTTGGCAAGGCATGTAATCCTAGCCTGAGCAAATTCAAGACTGTCTGCGAAAGGAGTGTCATTTTGGAATATCTTGGGTGTATTTTTAGCCATACAAACATTCAGAATAGACAAACAAATATACCAGGGTGGATCTTGGCATTACGTGAGAGTGTGAAAAGAGGGTTTGCAGCTTGTGTAACCTAGCTCCTGATATTTTAGTTTGCATCAGACTGCACGCTCACCACCGCCCGTTTTACACTCGTCAGTACACCCCACAGGTTAGATCTGCATTATGATTGCAATTATTATTCCAGTGTCATCTCGTGAGCATTATCAATGCTACTTAAACCAGAGTCTTGTCTCTTGGGGTGCTATCTGCAGAGTCACTATTCAGTCAGTCGCACAAAACTGAATATTGCTACAAACCGCTGTTGAAACTTTTCACTGAAACATGGAAGGTAGGAGCAGGAGTAGGCCATTCGGCACTTCGAGCCCACTCTGCCATTCAACATGAACACGGCTGACCATCCAACGCAGTCCCTGTTCCCACTTTCTCCCCATACCCTTGAATACTTTAGCTTTAAAAACTAGACCTAGCCCCTTCTTTCATCTTGTATTCATCAAGACAGACACAAGGCAGAATTTCAAGAGGAACTATAATTTATGCTGCGTAAGATATGATGCAAAATGACCCTGATTCAGAAAGGGGAAAGGAATATGTCCAGATGCTGTGTAGTTTTGAATTTAACAAATTTTGAATTGAGCAAAAATTTCGGACACTGTAGTTCCTTAGTGTATTCATCATGGCAACTCCTCAAACAAGCTGAATTAATTCACTAACCAAACAGCACCACCCCTTGTCTTGTGCAGTTTAAATTGTTGCTCCTTTTGAAATTTTACATGCTTTCGTCTGTCCTGAGGAGTGCACGACGAAAAGTTTCAAAAGTTTGTCTTTTTTTGGGAAATACTGATAGGTCAATGTTGCTGAAAGAGTCAGTATTTAATACTGGCTGAGGGAAGGGGGTAAAGTTGCAAACATACTGAAGACTGAATGAAAGCAATATTTATTTCAGATGTATCATCGGATGAGTGGCAAATAACATTTGCGCCAAACAAGGGCCAGGCATTAATAAGAGAGAATATAACCATTGCCGTTTGAAATTTGGTGGCATTACCATCGCTGAATCTCCCATGATCAACAACCTGGGGATGACCATTAACCAGCAATTGAACTGGACTATCCATATAAGTGTGTTTACAAGAGTGGGTCAGGAACTAGGAATCTTGCAGCGAGTAACTCACCTTGTGGCTCTCCAACCCCTGTCTGTTATCGATAAGGCACATGACAGGAATGTGATAGAATACTCCATGCTTGCCTGGATGGTTGCAGCTCCAACAACACTCAAGAAACTTGACACCATCCAGGAAAAAGTGGCCCACTTGATTGGCACAATATCCAATCCCCCCACCATTGATGTGCAGCAGAAGCAGCGTGTACCAGCTCCAAGACGCACAGCAGAAATTCACCAAAGATCCTCAGGCAGAACCTTCCAAACCTACGACCACTTCCATCTGAGGAAGACAAGGGCAGCAGATACATGGGAACACCACCATTTGCATGTGCCTCTCCAAGACACTTGTCATCCTGATTTGGAAATATATTCCCGTACCGTCGCTCGGTCAAAGTCCTGGAATTCCATCCCTATCCTCTTTATGGGTTAATATTCAGCACATGCACTGCACAAATTCAAGAATGCAGTTCACCACCACCTTGTCAAGGGCAATTAGGGTTGGGCAATGATCCACATTTCATTGATTAATGTAAACGACTAAGCACTAAGAACTTCCATCTGGACTAATATGAATTTTCACATAATGCCAAAGTCCCTCCCCTGGAACTGAAACTGGGGGGGAAAACAGGTTTTGGGAGTGTAGGGTTTGGGAGTTGGGTTGGGGGATGGAGGGAAATGCTTTTTACTGAGAGTGGTCACATACCCCCAGGGAGCTGGCCTAGCCAGAAGGTCAGTGCCCATTGCTGGGGGTTGCAGCTGAATGGAGGGAGGTTGGAGAACTGCTTCAAGGTCTGAGGCACTTCAAAAAGGGTTGGATGGAGCTGGGGGTTAGGCAGACAGGCACCAGAGGTCAGGGAGGGGGAGGGAATGCTGTACAAAATGATTGTTCCAGGAGACGGCAACATGGAGTTCCCTTACTGGGGGTCACCACAAGGTTGCCTGGTTTCACAGACAGTCCCCTCTCCGAAGCTGAAGAACCCTGAGGTCCTGCAGGTATGGGAAGCAGCCCTCTGTTCAGTGAATGCATTGGGGTCCTGGCAATCTATTCAGCTGCTTTCATTCCCACCATGAAGAAGATAGCATTGGCAATGGGAAGACGATGGGGGAATGTCCTCCTCTTCCTCACAGTTCCCCACCTTCTCATGCTGGTGTGCCGCTTCCCCATCTCTTAAACCCTTTATCAAAGATGTGGTAAAGTTCTAGACTTGAAGAATAAGTGAGCTTTATTGTCATATGGATTCAAATGAGTACAGTGAAATGTTTATAAATCGCTACTTACAACAGGTACCATTTTGAAAAGCATTGTCGAGAGCACAGATGCACAAATTAATGTATCTCATTGTGGGAACTTGTATTTGTTTTTTGGTGAAGTCACGAAGACCATTTCACTGTTGATGAGTAATTATAGACAGAGTGAGTCATAACTTGTCAATTTGGCAAACACACACGCACACAGAAACACAACATATACGTATGCACGCATGGACACACACACACACAGATAGATATACATACACAGTGCATACACACACACAGCATACGTAACACATACATATACACACGCCCATAAACACATACACATAAACACACAGACACATGCACACAGATATACACACACAACACACAGAGACATATATACACATACAAACATACACATACAGACACACAACACACAGACACACATAGCCCACACATACACACGCTCTCCAGTTTCCTTCTCACTGTTAAAGAACAACAAATTAACAAACTCATTTGCATACCAGGTTTCTGGCCCTCATTATGCAATGTTCTTGTTGGAATCGAACAGGACCACAAGGGTGCAAACACAAAAAAAAATTACAAATGCTGGAATTTGGAAATAAAAGCAGAGCATGCTCCAAAAACTACCCAATTTGTACAACACCTGTGCAGTCAAGATAGCTTTGGGAATCAGCAAGCACAGAGTTTTCCTTTTTTTAATCATTCATGGAATGTGGATCTCACTGGCTAAGCCATCCCACAAGGCAGTTAAGGATCAATCACATTGATGTAGGTCTGGAGTCACCCGTTAGCCAGATCAGGTAAGATGGCAGATTTTCTTTGCTAAAGGACATTAGTGAAGAAGTTGGGATTTCCCCCTGACAGTCGACTCATTATTATTAGACTCTTCATTCTAGATTACTATTGAAATAATTGAATTCAATGAATGTCCCACAGTACCACTAGGATATCACCTCCCTCCATATTGGTCGAAAGCCACATATTGGAAATGGAGGAAGAGAGAACGCAGAAAAAGGAAGGCAGAGTCAGAGATGGATCATATAAAGGTAAGGGAAGGGCGGGCATTGGAGACAAGGTTAATGACTTTTTCCAGTTTGGGAAGAGATTGGGAAATAGCATTAAGCAGTGTCCAATCTACTGAGGTGTGGGTGGAAACCTGAGGTGAATGAGAACAAATAATGTTCAGACATGTCCACATAGATTCTGGCATTGATAGGAATGTTCCCATAGCAACGCCTTTTGTTTGGAGGATGTGAGTAGAGTCAAGGGAGCAATTGTTCAATGGAAGAACAACCAAGGGCAATGGTAGGTCCTTGGGCATCCAATCAGAAAAGAAAGACCAGAGTCTTAAATGGGTGACAGACGTGGAGAGGGACTGGATGCTCAAAATGTGAAGAAAATGGTTATTTCCAGGAAACTAAAAAGATTGAAGTGGTGCAACATATCAGAGAAGTTACAGATGTTGATGGGAAGAGACTGAGTATGTGGAGGAATGAAATGAGCTGAAATAAGGAGGAAATGAGTTCTCTGGGATTTCACACGTTCAGGTTACAGACAGGAGTTCAGTTTGCGAGCAAGGCAGTAACTGTGAAATTTCTTAAGGAAAGATGAATTATTAAACTTGCATGAGTAACTGTGATTTTCAACATGTTGACATTTTCTTTAGCTTACTTGCATTATTTATGGGCTTACTTACATGAAGTAATTTTAGGAGCTTTTAAATGTGCAATGTTTTATGTTGTTGCCATATCTGACATAACGCAGAATTATGGTCCCTTTACAGTGGACTTGCCAATGTTGCTTTTGGCCAAAGCTCCAAGCAGTTCTGGATAGGACATGATGATACTACATTTGTCAGGACTTCATACAAGTCACAAATTACAAATGCTCAGGACACCTCTGTTCTTTACAATGTACAGTTTGTTGGACTATATATCGCCCTGGTTCAGAGTTGGAATTTCACGCATAGTCTTCAAAGCTACTGCTCATTCCCAGGTGATTCCTGGAAAATCACTTCAACAGTGCTCCCATGAATAACTCATCTTCAATGATGTCCTCCCTCACAGTTGGGTTGTTGACTGACTTATAAGGAGAGAAATCGTGGGCCAATGTTAAGCAGAAGTTCAAACAGCGAGGATTTATCCCAGCATGGTCAATTTGGGTTCAATAATGCCTCACGGCCAAAAAGGACAGAATGTCCTTTGGAACGCTCAGGCTGCCATTTACCCTTTCCCAACATTCATTTTCGGCACTTATGGCAGTCGCTCAGAGTTCTGCTGCTGTTTATGGAGAGATGAGGGAGATGGTAGCCTCTTTGTTCTGAATTCTTTTTCGATTTATTTTGCAAATAATAATACAAAAGGAGATGACTTTTTGTGAGATAATGGTTTGACGAATGGGAATTTTCTGCCTGTTACCCACCTGTCGGAATTTTCGCCCGTGTTCATTCTCGAAATGTGAGCACGTGTTTTTCACACAGAGGGTGGGTTCATACGTGGAATGAACTGCCAGAGGACGTGGTAGATGCAAGTGCGCTTGCAACATTCGAAAGATATTTGGACATGAACAGGAATGGTTTAGAGAAATATGGGAGGAAGTGAGGAGTGCAGATGCTGGAGATCAGAGTCGAGATCTGTGGTGCTGGAAAAGCACAGCCGGTCAGGTAGCATCCGAGGAGCAGGAGAATCAATGTTTTGGGCAAAAGCCCTTCATCATTCCTGACAAGTGAGGTGAGTTTAGTTTGTGAAACTTGGGCGGCATGGACGAGTTGAACCAAAGGGTCTGTTTCTATGCTATAGGTTCATACATTGCAAGTAATGCACAATTGTGCAGGAAATTCAATTGGATGAGCACTAAACATAGGAATCTCTGAACAGAATGGAGTCCTTTCCATCTTTCATCCAACCACTAAGCCCCAACACCCAAATAAACTTCTGTACGTTCAACAATCCAGGGCACATGTTGTGGTAAACATTCACCTATTTGCATTTTAAGACATAGCTAAAGCCTTCAGCTCAGGAGGAAGAGAGAAGACAGGGTGGGCTAGGAGAAGACTGAAAAAGACTAGTCACAGTTCCAGGAAAATTCTGGAAGGGAAGTCCCAATTGTGAGGATCGACTCTGTAGAGGCTCTGTGAATAACTGTAAAGATCACTGCAGGTAAGGGGGAAAGAAAATCTTTAAATGCAGGTACAAAGCAACAGACTGGTCAGGATAAAAGGTAAAGAGGTACTTCCACTTTGAATTTATTGTCTCCATTATAGGAAGCTGTATGGCTACAGTAATAAAGTCTAGGGCCAGTAAGTTAGAATCCCAACAGTGTGAACACAGATTGTTTGGCCCGTTGAGTCCACAGTGACCCTCTAAAAAGCATCCAACACAGATGCACTCCACTAACCCTGCATTTCCCATGGCCAATCCACCTAACTTGCACATCTTTGGACTGCGGGAGGAAACCCACACAGACGTGGAGAGAATTTGCAAACTCTACACAGACAGTTGCCTAACATTGGAATTGAACCTGAGTCCCTGCTGCTGTGAGGCAATAGTGCTAACCACTGAGCTACTGTGCCATCCCCCAATAGGCTTGGTTAATACTGAGGCCATAGCTTTGGCAACATTGAGGAACTGATACATTGTCAAGTTATAGGTCAAGTTAAAAACAGAAGAAGCCAGAAGTATTTTAAGAATTTGATCACATTGGGAAGTAAGCAGCTTAAAACCATGGATTTGGCAGGAAGATTCATCAAAGGTTCAACCATAGAGGCTTGTTTGAAAAAAAAAACAAGGATAGAAATGTATATTGTGCTTTTCACATTGAAACTTAGGGGAATATTCATCTTTCCACAACAAGGCTGGAAACCCCAGGCAAGACTACAGAAGGAAGTGAGAAATCACTATTTTGATGGTAAAAATGGTGGAGAAACGCACAGCAAGCAATACAGAGACACCTACCATTGGAAAAAATACCAGAGGCATTTGTAACAAAAATTATTTATTCAACCAACTTGAATTAGAGAGCACTTATTCATGGTCATTCATTTTAAGCTTAAAATTGGATTGAGTGTCCTGTCAGGTCAAATACCATGCTTGAAGAAACAGAAGTTAGAGGCTGCAAACATGGGTCTATACGCTCTATGTTGAATAACTCTCGAACATAGAGGTACAGATCGAGTAATAATGTAACACAAAAATTGCAAGAGAGTTGAAAACTGGTTATAACATCCACAATCAACATTTCTCACTTTTAAGCCTTCAGAACTGTCTTGAACCCAACATCCTTGTGGAAGAGAACAACCAGAAGAGAGGTTAATAGTAGAAGATTATATCATCTTCCTATATTTATGATGGAACCCAAAATCAAATTATCTACTGAGGTTACTGGTGTTGGTGTGGGAGAATTATCAACCTGAAAGATGTCTGTGACTTTCCAAGGCAGGCAGAAATGATTCTTGTCATCATTAAAGAAAATTCAGATGACAAAAATCAGCAACGTTTGCCAGAGGATGTAGAAGAACAATGAGCAAGGCATCCACTTGAGCCCATTGATTACGCTTTAACTGAAGATTAGACAGAATCAATTAGACATTGCTCAGATTGAAAAATAGCCCATTGATGAAATTGATATTGCAGAATTGACTTTGTTGTCAGTTGACAAGCTGACTGATATTTTAGAGCAACTTTCTGATCCTTTATCCATTGAAGAGGATTTGTTAGATCCGATGACAGAGATAAGGCTCAGTAAACAGGAGTTCTCTTAGACCATGACAGAGGACGTGAAAATGCCTAGTTCACCAGCAAGACATCCACAGAGCGCAAAAGACAATGTCCAAATGGCTCAATAAACTAAAGTGAAGAGCTTTCTATCTTCAATGCAGATGTATCAGCAGATTGGGAGTAAAGATTAGATTGGGCAAAATGAATAATGTACAAGTCCATGGATGCCAGACCACAAATGATCACAAGTTTTAAAAGATGACATTGCCTGCTCTGAAAATCTAGGATACATTGAGAAACTGCCTACTCGCTTTAAAAGTCTGATCATCCTTCACTTTTGTTTTCTCAGGATTGACAGGAATTTTGCATTCACAGGATTCATGCATTGCTAGCTGGGTCAGTGTTTATTGTCCAACCCAAAGCTCAGTTAAGAGGCAAGCACATTGCTGTGGGTCTGGAGTCACCTAAAGATGGCAGTTTCCTTCCCTACAGGGCATTAATGAATCAGATGGGTTATTCCCAACAATTGACAATGGATTCATGGCCATCACTAAACCCTTAATTTCAGATTATATTTTAATTGAATTTGAATTCCACCATCTGCCTAGCAAGATTTGAATCCAGGAGCATCACCTGGGTCACTAGATTAACAGTTCAGGGACAATACCACTAGGCCATCCTCTGCGAGGGATATGCAGAAGATTAAGATCCTTAACATGATAATATGGGGAAACAACTGGACTTCTGTGAATGAATTTCAGGAAATCAAGGATCCTATAGGGAAGATAATGGACCAATTAGGGGATTGAGCAGAAAGAAACACCCTCTGTGAAAGGAAGTCAAGCGATGAAGAGTTCTTCAGTGGAGCAATGGTTTGCAGACAATCGGAATTAAGGTCAATAGGCCTCAAACAAAAGAAAAATTTACTAAACTTCCAAATGTGATCGTAGGACTTCCTGAAACGCCCAAGCTCCTTCAATTTGTGACATTGGAGATCTGGAGAAAGATGGGGTGGTGCTGAATGTCAAAAAAAAAGTAGAATACCTGAATGTGTAAATATAAACCAAAACGGGGAAGAAAAAAAGCTTTGGGTGAAGATGTATAAGGGAATAGCCCTTAAAAGGTTAACATCCATGTTTGAATCATGCTTTATCCAACCTGGTGATGTCACATAGTTCTGGATGGGACCTAGGGTGTCTACTTTTCGATCCTTATGTGGTCAGGTCTGTTATTTCTGGTTTGGGGTTGTCTTTATGTCTAATTGACCAATATAACTTTTAACCGTCACTATCGCACAATAAACTAAATCTCGTTTTAAGACAAATGCCTCTTCTTGATAAGACTTACAAGTCGATTACACTCTAGCACTGCTAAGCACACAAGCCTTTAGAAGAATATCAAAATCAGGATTGGTGGCAATGCCCTATGCCAACAACAGTTGGCAGGAGTTGGTATGGGAATGTACAGCAATCACCTTAATCTTCATAGTCATTGTTCACATTTGCAATCAAAACATCTTCATGGCTAAATCAATCTCCATTGGCACTCAACTGATACATTAATGCTTCACTCTCAACCTCGTGTTCAGCTCCCTTTCTGGCTTCATCCTCTCCTTATTTTTGTGATCTCCTTCAGCAGTAAGAGTTTAATAGCTCTTCTTTCCTCCCGTGACAGCCTCCCATTCTCACTGAGGTACTTCCCTGTTCGGCTGAGCTGCGTTAAGATCATAACACAGCAACGCTGTCTGGAAACCACAGTGTTTGTTCATTCAGTGCACGTTTATCTTTTCCTGTGAAGGAAAATGAAAAAAGGAGGCCCCCAAAGCAAGCAACCCCCTGCGGCCAAAAAAAGCACTGGCTATTCCTAGCACACAGGCAGGACTGTCTAGGGTCTGGCACATATTGAGACAAGTGGTCAGCTAAACCCCAAACAGGCCTGAAACAGACCCCTCATGCTAGCTCTGTGTTTATTCTCTCCAATAGTACATCACCAAGGAGCAGTAGAACAGAAATATCATGGTGTGGTGAACGTGCACCACAGGGGTAAAGCACATCACAATAAACATTTCGCACCCTTACTGTTTGTCTTTTAGTAAAAGCATAACTCATTATTATAACCATCGTTTACTTCAGAAATAAATCATGAGCTTCCAATGATCAGGACCATTGAGGGATTGTTGTATATAAAACAAAAACAAAAATCTTGAACTAAACCCAAAGTCGGGCACTTTACAAAATGGACCCTCACAGGGTCTCATCGGTCTATGCCGACTCCTGGAAAAGTTCCAGAGTTTCTGTCTTGTTACTATCTTTTGCCTTCCCCTTTGCTCTAAATGGACAAAAGTAGGGAAGCCATTGCCTCACTGAATTCATCGCTGCATAACCAGCAATGATTCCTTCTGCTGTAGACAATTGCAACAACTTTTGGCTGATACAGGTTTACTCCAGATCATTCACATCTGTGATCCCACCAAATAGCTTGTTGAGGGACTGAATGTGTGAAGACATGTATCCTGACAACATGCTAAACTATATTCTATCATCCTGCACTTGTGTACCAATTGAATTTGAAACAGTGCTTAAGATGATCTTCAGTTATAGACAAGAAGGTGTTAGATATTGCTCTTGGGGTCAAAGGATATGAAGAGGGTCAAGTGGAAACAGGGGACTGAGTTGAAAACCAGCCATGATCATATTGAATAATGGAGTAAGCTTAAAGAGCAGAAAGACCTGCTTCTGCTATTTTCTATGTTTCTGCTTGCTGTAGTGTATTCACACCTCAGTAAGATCCTATTTGCAATTACTTTCTATTCACGATTCACGATTAAAACATTTTCTCATGGCCCAGTAATCCTGCCATATTGTTCTGTATCTATAAAATCTTTCTTACTATCTTGGTTTGACACCATCATCTTGATAACTTGTCTACCTTTATTAGTTTGTACAGTTTTGAATTACTTGCATTAGTTAGACCCTCAGCATGCACCTCTTACACCTATCATGTTATTACAACAATTTGGCTTCTTTCCAGCACTACCTTATTTTTAATTTTTTGCAATTATTTCTCTGCCTCAATTAATCAGACCATAGATCATCCCTTCACTTGTTATTCAGCTGTTGACACTTCACTCACACCATTTGATCTCTCTGCCTATAAGTTCTGTGTCTTGTGTGTTTTTCTTCACTTTACCTGACGAAGGAGAACACTCCGTAAACTTGAGATTTCAAATTAACCTGTTGGACTATAATCTGGTTTTATGCGCTTCTGACCCAGTAACTGAAAGTGAACATGATCCCACTCTCGGCGAAAGTGAGGACTGCAGATACTGGAGATCAGAGTCTAGATCAGAGTGGTGCTGGAAAAGCACATCAAGTCAGGCAGCATCCGAGGAGCAGGAAAATCAACATTTCGGGCTAAAGCCCTTCACCAGAAGGGCTTCGTCAATTCCTAGTGAAGGGCTTTTGACCGAAACATCGATTTTCCTGCTCCTCGGATGCTGCCTCACCTGCTGTGCTTTTCCAGCACCATTCTAATCTGAACACTATCCCACTCTCGATTCCTCTGTACTGATGTGCAAGGTCTGGATTCTACTGTTCTGCCTTCATGCCCAGAATTTAATTAATCAGAGATCTGTGGTTGGCATCTTCAGCTTGAGATGAAACAACACTAATAGCATTGCAGAATTACTGAAAGGAAAATTCTAGGGGTCTATGTGAACTGCTCATGGTCCCTGCGAACAGGATTCTCACTAGGGGGATACTTGCATCAAACTTTCTCCACTGTTTTCATCTCCTGTGTGTGTTGCAAATTGTTATTCTTTATTAGAAATGGTTAGAAACACAGGAATGTACCTGGCATTTCAATTGTTCTGTGTTTGATTATGCGATTCTGTCAAACGTGGATGATCATTGTACTTGACAGATTAAGCCAGCGTGTAGACTGAGGGAAAAGTAACCGAGCTGTAGAAAGAGCTGGAAGTCAAAACAGAAGCATGGAGCAAACAGTTCAAAGCACATAGAATCCAGCATCACCTCTACATAACCCAGAGAAATGCCATTTTTATAGATGCACTACAGAAAACCTCCTATATGGATGCATCACAGCCTGGTATGGGGACTGATCTGCCCAGGACCGTAGGAAACTACATAGAGTTGTGAACGCAGCCCAGTTCATCACACAAACCAACCTTCCATCCATTGACTCCATCGCACTACCTTGGGAAAGCAACCAACGTAGTCAAAGACCCCTCCCACCCCAGTTATAATCTCTTTCATCAGGCAGAAGATACAAAAGCTTAAAATCACATACCAACAGATTCAAGAACAGCTTCTTCCCCGCTGTTATTAGACTTCTGAATGGACTGCTCAAATTTTAAATTTAATGTTGATCTCACTTTCTGTGCACCTTCACTGCAACTCCACTGACATTTACAAAGGGCTGGACATCTTTAACTTCAGTGAGTTGGAGTAATTATGCCTATTTGATTAATCCTGATGGAATCAATTGTGTTCTAATACTAATCCTAAGGATATCTTACACTGATATCCTACAGATATATAAATGAAGACTCCAAAAATAGACCTCCATGACCTCTCCCATCGTCCCCTCTCCTCAATACTATGGGCAACATGATTTTGGGTGAATGGAGTGTTTCCCACACCATAAAACCAAGCAAAAACTTCAGAGTTAAATCAATGTCCAGTTAAGTTAGCTTCCAAGCCATTATCCAGTGGATTGTGATGAGGTTAGATGCAGTATGTAGAAGGAATGTGATATGTCTGAACCAGTGTTGCTGGATGGTCACCAATTAGATCGATCAGAAATAGGTGTGGTCTAGATAATGAACCCTGGAGAACCTTGTACAGAACACCCCTCAAGCCAAGCATCGCTGTCCAAATTAATACCTGTTACTTCATCTCTTTATTCTAATTTCCCACCACTTCTAGGCAGTTGAAAACATTTACAGCTACTTTGTCAAGCAGAGCAGGAAACACTAATTTTGTTCGGTTGCCATAAGATATCAAATAAAACTTAGTACTGATGTTCTCTTTAAGGATCACTGATTAGTCTGTTCAACTCCTCTTTCTGAAGTTGAGCCAGTCTGTTCACAACCCTTGTGTTCCTCTTGAACCTGGGGTGAGATTTAGACCCTATACTTATATCGTTGCGAATGACCAGAAGTCTATTTCCCCCTGAGGAACATTTCCCAGTCTTGCCGTTGTCTCAGTTCGGCAGATTTTGAAACATTCACTCAAGCCATTGTTGCCTCTAGACGTGAATATCCAATACACACTTCCTCTACTTCCCCCCTTCATAAACTCAAGGACATCCATAACTGGTTCAGTGTCTTCATTTGAACCAAATCTCCTTCCCAACACACCTGTGCTCTTTGGTTTACGTTTGCTCCTTCTTAAGCAGCATCTTCCTTTTATACTTCTCATGGTTGTTTTCAAACCCCTCTGTGGGTTTGCTCCTCCCACGGAGGGTTGGTGTGGATTCGATGGGCCGAATGGCCTGCTTTCACACAGTAGTGATTCTATGATTCTATGTCCTGTAATCTAACCTTGAGTCCAATGCTCCGAGACATCTCTACTTCTTTCGTTTTTACCTTTTGTGCTTTCCCATCGATGCTTATGCCTTCAGAGGTCTCGGGCCCAAGCTCTAGAATCCCCTCTCTCTATCCTTTTGCCTCCCCCACCTAATTTTCTCCTTAAAACCTAACTCATTCACCAGCCTGTTGGTCATCTGACCAAATATCTCCTTATATGGCTCAGTATCGTGCTTTCTTTTACAATGCTTTTGTGAAGCACCCTGGGATGTTATATAATGTTAAAGGCACAATCTAACTTGTAGTTGTACTAATGAGTTGATCACTTGTAACACAGATAGAAAGAATTAATTACTGATATGTCATCCTTCACCTCAACTATTTTCTTCCTTTGGAATTTGCCCTGATTCTGGAAAATGGCAACATTCAGAAACATTTCACTTGATGGAACATTGATCTTTACTCCTTGGTCAGGGGAGATGCTGTCACAATGGATTAATATGATAGACCAAATTCTGCTGGAGCTCCTATAAGAGGGTCTTGTAGTTCCATAGCACCTTTCAACAACCCAGGAGCCAATGAAGTACCAATGAGATGTGATCATGTCCAATATGTGAAATTTGGCCATGAAAATTGTGCACAGCAAACATCCACATACATCAGTGTTATCGTCGATGGTATGTTTCTGTGCAAGTGTGCCTTACGGCTTTGAGTCCTGTGTACCAGCTGTAATGCAGAGAGCAGTTCCACCTCCTACTTTATGAGATAATGTGAGGGATTAACCTGATAAGTAAAACCAGAAGAACTGAGGATGCTGTAAATCAGAAACAAAAACAGAAATTGCTGGAAAAGCTCAGCAGGTCTGAAGCATCTGTCAAGAAAAATCCGAGTTAACGTTTCGGGTCGAGTAATCTGAAGTCAAGTGTTCGGTTCTGAGGAAGAGACACTCAAGCCGAGATGTTAAGTCCGATTAACCTGGTAAGGTTGAGGGTAGGGTGACAGCAGGCTATGATTACCCTGGATGGCTGGTATGTGGTTCAGAATGAAAGTGTGAGCTCAATTTGTGTTCCTGCTGAGATAGATTTGAGACTTGTCTCCTTGGCTGCCCCATTCCCAATGTGGATCAGTGTCTCCCTCAGGATACAGAACCATTGTCTCTATTAGAGGGACCTAAGCTGCCCCAGCCTGTGCTGGTACAAACACCCATTATCCAACCTCGTCTTGTTGTGTGTATTTGTTGATGGCTGGGAACTCAATTAGAGTAACTCAAACTGCCGTTCTGTACCCTGCGTCAATTTTGTTTTCACCTTTATAAATGCCAGCTCCCCTCACTTAAAAAAATACCCTTTTCAGAGAGTTGGCATGCCTTCACTGGCTGTATTTATTGAATGTGTCACATTTAATGTGGAGTTTCCAGTTTCTGATCATGGGGCCGTATGGATTGTTCGGTTGTGACAAATATAGGAAGCTTTGGGAGGGACTGGATGCGGAGAGGAGGGGTGTGTGTGTGTTTGTGTCTTTGTGTGTGTCTGTGTATGTCTTTATGTGTGTGAGGGTGTGTTGGGTGTGTGCGCATAAGCGCATGCACGTGTGTGCCTGTGTGTTTGTTAGTGTGTTTGTGTGTCGATGTGTGTCTGCATGTGTCTGTGTGAGTGTGTGTATCTGTGTGTGCATGTCTGTCTGTCTGTAAGTGTGAGAATGTGCGTGTGCGCATGTCTGTCTATGTGTGTGTATCTGTGTGGTGTGTGTGTGTGTATGGAGGGAAATCCTTCCTTAAAGAACCCTCTTGATTCTCCACTTATTAATAGTTGGAAAATTCGACGGTCTCCACAGAGTGTCATCTCCTCCACCCACCAGACATTTCCGACATTATGTCGGGTGCCCAGGTTGCTCAGTAGCCTCGGAAATAGGATACTGGAACTTCTCAAGGTTCTTCCTGGACACCTTGGGCAGTCAGTGTGTGCCCGCAGATGTGGAGACCCAGAATAACTCTTCGCTTCCCACTGACAGAGGTTTCTTCCCACCTGACTGCAAACCAGCATCTATTGGTGGCAAGCCAGAGAGGAAAGCATCACATGAACTGGGCTCGCTCAGTCTTCAGATGAGCCATAAAGTCTGGTAAATCACCGGCCCAAGCACCTATTGGACAATGACACACTCACCATCAATTCTGAGCCAAGAAAAAAAGACATTTATTGGTATGAGCAATATCATATAAAAGGGCCTTCATTGGTTATTATATAAATAACTTGTAATTCTTTTTAAAGAACCTGGTATTAACCACGTACATGTCTTGTTCATAATGAATATTACTGCCGATAGTTTCATCTGTCACTTATTCAGAACAGCTCCTGTACTGGTCATGTGCCAAACCACAGGCTCAGTGCTTATGAATTAAATCGCAGAAGTCATTTATGAGTAAGATACTCCTGACAAATGGAGACTATCACTATTTATGTCTTTTGGGGATTAAAAATATACCTTCAATGTGCCTGAATATTTGAGTCAGTTTCATAACTAAGTCAATAACGGGGAAGTGCTGGTGATAATGCTTGTTTTAAGAGAAAACTGCTTGTAACCTGGCCTGTTGTGTCCTTGTGATGTTCCCAGCTGATGGTACTCCCGGACAAGCTAGATACCAATCTAAAATCCGGCTTGATAGATCTCTTCTTTTGTTTTTGTTCTTATTGTTTAGTTAGTTCCTGTGGTGGTTAGGCACTGAAACATATTCACACGAGGCTGCAGATTTTCGTCAACAATAGAACAGAGGACTATTAGGCGAGTGAAGCTATCTAGATATCAATGACTGAACAACCTTGAAACTGGCAACAAAATAACGTGGCTGGAAAGAGTACATGGTGCTATATGGATGAGGGAGTTGGGCAGGAGTGGGTTCAGGATAGGTTGGCATATCAGTTGGTGGGGAGCATCAGCGTGGGTTGGGGCATTGGGACAAAGATTGAGTCATTGGAGGCGGGAGTGAGTTGGACAGCTCTGGTGTTAGAGGGGAGATGTTGAGGGGGTAAGGTGTCAAGAGGGAGAGTCAGAACAAGAGAGGTCAGATGGGGGTATAGTTGGGCTGGAATTGGTATTGGAAGGAGTGAAGCATTAAGCAGGTCAGTAGTGAATTGAAGGTATACTGGGGAAGTCAGGCTGGTAATCAGATGCATAGTTACTTAGGAGTCAGGGCAGAATTTGGTGCCTCTAACCTTAACACTTCACAGACTTGCATTATATTTTGTTTTGGATTTTGTAAGTGTGAACTGGTTGGATATTGAGACCCCCAACATAATAAACAAGAAGTCCTATCTGGAACTGCGTCATTTACCAAATGGGGTGGCCCGCATTGAGGGGCAGACTGGCTTCCTGGACAGCCCTTTTGGAAATTGCCTGACCAATTACACTTGTACTAAAAATAATGATCCTCAGATCACCTGTGGCCTACAAGGTGACTTTTTGAAAAAAAAAATTGCTTCCCAAAGTTTGGAGGCCATGTTTAAAGAAAATGTATCCCTCTAGACCGTGCTTTGCACAGATGCACCACTCCAACCTCTAGTCAACCCGTTGGAACCCAATCTTCAAACTGGCCTCTAATCCCAAACCTTACTCTACTTTTCCATCTGGCATCCTGTCACGAATTCTGTGATGTGCATTTTGCCCCCAGCAGGGTATCTTTAAGTGATGTGGCAATACCTATACTAACCCTTTTAATATAGGATTCTAAGACGTGGGCAACATGGTATTGAAAGATCCAACAGACATTTATTACACCTCACTGATATGTACAAGTACGACATTCATACTGTTAAGGTTAGGGTTAGGTTCATATTTAGGTATCTATATCTGGGCTAACATCAAGCTATTCAGTTAAAGGAGCAGCATGCTTCCATCAGCATGTCATGCTTCAAGTTAAGATGGAGTCTGAGACATTTATCTGCTCAAGTCACGGCCACAATGCAGTGATGATATCTTGAGCACATCTCTTAAAGCTATAATGACACAGTAACGGTGAGATATAACATTAAACTCAGCCCTTTCAAACCCTTAACTGGTCCTGACCCTGAATCCTTAGCCCAGTCTAAAGTCTATGCTCCAGCCCTGAATTCTGACCTCCAACCCCAATCCTGGAACAGGGTGGAATCTAACTCCAGCTCAGGCATTTTCCAAGTTCTAGTAATGCGCTTTCACATGAATCGCGCATTCAAAAAAGTCCAATTCTTATATACCCAGCATAAAATATCTGCAAGAATGAAGCCTTTTAGGAGCTGTTTGTAATGTTATTTTTATTTAGGAGGTATATAATTAATTAAAGCATTGTGTTAAACAAGGAAAAAGACTATACGTAATTAGAACATTGTGCAAATGAAAGAATAAACAGGGTTATTATTAATTAGAACATTGCATAACTAAAGCTAATAACTTGTTTTTTTTGAGGGAACTAGCTCTTATTAATTTGCCAAGCTGCAGTGAAAGGATACTTATGACAGACTATTTGTAGAAACATATGCTCAGAATTACGATGTGAAGGGGCACATGTTGGGGCTCTGTGGAAAACTAGTGGAGATATCTGTCAACTTCGATTCCGTATCCTTAACTATTCACCCGTGGTCAAAACCACCAATGTACTGTTTTCATGGAAAAACTGATGGAATCGTAGAATGTGATCCCCTAAACACTGGTAAACATCCTACAAATAGCAAGATGCTGTGGGTGCTGGAAATCTGAAACCATGTCAGAAAACTTTGGAAGCCGCACCACACTTGAGGTCACATCTGTGGAGATTCGGGTTAATGTTTCAGGGTTATCCTTGTCACCCTTTCACCACAGAGGCCGCCTGACCCACCCAGTGTCTTCAATTCCTTTCATTAACCAGCCCAGTAAACTTGTGGCTTGACTCACTGCTCTTTTGACATCTCGAACATACTACCCCAGCATTCCTATCTGTTGCTAGAATTGGGATTGCCGATTGCCACTTAGAAACCTAGAAGAAACATTGAAACATACATAGAAGATAGGAGCAGGAGGAGGCCGTTCGGCCCTTCAATCCTGATCCGTCATTTATCACTACCATGGCTGATCACCCAACTCAATAGCCTAATCCTGATTTCTCCCCATAACCTTTAATCCCATTTGACCCAAGTGCTATATCTAGCCACCTCTTAAATATATCCAGTATTTTGGCAATCTACAGTGAGAGGTTACAGCGTTAGGATAAGGGGGGGGAGGGCAGATTTAAAACAGAGATAAGGAGGAATTACTTCTCTCAATGGGTCACGAATCTGTGGAATTCACTCCGTCAGAGTGTGGTGGATGCTGGAATGCTGGGTAAATTTAAGGAGGAGATCAAGAGATTTTTAATCAGTAATGGGCTGAAGGTTATGGAGAGCAAGCAGGAAAGTGGAGTTGTGGTCATGACGAGGTCAGCCATGAACGTATGAAATGGTGGAGTAGGCTCGATGGGCTGAATGGCCTCCTCCTGCTCCTGTTTTTCACGGTCTTATAGAGCCACTTCCACAATTCCAACACTTATCCTTGGTATTCCCAGGCATTTAACTCCCCCATCCCATTGTCACCCACACCTTGGTCATCAGCCCATCATTGAGTTGTAATTCATCCATATTTTCTGCTTTTCCATTCCCCCTTTCTAACCTCATGCTCAGTGTATCGATTTTCAAAATCTCTCAAAGCCTCTGTGTGCTCACGGGGGGGCCCATGTTCAGAGGTCCCAGGGTATCAGGGGGTGGAGATGCAGTGCCAGTTTTGTTACTAACAAGCTGGAGAGTTTAAATGCCAGCACAGCTCTGTATCAGACTGTGTGGAGCTCCTTGGGAGCATGGTCATCACATGGCACTGTGAGATCATCAACCACCACCTTCTCAAGGGGCAACTAGGGCTGGGCATTAGATCTGCATTTGTCACTGACAACTTACTGGCTGAGAATGAACTAATACAGTCCCAGCACAGGAAAAAGGCCCTTTAACCCATCGAGTCTGCACCAGTTCAAACCAGCCACCTCACTATTCTTTCAATATCCAGCAAAAGGAAACTGTTCTTCATTGTGACAACCTCTGAGACACATTCTGAACTGTTCTTAATGCTCTTTGTTTGCCAGGATGGACCTGGACCCACCCTCGAGCTGCTCAGTGATAGAGAGCAATTATAAAAACAATCACCCCCCTCTCTCTGGGTTCTGCCATTAGCAGGAACAGACTGAAAGCTCCTGTGGTAATGAATTCCACAGGCTCACCACTCTCTGGGTTAAGAATGTCTCCTCATCTCCATCCTAAATGCTCTACCCAGAATCCTCAGACTGATTGAGATTGCTCAGTAGGTCCTATGACTTCTGGACAATAGTGCAGATTGAGAATCAAAACGGAAAGAACTAATTGGTTTATGAGTGCAATACTTAGAGGTTAGTTCTCATGGACAATGCAAAACATCAGGTTCATTATCTGCTGGGCTGGACTTACATGTGAGCTCAGAGCAATGTGATTGACTCATCACTGCCTTTCAAAGGGCTCAGTAAGCCAATCAGGTCAAAAGCTCTCTGAAATGACTCAGCCAATCAATTAATTGGGGGATGGGCAACAAATGCCAATGCCATTTCCCTAAAATTATAAAAAGGACAGGACAAAGCACCCCATTTAATTGGCACCTCATCATCTGAATTCCCAGTTTACTCCCTTTAGCACTAGCACACAGTGGCTTACAGTCTGAACCATCTATAAGCTGCAATCCAGAAACCCACCAAGTTTCCTTCAACAGTACTGTCCAAGCTTAGAACCGCTGCTATGCGGAAGGACAATTGGAACACCACCAGCAAATCCCCCCCTGAGCCACTCACCGTCCTGACTTGGGAATATATCGCCGTTTCTTCAGTGTCATTGGGTCAAAATCCTGGAGCTCCCTCTCTAACAGCACTGCAATTGCCCCCATACCAGATGGACTGCAGTGGGTCAAGAAAGCCAACCACTTCCTCCAGGGCAATTACCTTTGGGCAACAAATGATATTCTTGTGGCATTGACAACATCCTTTGAGTGAACACATGCGAAAGAGGAGGCTTTCTGTTCTCATCCTGTCTCTGAACAAAACCTGGTCAATGTTTTCTACTTCTGCGCAGACCCCAGGAGTAATGGTGCTCAAGTGTCAGCATGTACTTTCCCAAGTGGATCATGATAAGACATAATATGATGAACTAATAAAGCACGTACAAACCAACAGTGCGTTGGTAGATTCATCATGTTTGAATGCAAGCGAGAAGTGATTTCCAAGGTTATACATTTTACAGCTAAAGCTACATAGAGATTTGGTTGAAGGGGTCAAAGGGTGTATACTGCTGTCCCTCACATTTTTGCAGAGGCAAGACAGATCCAAGACATTTGGGTAGCTTGGCAGTGGCAGACTGGCAGAGACTGCTTTCACCCTTTGGTGCAATGTACCAAGTGTTGCCAATCATGGTGCATGTTACACCCCCAGTATGGGCAAAACAGGAAGTAGGGAAGGTCTCAAGGACCATTTCAGTCAGCGAGAGATTGAACCTATGCTCTGGTTATATTCATTCGAGCCATCTGTCTGAGATAACTGAGCTACATGACCCCTTAGACCAAAAGTACTGCAATAAACAAACTAGAGGCTCCATCAGTAAAGTATTTTGGTCCGGTTCAGTGAATGGTATTTAGTCTCCTGAGAAAGTTCAACTGAGGCATTGCTGCCAGTCTAAAGACTCTGCTTTATGAGTAATAGTTTTAAGAGTTTGGGCCATTTATTTTGAAACAAGAAGGAGTTAAAGGGAACGCGATTGAAACTTTTGAAATGAAATGTAGCATACAAGGACAGGATTTGGCCATTCAGTTCCTTCAGATTATTTAGATTGATTAGATTTGATTAGGTGGTAGATGATCTGTAGTTTAACTCTGTCTGTCTGCCTCGGCTCTGTAATGCGTAATACCCATTTCTGAAATTCATCTATCAATCTCAGTTTTGAAGTTGTTACTTGACCATCTAACCTCAACAGAGCTTGTGGGGTGAAGGGGTTCAGTGTCCCATGCCAGTTCTGTGAAAAAATGCACTTTAAAGGGCTCTAATTTAAGGAGAAAGTGAGGTCTGCAGATGCTGGAGATCAAAGTTGAAACTTTATTGCTGGAACAGCACAGCAGGTCAGGCAGCATCCAGGGAACAGGAGATTCGACGAAGGGCCTGTGCCCGAAACGTCGAATCTCCTGTTCCCTGGATGCTGCCTGACCTGCTGTGCTGTTCCAGCAATAAAGTTTCAACTCTAATTTAAGGCCCTTGTTCTAGACTTACCACCAATTGGAATAGTTTCTTTCTATTCATCCTTTCATACTGTTTAATTACCTTAGGATCTACTATTGGATTACCCCTTACTTTTCTACTTCGTTAGACATTTACTAATAAATAAGATTATTAAAATTATTTATGGAAGTTCAATAGGTGAATAATACACAAAAATTACACAGGAATGTGATAGGTATGTTCCCAGGAAGTATTTTTATCAGAAACCAGTGCACTTTGGAATTGCTAAATTTGTGTTGGATATGGAGTCACTGCTGTCCTTTAGAAGGTTATTGAGAAATAGACTATCTGGTCATTTAGTGATTTAGGTGCCTTCGTGGTGGGTAATGTTTCTTGCCACACTTACTTGGCTTAAAATAATTGCATTTCAAAAGTACTTAAGTAGAATTTACAGCATAGAAACAGACCATTCAGCCCAAATCCTGTGCTGGCAGATAACTGCCAAATTAGTCTTTTTTTTACTGTACTTCTTCTGAACCTTTCTGTATTTCATTCCATTCCATTCTCCCTAAAGTACTTTACTGAGCTTCCCCTTAAAGGCCTCTATGTTATTCCTCCTAACTACTCCATGTGGTAGCAAGTTCCACATTCCGCTGTCAAAGGGTCTTGTGTTATAAAAGAAGACACGGAATTAAATATTTACAAAGGTCTTGGAGCCATTCAGATATGTCCTATGACTCCAAAGAGAATGGAACATGAAATCATTGGTTAATATTTTCAGACGCTCTGGAAATATTGGAGAAAAGCAGAACAGAGAGCCGGCAATGATTTCAAAGAGAATAATGACAGCAGGGAGCTATATAAAAAGGAATTGGTCTTGACAGTGGGCGGGATTATGATTTTGCAAATCGGTTGTGAGGAAAGTTTCAGGAAATTGAGGGGAAAAGAAAGAGGCGATATTCAAACGATCCAGTTGGCGTTTAAATATTACGAACCAAAACATCAAAATTGATCGGCCAAATTATCCCCAGAAGAGTGGGCAGAGTAAGTTGGCAGCAAGAAGAGAATGCAATTTGTTGTGAAACACTTTGAGACACCCTGGGGATGTGATGGGTGCTATGTAATTGCAAGTCTTCCTTTAGAATAGGCAGGTGAGTTGTGAGAGGAGGGAAAGGAAGATTGTCGGTTCATCCTCATTATGATACGTAATGCCAACTATCCTGACTTGAACTTTGCTAATCATAGGGAATCAATAGGCATTTTGCTTGAATTATTTGCAGTTTTCCCACTTACCTGTAGATAGAAAGGATAGTGGGTGGTTAGACGAATGAAGGGCTTATGTCCGAAACATCGACTCTGTTGCTTCTCGGATGCTGCCTGACCTGCTGTGCTTTTTCAGTGCCACACATTTTGACTCTGACGCTTCAGCATCTGCAGTCCTCACTTCCTCCATGAACATCGGAGTGATGAGGTCTTAAAGAAGGCTTCAAAAAGGGGTGCCAGAGCCTGATGGTCTCAGCACAAGGTGAAGTTATTACAAGAGGGGATGCTGAATAGGTGAGGATTAGAGCAGTGTGGATATTGTGCAGCTGGAGGAGGCTGTGACGATAGACAGAGTGCGAAGCCACAATGGTACTTGAATAAAGGGTGAGAGTTTTAACATCAGGGCATTGTAGAGGTGCCAGGGTTTTGAACCAAGAGCAATAAACTTTCTTTTTCTTGCAAGAGACAACCTCCTTGCCTTTTTACATGTAACCATTTGTGAATTATGACTTTCTAATGGTTGTAGTATTACAGTAAGCATGATTTTGCTGCAAAAAACTGCTTGAGAGAATCAAACATGAACAGATACTGCTTACATCTGAGGAACTCCTGCTTTGTTGAAATTCACCATTGTCCAAAACAGTTGGTCTTCAAGTAATGTTCCGAATGCCTACCACCAAGATACTGGAGTCTTTTATTGATGCCCCTGTCACTACCATGGCATGGGTTTGCAGATTGCAGCAGTGTTTATGTTAAAACTGGCAACTTTTTGCTAGTCCTGTAAAATTAGCAACTTGGTCTCGGATATCATGGTATTGTAGAATCCAATAGATGTTTGTTACAATTAAGTATTATGTACGAGTATTACCTTCCTCAAGCACGTAATTGTTTGTGCATATATTAAGCCATTGGCTTACAACAGAGGATCGTGATTCCGGTGGTGTGTCATGATCCAGGGGTAAGATGAAGTATGAGGTTTTACACCTTCAGGTCACATGCTATAGTCATGACTTGAGCATGTCTCTTTAAGGCACATTAACACACTGATCATGAGGCATAACACAACAGGAGGCACTCTGAAATCATGAGTATCCATCAAAATGAATTAAAAGCTGCAAGTTGGGGGTTGATATAGGCTCTGAATGAAGATTTGATTTGATTTGATTTATTGTAGTCACAGTGAAAAGCTTTGTGAAGATCATAGCAAACAAAAACATACATATCATAGGGTGCTTAGACAGAGCAAGTCATACAAGGTTACACTGCACAGGAGGTTCACAAAGAAACTTAGCAGACTCTGGAATCAACCTCTTTAATGCTAATGTTGATCCCTCTCTCTGCACCGTCTCAGAGCTATAACACTGCATCCTACACTCTATTCTGTTACGCTGATGAACTTTTATAGAATTATCTGCCTGTAAAGCATGGAAGATAGCATTTTTCACTGTACCTTGGTACACGTTACCGTAACAAATCAAATCAAATCTGAATTCTTCCCCCCTAGATGGTAGTCAAAAGAATTGTGATACATTAACTAAATAACTCCACTGCAGATAATCACCATCAAAACCCTTGTAAAGTATGGCTGGAAAACTGCAATGATGCTGTTAGTTTTTAAAAGAAATTTTATCCTCACGATGAATTACTTTGCAAATGTTTTCCTCCCACTGTAATACTAAGGCACCAATGTGCAGTGTTTCAGGTGGAAGGGAGGGGAACAGTATAAGGAGAGTTGCTGATTCGGTAAGATATTACAGATATGATGGGCCGGGCTGTGCAATTCTATAATTTTATTTGCAAAGATGCAGTTTGCATCAACATGTGCCATTGTATAACTTGCAGGTGGCATCTGCGTACCGGGGGAAAAAAACACAGGCTCTTCGCTGTTTTGAACACCAGTGTGTTTTCTGTCAACTTTTTATTGTGACAGTACCCTTTTAGATACTTAAACAACATCATCATAATTTATAATCATGATCTACTTCAGAGTTCAGGAAGTTACTTGGCATTAAATGGCTTCTGTTGCAATAACTGCTCAGGCCATATTTCTTCTTTATTTAATATCCTGAGGCTGTTAATGGAAAGTAACATCTTGTACTCGTCTACATACAGCTGAGATTGAAAAGCAGAGACTGGGGAGGAAATAAAGCCTTTTCTCCTTTGAAATTTCTTTGTTCACATTGCTAAATCAAAGCAACGCGACTTTCTTACTGAGGGACAAAGTGACAGAAAATATAGAACTGGAACAAAGCTGCTGGTTTTGGTAGTTGCAACATCAGGGCCCATAGCTATGAGAAGTGCACTAAGAAATCCAACAGCAAGTTTGATGGAAACTTCTTTGAACAGACAGTAGTTAGAATGTGAAACTTGGGAATATTTGAGGCAAACTGCGCAGATGCATTTAAGAGAATCCAGAAAGGAATGGCAGGGGAGAAAAGGCATTGGAATTGCAGTGGTCGAAGAGAGCAGCTGCCCACCTCTGTCTCCATGGCAATTAAAGATGGACAACCAATGATAGCCCGTCTACATCTGTGAAGTTAAACATCAGACAACAGGTTATAGTCTAACAGGTTTATTTCAAAGCACTAGCTTTTGGAGCAGTGCCTCTTCACCGCTGATGAACAGGCAGCGCCTCGAAAGCTGGTGCTTCCAAATAAACCTGTTGGACTATAACCTGGTGTTGTGTGATTTTGAACTTTGTCCACCCCAGTCCAACACCGGCACCTCCAACTCATGACTACTTCTGTGAAAGTATTTTTTAGAAATAGTATGTCAGGCTGATGGTTTGGATGACTTTTTAAAAATTCATTCAGGTGAGGTGGGTTTCACTGGCTAACCTTTGGGAGGGTGGTTGGGAGCACCCTTCTTGATTTGCTGCAGTCTATTTGATGTAGGTATTTCCACAGTGCTGTTAGGAAGGAATTCCTTTGGATTTTAACCCAGCAACATTGAATGAGCAGGAATAGTTCCAAGTCAGGATAGTGAACGGCTTGGAGGGGAATTTGCAGGTCCTACTGTCCTTCTAGGTAGCAGTGATTGTGGGTTTGAAAGGTACTGGCCGAGGGTGGCACGGTGACTCAGTGGTTAGCACTGCTGCTTCACCGCGCCAGGGACCTGGGTTTAATTCCTACCTCAGGTGACTCTCTGTGTGGGGTTTGCACATTTTCCCTGTATCTGCAGGGACCTGGGTTTAATTCCTACCTCAGGTGACTCTCTGTGTGGGGTTTGCACATTTTCCCTGTATCTGGGTGTTCCGGTTTCCTCCCACAATCCAAAGATGTACAGGTTAGCTGACTTTGCCATGCTACATAGTGTCCAGGGTTGTGCAGGTTAGGCGCATTAGTCAGGGGTAAATAGGGTAGGGGAATGGGTCTGGGTGGGTTATTCTTCGGAGGGTAGGTGTGAACATGTTGGGCCAAATGGCCTGTTTCCACACTGCAGGGATTCTATGAAGTTTCTGCAGTGCATCTTGGAGATGGTACACACTGCCACTACTGAGCATTGGTATTGGAGGGAGTGAATGTTTGTGGATGTGTTGCCAGTCAAATGGGTTGCTTTGTCCAGGATGGTGTCAAGCTTCTTTGTTGTTGGAGCTGCACTCATCCAGGCAAGTGGGGAGTAGTCCATCACACTCCTGACTTGAAGGCAGGAAGATGGTGTGGAGCATAAAAGCCAACATGGACTGGTTGGGCTGAATGATCTATTTCTGTGCTGTACTTTCTACATCAAGGAATATCAGTGAACACTTGATGCAATAGCAAAACAACGAAAGGACAGAGAAAACAGCATTTTCTTTAAAACTGCAGACTGGGTTGTGTGGACCAGAAACATGTCAACTACTGTTTGCAACAGAGGAGAGATGTCATGCTGTGTGGAATAGTAATTTAGATAAAACAAAGAACTGTGGACGCTGGAGATCTGAAACAAAAACAGAAATGCTGGCGAAACTCAGCAGATCTGGCAGCAACTGTGGAGAGAGAACAGAGTGTCATATCTCTGTAATTTTAATAGACTGTGATGGTATGTTATAGCTCGACTGAGGAGTTCAAGTTATTGAGGCAACACTGCACCTTTTTATGCATGTTGTCCAGAGCTGTGGTTGTGATAGTAGAGACCCCAACTTCCTTTCCATCATGTGGCTGCCTGGGATTCTCTCTTGCCCTTCTCACTTGCCGCTGCCATGTGTTGGAGGGATGTGCCAGGCTGCATTATGAATGCACCTTCATCGGTCATTGAGTCCTGTTAGTGTAACCTGTCTCAGGAACAGAAATGCCCCCCCCACAATGCCCCAAGATCTCCATCGTAAACTGCTAAAGTGCAATCCGAATCTGTGCAGTGAACTCTCCCTTCCTCCACACGCCTTCCCACTCCCAGGTTAAGAAGGGTCACTGGACTCAGAATGTTAACTCTGATTTCTCTCCACAGATGCTGCCAGACCTGCTGAGCTCTTCCAGCCATTTCTGATTTTGTGTCTGATTTACAGTATCTGCAGTTCTTTTGGGTTTTTATTGAACGTTTAGCACCGATTTAGGAAGTTCTAATTTGTGACCTGTGATTGTGGTTCCTCATTTAGCTGACAGTATTAATGATGGGAAGTCTCACAGAGTCACCTTCCAGATACTTGGGAGAGGTCAGATTGCCAAAGAAAGTCAGGAAACGTTTGCCATATTTAGTGCAAAAGTAAAAACAGTCTTGTGGATAAGTTGTATCATCCCTACCTCATGACCAAAAGTTCCGTATTTGATTCCTATGTCAGACCTTTCTTTTCGAGCAATGACCAACAAGGTTGTAAATTCAGACAAAATCAGTAAAAGTAAGAGAAGCTTCTGGTCAACCACCCCATAGAAGGGAAGTACAAAGCATGGTAGTACAGTATCACTGTGGACTGATGGAAATGAGGATGGAAGCAACAAGATCATTAAAAGTTACAACTCCTGACTCAATATATTACTTTTGTAGTAGAGACACTATTGTCTTAGACAACAATGTGGCAACTGGTTGGCCCAGATCAAAGACATTTCCTGATGAAGGGCTTATGCCTGAAATGTTGATACTCCTACTCCTCGGATGCTGCCTGATCCAGCCCCACACTTTTCGACTCTGATCTCCAGTATCTGTAGTCCTCACTTTCTCCAGATCAAAGACTGTCAAACATCAGTGAGAGGAATGACATGGTTGGATGAAGAATTGAATGTTGGCCAGGAAACTGGCTGAATTCTCTGCTCCTCTTTAGATAGTGCTCTGAGATCTTCAATGTTCCCCTGAACAGATGAAGAGGGCCTTGGTTTAATATTTCACCCCAGAAATAGCATCTCTGACAATTAGAGTTGCATTCCTTCGACAGTGCATGGAGGAGGCAAGCCAGAAGATGCCTTCAGGAACCCACAAACTTTGACTCAATTGTGTTTCCACAGTTGAGTTCAAAGGTCAAGGGTTGAAGTTCCATGCCAGGCAGCACAGGCTGAGGCTTTTCTACCCATCATGCTTTGCTGACCATTTTCGACAAGCCATCCACTTTGTCCTGCGTTCTTTCCGAAAGGTTCAGTAAACTTTTCAATGGCAAAAATTTGTCCGAATCCTTCTCAAAAGTTACATTTTAATCTGCTGCATCCAGTGCATCCGAAATCAGAATGACCTGCTGTTTAAAGAAACAAACCTACATTCCACCTCTAATTATTCAGCATGTTACTGTAAACCTGTGTACCATGGTGACTAGAGGACATGACACTGCGTTTATTACTTTTTTAGATGATTAGATTCCCTTACAGTGTGGAAACAGGCCCTTTGGCCCAACAAGTCCACACCGACCCTCTGAAGAGTAACCCACCCAGACCCATTACCCTCTGACTGACACACCTAACCTACGGGCAATTTAGCATGGCCAATTCACCTGACCTGCACATCTTTGGACTGTGGGAGGAAACCGGAGCACCCAGAGGAAACCCAGACAGACACAGGGAGAATGTGCAAACTCCATACCTAAGGCTGGAATCGAACCTGGGACCCTGGTGCTGTGAGCATTTAGTACTTTGAAAAATATTTCAAATACAGGAGAAGAAGGCATGTATGTCCTAATGACTCTATTATTCTTGAGGGAAGGAAATTTGCTTGCCAGCACAGATGGACCACGGCAACTCAGATGTCTTGTCCTTCCTCATACTTTTCCCTTTTCCTAGGCAGTCTCCTAATCTAAACCAAATCTGGCTGTATACTGCTGCACACTATTTAGGGATTAAATGCATTCTTTGTGGTTTTCCTGTGCCTGTCAAAAGCCACCCAACAAATTTGGTCAGGCTTTCCAACAGCCTCCAGGGGGTGGAGTTGAGTATAGGATTCCCCCAGAGTGTGGCACCCTGAGGCTCTCCTCGTTGGGTTGCTGGCATCTGCCATCGCTCCTGCTGGCACTGGGTGGCAGCGAGGTGCTGTTGCGCTCTGATTGGCTGGACACTGTCAGCGAACAGGTCCTCCACTCCTTTGTGGGCGGCACGGTGGCACAGTGGTTAGCACTGCTGCCTCACAGCGCCAGAGACCCGGGTTCAATTCCCGCCTCAGGCGACTGACTGTGTGGAGTTTGCACGTTCTCCCCGTGTCTGCGTGGGTTTCCTCCGGGTGCTCCGGTTTCCTCCCACAGTCCAAAGATGTGCAGGTTATGGTGAATTGGCCGTGCTAAATTGCCCGTAGTGTTAGGTAAGGGGTAAATGTAGGGGTATGGGTGGGTTGGGCTTTGGCGGGGTGGTGTGGACTTGCTGGGCTGAAGGGCCTGTTTCCACACTGTAAGTAATCTAATCATGTAAGATCTCTGAGGTGGCCACTTATGTGCCTGAAATTCTGTCAGACCTCCCGAATGGAAATGACAGGGACTCCCCACTCAATCTGTAACTTGTTGGAGAGCCCCTCCCCCGCCAACCTGACAGAATCCTGGATGTTTTTATTTCCAGAAAACTAAAATATTCTTCCTGGAGGTCCAACACAAGGCAACTTGAATAACTAAAAATGACAACCAATTGATTTATTTAAACTCTTTGTTCAAAGTATAATGTAAGGGATGCATCACTGTGCTTTTTAAAAGTTTCTTTATACTGCCATTCTCATGTTCTTCAAATCTAGTAGTTCTATCTCACATTTAAAGAGAATGGCAATTTTTTTTTTGTTTCTTCATATAATTTCAAAATTTGCTCTGGAATTGTTCGTCTCTGATTATGTGCAAGTCTTGGAAAACAAAGTTAAACTCCTTGTTCCACATTCTTTGTTGGCAAGAACATGAAACATTTACACAAGTCAATCAAGAAAGCAAAAAGTTGCAACTCTTATCTTGGGAACCTCGAGGAAGATTGACAAATCTCATTCCTTGTGTCATTAGTCACTGCTACCTGTACTGCCTGGAGGTGACACTGGAGTGTCATAGAGTCATAAAGTCATAGAGATGTAAAGCACGGAAACAGACCATTCGGTCCAGCTCGTCCATGCTGACCAGATAGGCTAAATTAAGGCTGCAAGCAGATTATCTCAAACTGTTGCTAGGGAATGAGTTGCTAAAGTGCAGAGTTTGGAATGGGGACTAAAAGCAATGGCTTTCAGCTTCCCAATAATTAACTGGAAGAAATTTCTGCTTGTCCAGTCAGGAATTGCTGGAAAAGCTCAGCAGGTCTGGCAGCATCCAGGGAGAACATTCCAGAACATTCCAGAAGTAATTCCATGGGCGGCTGGAGAGGTGGCCCATTTCCCTCTAAACCCTTCCTATTCATATACCCATCCAGATACCTTCTAAATGCTGTAATTGTACCAGCCTCCATCACTTCCACTGGCAGCTCATTTCATAAATGCACCACCTTCTGTGTGAAAAAGTTGCCCCTTAGGTCTCTTTTAAATCTTTTCTCTTTCACCTTAAACCTATGCCCTCTAGTTTTGGACTCCCCTACCCTGGGAAACGATCTTGACTCTTTATCCTATCCATGCCCCTCATGGTTTTATTAGTCTCTATAAGGTCACCCCTCACCCTCCAATCCTCCAGGGAAAACAGCCCCAGCTTATTTAGCCTCTCCCTATACAGGTGACCCCCCCCATATCCAAGACCTACTGTGGAAGCCTGAAACCGCGGATAGTAGCGAACCCTGTCATTTAACTGGGAAACCCACCTCTCCAGCCGCCCATGGAATTACTTCTGGAATGTTCTGTGTAATATTTTTGGGCCCAGTAGATGGATAACTGAAACCGTGGAAACCAAATCCGCAGATACTAGGGTTCTACTGTAGCTCAAACCCTCTGACCCTGGCAACATCCTTGTAAATCTTTTCTGAACCTTTTCAAGTTTGACAACACCTTTCCTGCAGCAGGGAGAGCAGAGCTGACTGCAGAATTATTCAATTATTCTTGTTTAATGTGGTGTTAGGTGATAGAATAATACTCATAGTTGTGTTTGGCTCTGATGTGTGTTTCACGCCCTGTCACAGTACTGACTGACTCTTATCAAAGATACAATTGACATTCTAAGTGGCAGTCACAAAGGTTAACGCTTCCCTCATTGCCCTATTCACAGCCTTTGACATGATTGACAATATAATTAATCTCTGATGCCTGTTGACTGTCATCCAACTGGGTGGGACTGCTCTTGCATGATTCGATTCTTTTCTATCTAAGCGTCATCAGAGAAACACTTGCAATGGCTTCTTGTACTGCTCCCACTCCTTGACCTCTGCTGACCCCAAGGATCCACCCGTGGCCTCCTCCTATTTCTCATCAATCAGTGAGACTATGTTCGCTTTCACATGTCCGCTGAGGACCTCCCAGCCCTCCATCAGCCACCATCGCTCCTCTAATGTCCAATCGTCAGTTTGCTTCTCTGAGGAAGGTTCATTCGACCTGAAACGTTAACTTTGATTTCTCTCCTTGGATGCTGCCAGACCTGCTGAGCTTTTCCAGCAATTCCTGACTGGACAAGCAGAAATTTCTTCCAGTTAATTATTGGGAAGCTGAAAGCCATTGCTTTTAGTCCCCATTCCAAATTCTGCACTTTAGCAACTCATTCCCTAGCAACAGTTTGAGATAGTCTGCTTGCAGCCTTAATGCTACTCTAATATTACTGAGCCCCTCTTCCGGTGGATGTGGAAGTCCCAACCCTAGAGTTGTCTCTGCGCTTTTGCTTTTCAAGTGATCCGCAACCAGGAGGGATTGTTGATTGATTAATTGAGGAAGGATGGTACATCGAAATCAGGAAGACATTCCATCTCACACATATTCAGTCTGATGGCTATGAGACTATAATGGGATCCAGAGACTCTGATTCGATGCTGTGTGCTCCATCTGGTTATACCCTGCTGTAGAACAGAATTGTGCTTTGGTACAACTCCATGAATTACTCGGCCATATCAGAGAGCAATTAAAAGTCAACTGTAGGCCAGACCAAAGAAGGATGGGAGGTCTCCTAAAAGACATCAGTAAAGCAAGTAGGTCGCTGCAACAATCATGGTCATCATTCTTGACATATTCCAAATTTGTTTAATAAAATTTAAATTCAACAGTTTGGCCCTCTTGTGACACAGTGGTAGTGTCCCTGCCCCTGGACCAGGAAGCTGGGTTCAAATCCCAACTGCTCTGGAGGTGTTTAATAACATCGCTGAGCAGGTTGGTTAGAAAAAAAAAGTTTTAAAAAATCCTTCTTAGAGGCCCCCTTGTGGTGCAGTGGTAGTGTTCCCACCCTTGGACGAGGAGTCCAGGTTCAAGTCCACCTGCTACTGGCTGTGTAATAACACCTCTGATCAGGCTTAGAAAAAATAAATTCAACAGTTATCATGGTTGGGTTTAGAGTTGTAGAGCTTTGGTCTATGCCTCTGGTTTACACATCCTGAATCTTGATATTGCAACCACTAATATCTTTAAAGGTCAGGTATGTGCCGTTCTGAAGTGATCCAAATTGATATATTTTGTTACACATATTCATATCCAGTTTAAAGAGTCAGGTAAATTTAATTAAATTTGTAAAAAAGACGGCTTGGACTCAATATGATACCTTTGGGGTATGTGGGATTTGAACTTGAATCTTCTGATCTATATATAAGAGTACAAGGCACTGCAAGACCCTCGGCCATAATGCCGAATTAACATGGTTGTCTCATTTGGAAGTAATTGTGACTGATGGAGGTTGTCATTATGACAGAGCATTATTTACACTGTCTGGCTCTGCACACCACCGTAAATTCCTTTGCGCTCCCTCTCTTAAATATTAGAAGAAATGTTTAACTGCATTCTACTCTTCACTATTTGAGTCCAGAGGTTGGTCAGCTTAGCGTGGGCTCAGTTCCTGATGTTACCATGAAGGATTACAGAGGAGGAAGTGCTGGATGTCTTGAAATACATGAAGGTGGATAAATCCCCAGGACCTGGTCAGGTGTACCCTAGGACTCTGTGGGAAGCTAGAGAAGTGATTGCTGGGCCCCTTGCTGAGATAGTTGTATCATCGATAGTCACAGGTGAGGTGCTGGAAGACTAGAGGTTGGCTAACGTGGTGCCACTATTTAAGAAGGGTAGTAAGGACAAGCCAGTGAGCCTGACCTCGGTGGTGGGGAAGTTGTTGGAGGGAATCCTGAGAGACAGTATGTACATGTATTTGGAAAGGCAAGGACTGATTAGGAATAGTCAACATGGCTTTGTGTGCGAGAAATCATGTCTCACAAACTTGATTGGGTTTTTTGATGAAGTAACAAAGAGGATTGATGAGGGCAGAGCAGTAGACGTGATCTATATGGACTTCAGTAAGGTGTTCGACAAGGTTCCCCATAGGAGACTGATTAGCAAGGTTAGAGTTCACGGAATACAGGGAGAACTAGCCATTTGGATACAGAACTGGCTCAAAGGTAGAAGACACAGGGTGGTGGTGGAGGGTTGTTTTTCAGACTGGAGGCCTTTGAGCAGTGGAGTGCCACAAGGATCAGTGCTGTGTCCACTTCTTTTCGTCATGTATATAAATGATTATGTGAGCATAAGAGGTAATGTTAATATCTTTGCAGATGACACCAAACTTGGAGGTGTAGTGGACAGCGAAGAACGTTACCTCATATTACAAAAGGATCTTGATCAGATGGGCCAATGGGCTGAGAAGTGGCAGATGGAGTTTAATTCAGATGCGAGGTGTTGCATTTTGGGAAAGCAAATCTTAGCAGGACTTATACACTTAATGATAAGGTCCTCGGGAGCTAAACAAAGGGACCTTGGAGTGCAGGTTTATAGTTCCTTGAAAATGGAGTCGCAAGTAGATAAGATAGTGAAGAAGGCATTTGGTACGCTTTCCTTTATTGGTCAAAGTACTGAGTACAGAAGTTGGGAGGTCATGTTGCGGCTGTACAGGACACTGGTTAGGCCAAAGTTGGAATATTGCATGCAATTCTGGGCTCCTTCCTATCAGAAAGATGTTGTGAAACTTGAAAAGGTTCAGAAAATATCTACAAAGATGTTGCCAGGGTTGGAGGATTTGAGCTACAGGGAGAGGCTGAACAGGCTGGGGCTGTTTTCCCTGGAGCGTCGGAGGCTGAGGAGTGACCTTATAGAGGTTTACAAAATTATGAGGGGCATGGATAGGGTAAATAGGCAAAGTCTTTTCCCTGGGGTCGGGGAGTCCAGAACTAGAGTGCATTGGTTTAGAGTGAGAGGGGAAAAATATAAAAGAGATCTAAGGGGCAACTTTTTCACGCAAAGGTGAAGCGTGTATGGAATGAGCTGCCAGAGGATGTGGTGGAGGCTGGTACAATTGCAATCTTTAAAAGGCATTTGGATGGGTATATGAATAGGAAGGGATAGGAGGGATATGGGCCGGGTGCTGACAGGTGGGGCTAGATTGGGTTGGGATATCTGGTCGGCATGGACGGGCTGGACCGCAGGGTCTGTTTCCAAGCTGTACATCTCTATGACTCGTCAGGGAAGACAATGGCGCCTTTACCTTTCTTTGGGTACAACTGATGACTGTGTTTCAATAAAATAAATTAGAGACGAGAATGAATAAAATTCCCAGGGAAACAAAAACAGGCACCTTAATGAATCATGGTAATTTTCTTAGAATCCGTACAGCGTGGAAACAGGCCATTCGGCCCAACAGGTCCACACCAATCCTCCAAAGAGCAACCCATCCAGACCCATTCCCTTACCGTACATTTATTCCTGACTAGCGCACCTAACCTCCACAACCCTGAACACAATGGGCAATTTAGCATGACCAATTCACCTAACCTACACACCTTTGGATCACCCAGACACAGGGAGAATATGTAAGCTCCACACAGACAGCCACCTGAGGCTGGAATCGAACCCGGGTCCCTGGTACTGTGAGGCAGCAGTGCTAACCACTGAGCCACCATACCGCCCAAACGTGCAGGTGGATTTGAACCAACATCGGGGGTCCTGTAATTATCCATATGTATAGCCAAATGGGGAACAACAGTCATAATAACTTGAGTTTACATTGCCCCCTCAAGCCATTAAAACACCCTGAAGTGCTTCGGGGTGTGTAATCAGATGAAGGTGAACTCAGTGGTCGCCGGGGTAAACATTCAGCTTCCTGGGAGCTGTCAGCCAAACAGGACTTGGCTACCCCTTTCACGGAGGAGGACCAGGCTGCTGCTGGAAGTACATCATTCCTGGAGTCTCAGAACTTGTGGGAAAACCCAGCACCAATGTCCAGGCTGTTGGAGGGAGAAGGTGCGGTTTAGATTGGGGGAGGGGTGGGGATTAGCATGGACAGTAGGGGGTTGAAAGCAAGGCCAGGTGGCTGGCTCCCAGTGTGTACCTGCTAGCCTTATCTCCAGTCCCTCAATCAGGTGCTGGGAACCCTTTGATCAAGGGCCCAGTCTCCAAACTGGTAAGCTTCCCGCTTTCAGGAATGCTGTATGGAGTCAGACCCACCTGGACACCTGGTTTATCCCAGCAGTGATGGGCTGAGGATCTTGGGTCATCCTTATTTGGCCATGTGAGACCCTCAGCTCTCAGGAAGTTGGCAGTGAGGTGGAGGCAGTGGGATTTGAGTACATTATCTCTCAGTCTACTTAAATGCTCCTTCTATCTCTTACACCACCACCACTGGGAGCAAAATATTTACCTCCAGTACCAGAGAAGTTGTCATCCGGGCAGGTAGGACATTTGCTTGGCTCAGACCCTGACCTCATGACCTTTGTTCTCCATTTTTCTTACATTCTCCTCCCCCTGTTGCTTGAGTCGTGTTTAACCCTCATCCGGGAGGAGCCATGCTGACCCGTCTGACCCCTTCACTTGCACCTCTTTTACATCTTTGTTTCTCTTTCACCAAATTATCAACCCCTTTGTCATCTGTGCTGGCTTCTACACCAATGATCTCCTCGTTCCATCTCCATCTTGATAAAATAAATATAAAATGCACCCATTTTCCAGCTCCTTCAATTCTGAAGGAGAGTCATGTCAGGCTTGAAAGATTAACTCTGTTTTCTGATCCCCACAGGTGCTGCCAGACCTGCTGAGTTCCTCCTGCATTCTAGAATCAGAATCCCTACATTGTGGAAACAGACCATTCAGCCCAACAAGTCCATACCAGTAGTCCGAAGAGCATCCCACCCAGACTCACCCGTCTACAACCCTGCATTTCCCATGGCTAATTCACCTAAGCAGCACATCTTTGGACTATGGGAGGAAACCAGAGCACTTGGAGGAAACCCACATAGACACGGGGAGAATGTCTCTGTGGAGCTTGCACAGTCACGGTGGGCAGCACGGTGGCACAGCGGTTAGCACTACTGCGTTACAGCGCCAGAGACCTGGATTCAATACCCGCCTCAGGCGACTGACTGTGTTGAGTTTGCACATTCTCCCTGTGTCTGTGTGGGTGTGCTCCGGTTTCCCCCCACAGTCCAAAAGCGTACAGGTTAGGTGAACTGGCCACGCAAAATTGCCCGTAGTATTAGGTGCAGGGGTAAATGTAGGTTAATGGGTCTGGGTGGGTGCGCTTCGGCTGGTCGGTATGGGCTTGTTGGGTGGAAGGGCCTGTTTCCACACTGTAAGTAATCCAATCTAATCACCTGAGGCTGGAATTGAACCCAGGTCCCCGGCGCTATGAAGGAGAACTGTGAGCCACTGTTCTGCCATTCATAGAGTTATAGAGATGTACAGCATGAAAATAGACCCTTCGGTCCAACCTGTCCTTGGTGACCAGATATCCCAACCCAATCTAGTCCCACCTGCCAGCACCCGGCCCATATCCCTCCAAACCCCTCCTATTCATATACCCATCCAGATGTCTTTTACATGTTGTAATTGTACCAGCCTCCACCACTTCCTCATTCCATACACGTATCACCCTCTGTGTGAAAAAGTTGCCCCTTAGGTCTCTTTTATTTCTTTCCCCTCTCACCCAAAACCTATGCCCTCTAGTTCTGGACTCCCCAACCCCAGGGAAAAGACTGTGCCTATTCATCCTATCCATGCCCCTCATAATTTTGTAAACCTCTATAAGGTCACCCTTCAGCCTCCGACACTCCAGGGAAAACAGCCCTAGTCTATTCAGCCTCTCCCGATAGCTCAAATCCTCCAACCCTGGCAACATCCTTGTAAATCTTTTCTGATCCCTTTCAAGTTTCACAAACATCTTTCCGATAGGAAGGAGACCGGAATTGCATGCAATATTCCAACAGTGGCCTCCCCAGGAATCAATTTGGTGAACCTTCAAAGTACTTTTTCTCAAGCGAGTATACCTTTTCTTAAATTTAAAACAAAAGTGCACGTAACACTCTGGGTATACTCTCACTAAGGTCCTGTACAAGAGCAGTAAGGCTTCTTGCTCCGGTACTCAAATCTCTTGAAACAGGTACAAAGCAAGACGGAGAACTGGCGAGAAAAGGGGAATGCTACAGTTTGGGATCAACATTACACAAAGCACAAGACAAGAGTTGGATGAAGAGTGTGTGGAAGATACAACGAGCTGAACTATTTCAGAGTTCTCAGCCGACTTTACGGCCTGTGGACATCACAAAGACAGAAAAGAGCAGGGCCAATGAGAACGAGAACTTTAAGATCAAAGTGTTTGTGGACAGTGAGGCAATGCAGGATGGTGATGGGGAACTGATGAGTGAATTACACCGTCATACTTTACAATCACGCTTCATAGAACCCCTATACCGTGGGGCAGGCCAATTGAGTCCACACCAACCCTCCAAAGAACATCCCACCCAATCCCATCCCTCTTTGCTATCCCTGTAACCCTGCATTTCCCATGGCCCACTCACCCTGACCTGAACGTCTTCGGATTGGGGGAGGAAACCAGAGCACCCGGAGGAAACCCACCCAGACACGGGGAGAAACTCCACACAGACAGTGGCCCGAGGGTGGAATTGAACTGAGGTCCCAAGCACTGTGAGGCAGCAGTGCTAACCACTGAGCCGCCATGATGACATGATTGCAAGAGCCAACTCCACAAAACCTCTTTCCACATTTATTTTAAACTCTCCAGCAGCAGTGAGCCTGTGAGCAGTAGCCTGTGTGAGCTGCGGAGTGTGTAAAGGGGAAAGTGAGCCTGCAAGTCCAAAGGCTGAAACCCTTAGTATGAAAGCTGTGGGGTCCCGTTTCCAATGATCTTCTTGTTGGTCGCAAGTCGGTCAATGAACAGGGTGGATGCTGGAATGGAGTTTTGTCATGACATCTGGCTAATTTGGCAGGGTAATTAATGACAGTCTGCTTTGATGTGCCGGTAGTGCCTTGTACGCTGAAGTAATATGAGCCAGCATAAGACTTGCTGACGTGTGGGGGAGCTGGATGGAGGTGTGCTGTGATATATGACTGAGCTTTGGCTAGTGTGATAAGCACACCAGCAAAAGTGTGACATGTACAATCCCAGGAACAATCGCAGTCTTTCAGATCCGACTCCTCATGCAATCTAAATGTTGAAAACAAACACTGAAGCATGTTTCACAATCACATCATGGAAATAAGACATGGAGCAAGTGCTAATTTTACAGTATGTGACCGTGAGGCCTTATTTTTGAGCTAGTTATGTCAACTAAAAGGGGAGAGCTGCTTACTTCTTCATGGGTGCTAATCACACAAGGTTTTTGTTTACTGATTCATAGGCTGAGGGTATTGTTGGTTAGGCCTGCATTTATTGCCCACCAGAGGGCAGTTGTGAGTCAACCGCATTGCTGTGGGTCTGGAGTCACATGTAGGCCAGACCAGGTAAGGTGTAGCGGTTTCCTTTTCTAAGGGATGCTGATGTGAACCAGATGGTTATTCCTGGCACCATCTGCTGTGGTGGTGATTGAACCTGGTCCCCCAGAGCATGGGCCAGCTTCTGTGGATTAACAGTCCAGTACCACTAGACCACCATCTCCCCTTAAAGACATGACTTAAGCCCTATTAAGGACATTTAGATCAGTAATTAGCAGGTCAACTGTTTATTTTAATCCAGGTAACATCTCAGATTGGCCAAGATCGAATTGAAAGCAGGGACTGGCTTCTGTGGTTGATTGGCATCCCCCAGCCCTTGTTTCTATCTTACTTTCTGATGTCAACAGGCCCTCAGGACCAAATGTAGAGCCAAGACCTGATGGCTGGGATTGACCTGATTGTTCAGAAAATCTAAGGTCAAAGTTGCCACGGTCTACCAGATCAGAATGCTGCTGTCTCATTCCAGAGAGGCAAACAATTGGTGGTGGTTTAACCTGAGGGTCACCGTGCCTCAGTGAGGGGAGAGAGGGGATAAGATAGCTTTGACAAATAGAGTTAAGGAGAATCCAAAGGGTTTTTACAAATACATTAAGGACAAAAGGGTAACTAGGGAGAGAATAGGGCCCCTCAAGGATCAGGAGAATCGCCGTTTCGGGCATAAGCCCTTCTTCAGGAAGCCCTTCTGCTCCTTTGGTGCTGCCTGACCTGCTGCGCTTTTCCAGCAACACATTTTTCAGCTCTGATCTCTCAGCATCTGCAGTCCTCACTTTCCCCTCAAAGATCAGCAAGGTGGCCTTTATGTGGAGCTGCAGGAGATGGGGCAGATACTAAACGAGTATTTTGCATCAGAGTTTACTGTGGAAAAGGACATGGAAGATATAGAATGTAGGGAAATAGATGGTGACATCTTGAAAAAAGACCCTATTACAGAGGAAGAAATGCTGGATGGCTTGAAACACATAAAAGTGGGTAAATCCCTAGGACCTGATCAGGTGTACCACTTGTATTTGTATCATTGAGAAGGAGAATCCCTCACGGTAACCTCAGCAGGTGTGGGAGTTGAGCCTCTGCCATTAGCGTCACTCTGCCACAACCCAATCCTGATCAGCAAATTTACCACACGGTAGAAGTGGCTCAGTGTGGTCACAAGACCAGAAAATATAGGAGCAGAATTAGGCCGTTCAACCCATCAAGTCCGCTCTGCCATTCGATATACTTCTCATTTTCCTGCCTTCTCCCTGCGATCTCGATCCCCTTACTAATCAAGAACCTAGCTACCTCCATCTTAAATGCAATCACTGACGTGGCCTCCACAGCCCTCCATGGCAATGAGTTCCACAGATTCGCCATCCCTCTGGCTGAAGAAATTCCTCCTCATCTCAGTTTGAAAGGATCATCCTTTCACCCTGAGGCTGTGCTCACAGGGTTGGCCTACACCCTCCAACAGGGGTCTTTAGACTTTATGGTAGGAGTGGCTGATAGTGACTCCAGGCACTTCCACTCAGCTGCTTGCACTACGTAACTCCAGGAGACTACTGTAAGCTGTCATTCTGCTGTTTCCAGGGATTCCCTTTCTTTCAATCGCCCTACACTTCAATCATTAACTTTGACAGTCACCTTCCCTCGTCTTCAGTGACCCCTCTGCTTCAGATACCACCAACACCCCCCTCAGACACCTTTTCCCCTTCAACTACCCTCCTTCCCTTCAGCCACTTCAATCACTCCAACTTCAGTCAGCCAGCCTCCTAACCCCAACCCCCCCGACCTTGAGCTTAGTGGTTCACACTGCTGCCTCACAGCGCCAGGGAAGCAGGTTCAATTCCAGCCTCGGGCAACTGTCTGTGTGTAGTTTGCACATTCTCCTCGTGTCTTCTTGGGTTTCCTCCAGGTTTCCTCCCACAGACCAAAGGCGCTCAGGCTAGGGTGGATCGACCATGCTAAATTGCCCATTGTGTCCAGGGATGTGGTGGTTTGACCATGGGAAACACAGGGATAGGGTGAGACACTCTTCAGAGGGCTAGTGTGGACCAACTGGGCCAAATGGCCTCTTTCTTCACTATAGGAATTCATTGGTTCCAGACTCATTCCAGTCCCACTGCGTGATTGCTAAAACTCCTGTGAGCAACATTCCCACTTTCTTTGGAGTACACTGGTGATTCACTTAAATGCATAGTGTCTTTAAAGGCGCATGCACTGCTGCACACAAGCAACAATCTCATGGGAACCAACCTATGTTCAACCTGCGCAGGCTCCTTTCTCTTTGAAGATTACCTCTGAGCTCTGCCTGCCTGCTTGTTCAGTCCTGTGGCTGGACAGACACATTTCAATCTTACCGAAGGCCGTGAATGTTAAACAGCCAAACATTACCACCAAGGCACTGCTGAACGTAGCGATGACTGCATCACAGAACTAGGAAAGAGCCTGTTTAAACTTGATTGAATGTCTATCTAAGTGTTTGAAGAGGGTAGTGAAATTTCAGAGGGCTTTTTTCTCTCAGTATGAATGCAATTCAGGAGCAGTTGGGTCTGAAACTATCCAAAGCAGAGTTGCTGTTGGATAAGTGGCAATTTGCAGTGAGCAGGTGTTTTTGCTGCAATTACCTAAATCTTTGAAACGTCATTTTTGTATTTGCATTACAAAACGCTTGTAATGCAATATGCTGTTTGCAGTGAAGTGACACCATAGCAATGCTGATCACATCATTGCAGATGTCTGCGTTTACGTACATGGGCAAAATGTCTTCCAAATACCTCACCATGGCAGCACCGATTAGTTTTAGAGTCAGTGTTGTACAGCACAGAAACAGACCCTTCAGTCCGATACACCCATGCTGACCAGACACCCTAAATTAATCTAGTCCCATTTACCAGCACATCCCTCTGAACCCCTCCTATTCTTATACCCATCCAGATTCCTTTTAAATGTTACAATTGTACCAAAAATTTCCTCATTCCATACACGCACCACCATCTGTGTGAAAAAGTTGCCCCTTAGGTCCCTTTTAAATCTTTCCTCTCTTACCTTAACCTTACGACCTCTAGTTTTGGACTCTCCTATCCTGGGGGGAAAAAAAACCCTTCTGTAAAAGCATTACAGCAGCTGGAGATTGTCAGAAGTCACATGAAATCGCGTTACAGCCCAACAGGTTTATTTGAAATCACACAAGCTTTTGGAAGACCTGATGAAGGGGCAGCGTTCCGAAAGCTTGTGGTTTCAAATGAACCTATTGAACTGTAACCTGGTGTCATGTGACTTCTGGAGAAGCACAGCCGGTCAGGCAGCATCTGAGGAGCAGGAGAATCGACGTTTCAAGCATAGGCCCTTCATCGGGAATGCCTCCGTTTCTCCTAGTCGGGTGACTTCTGACTGAATTCATCCCAATTATTTAGGAGATTGTTCCTATCTCACACAGCTTCTGGAAGCAACAGGAAGTATATCATGTCTGGATGATGGATCTTAGGCCTCCCCAGGTTGAACTGAGTACTCCTGAGGAGTTGGATTAGGATCGTAGAGACACGGAATTGTCTCCATGGTCGTGTCTTCTCCTTTTTCTGGATATTGGAGTTAGGAGAGGGTGAGTGGGTGCAGCAGGGAAGGGATACAAAGAATAGTTTGAAGCATTGGGCTCAACATAACCAGTGGAAACCTTGGACTTGATAACTTTGACAGGCAAAGGTAAATCAAAATACTAACATAAATGCAAGCACAATGGTCCAGATATTTTGGAATTAGATTCAATCCCAGCCTAGCTTGATGAAAAGGAAATTTCTAACCTTTCAGAAATGGTGCTGGGAATCCTACCTATGTTCCTATTGAATATGTTCCCAAAACGCTCTGTTAATAAACGGTCATTGCAAGATGCATCACAGAATAAGTGAATGGATAGTGAAAGCAATGGGGGAATAAATAGAAGTCAAGAGTGGTGCAGAAAAGAGGTTTAGGGATTTTGTTTTAAAGGATAACAAGGGGCAACTGGCTCATCAAAACTTGACCATCATCTACTGGCCTGGATGGGCAAGCTGCTGCAACACTCAAGAAGCTTGACATCATCCAGGACAAAATAGCCCGCTTGGATAATGCTGATCCAGCACCTTCATCATTCACTTCCTCTACCATCGATGCTCTGTAGCCGCAGTGTGTACTATGTACAAGATGCACGGCAGAAGTTGTCCAAGCCTCCTTAGACAGCACCTTATAAACCCATGACCTCTACCAAGTACAGGGTCAATCACCACTTTTTGTAAGTTCCACTCCAAGTCACATACCTCCCTGACTTCAGACTACATCACCATTCCTTCATTGCCGTTGGGTCTTAAGTCCCGGAGTTCCCTCCCTAATGGTACTGTTGATGCAGCTGGACTGTTCAAGAAGGCAGCTCATCAGCACTTTCTCAAGGGCAGTTAGGGATGAGCTGGCTTGGTCAGCCACACCACATCCTGTAAAAAAATAAGTAGAGCTTTAGTACTGCATCCCAGACGTTAGATTTAGGAGAGACATTAACAGTTAGTTTAGGAAATAGAACATAGCAGGGAGTGCTTTTTAAAAGGTTGGCTCTTTTTAATGCCAAGTTATATTTTGCCCCCAATCCACATTGCACCTAATCTGGGAGTCACTGATGATCTAGGTGTTTAAAATGGGGCAGTGCTTCATTAGACATTTCAAATACGCGTTTTCGAAACAAAACTTTGAAAAATACCATCAACTGTGTACCCCCCAACACCTTAGTGAATGCATTCAGTGAACTGCTGAACGTCCTCTGCAATAGCTGCTCCCACTGAGAAAAAGATGAGATCAATTCCAGACATTGCTGGAAGAACTCAGCAGCTCAGGAAGCATCTGTGCAAAGAGAAAGCTGATGTTACGTTTCGGGTCCAGTGACCCTTCCTCAGAACACCCTTCTTCTTCTGTTCTGAAGTAGGATCACTGGACCCGAAACGTTGACGCTGCTTTCTCTCCACTGACACTGCCTGAGCTGCAGTGTTTCTCCAGCAATTTCCTATTTTGTTTCTGATTTCTAGCATGCCCAGCTGTTTGGGGCTTTTTTTTTTGGGGGGGGGGGATGAATTCCTGATTGGCTATTTGAATGAATCTGGCGATTTTCTAACATCAGAAATGTGGTTGAAAACTAAACAAGTGGAAGTCCAATCCTGTTTAATACCTCTACCTGTGTGTCCCAACTCACCCCTAATTCCTGCCCCATAACATGTGCTGACACTGGTCTACAATTAGTCTCAGTGTTCAAAACTATCATCACATGCTCAACTCTAACATAACACGATGGTTCCCTTTAAATATAAAAACAGTGGGCCTTGATACACGGTGATTGTGGTGAAGGAAATACCTTTTCTTTCAGGATATTGACTCTCTACAGTAATATTTATGTTTTACTCTGTACTTGTTTAAAATCGCACATCTTCTTCCGGACTTTTGCAGCTCAGTGGGACAGGCTTTACTTTTAGTTACAGTTAATGCTTTCTTTGCCATCTCAGCCTTTACCATAACAGAGGTTACCAACGCTTCCTGCCCTGTGAAAATGGCTCGGGGATGTTACCAGTCATAGCTGCAGTTGTCCACGGGTTTGATTCTTCGGAAAAGTAAAGGAAAATTATAATTACAGACTCATCACCATTTGGGGTCTGCTCAGTTCTCGCCTTGTGACAGCGGATATGTCGGAACGTTTCTTGCCAGTTTGTCAGCGTTCGCTAGGAGGGTTTGTCTTGTTTAAAAAAAAAGAAACTTTTCTCTTGCTTTGTAGTCCCCCCTTCCCCCCACATCGTTGACCTCACAGAGACTGATGTGTGCAGAAATAATACCATGTCTTCAGCTAAGTGGATTTTAAACACCTTAAATCAGAAGGCAGTGCAAAGAGTAACTTGTTCCCTTTGAAGTTGCAAAGCAGCAGAAGCATGATGTAATGAATGGAGAGAAATGAAGGGTTTTCACACAGGTTCATCAACATTCCACTGTCTTTAAATGTCTTGGCTAGAATGCTTGCACAGGCTGAACAGTGGATTTTTAACCTTCAGCCCAGATTCTCCCATTTGGATGTGAGTCATTTTAAATCTCTACATCTGATCAATGTAAAATTCCCTCTCAGGGCTAAATTACAGCTGGGGCACACTGTATGATCTGTCAGTTGGTGGTAATTTTCCGGCAGGGTTGTAACTCATAGCCGTGAGCTAAATGACTGCAAACAGCTGCCTCACACTAGCCATCCCTGCATACTCCACACCCTCATACCTTAAACCCAATGGGCACACAATCTGCGTCATGCTTAGTTAGATCCTTTCGCTTGTCAATCCTGATGACCCCACAAGAATGGGCATCTGCCCATCCTCACAAGCAGGCTTGCTCTGCTGTCGCTCTGAGTGGTCCAGTCTGAACACGTTTTAAAGCAGATGCAAAGGTTTTACCTTTCAGACGTCGCTGATTATAACCCTGTGTCAGAGATTTTTTTGGCTCAGCTCTCTGCTTGTGATCTGCCTTTGGCTTTTTGAACTGTTGGAAGCTGTGTAAACAGAGTGGGTGTGAGAGTGAGGTTGCTGACCTGATGGCTAGGACATACCATTAGTTAAAAGGAATCAAATTTAACCCTTGAGTCGCCAATGCCAGATTCGTATTTAATCCTTCAGCCACGAATGCCAATTTTGTGTTTAATCTTTTAGCCAGTTTCACATTTTACCCTCATTTCACCAACACCAGCTCCATTTTGCCTTACTTTGTTTTCTAAACGTTTTGACTTTAAAGTTTGGTCCTCATAATTGGGTTTTACTTTGGCTGAGAGGTGGAAGTGTGGTGCTGGTGGAAGAATAAACCTTTGCATCAACAGACTTCTGTTTCTCTCTGAAGTTAGGGACTGACAATTTTCGTCTCCATGCAAAGTAAAAGAAACAAGACTTCTGCAAGAAATCAGAGTTCATTCCCTGAGCACAAAGGACTATTTTTAATTTTCTTTTGTGTTGGACTGGGCTGGACAAAGTTAAAAATCACACAACACCAGGTTAGAGCCCAACAGGTTTATTTGAAAGCACACTAGCTTTTGGAGCACAAGTGGTTGAAGCAGCACTCCGAAAGCTAGTGCTTCCAAGTAAACCTGTCGGACTTTAACCTGGTTTGTGTGATTTTTAACTATTTTTAAAATAGTGAATTTTCTCATATGACGTGAGGTAGTGTCTCGGGTTGAGGGTACACATGACCAAGAGCTATGGATGGTGTCTTTTAATGTAGGGAGACTGTTGCCCTGAAGCTGCCACTTCAGGTAGCTGTCCAGGACGCTCTTCCACGCTTACGGCCTGTCGATAGTACGCAGAAAGGTTTTACAGGTTGATAAGCAAGCGTGTGTGCCTGTGTATCCCTTCCAGACTGCAGGGATTCTATAATTCTATGATACAGGTTGAGCCCACCTAGACTTTCCTTAAGGCAAGCTGCTCAATTCATTTATGTGGTAAATGTATTCTGAATGCATTTCCAGTAGCTTCTGTGAAGCAGAGGCAAGCCACTCCCCCCCCCCACCAAAAGCAAATGGTCATGGTGGATGAGAGACCCAGCAGCAGGATGAGGCAACAGGAGAATCACACAAAGGACTAGCTCAGTGAAAGAGAAGGAGCTGGCCATGCAGACACTGAAAATCAAATGGCTTGGGAAGATAGATCCAATGAAGGGACAATAGACAATAGACAATAGGTGCAGGAGTAGGCCATTCTGCCCTTCGAGCCTGCGCCACCATTCAATATGATCATGCTTGATCATCCTTAATCAGTATCCTGTTCCTGCCTTATCTCCATAACCTTGATTCCACTATCCTTGAGAGCTCTATCCAACACTTTCTTAAATGAATCCAGAGACTGGGCCTCCACCGCCCTCTGGGGAAGAGCATTCCACACAGCCACCACTCTCTGGGTGAAGAAGTTTCTCCTCATCTCTGTCCTAAATAGTCTACCCCTTATTTTTAAGCTGTGTCCTCTGGTTCGGCACTCACCCATCAGCGGAAACATGTTTCCTGCCTCCAGAGTGTCCAATCCTTTAATAATCTTATATGTCTCAATCAGATCCCCTCTCAGTCTTCTAAACTCAAGGGTATACAAGCCCAGTCGCTCCAGTCTTTCAGTGTAAGGTAATCCCGCCATTCCAGGAATTGACCTCGTGAACCTATGCTGTACTCCCTCAATAGCCAGAATGTCTTTCCTCAAATTTGGAGACCAGAACTGCACACAGTACTCCAGGTGTGGTCTCACCGGGGCCCTGTACAGCTGCAGAAGAACCTCTTTGCTTCTATACTCAATCTCTCTTGTTATGAAGGCCAGCATGCTATTAGCCTTCTTCACTATCTGCTGTACCTGCATGCTTACCTTCATTGACTGGTGTACAAGAACACCCAGATCTCTCTGTACTGCCCCTTTACCTAAATTGATTCCATTTAGGTAGTAATCTGCCTTCCTGTTCTTACCACCAAAGTGAATAACCATACATTTATCCACATTAAACTGCATCTGCCATGCATCTGACCACTCACCTAATTTGTCCAGGTCACCCTGTAATCTCCTAATATCCTCATCACATTTCACCCTGCCATCCAGCTTAGTATCATCAGCAAATTTGCTAATGTTATTACTAATACCATCTTCTATATCATTAACATATATTGTAAAAAGCTGCTGTCCTAGCATTGATCCCTGCGGTACCCCACTGGTCACTGCCTGCCATTCCGAAATGGAGTCGTTTATCATTACTCTTTGTTTCCTATCAGCCAACCAACTTTCAATCCAAGTCAGTATTTTGCCCCCAATACCATGCGTCCTAAATTTGCTCACTAACCTCCTATGTGGGACTTTATCAAAAGCTTTCTGAAAGTCCAGGTACACCACATCTACTGGATCTCCCTCGTCCATCTTCAGAGTTACATCCTCAAAAGATTCCAGAAGATTAGTCAAGCATGATTTCCCCTTCATAAATCCATGCTGACTCTGACCTATCCTGTTACTACTATCCAGATGTGTCATAATTTCATCCTTTATAATAGACTCCAGCATCTTTCCCACCACTGAGGTCAGACTAATTGGTCTATAATTTCCTGCTTTCTCTCTCCCACCTTTCTTAAAAAGTGGTATAACATTAGCCACCTGCCAATCCGCAGGAACTGATCCCGAATCTATCGAACTCTGGAAAATAATCACCAACGCATCCACGATTTCTCGAGCCACCTCCTTCAGTACCCTGGGATGTAGGCCATCAGGCCCTGGGGACTTATCAACCTTCAGACCTAACAGTCTCTCCAACACCAATTCCTGGCAAATATAGATTCCCTTAAGTTCAGGTCCTTCAGCCACTGTTACCTCAGGGAGATTGCTTATGTCTTCCCCGGTGAACACAGATCTGAAGTACCTATTCAATTCTTCTGCCACTTCTTTGTTCCCTGTAATATATTTCCCTGTTTCTGTCTTCAAGGGCCCAATTTTAGTCTTCACCATTTTTTTGCTTTTCACATACTTAAACAAGCTTTTACTATCCTCTTTTATATTATTGGCCAGTTTACCTTCGTACCTCATTTTTTCTCTGCGTATTTCCTTCTTAATAATCCTCTGTTGTTCTTTAAAAGCTTCCCAGTCCTCCGTTTTCCCACTTACCTTTGCTATGTTATACTTTTTCTCTTTTAACTTTATATGTTTCTTAACTTCCCTCGTCAGCCACAGCTGCCCATGCCTCCTCCTAGGATCTTTCTTCCTTTTTGGAATGAACTGATCCTGCAACTTCTGCATTATACACAGAAATATCCGCCATTGTTCCTCCACGGTCATCCCTGCTAAGGTATTACACCATTGAACTTTGGTCAGCTCCTCCCTCATAGCTCCATAGTTCCTTTTATTCAACAGAAATATTGTCACTTCCGATTGTACCCTCTCCCTCTCAAATTGCAGATTGAAGCTTATTGTATTATGGTCACTACTTCCCAATGGCTCCTTCACTTCGAGGTCCCTGACCAATTCTGGTTCGTTGCACAATACCAGATCCAGAATTGCCTTCTCTCTGGTCGGCTCCAGCTGTTCTAAGAATCCATCTCTGAGGCACTCCACAAAGTCTCTTTCTTGAGGTCCAATACCATCCTGATTCTCCCAGTCTACCTGCATGTTGAAATCTCCCATAAAGACTGTAGTAACATCTTTGCGACAGGCCAATTTCAGCTCCTGATTCAACTTACATCCGACAACCAGACTACTGTTTGGGGGCCTGTAGATAACTCCCAAAGAAGGTCTCTTTACCCTTAGTATTTCTCAGCTCTATCCACACTGACTCTACATCCCTGATTCTAGGTCCCTCCGCGCAAGGGACTGAATATCATCCCTTACCAACATGGCCACCCCACCACCTCTGCCCGTCAGTCTGTCCTTACAATAGCATTAGTTGGGCCAAAGGGCCTGTTTCCCAACTGTAGGGATTCTATGATGGAATGCAAAATGAATATTTTGAGAAGGTAAGAGTAGTCCTGAAAACTTTGATGGCAGTTAGACCAATTTTGAACAAGAAATGAGGATTCTCCAGGCCGACTATCAAGTTGTTGGGACATATTGTTGTTCAAGCACCAGGCATTACAGCCGAACCTCAGAGCAGCAACAGCGGTCAAACTGTTCCAATCATTCAGAAATCTACAGAGCTACATGGGTTCTTGGAAATGGTCAACCAACTGGGCAAATTCTTACCACATCTCCAAGGAACAGCTCCAAGGGCCAACTGGGATCCTTTGAACAGGTGAAAGGCCTGTGATAAGCTGAGAAATGGCAGAATTGATGCAGACAAATTTGTCAAAGCAAGAACAATTCAGATTTGGCAGAAGAAGAACCGGGTTGGTAAACTACTCAGTGCAACCAGCAGCAAAGCTAACATTGCAAGTCCGGTGATCCATGAAGAGGTAACTGCTTCCAAGGTGGTCATGAGAGATTTCGATACTTAATTCAGTTCTGCACACAATGTCAGAGAACTTAAGGAGTGGTTGCAGAAGTCAGAACAGAGCACAGATACATTTGTTGATAACTTATATCATGATTAGGGGCAAGTGTATCAGTGATGTCAGATATAGCAATTGGCTGAGTCAGGAAACGGCATTTTCCCGAAACGTTGATGCTCCTGCTCCTCGGATGCTGCCTGACCTGCTGTGCTTCTCCAGCCCCACACTCTCGACTCTAATCTCCAGCTTCTGCAGTTCTGACTTTCGCCTGAGTCAAGGAACAGTTCCATCATCCACTCTTCTGTTCCAGTTGGATTCAGCTACATGTAAATGCAAGATGGTTAGAGCAGATAGATAGATTGACCAAGCACTACAACAGTCATCGAGATTTTACATGGGATTCAAAATCAAGGATGTTCTTGACTGGGCAGGAATGTGTGCATGAATCTGAGATAAACTTCCAAGGTCAGTGCAGCAAAGAAAGAGGTCAATTCAGAACTGAAGTTGTAAAGTTGTTCGTGGCCTAGTGAAAGGCAAAGACAGCTTGTAAAACAATCCAGAGAGCCGATGCCAAGTCACTTCGCCTATTCATGACTAAACATATCTGGTAACGCTTCACAAGGAGGGATCTCGCTCATGACCGAGCCAGAGATGTGCTGTTCCTGATTGGTACCAGTTCCAAAATGGCTCCCTAAGAATTTGTCTGAACCTCACACAACAAAGTGAAGCTGAAAAGAGAGAGAGAGAGAGACATTCCTGAACATCAGCAGGAGGATTCATAACATCCCTACAGTGTGGAAGCAGGCCATTCAGCACATCATGTGCACACCAACCTTCCAAAGCACACCTCCTACCCTATAATTCTGCATTTCCCATGGTTTACTCAACCAGCCTGCACATCTCTGGATACTATGGGACAATTTAGCATGGCCCATTCACCTAACTGGCACACTTTTGGACTGTGGGTAAAAGTCTACACGGGCACAGGGAGAGCGTGCAAACTCCACACAGACAGTTGCCTAAGGCTGGAATTGAACCCAGGTCCGTGGTACTGTGAGGTAGCAGCACTAACCACTGAGCCACCATGTCAACCGCAGTTTGACAAAGAGGACCATTTTCTCCAAACCCAGTGCTAAAAATGGTTTCTGGAATTTACCATTGAATGTAGAATCTAAATACTTAATGACATTCATTATACCATTTATACAATATTGCTTTACACGTTTATCTTTCCTGTATCTGGAATAATCTAGTGAACAATGTCAAATATCTTAGAGGAATTCAAAGGCGTTATCTGCCAAATGGGTTGCTCCCTAATCTGCAATTCAGTGGCTCAGTGGTCAGCACTGCTGCCTCATAGCACCATGGTCCCAGGTTTGATCCTACCCTTAGGTTACAGTCTGTCTGGAGTTTGCCCATTCTCCTCCTGTCTGCATGGGTTTCCTCCCACAGTCCAGTGTAGCTTAGGTGGACTAACCATGGGAAATTGTCTCCCATTGGAAACCTGCTGAGGGTTTTCCAGGACTTTCTGTTTTTGTGCCATTAATAGGATAGACTAGCTATCTGTAGTGTCCAGCGATGTGTGGGTTAGCCAGGGGAAATGCAGGGTCACAGGGGTGGGATGGGTCTGGGCGGTATGTTCTTCAGAGTGTCATTGTGGACACAATGGGCTGAATGGCCTGCTTTTACACTGTAGGGATTCTACGATATCTGAGGGCGGCATGGTGGCTCAGTGGTTAGCACTGCTCCGTCACAGGACCAGGGACTCAAATTCGATTCCAGCCTTGGGCGACTATCTGTGTGGAGTTTGTACATTCTCCCCGTGTCTGCGTGGGCTTCCTCTGAGTGCTCCTGCTTCCTCCCACAGTCCAAGGTGTGCATGTTAGGTGGATTGGCCATGGGAAATTGCTCATGGTGTTCAGGGATGCGTGGGTTAGGTGCATTAGTCAGGGGTAAATGTAGTGTAATAGGGGAGGGGAATGGGCCTGGGCGGGTTGCTCTTTGGAGGGTCGGTGTGGACTAGGTGGGCCAAAGGGCCTGTTTCCCAACTGTAGGGATTCTATGATGGAATGCAAAATGAATATTTTGAGAGGGTAAGAGTAGTCCTGAAAACTTTGATGGCAGTTAGACCAATTTTGAACAAGAAATGAGGATTCTCCAGGCTGACTATCAAGTTGTTGGGACATATTGTTGTTCAAGCACCAGGCATTACAGCCGAACCTCAGAGCAGCAACAGCGGTCAAACTGTTCCAATCATTCAGAAATCTACAGAGCTACATGGGTTCTTGGAAATGGTCAACCAACTGGGCAAATTCTTACCACATCACACAAATAAAATGACCATTGGGATGATTGAGTGCAGAGCTGGAGCAAAACTTAGCAGAAGCCTTATGAGAATATAAGAGAAATGTTTATCTTGTGAGGAATTCTACCTCATTGTGATCCTGAACTACCATTCAGAGTAGTGGTTGATGCATTGCCCCATGGGTGAGGGGTGGTGCTATTCCAAGTGCCACCGACGATAGAAGATTCAGGTCAGGTCTAAAATGAGACGGTGCTTCAACAGAAAGCATGCAGGGAAATGATCAAGTCAAATCACTACATTGTTAAATATGCCAATAGTACCACAAGAGGACATGGGTGAAAATTTGCAAGAGCCATTTTGCCACGCATCTAGAGATGGAATGATGGTACGTTATATTTGAGAAAGAAACACTAGCCGCTACATGGGCTTGCAAACATTTTAAAATTATAAGCCATTAGTAACATTGTTAAACACCAAGGAAATAGTGAAAATGCTACTAAAGGTTAGCAGATTCAGATTAAGCCTCACACAGAATGTATTCAAGGAAGTTATCAAACCAAACCATATTACTATGTTGTTAAAAATATCAAAAGTACATGAACTGCAAGATGGTGAGAACTTTATTGATAAAACAGAGGCTTTCAGATTGTTGCCTGCAGCAGCAAGAAAACAGCAAGCAATTAGATGAGCTCAGTTAGATAATGTCACTTCTCACTGGAGAGAGGAGACAGGAAGAAGATAAAGGGATGTGCATTAGTTTCGATGAAAAGAAAATCATTTATAGGCTGGAAACCGAAAGAACTGTGGATGCTAGAAATCAGAAATGGAAACAGAAATTGCTGGAAAATCTCAGCAGATCTGGCAGCTTTTGTGGAGAGAAATTAGAGTTAGCGTTTTGGGTCCAGTGACCCTTCGTCAGAACACAGGTTACTCAACCCGAAACATTTATCTCTGATTTCTCTCCACAGACACGGCCAGACCTGCTGAGGTTTTCCAGCAATGTCTGTTTTTGTGTCATTAATAGGATGGACTAGTTATCCAGACATCTTGGAAGAGAACATGAACAAGGGACAATGATTCACAGACTGCAACTAAAAAGTTGGAGAACACAGATTCTTAACTACCTCCGAGGTAATTTAAATGTATGTTAAATTGAAATGCATGGAGCTAAATGTTATGTGAATAAGCATTTACCTTGGGCACCAGCAATCTCTCTTTAATAAAACATCTGAACTCCTGTACAATAACATAATTGCCTTGAGAAAGTGGAATATGCAACAAGCTTCTCAAATCTGCCAGTTTCCCCTCCATGTTGTTGAATAGACAAACACAAGAGGGCATATTTGTGGGGAAGACAAAACTTTGAGCGCTCCAATTTTGGAAAGTATTTTGAAACAAGTCGGCAGATTAAAAGCAGTCAAACTTTTCATTTCTTTACCAGCAATTACTTTCTCTGGATGGATTGATGCTGGTCATGCTTCAGCTGTCATTTCTCAGAATTTCATATTTGGAAAGCCACTGGCTTTCGGAATTCCTTCACTCTTTCTCAGGATATCCCGCTGAACAAACAGGAAGAACAATCATTGGCACTTTGAACTCCACACTTTCTCTTACCCGGCTGTTATTTTGCTCCAACTTGAGTTATCTGCCACAGAACTGATTGGAGCCAAGATGTTATATCAACTTTTTCGAAGGATATTACAGTATTTAAAGGACATTTCCCAGTGTAGTCACAGGGTTGAGTGATTTCAGCTTTGAGACATGATTGGAGAAACTGGGGTTGCAAATTGGAGCTCTGATACTCGTCTGCAAGCTACTTGGGCAGCTTGGTGGCTCAGTGGTTAGCACTGCTGCCTTGTAGTCATAGGGATTTGGGTTTGATTCCACCCTTGGCTGACTGTCTGTGTGGAGTTCTCCCCGTGTCTGCGTGTTTCTTCCCACAGTCCAAAGATGTGCAGGTTAGGTGAATTGGTCATGCTACATTGCCCTAAGTGTTCAGGGATGTGTAGGTTTGATGCAGTAGCTGAAAATGTGTTGCTGGAAAAGCGCAGCAGGTCAGGCAGCATCCAAGGAGCAGGAGAATCGATGTTTCGGGCATGAGCCCTTCTTCAGGAACGTCGATTCTCCTGCTCCTTGGATGCTGCCTGACCTGCTGCGTTTTTCCAGCAACACATTTTCAGCTTTGATCTCCAGCATCTGCAGTCCTCACTCTCTCCTTTCGTTCGGTGCAGTAGTCAGGAAATGTAGATTAACAAGGTTGGGGAATGGGTCTGGGTGGGGTACTCTTTAGTGTGGGCTTGTTGGGCCAAAGGGCCTGTTTCCACATTGTAGGTCGAAATCAATATCAATATTCTAATATTGATAGGTTAAGATCAGATTGGCAAAGAAACTCTTTTTCACAGTTTAGTGAATGTAAAATGTTAAAATCCTCCAATAAAGGATGAAACTAAACTTCCCAAACAACCCCAATTGCAGGAACCAATGAGCCTAAATCCTTTTCTTAAAATGCTCATTTTTTTCTTATTCTTTCATGCAACATTGTTGTCACTAGCTAGACCAAGATTTAGAGTCATAGAGCCATACAGCATAGAAACAGACCCATTGGTTCAACCAGTCCATCCTGAACGTAATCCCAAACTAAACTAGTCCCACCTGCCTGCTCCTGACCCACATCTCTCCAAATCTTTCCTATTCATGTATCGATTCAAGTGTCTTTGAAATGTTGTAATTGTATGCATTTCCTCAGGGAGTTGAAAACCATGCAAACCACCCTCTGTGTAAAATAAAAATGCCCCCAGGTCTTTTTTTAAATCTTTCTCCTCTCACCTTAAAAATGTGACCCCCAGTTTGGAAATCTCTCACCCTAGGAAAAAGACAATTGCCATTAATTCAATCTATAACCCTCATTATTTTATGAACTTCAATATGGTCGCCTCTCAACCTCCTACTCTCCAGTGAGAAAAGGTTCCAACCTATCCAGCTTTTTTTTCAATAACTCAAACCTTCCATACTTGGCAACATCCTGGTAAATCTCTTCTGAATCTTCTCCAGCTTAATAATAAACTTCCTATAACTGGGTGACCAGAACTGGGCATGGTATTCCAGAACATCATGAGAAGGAGGGATAGGGTGAATGCTCTCAGTCTTTTTCCCAGGGTTGGGGAATCGAGGACTAGAGGGCATCAGGTTAGGGTTAGAGGGGAAAGAATAAAAGGGAACCTGAGGGGCAACTTTTTTGCACAGAGGGTGGTACATATATGGAATGAACTGCCAGTGGCAGTAGCTCAGGCAGGTTCATTCACAACATTTAAAAGACATTTGGACAAATACATGGATAGGAAAGGATTAGAAAGATGGTGCAGGGAAATGGGGTTAGCGTGGATGGACACTTTGGTCAGCATAGACCAGTTTGGGCCGAAGGGCCAGTCTCTGCGCTGTTGGTCTCAATGTCTCTTAAGAGGCTTCACCAATGTCCTGTACAATCTCAACATGACTTTGTTGCCCATTCCTAATTGGCCATTTCAGAGGGTAGTTAAGAATCAACTACATTTCTGAGAATCCAGAGTAACACAGATCAGACCGGGTGAGGGCGGGCAAATCTCCTTCCCTGAACCAGATGGGTTTCACAATCCATCATAGAGACTAGCTTTCAATTCCAGGATTTGTAAATTGAATTTAAATTGGAATCACGCCCCCCCCCCCCCCCCCCCCAGTCTGGGACTCTAGATTACATGACAGGGAGACTGCCACAACATCATGATCTCACCTCTGTAGCAATCAAACTAAAATCAACATATGTTAAACATGAACTAACAGGCAAACCGCTTTCAGTAGGAAATATAAATTGCACTTTAAATAGCTGAGACAACACAGATAACTTTCACAAGCAACACTCAATAACAGCACTCATCACTCATCTGACCACTTGATAACAGCCTGGGACACAGTATACTCGGTTCTGTTTAAAAACATCCAACCAGTTCATCAGGGTAATAAAAGTAAAATAGGATGCAGGCTTCAAATCTGAAACAACACAGAGAAAACTGGGGAAACTTTTTTTTTTATTTCTGAAGAAGAGTCGCACTGCACTTGGAATGCTAACGCTGTTTTCCTCTTTCTGTAGATGCTGCTGAGTTTCTCCAACCTTCTCTATATTTATTTCAGCTCTTCGCACAACGTTGTTTTTTAGTTTCAGTCCTTTCAGTTAGCTCACACTCTGCTTCTCCGAGAGCCACTGTGTCTCTTACTGTTTAAGAGAAATCAAACTTGTACTTGCGCAATTCTGACTACAGGCTTACTCCTGATCTACCGAACAATTTTTTTCTTCCCAATTCCTGAACAATTGAAAGCACAGATTCATTTCTCAGAGGTCTCAGAAGTCAGGAAAACCAGTTCAGACCTTCCTCCCCAAAATGAGTCGATCAGAGAATGGATCCACGGTGGCTCAGTGGTTAGCACTGTCACCTCACAGTACCTAGGACCCTGATTCAATTCCATCCCCAGGTATCTGTATGTCTGGGGTTTGCACACTCTCCCTGTGTTGGTGTGAGGTTTCCTTGGGGTGCTCTGGTTTCGTCCACAGTCCAATGATGTGTTAGTTAAGTGGGTTGGCCTTGCTTAAGTTCCCCCATGGTGTGGAGGCTATGTGGGTTAGCCATGGGAAATGCAGGGAAGGGTCTGGGAGGCTTGGTGTGACCTTTATGGACCAAATGACCTGCTTCCACACTGAAGGGAATTTTACAAAATGGAGGAAAACTATGAGGAAGAGCATGTGGAATGAACTGAAGAACTTAAGCAGAGAAATAAAGGCTGGTGCACAGGAAAGAAGTTTTGGCGACATTGCTAATGTACAGAGAATAAAGGTTGGTCTAGTGTGAAAGAATTTGATTTTTATTTCCATTTATTATGTCAGTCCTTCTGCATGTTCAAGTGGGTCACCATTCAACATGATAACTGAGAACCAGTTTGGAAATATTAGTTGAGCACTATTTGTTTGGTTTGTCGCCTGAACTGCAGTCTGGTAACTAAGTTCAGAGACAATAACCACTTAAAACAATCTAACTGGATGGCTTTGCACACAGTTCACATTTTGAACATTTACTGTACGAGTTTTATGTTTGATTAAACCACCTTGGTCTCAGCTGATCAAAGACAGGAGAAACAAAGACAGGCTTGTATGTTAAGTAATAACTTTTAGAATCTCAACACATCCCCAATGCTTTACAGTCAATGCTGCCCATTTTTATTACGTTTATAATGGCTGTTATAAATGGGCAATGGTTGTTTGAGTCAGTCAGAAAGAATGGTGCTGTGTAATTTTCATACAACAGACTAATTTAAAATGCAACTTGCATATGCAATGGGTTATAAAAGCTATTTAATTGTATAATTGCAAGGACAGTGAAATGTTCTCGAACTTAGTGCAACGTCAGTGCAGCATCATCCATGTTTCAGGTTGAAAACATTCTTTGGTAATCTCTTCAATAGCAATTTATTTTCCTGAGCAATAACTCTTCATTCGGGTCAGTGTGGACTCGATGGGCTGAGTAACCTGTTTCTAGACTGTAAGATTCTATGTTCTGTTCCAAAGATGTGCAGGTTTGGTGGATTAGCCATGCTAAATTCTCCGTGAGTCAGCCATGGGAAATGCGGGGATGCAGGGTGAGGGAGTGAGTCTGGAAGGGATGCTCTTCAGAGTATCATGCAGATTCGATGGGCCAACTGGCCCCTTTTTGCACTGTAGGAATTCTATGATTTTATCCAAAATGTCTGCTGCACAGACCGGACCAGTGACATCAATGGAATGTAAGGCTGTGTACTGGGATGTATAGCTTACTTCACCACATCCCATGTGCAGTGACATCAACATCAGCGCACACTAAGCACTTTGACTTCTCAGGGTCATAAGGAGGTCACAATTGCTTCTTAACGTCGTGGCTGAAATAAATGAAGACAGCAGTCACAGGCTGGTCCATGGGGGAAAGCCCCAGCCTGTTCAGCCCCTCCCTATAACATAAGCCCCTCAAGGGAAGGTGATGGCGAGTGGTTTTATTGCTGGCCTGTTAATCCTGAGGGCCTGCGAGCATTTTGGACACCTGGGTGCGAATCCAGCCATGGTGGACGGTGGAATTTGAATTCAATTTAACATCTGGAACTAAGAATCTAATGATGACTGTGAATCAATTGTCAGAAAAGCTATCTGGTTCACTAATGTCCTTTAGGGAAGAAGACAGCCATCCTTACCCGGTCTGGCTTATGTGTGACTCCAGACCCACAGCAAGGTGGTTGACTCTGGGCAATGATACTCTCATCCAAAGATGAAACAAACTCTGGCAACGTCTTTGTAAATCTTTGCTGAACCCTTTCAAGTTTCGCAACTTGATAGGAAGGATTGTCCCACTTTTATTTAGTGTTAATTCATTTTTAAACGTATCCCGTGTATTTCCCTGGAGGCTTTCCCTTGTGGTGCCTGCAGGCTCCTCCCTCGGATTCAGTCTGGGCTGAGTGGGTAGGACGATGTGGGCCGCAGTCCCGGTTACTCTCTCTCGTCATCTGGTTTGCTCCCGGTTTGGTGGCAGGTCATGGCTGCTGCTTCTCCTTCTGACGGTGAGCAGTGAGGTAGCTCCCATCGCCATGCCATCTTCCTGTGCACTGCACTCTCCGCTCAACCGCATAATGGGATGCAGAGCAAATGTGGTCAGAGACAAAGAAAACTGCAGATGCTGGAATCCAAAGTAGACAGGCAGGAGGCTGGAAGAACACAGCAAACCAGTCAGCATCAGGAGGTGACGAAGTTGACATTTCGGGTATAACCTGAAGGACGGTTACGCCCTAAATGTCGTCTTCTCTACCTCCTGATGCTGTCAGGCTTGCTTGTTTTTCCTGCCTCCTGCCTGTCTACTGCAGAATAAATGTGACTGGTATTTTGATTTAATCCCTGCCCTCTCCTTCATTGTTTGATCACGCAGCATTGCCCTTTGATGTGAAGGGCACTGCTTGTCACTGGCCACTCGGGTGTTTTCCTATCTTCCTGGTGGTGGAAACTGAATAAAGATTCGTGCATCTTGTGTCTCTCACTGTGTCTCACACCTGCACACACACAACATGGGTGCTGGGGAAAAAATAAACACTACTGCAGTTAGGTAGTAGTATGGGCAATAGATTAAAGAAACACAGGAAATTTAGAATCTCCTCAATTTAAGAAAATTTAAAAAGAAAATGACTGGTTGAGGTTTAGACTCCCTGATGAGTTGTCTTCCCTTCTATTCAATCTCAATCCCAATTGTCATGCAAATGCTTTGTTAGGGAGTTCAACCTAGAAAACACTCATGGATGCTTTCCTTTATTGGTCAGAATATTGAGTACAGGAGTTGGGAGGTCATGTTGTGGCTGTACAGGACATTGGTGAGGCCACTGTTGGAATATTGCATGCAATTCTGGTCTCCTTCCTATCGGAAAAATGTTGTGAGACTTGAAGATGTTCAGAAAATATTCACAAGGATGTTGCCAGGGTTGGAGGATTTGAGCTATAGAGAGAGGTTGAATAGGCTGGGGCTATTTTCCCTGGAGCGTCGGAGGCTGAGGAGCGACTTTGGAGAGGTTTATAAAATCATGAGGGGCATGGATAGGATAAATAGACAAAGTCTTTTCTCTGGGGTGGGGGAGTCCAGAACGAGAGGGTCGAGGTTTAGGGTGAGAGGGGAAAAATATAAAAGAGACCTAAGGGGAAACTTTTTCACGCAGAGGGTGGTACGTATATGGAATGAGCTGCCAGAGGAAGTGGTGGAGGCTGGTACAACTGCAACATTTAAGAGGCATCTGGATGGGTATATGAATAGGAAGGGTTTGGAGGGATATGTGCTGGGTGCTGGCAGGTGGGACTAGATTGGGTTGGGATATCTAGTCGTCATGGACGGGTTGGACTGAAGGGTCTGTTTCCATGCTGTACATCTCTATGACCCTATGACTCTTATCTGACACAGAAAGATATTAGTTCAAGCTCCTAGCCCAGCCTATAATCTTTAAAGCGAAGTATTAAACTGAGACCCTCTTTGAATACTACCCCATGTATGAGCTATCATTTACCCCAACCACCATTGTTTGGGATCAGAGTAGGATGTAATCTTATTGCTGCCAGTTGAGTCATGCTGTGCATAAATTTGCTGCTGATTTTCCTACTCTACAGCAAGTACTTCTCTTCAGAATTAATGTATTGCTGAGGAACAAGGCAGGGAACCAAAACGTGTTGCCTTGCATTAATCAGGACAGCATTGCAAGAATGCCAAATCTCAAAGGGAAGCAAAACATTATGCCACAAGTAAAGATAGTGCCAATGTGTTGGCAAGTGGATTCTGATTGGTAGAAACGTCGCCAGGATGACTGCATCAGGAACAGCCACTTGCTATGTTTATGCTTAAGTCTAATTTAAGAAGTAGCAAATTAGCTACAGACCACTCTAGCTTGTGTTGAAATGATGAAAAGTGCTTTCAATTTATGAATCTTTTCTTTACTCTTTCTGTCCTGGATCTGTGGTTGAGTTGCTTCTTCATCTCTGACATTCTTAACTTTCTGCAGATACATCAATGTTTTGTCTGTCTGCCCTTGACCTGTTTACATGAACTTTATCCCCCATGGACCAGCCTGTGACTGTTGCTTCCATATATTTCAACCACAGCATTAAGAAGCAATTGTGACCTCCGTATGATCCTGGGAAATCGAAGTGCTTAGGTAGTAGTGGTCAGAAACAGAATATCTGAGGAGACCTCTGTTTCTCCTTGCTGTTAAGAATGAAACTGCGAGAGAAATGATCAGCGTCCCACAAAGTTTTACACCTTTTCTACCTGTGTAGAAAGTTCTGTCCAAAAGGAGCAAATTTCGAACGTTCCCAAATTTGACTAGTTAGGAGATAATGGAAAGACAGAGTAATGAGATAGAACAACCCAAACAAAAGAGAATTTTATTCAAACAATGAGTTCCCCAGCAAACAATTCCCATTTGGTCACTTTTTTTTAACCAAATGCACACTGGGAAAGTGGAAGAACACTTGAATATCAAGTTTGATGTGGACTGGAATCCCTGACTCAGCAAGTCCTGTGACAGGTCTCAATGCCATATGTTGAAAACCTGTGAAAAGCAAGACCACATACTTGGCTAGTAGATGCACTGCAAAATGGCAGTGGAGAGGTTATACAGGACTTAGCATAACAAGTTTGGAGAAAGTCATAGTCATAGAGTCATACAATGCAGATACAGACCCTTCAGTCCAGCCAGTCCATTGACTACCATGCCAAACCGAACTAGTCCCTCCTGTCTGCCCTTTCTGATTTTATATTGTTTTCACTTCTGGACTGTGTGGGAGCTGAACCATGTAGAAAGAACTCATCCAACATCGATAGGAAATGTTGGACTGAGAATTGTCTTGGAAAATGTGCAGACCCCAAACTGCTCAGAATCAGAATTATACTGAGAAATATTAAAGTGAGTAAATCTGGAATAAAGCTGAGGCAAATTCTCCTTTTTCTCTTTGTTCCTCCACTCCTGAGATGAACTGTTTTGCCGTCATACTCATTTGTTTGCGATAATTGCTGTGTTTATTTAAAGTGACTGGACAACTTTCTGATAATTAATCCATCCAAAAGGGACCTAAAATAAAGAATGCTTGACTCTTTGCGCTGGACGTGTCTTCAAAGCTGAGTATTTCAGTGATCCAGAGCAATAGCCAATTGGAAATGGAGGTGTTCCTGAACTGGGAAACTGGCTGATGATAGGAACATAGATGGTATCAAGCATTATCACTTTCAGACATCACTATCTGATTAACCAGGAATGTTTGCGAATGCTTTGAACTCGGCACAGTTAATTACAATGTTCACATGCAATTTGGAAGTTTGATTTGTAAGTCAGTGATTTCCCAGGAGTGATGTTTCTGGTTTGTTGATGAGCATTAGATTGCATTCCTTGTTGTTAATCCAACGAGCACCCAGAAAGATAAAAAGGAGAATGAGCTTTCTCTTGATGCCCCTGCCTTTCCCTCCTAGATATTCTGCAAGCGCTTGGTTAATTATTGCTGTCTTTTTTTTTTAAGCTGCAGCCACAAGAAAACAAAATGCGATTCTATTAATTAACTTTCTGCAACCAGGTATTTGCCAGGCATTTGTGTTATCTCTGAATGAGGGTTCGGGAGAATCCGTCTCAAGATGCTGTGAGTGGCAAGGAGTTTAATTATGGGCTTGAAGTCAACCACGTTCATAGGTAAACTCAACTTACTAAAGCACCTTTAATTAGAGCCTTTACAAGGCCCAGAAAAGATAAACTGTGGACGTATTCCTGAAACTCGATTTATCCTCAGGTTACTTTCTGCAATAGGTCTGTTGAGGTGCTATAGCTACTGCCTGTGTCAACAAATCTCTGAAAGATTGCCTTTCACCTACTGAGCTGAGTTTATAATTATAATGAAATTACAAGTTGGGGAGGCAGTGGTTCAGTGGTAATGTCATTGGACTAGTCATCCATAATGCCAGCCTAATATTCTGAGACATTATATGATGGCATGGCAGATGTGAAACTCAAATTCAATTTAAATAGCATCTTGAAGTGCTCAACGAAGAGTGCGCTATTAGGAAGCCCAAACAATCGAAGGTAGCAATGGCCTAGTGGCATTATCACTAGATTTTATTAATCCAGAGACCCAAGTAATCCACTGGGGTTCGAATCCCACCATGGCTAGGTTTGATTTGTGTCATATGTACCACACTTCAGCCGTGGTATATTGCTGATGAATGAAGTCGTCAGGATAGAATCACAAGAATGCCAAATCTCAAAGAAAAGAGATGTACCTTAAATTCAAAAAAATGAACCCTGGAATTAAGAGTTGAATGGTGACCACTGTTGATTGTTGGGAAAACCCATCTGATTCACTAATATCCTTTAAGGAAGAAAATTGCCATCCTTACTAGTCTAGCCTACATGTGACTCCAGACCAACAGCAATGTGGTTGGCTTTAAGCTGCACTCGGGGATAGGTAATAACTACTGGCCTAGACAGCAACCCTTTCATCCTGTGAAAAAGAGGTATCTTGGAGTGCTTGTCCACAGATCCCTGATGGTAGTGGAGCAGGTTAAAAGGTTGAATCAGTAAGCATCTGGGATTGTCAGTATTGACACAGATTATAAGAGCAAGATGGAGCTGTATATCATGTTGGTTCGGCCACAGCTAGAATACTGTGTCCAGTTCTGGTCCCTATGCCACAGGAAGGGTGTGATTGCACTGAAAGGGGTGTAGGGGTAGACACCAGGATGTTGCCTGGGCTGGAGCACTTTGACTGTGAAGAGGGGCTGGGTAAGCTCGGTGCAGACAAGGTTGAGGGGGAACCTGATAGAAGTGTGTAAGGTTATGAGGGGTGTGGACAGAGTGGATAGAAAACATTGTTCCTCCTTAGTCAGAGGGTCAATAACAAGAGAACATAATTTTAAAGTGAAAGGCAGATGGTTTAGATGATATTTGAGGAAAAACGTTTTTACCCAGAGGATGGTGGGTGTCTGGAATGCATTGCCTGGGAGAGTAATTAAGTCAGGAAGCCTGACAACATTCTGGCAGTAGTACTGAAGACTTGTATTCCAGAACATGCAGCATTCCTCGTCAAACTGCTCCAGTACAACTGCAATACTTGAATTTCCAAATAAGATAGAAAATTGCCCAGATATGCCCTGTTCACAAAGAGCAGGACAAATCCAACCAAGCCAAATACCATCCCCTCAGTCTACTGTCACTCATCAGTTGGAAGTGGCCAACAACCGTTGCTATGAAGTAACACCTGCAAGGAATTAAACTGTTCACTGACATTCAGTTTGGACCCCTCCAGGGACACTCAGCTCCTGCCCTTGATACAGGCATGGTTCAAACGTAGATAAAAGGGCTGATTTTCAAAGGTAAGGTGAGAGTGACTCTCCTTGTATCAAGGCTGCATTGACCAAATGTAGCATCAAGAAGACCTAGCAAAGCTGGAGTCAATGGGCGGCACGGTGGCACAGTGGTTAGCACTGCGCCAGAGACCCGGGTTCAATTCCCGCCTCAGGTGACAGTCTGTGTGGAGTTTGCACATTCTCCCAGTGTCTGCGTGGGTTTCCTCCGGGTGCTCCGGTTTCCTCCCACAGTCCAAAGATGTGCAGGTCAGGTGAATTGGCCATGCTAAATTGTCCCTAGTGTTAGGTAAGGGGTAAATGTAGGGGTAAGGGTGGGTTGCGCTTCGGCGGGTTGGTGTGGACTTGTTGGGCCAAAGGGCCTGTTTCCACACTGTAAAGTAATCTAATCTAATCTAAAACTGACTGCTGGCACAAAGGAAGATGGTCATGTTGGTTAGAAGTCAATCATTTCAACTGCAGGATATCTCAGAGCTCCTCAGGGTAGTGTCCTTGGCCTAACCATTTCGACTGCTTTATCAATAACCTTCCCTCCATTGTAAGGCCAGAAGTGGGAAGATACGCGGATGTTCAGTACCACTTTTAATCCCTTTGATGCTAAAGCAGTTCATGTCCATGTCCAAATCCAACAAGACCTGGACAATATTCAGACTTGGGTTGAAAAGTGGCAAGTAACATATGTGCAAGATAATGACCATCTTTGAAAAAAGCGAATCAAATCATTAACCCTTAATGTTCAATGGCATTGCCATCGCTGAAGCCCTGATAGTCATTATCCTGAGAGTAGTCTTTGATCAGAAGCTGAGCTTGAAGAGCCATATAGATAATGTGGAGACTTGAGCAGCTCAGAGGTTAGGGGTTCTGTGGTGAGTAACCCCAAATGCCTTTCTCACCTTCCACAAGACACAAGTCAGGAGTGTGATGAAATACTCCCCACTTACGTGGATGGGTGCAACTCCAACAGCACCTGAAAAGGTCCATGTGATCAAGGGCAAAGCCACAGCTGGATCTCCATCCAATGCACCGGTTTCACCACTGCCTTCCTCCACCACTAACACTCAGAGGCAGCAGTGTGCACCGTCAAGCAGAAGCTCATCAAGAGCTCTTCCAGAACTCACAACCTCTACTGCCTTAAAGAACCAAGTGTGTGGGGAACACTACCACCTTTACGTACTCCACCAAGCCTCACATGACCCCGAATTGGAACTATACCATTGTTCCTTCTGTGCGGTTATGTAAAAATCCGGGAATTCCCTTACCAATAGCAAACAGGGTGTTCCGCACATTGCATGGGCTGTATCAGTTCAAGAAAGCAGACCAACACCACCGTCTCCAAGGCAACCAGGAATGGGCAAATAAATGCTGCCCTTGTCAGCAACATCCGTATTCCAGGAATGAATTTTTAAAAGGATCCATGAACTGGAAATACATGACAGCTTTAGATGTTGAGCACAGAGATACTCACAGTGCATCATCTCTGAAGTCATTGTGAAATTAATTATGTCAAGCACTAACTCCTTGACAGGGGGCCCCCCTCACTAAAGGTTCATAAAATTATGACGGGCGTACAGAAGGTGAATGGCAGGTGTCTTTTCCCTACAATGGGGTATATCAAGACTTGGGGAAATATTTTTAAGGTGAGAGGAGAAAGATTTAAAAATGATATGAGGGGCAACTTTTTTTAACACAGACTTTGGCTCATTTGTGGAATGAACTTCGAGAGGAAATGGTGGATGCAGGTACAGTTACAAAATTTAAAAGACATTTAGGTAAGTACATTTTTCAGCAACATTCATGACACCTCAGATGCTAAAGCAGTCCATGTTCAAATGCAACAAGATCTGGACAATATCCATGCTTGTGCTGACAAGTGGAATGTAACATTCGTGCCACACAAATGCCAGGCTATGAGCATTACCAATAACAGACAATCTAACCACCATTCCTTGGCATTCAATGGTATTACCATCACTGAATTCCCCCACTGCCAATATCCTGGGAGCTATCATTCATCAGAAACTCAGCTGGACTCATCACATAAACACAGTGGCAACAAGAGAGGGTCAGAGACTAAGAACACCGCAGCAAGTAACTCACCTTATGATTCCCCACACCCTGTCCATCATCTGCAAGGCACAGGTCAGGAGTGTGATGGAATAATCCCTGCTTGCCAGGATGGGTGTAACTTTAACAACACTCAAGAAGCTTGGCGCCATCCAAGCCAAAGCAACCCACTTGATTGCCACTACACCAACAAGAATTCGCTCCTTGCACCATTGACACTCAGTAGCAGCAGTGTGTACTATCTACAAGATCCACTGCAGAAACTCACCAAAGATCCTCAGCCTGCACCTTCCAAACCCACAACCACTTCCATCTAGAAGGACAAGGGCAACAGGTACATGGGAGCACCAACACCTTCAAGTTTTCCACTGTGCCACTCACCATTCTGACTTGGAAACATATCTCTGTTCCTTCACTGTTGCTGGGTCAAAATCCTGGAATTCCCTTCCTAATGGCATTGTGGGTCAATCCACAGCAGGTGGACTGCAGCGGTTCAAGATGGCAGCTCACCACCAAGGGGCACCCACATCCCACAAAACGAATAAATGATAAAAAAAAACAAGAAATACTTGGAACGATATTGAGATGAGGTGGAGGAAGAGGTCATGACCATTGAACAGAATATTGAGTCCGGAATGGGATGTGAATGATAAAGGGTTGCTCTTCAAATGTGTAGGGACATGGAATGTTGTAGGGACATGGCAGTAAGTCACGAACAGACATGTTAGATTGGGAGCCATTAACAGATTGAAATAATGAGCAATAACAAGGTCAGGGTCATTCATACTTGCTCAGGGCTTGTTACTGTTTAATAACGCTGGATGAGATTATGATTGCTGTAGAGTTCATGTCTTTTCATTTTGCTCTAATTTTGAATTCGGAAAAAGTGCACTTTGCAACAAAAGACTGATGAAGGAGTTGCTTTACTTCCAAAAAGCAAGTCAATGAAACTCACTGTAAGGTGTGTTTACACAGCTGCTTTGTTTAGATAGTGAAGGATGCTGGCCTTGCACCAATGGACTGCAAAGTGGGATTTGCTCAACAATAGGTTATTGATTGTGGATTTGCAGCCATTGTGAATACCAAAGGACATCAGCCTGACAACTACTAGCTGATTGACTCTTGGGTAGCTAAACAGCTTGTGGGTGTGAACGATATTGGCAGAAGCTTTTGGACAGTTGAAACATTAGATTAGATCAGATCCCATACAGTGTGGAAGCAGGCCCTTCAGCCCAACAAGTCCACACATACCCTCTGAAGAGTAACCCACCCAGACCCATTTCCCTCTGACTAATGCGCCTAACACTATGGGCAATTTAGCATGGCCAATTCACCTGATCTGCACATCTTTGAAGTGTGGGAGGAAACCGGAGCACCCGGAAGAAACCCACGCAGACACGGGGAGAGTGTGCAAACTCCACACAGAGAGTCGGCCGAGGCTGGAATCGAACCTGGGACCCTGGTGCTGTGAGGTAGCAGTGCTAGCCACTGAGCTACCGTGCCACCCCATTAGATGGTGTGTGTCTCTCACTTCAGTAAAATGTTGAAAGCCTGAAGAAAACCAGATTATTTTCTCCTTTCAGTTGCAGCAATCTATTGTTTTTAACCAATAAATCAGAGACCTTTTAATTTGTGAGCCAGTCACTCTGTGCCTCTTATGAACAAAATAGCAGACTTGAATGAAAAGGTCACAGAACTGAAAATTTGGGAATCTAACTGAACACTCCATTGACTCCTGAGGACAGGTGCTGTTGAACTCTTTCTGCAGTTTTATTTGCTCTCCATTCATAACAGCGATTTTATGTTCTTTGCCTGCCTATGTCTGTCTGTATGTGTGTGTATGGGTCTGTAAAAGGTAGGTAGAACTTGAACTAGTAGCATTGTATGTTAACAGTTCAAAATTGTAATAGATTTGGGAAACTGTGAGGTTATGCATTTTGGCAGGAAGAATAGAACAGCTGAATATTACTTAAATGGATAGAGACTGCAGAAAGCTTCCGAAGCGGAGAAGCTGGGGTACACAAAATCAGCATAGCTAGCATCCAAGTTCAGCAGGTAATAGGTAAGGCAATTGGAAAATTAGCCTTTATTTCAAAGAATTTAAAATTGGGAGGTCTTACTAAAACTTTCCAAGACACAAAGTCAGACTAAACCTGGAATACCAGGTCCCCATGTCTAAGGAAAAATATTCTGACATTGGAGGCACATCCAGAAAAAGTTCACTAGATTGATTCCATATGGAGGGATTGTGTTATGAGGAGAGTTTGAGTGAATTGGACTTGTATTCATTGGAGTTCAGACAAATGAGAGGAGACCTCATTGAAACCTATAGGATTCTTAGGAGAGTTGACAGGATAGATATGGAAAGGTTATTTTACTTTGTAAAGAGTCTAAGATCTGAGAGCATAATCTCAGTTGCTCATTTAAGATAGAGATGAGGAAGAATTATTTTCTCTTCAATGGGAGTGAATCTATGGAATTATTGACTGCAGAAGGTTGTAGAGGTTGGATTGTTAAGTATACTCAAGGCAGAGAAAGTTAAATTTTTAATCAGTCAAGGAAATAAGAGTTATGAGGAAAAAAAACAGGAAAGTGAAGTTGAGGATTGCCTTATCAGCCATGATCTAATTGAATGGTGGAGCGCTCTTGATGAACCCAATGGCCTATTTCTGCTTCTACATCGTATTTATTGCGAATGAACAGTGGTATTTGTTAAGTACAGAAACCCGAAATGCATTTCCTGTTAGCTTGAGTCTACTCGGCAGGTGAATTACGTAGATGAATAACATGTTTTAGCTTCTGACATGATTCCAGGAATAACAAGGTTTGATTTCCAACTTGGTGCCCTAGTGAGGCTTGACAATGTATTGAACAGTGTGTGCAGTTAGAAAGAGTTATAAGGCATAGCCCAAAATGGTAGAAGCAAATTCAAGAATATCTTATTACAAACTACTTGTACACTTATTCCAGTAGCTGTATCACACGGGCTATTCAAGAGCACCTCACTGAACTGATCCTTAAAACCCACAGCAATACCTATTCCATCTGCCAGCTGTCTTAGCTAAGTCACAGGGTGAAAAGAAATTGATTGGCCCGTACTATACCTCCTGACAACCCAGGAGAGGTGTGGATGTGTTTGTGTTAAAAATCTAAAGTTGACACCTTGCACGAACATGACTGTCATTGCCACTAGCCTTAGTGGAGCACACCCCACCAAAGGAGAAGTGTATGATTGCCAAAGGCTAAGGAGGTGAAATGAGAGTGGAAATGACAAAAAAGTAAATTAATCAGATTATCTTGTACCTGGAGAAAATTACAGACTGTGCTTTTTCACTGATGCAGGTGCAAGAGATTTCTGTGCATGTTATATGATAATCTGCACAATAATTGCTATGTTATTTGGATAATAGACAGTCAGCAATTCTGAGGTTGATGCACGGTTACTCCATGACCTGTCATTGTGAGGGCTGGTTTTAAGTTCCCCAACATCAGACAGGAATCTCAGTCGTTTGTTGTTCAAAGTTGAAGGGAAGAGCAGCTGGTACTACTTTAAAACCAGAACTTGCGGGTTTTTTTTCTTTCGCTTGGCAACTCAGAAGAATGTGGTGACGCGGAGGGAGAGAGCCCAGATTGCAACAAACTTCTTTGGGACAGGTAAATAAACCCATCAGCAGCATTGAAGCTGAAACAGGGATGAACGACAGAGGTGGAAGAAGGCAGTGTGAGTGCGAGAGTAGCGACAGAGATCAAATGAGCAACAATTGGCTCCCACAAGGAATAGGCCTCGTTCTGATTGTTTTCAACCAGTGACACGCAACCCACCTCCTCCCCTCACCCTCCCACTCCCTCTACCTCACCTAAATGGGATTGGGAGCCCAGAATTTATTTGGAATTAGGTGGAAGCGAGGCAAGATTGACGGAAGGATGATGATGATGTAGCTCTTGTTGTTGTTAATGGACAAGATTCGGAGGAAACGTCAGGTGTAGACAGCTCTGGGCAGGACACCCCACATCTGGGGCAATGGATAAAGAGAAGATGAGGCTTTGGGCCTTCATTCACCTTCTGAGTGTAGGAACACCCAAGTTTGTGGAGACAGTGTTACTCAGCTAGTGTGAACAGAAGTTCAAGTGTAACATTATGATAAGCTGTAAGTGTATTGGCTGCTGTTAAGGGTAAGTTTAAGTGGCTTAAAACTGAAAGAAAACCATATCATTTGTAAAGAAGTCACAGTTACTTGGATTATAGTATGGAAGACTTAGCCCATTACCAAAAGGGAAGTAAAGTCAATCAATGTAGAATGAAACAATAGATTAAATCAAAAGGATGTGTAGGTTAGGTGCATTAGTCAGGAGTAAACATATGGCAATAGGGTTGGGGAATGGGTCAGGGTGGGTTATTCTTCGGAGGGCTGCTGTGGACTTGTTGGCCAAAGGGCCTGTTTCCATACTGTAGGGAATCGATGAAATTCGATGAAATAAAGTTAGCATAATTGAATTCACGTTTATCATAAGTTTTTAAAGCAAGTTTGTCACTTATTGCAAGGTCACAAATTGACATTTCAGGCATAAGCCCTTCATCAGGAATTAGGCCAAGTGGAGTTTGCATACCGCAGTGTCTGAGATGTAATAGAAATATGCAAATCTGCAGGAACCCTAGGAATCTGTGGGGAAGTTAGGCACGTAATTGCTGGGATAGTTGCTGAGATATTTGTATCATCAATAGTCACAGGGTGAGGTGCCAGAACACTGGAGGTTGGCTAACATGGTACCATGCAGTCATAGAGTCAAAGAAATGTACAGCACGGAAACAGACACTACAGTCCAACCAGTCCATGCCGACCGGATATCCCAACCCAATCTAGTCCCATCTACCAACACCCAGTTCATATCCCTCCAAACTGTTCCGATTCATATACCCATCCAGAAGCCTTTTAAATGCTGTAATTGTACTAGCCTCCACCATTTTCTCTGGCAGCTCATTCCATACACATACCACCGTCTGCGTGAAAAAGTTGCCCCTTAGGTCTCCTTTATATCTTTCCCATCTCACCCTAAACCTATGCCCACTAGTTCTGGACTCCCCCACCCCAGGGAAAAGACTTTGTCTATTTATCCTATCCATGACCCTCATGATTTTATAAACCTCTATAAGGTCACCCCTCAGCCTCTGACGCTCCAGGGAAAACAGTCCCAGCCTGAATAGTCTCTCCCCATAGCTCAAATCCTCCAACCCTGGCAACATCCTTTTAAATCTTTTCTGAACTCTTTCAAATTTCACAAAATCCTTCCGATAGGAAGGAGACCAGAATTGCATGCAATATTCCAACAGTGGTCTAACCAATGTCCTGTACAGCTGCAACATGATCTCCAAACTCCCGTATCCAATACTCTGACCAATAAAGAAAAGCATACCAAACGCCTTCTTCACTATCCTATCTACCTGCGACTCTACTTTCAAGGAGCTATGAATCTGCACTTCAAGGTCTCTATATACAGCAACACTCCCTAGGATCTTACCATTAAGTGTATAAGTCCTGCTAAGATTTGCTTTCCCAAAATACAGCTCCTTGCGTTTATCTAAATTAAACTCCATCTGACACTCCTCAGCCCATTGGTCCATCTGATTAAGATCCCGTTGTCAACTATTTAAGAAATGTGGTAAGGACAAGTCAGGGAACTTTAGACCAGTGAGCCTGACATCAGTGGTGGGCAAGTTGTTGGAGGGAATCCTGAGGGACAGGATTTACATGTATTTGGAAAGGTAAGGACTAATTAGGGATTGTCATCTTGGCTTTGTGCGTGGGAAATCATGTCTCACAAACTTGATTGAGATTTTTGAAGAAGTAACAAAGAGGACTGATGAGGACAGAGCAGTGGATATGATCTACATGGACTTCAATAAGGCAGTTGACAAAGTTCCCCATGGGAGACTAGTGAGCAAGGTTAGAGCTCATAGAATACAGGGAGAACTAGTCTTGTGACCAGTGGAGTGCCATAAATAACGCTGTTGGGCCCATTGGTTCTCATCATTTATATAAATGATTTGGATGTGAACATCGGAGGCATAGTTAGTAGGTTTGCAGCTGATAACAAAATTGGAGGTGTAGTGGACAGCGAAGAGGGTTACCTCAGAGTACAACAGGATCTTGATCAGATGGGCCAACGGGCTGAGAAGTGGCAGAAGGAGTTTAATTTAGATAAATGTGAGGTACTTAATTTTGGGAAAGCAAATCTTAGCAGGACTTATACACTTAATGGTAAGGTCCTAGGGAGTGTTGCTGAACAAAGAGACCTTGGAGTGCAGGTTTATAGTTCATTGAAAGTGGAGTCTCAGGTTGATAGGATAGTGAAGAAGGTGTTTGGTATGCTTTCATTTATTGGTCAGAGCACTGAGTATAGGAGTTGGGAGGTCATTTTGCAGCTGTACAGATATTGGTTAGGCCACTTTTGGAATATTCCATGCAATTCTGGTGTCCCTCCTGTAGGAAGAATGTTGTGAAACTTGAAAGGGTTCAGAAAAGATTTACAATGATGTTGCCAGGGTTGGATGGTTTGACGTACAGGGAGAGGCTAAATAGGCTGGGGCTGTTTTCCCCAGAGCGTCGGAGGCTGAGGGGTGATCTTATAGAGGTTTATAAAATCATGAGGGGCATGGATAAGGAAAATAGGCAAAGTCTTTCCCCAGGGTTGGTAGAGTCCAGAACTAAAGGGCACAAATTTCACATGAGGGGGGAAAGATTTTAAGGGGTTCTAAGGGGCAATTCTTTCACACAGAGGATGGTGTGTGTATGGAATGAGCTGCCAGAGGAAGTGGTGGAGGTTGGTACAATTGCAATTTTTAAAAGGCATCTGGATGGGTATATGCATAGAAAGGATTTGGAGCGATAATAGCCAAATGCTGTCAAATGGGACTGGATTAGCTTAGGATATCTGGTCGGCACAGAAGGGTCAGTTTCCATGCTGTACATCTCTGTGACTCTATGACTCTTAAGTGTCACCAGTTGCACAAACTCATTTTGGAGCTGGGTTTTGGAACATGGGCAGTGGCTCGAGTCTGTACTGTGAATCTGTGAGGTAGAGGGCTCTATGGATAACACATACAGGCACGTAGAGCTGACATCACATGTTAGCAACATGCGGGTGGCAACAGAATAGGAAATTGCCAGGCAGACAAGGGAAACCAGACAGGAAGTACCAGAGCCATCTGGTTCTATGCGGCTTGAGAATTGGAAAACATTTTGCAAAACTGGTGAAGACGATGGTTACTCATAGGATTGCAGCCAGGTCTATTTTGCCACAGTCATGACAGCTATGCTGGTTGAGGGGGTAGGGGGTGGCGGGGGGATGTCATTGGGGGGGGCTGATGGGCAAGGTTGAAGAATGGAAAGGCGATAGTGGTAGGGGCTTACATAGTCAGGGGTAGGGCCAGGAATGTAATGGAACAGCTGCAGGACAGGTAGGAAGAGAGATGAAGCCCTGAAAGCAGATTTCAGGGAGTTAGGAAGCAATGTTGTGTCTTTATTAAAGAAAGGCTCCAAGGTGAAACTGGGACCTATAGACCAGTGAGTCTGACAATAATGGTAGCTAAGTTTTTTTTAGATTAGATTGCTTACAGTGTGGAAACAGGCCCTTCAGCCCAACAAGTCCACACCGGCCCTCCAAAGAGCAACCCACCCAGACCCATTCCCCTACATTTACCCCTTCACCTAACACTATGGGTAATTTAGTATGGCCAATTCACCCAACCTGCACATCATTGGATTGTGGGAGGAAACCGCAGCACCCGAAGGATAACCACGCAGACACGGGGAGAATGTGCAAACTCCACACAGCCAGTTGCCCGAGGTGGAAAGTGAACCCGGGTCTCTGGCGCTGTGGGGCAGCAGTGCTAACCACTATGCCATCATGCCGCCCAGGATTTGCATGTATTTGGAGAGGAAAGGACTGATCAGGGATAGTCAGCATGGCTTTGTGCAAGGGAATTCGCATCTCACAAACTTGATTGAGTCGTTTGAGGATGTGATCAAGAAGATAGATGAGGGCAGAGCGATTGACGTTGCCTACATGGACGTCAGTAAGGCCTTTGACACAGTTTGCATCGTAGGCTGGTTAGTAAAGTTATACCACATGGGATCCAGGAACACCTTACAAATTCATTGCAAAATTAGCTTGATGGCAGAAGACAGAAGGCGGTGGTGAAGGTTGTTTCTTGAACTGGAGGCCTGTGGCCAGCAGTGTTCCGCAGGGATTAGTGCTGGGTCCATATTGTTTGTCAGTTATGGGAGGTGATTTGGTTGAGAATATAGGAAGCATGGTTAGTTATTGCTAGTACAGTAGTCAGTGAAGAAAGTTATCTCAGAGTACAAAAAGGGATCTTGATCGACTGGGCCAATGGGCTGAGGAGTGGCAGGTGGAGTTTAATTCAGAGAAATGTGAGATGTTGCATTTTGGTAAGGCAAATGAAGGTAGGACTTATACTGTAAATGGTAGGGTCTTGGGGAGTGTTAAGATTATGGTACTGGAAAAGCACAGCAGGTCAGGCAGCATCCGAGGATGCTGCCTGACCTGCTGTGCTTTTCCAGCACCACACTTTCGACTCTAATCTCCAGCATTTACCTTCCTCACTTTTGCCCTGGGAAGTGTAATCAAATAAAGACCTAAGGGTTCAGGTATATATTTCCTTGAAAATTGGGTGGTGAAGAAAGCTAAGCAAATATCGAATAAACTGCGGCTTCCCTAGGGATGATCTACAGATCTTCCGGCTTTTGGAACAATCTTCTCACTGTCAGGCTCCCAGTAAAGCCTAGACCCAGGGCAGACACAAAACACAATACAGATTGAACAACTTATGCTGAAGGCAGAGTCCATTCCCAAAGGCAGAGTCCATTCCTGAAGGCAAAGTCCACTCCCGAAGGTAGCAAATTCACACTTCAAAAAAAAAGGACAAAATAACCTTTTAGAAGGGAATTAGTATTAATAACAAGGTTTTATCGGAGATGTTCATGGGACTGAAAATTGATAATCCTCCAGAAACTAATATTCAACAACCCAGCGTGTTGGAGGAGGTGCCTACAGAGATAGCTGAAGTATTCATGATTATTTTCAACATTCTATAGATTCTGATATGATTCCTGATAGCCAACAAACGTAACACAATATTTAAGAGGGGAACAAGAGAGAATATAGGCAATGACAGATCTGTTAACCTTAAGTCAGTGGGAGGAAAATGCTATAAACAGACACTTAGCTAATAATGATCTGACTGGGCATAGTCAGCATGGATCTGCAGATGGGAAATTGTTTGATGAACTCAGTGGAGTGTTTTGAAGAGATTACAAATAAAATTGCTGAAGGGAAGTCCATGAAGGTAGTATACTTGAATTTTTAGAAGGCTTTTGATAAGGTCCATGAGGAGAGATTAGTCAAAAGGTAAGGGATCGGAAGATTTTCACAAACAATTTTCACACAACGCTGTTCAACGGAAGCCTAATATGACCGTCCGGTCAGACTCAACTGAACAAGCTCAGCAAGATGTGATGCCACTCCAAACAAATCTTCAAACTTCCAATATTACAGTCAGTTACAAATTAAACTTATTTTCACCTGATTTGTTTCCTTTTTGGCAAAACATTTGCTTTAATCTCTTTTTTCTTTTCCAAGCACATTTTTAAAAAAAAATTGCTGTTGTCCAATTTTGTGTTTTTTGGCACTTTCACTTTGTATTTTTGATTAAACATGACAAATCATTTTTATAATGTTGATATTATTACTGAATTGCATTTGTTCATCTGGACTTAATTTTGACTCCAAGTGAGATTTTATGGTTGCCAGCCAAGTCACTTGACATGAATTATTAATTCAGTCACAGCCAATGTAATACTTGACCAATGAGATAGATGTGTGTCTGCTCAGACGTGTCCAAGATTTGAAGATTCAACAAGACTTCAAACAGAGTGTTCACTACAGGAGTACAGAGACCTTGAAACAGTGCAGCTGGAGATATCTAACTGCGTGCTCAACTGCTCATAAAAAGAGCAGAGAATTAGGAATCTGTTCTTTGTAGCAATGCTTCAAGTCACTGGGATAGTGCGCTGGAAATCAAGTTCCACTCTTCCTGGGATCGTTGCAAAAGTTAAATTTTTTTTAGAAAATACATAAAATTCACCCGGTTTTGCTGTCTTTTAAAGTTGGATGGACTGAACTAGGTTTCGGTACTTAACAAGTAATGTAGTTGATGTACAGGTAAACAATTGTGAACAGTTGGTGTATAACTCTACAAATTAAAACTTTATTGCCCCCCCCCCCCCCACACACACACACACACACTAGGATTATCGCTGGACTGCTAATCTAGAGACTCACTTACTATTCTGGGGACTTAGTCTTGAATCCTGCCGTGGCAGCTGGTGGAATTTGAATTCAATTTTTTTTAAATCTGGAATTAAGAGTCTAATAACGACCATGAATCTATTGTGAGGAAAATCTCAACTGCTTCACTAATGTCATTTAGGGAACAAAACCGCTATACTTAACTAGTCTGGCCTACATGTGACTCCAAAGGCACAGTGATGTGATTGGCTGTTAACAATTAGGGATGGGCAATAAATGCTGCCCTCATCCCATGAATGAGTAAAGCAAAACATATGGGTAGTTCTTCTATAATGCAATGGTTGCATTCTTGAGTAACCCTGCATTATAGAAAAACAGCGCTTAAAGTGTTGCCGATGTAATCATGTTACATCCAACTCACATTTTAAAAGTTCGCGCTTCAGAAACAGTGACCCTAATTTGCCAATCGCGATACAGTGAATTCAGGTTAACAAAACCCGCTTTATTGCAAAACGACCTGTACAGAAACACACAAGCAAGGAATAAAAACCATGGTTGTGATGGAGGGAAGGAAATTGGGAAAGTAGTTTTGTGGCTCTATTCACAAGATAATTCTTGTCCTGGTCAGAACGCAATTTCTCAATCTTCCTCCTCGTTGGTTTGCAAGGTGCACAGGTGGCCGGTTTACTTATAAAAAGGTCCATGACTTATTAGATTAAAGCTTATAGCAACTGCTGCAGGGAAAAAAAATATGGTTTTCTTTAAGCGGAATGTGGCTTTTACTGCAGAGAACAGAGAAAGCTCCTGATCTGGTGGAAAACTGAAAGTTTCTCTGTATCGATTTTTCAATCCCAAGCTGCTCAACTTGCTGAGAGCCAATCACCTTGCTGTTAGCAGGTGGAAGGCTTTTGTTCATCTGACCCCAAATCTCCTTAGGTGGATTGTTGCCACTGTTTGGTCTATAATACTCCAGTGAAATGCTTTCAGGTTTTTTCATGACATGAAAAGTACTATATAAATGTACTTTGTTGCTAGATGAGGACTCACAATTCGGTGAGGGGACTTGGGGGATACATTGAGCGAATTCCTTGAGCACTTCTTAAAATGGCCCATTGCATGTCTGGTACAGTGGCTCAATGGTTAACATTGCTGACTCACAGCACAAGGGGTCCAGGTTCAATCCAAACCTTGGGCAACTGTCAGTGTGGAGTTTGCGCATTGTTTGTATGGTCTTTCCCCCCTACAGTTCCAAAAATGTGCATTCCTGATGAAGGGCTTATGCCCAAAATGTTGACTCTGCTGCTCCTTGTGTGCTGTTTGACCTGCTGTGCTTTTCCAGCACCACGCCTTCAAATTCTGACTCTCCAGCATCTATAGCCCTCACTCCTTCCTGGCTTTGGTGAATTGTTCATAAACAGGAATTGCTAGAAAAGCTCAGCAGGTCTGGTCGCATCTGTGGAGTGAAATCAAAGGTTAAAACTTTGGTCGAGTGACCTTTCCTCAGAACTTTGGTTTTTATGCTAAATTGCTCATTGGGGGTGTGCAAGCTGGGTGGATTAACCACGTATTTAGTGTGGCTGGATACTGGGTTTGGGTGGAGTGCTCTTCAGAGTGTGACTCAACAGGCCGAATGGCCTCTTTCTACACTGTACAGGTTTTGTGATTCTTTATCATTTGAAGCATGTTGGTCACTTTATGGGAAAAGGAATTCATTAATACATATGCATATACTAATTACCATTGTCCCAGAGGAGCATAGGGGTTATCTCTCATTAGTTATGAGATTAGAGGGAAGTTTAACCTAAGGGTCACTGTACCTCAGTCAGGGAATGATGTTGAGAAGGCAGGGCCTTCCTGTAAACCTCCTCCAGCACAGGAACTGAACCCATCTTGTTTGTGAGTCTCAACATTGCGAACCAGCTTTCCAAACTAACTCCCAACTTTGCACATAATGATTAGGAAAGCAAAATCATCCACTTAATGATTCCTGATGAAGGGCTTTTGCCCGAAACATCGATTTCCCTGCTCCTCAGATGCTGCCTGAGCCGCAGTGCTTTTCCAGCACCATTCTAATCTAAACTCTGGTTTCCAGCATCTGCAGTCCTCACTTTCGCCTAGTTGATTTTAACCTTACTGTGAATCCTCTTGCAAGGACGCCTACCTTGAAGAAGTTCTCCTCCTCTCTCCACAAGAATCTCAGTGAGTCTCTCTCTCTATCTCTCACTGCAACCCACAGGCCATATCCTCTGCCCTGAAGCTCTTAAACCATGTACTGATGCAGACTCACTACCACAGAGACATTAGCTTCCACAGTGCCTGCATCCATAACCAACTGATCCCACGTAGACTCCGGATTCCTGATGAAGGGCTTTTGCCTGAAATGTCGATTTTCCTGCTCCTTGGATGGTGCCTGACCCACTGTGCTTTTCCAGCACCACTCTAATCATGCACTTAAATGTCTAGGATACAGCAAGGACTGCAGATGCTGGAAGTCAGAGTCAATAGATGTGAAGCTGGGAGAGCACTCTGATGAAGGGTCCCAGCCCTTGACTTTCCTGCTCCTTGGATACTCTCTGACCTACTGTGCTCTTCCAGCTCCATATCCATTCGCCCATGCATCTGAATGGTGCTTTCACATGTCTCACCACTTCCCAAGGCACTACAGGCGATGAACTGCTCTGTTTTGATGCAGGTGAACACAAATGTGAGCCCCACAACCAGCAGTGGGAAGAGCGATTAATAATCTCTGACTTTGATGCCAGTTTGGAGAAGAGGATTGACAGCTGCTGCTGTTTGGGAACTGCTCTGGAGTTCTTAAGACCCATCTGAAGGCACGGCTGGGATTTCGTGTCTCCTAAAAAGGAGTGTGGCTGCATTGGGAGTCACCCTCCCATCCGCACTGCATGGAGTCAAAACTTCAAAGTTGTGTGTTACTCCTGGAGTGGGATGTGGATGAAAAGTTCGGCAGGGAAATCAGTGGTTCAGTTCACAGCATTAATCATATTGACAACCAAATGTCCAAAATCAAAAACTGAATGGTTGCACCTCAGCCCTCAACCCGAAGTGTAGCTTTAGCAATAAAGCATTAAACATACCTAAAATTGTTTGCACTGTGTGTTTTAGCTGACCAGGTCCACATCTCATCAGAGAATCCATTCTAAAGGTTTGACAGTGATGTCAATGCACGGTGTCTTCCACAACCTATAAACTACAAGCCATTACACAATTGCATGCAGCTATTCAAACATTCATTTACTGCATCTCTGGACTGGCCTCCAGCAAGCAATAATGTTACAGCAATAAGATGGTCCACATTAAAATCCTGTCTGCTTTGTGCGTTTAGTGCTGAGCCTTTATGGCCACCTGCATTCATTCCTTCAGACAACTGATGGAGGGTGATAAAGCAGATGGCTCGGCCAGGAAACAATAGCCAGCGAGAACAATTAACCAGGAGACGACAGCTTCATAAAGAAGATAAACCTGGTTAATGTCAGGCACAGGACGCGGAGCCAAAACCTCTCTCTCTCACACAATGTCCCCAAAGAGAGATAAGATACTGTCATAGGAAAGCAATCATCAAGAAAAACCATCAATTATTCAAAAGGCAACACAATAAAGAATTGATTAAGTATCGGCTCTGTTTAGATCTTACATACTTTAATGCAGCCCTTAACATTGTGGCTACTGACAAGTCCTGTTGTTGGGTTTTGAACCATCTGAATCTCTCTTACCTGAGTTCTTTCATCAGCGTTTGGCTCATGAAATGACATTGAATAATATGAGTATTCAGGTTTTTTATATCTGCGCCCCTATTTCATTACCTTTTATAATGCACGCAGAGGGGGATCAGTTTGCAAGTGAACAAAGCTAATTACACCTTTCATTACCTACAAATAGTATAACGACAGAGAGTCATTCAAGTGTGGCATTGAGCGGAGAAACCTGATGGCAGGCCAGGACAATGATATAGGTTGTTCAGCCCAACCTGAGATTAAAGTTGAAGGAAGAAGCAGCTGGGGATGAGAATGGAGCGGTTTTGTGTGCACAGCTGCTTGTCAAAGATGGTTGGTGTTGGTGGAGTTACAGAGTCTTCCAGAGTCACCGTAATCAGTAAAGAGGTTCCTCTGTATGGCAAACTGAAATGATCAGTAAAATGTAAAATCTGCAGGGATTTTGTGACTGAATGGGGAAATGTTTGGAGCACAGATCCAGCCTATTCCTCTCCCTATTAATGTGATATTATAATAGAAGGTTTAAAGGTAGAGTGGTCAGAGGTTTGCATGCGGCATTTGAGCTGAATTTTTGTCAGAGCAAATTAATGCACATGCTGGGGGCTGTGCTGATAACAGCAAATGCTGGAGATCACAGTGGGTCAGGCAGCATCCATTGAGAGAGAGGGCGAGCTAACCTTTCAAGTCTAGACAACTCTTCTGAAATATGGAAAGGGCAGCATTTATGCTATGGTGACAGGGAGGCAGCACTTATGCAATAAATGCTCCTCCCTCCATACTTCACATCAGCTCTGATGAAGAGTCATCTAGACTCAAAACATTAGCTCACTGCCTCTCCATGGATGCTGGTTTATGTGAATTTCTAAAGAAGTATGTGGAATAATTGGAGAGGAGCAAGTTAGGCCTCAACTGAGCTTTGAACTGTTGAAAATTTGGGTGCGGCATGTCAAAATGCACCAACCGCACCAATTGTGAAGTTGGAAAGTTTCTAGTATAAAGCTCCAACATAATGGTCAAATCTGAAATGGTCATTAACTTGCACATTGTAACTGAGCAAAGTAGGTTCAGAAGTGTACAAAACCCACAGATATGTATCTAAAATCGCCCATAACTAAGTATCGCAAATACGAAATTGCATTCAGCTCTGAGGAAAGGTCACTCGACGCAACTCTGATTTCTCTCCACGGGTGTTGCCAGATCTGCTGAGCTTTACCAGCAATTTCTGTCTTTATTTCTGATTTACAGTGTATACAGTTCATTTGGTTTTTAAGAAGTTGCATCCAGTGTGGCCTGAGATTTAATATTTTGCCATTTGGTCAAAAAAGGTAAAAGGTAAAAGTAGTATCTCATCAGGTGCAATAAACAGATTATAGAAGAATTCTACAGACACTCTTGGGTGAAGGTAATACACAAGTCAATCTGCTGCAACATCACTTGGTAGTGTAGGGTGTAGGTTTGCTCACTGAGCTGTAGGTTTGATATCCAAACATTTCATTACCTGGCTAAGTAACATCATCAGTGGCGACCTCCACGTGAAGCGAAGCTGTTGTCTCCTGCTTTCTATTTATATCTTTCTCCTGGATGGGGTTCCTGGGGTTTGTGGCGATGTCATTTCCTGTTCGTTTTCTGAGGGGTTGATAGATGGCATCTAGATCTATGTGCTTATTTATGGCGTTGTGGTTGGAGTGCTATTCTTCTAGGAATTCTCTGGCATGTCTTTGCTTAGCCTGTCCCAGGACTGGGACAACACGGGCGGCACGGTGGCACAGTGGTTAGCACTGCGCCAGAGACCCGGGTTCAATTCCTGCCTCAGGCGACTGACTGTGTGGAGTTTGCACATTCTCCCCGTGTCTGCGTGGGTTTCCTCCGGGTGCTCCGGTTTCCTCCCACAGTCCAAAGATGTGCAGGGTCAGGTGAATTGGCCATGCTAAATTGCCCATAGTGTTAGGTAAGGGGTAAATGTAGGGGTATGGGTGGGTTTCGCTTCGGCGGGTCGGTGTGGACTTGTTGGGCCGAAGGGCCTGTTTCCACACTGTAATCTAATCTAATCTAATCTAATCTAAACACATCTATCCTGGGACAGGCTAAGCAAAGACATGCCAGAAAATTCCTAGAGGCCTTGCACTCCAACCACAACACCATAAACAAACACACAGATCTAGATGCCATCTATCAACCCCTCAGAAAACAAACAGGAAATGACATCACCACAAACCCCAGGAACCCCATCCAGGACTAACATATAAATCGAAAGCAGGAGACAACAGCTTCGCTTCACTTGGAGGTCGCCACTGATGATGTTACCTAGCCAGGTAATGAAACGTCTGGATATCAAACCTACAGCTCAGCGAGCAAACCTACACCCTAAACCTCAACCTGAACTACAAACCTTCACAAACCTTGCGATCACATGGTAGTGTTGCAGAAACTCCCCTATTTGGTTGTTGTATGTGAGAGGCTTGCTGGTTACACAGATGCAGGCAAGATACAGACAGTAACAATATTATTACATCACTATGTACACTGCCTTTCCAGTTGGCACTGATCACTGTTTGGTCTCCCTATGTCTTCCAGCCTTTCTTCAGCCATAAGGTTCTCAACTCTGAGTCACAAAACCATTCCACATCAGAGAAAGGAATACATCACGGGATGTCCAGTCCTCGGCTACCCCTTGATGAACTCCAGAATGTAAAAATCCCACAGTAACATTGGAAGAGGAAGGAGGGGGTTCCCCAGAGACCAACATCTTTCCCGAAACCAACTGCATAGTCATTAGTTTGTGGGATCCTGCTGTGCGTAAATTGGCTGTTTTATTTCTCACATTACAATGGTATGACATTTCAAACAATGCAGTGGTGAAATCAAAAACCAATTCAGGAAACAAAGAGTAGGTATTAAAGAATACTGGCAAGAAAAATCAAGGGGAACCCCAAAAGTCATTTTTGCAACACATTAACATTACAAAGATAACTAAGGAGAAGGTGGGGCCCATAAAAGACCAAATAGATAACCTTTTGTGTACAGCCAGAAAACGTGGGCTTCGTTCTTAATAAATACTCTGCATTTGTCATTGTGAGTAAAATAGCTGCACAAAGACCAGTATCCCATCATCAAATCACTCTTTATTTACCTGTGCACAGTATACTGGCTGTGGCCAGCTAGCTCAGAGTCAGTCCCCAGATCTGAGGAGATTCAAAATCCCCTGTTTATTTTTTTTCTTTCCCTCCAACCAGCCTAACCACGGTAGTGCTTATATTTTCCCCAGCACCCATGTTGTGTGTGTGCAGGTGTGAAACACAGTGAGAGACGCAAGGTGCAAGAATCTTTATTCAAATTTCCACCACCAGGAAGAAAGGAAACACCCGAGTGGCCAGTGACAAGCCGTGCCCTTCACATCAAAGGGCAGTGCTGTGTGATCAAACAGTGAAGGGGAGGGCAGGGACTAAATCAAAATAGAGTTGGAGGGAAATAATGCACTCCACTCCCTTCGGCGCCCACCTCTCCCTGAACAACTCCAGGGTGTTGGTGGACACAGCGTGCTCCTTCTCCAAGGACACCCGTGCTCTAATGTAACCGCGGAAGAGGGGCAGGCAGTCGGCCCTAACGACCCCCTCCACGGCCCGCTGCCTGGACCTGTTAATGGCCAGTTTGGCCAGGCCCAGGAGCAGACCCATGAGGAGGTCCTCCGATCTACCCTGCCCTCCCTCCTCCGTACCGGGTGCCCAAAGATCAGGAGCGTGGGACTGAAGTGCAACCTAAAGCAGAGGAGAAGGTTTTTAAGAAAATCAAAAAAGGTGTGCAAATGCCCACACCCAATATATACATGGTCCATGGAGTGGACCAGTTGGGCTGGGAGTCTGTGAAACACCACAATCTGCGGTTGCAGGTAACTGCCAGATGTAGCACCGTCCTCCCCAGATCCCTGAGAGAAAAGGGGAGGGCTCCCGCATAGATCCTCCACTAGGGATCCCCACCGCCTGGTGGCAAATGGGCACGCCAAGGTGTGTCCGGGTGGTGGATAAGGGAGAAGAAGTGGACAATGTGCAGCAGCAGTCGATACAGGGCCCATTGTTTCATATCCCTGAAGGAGACAAGACTAAAATTCCAGAGGTGACTCAGGTACTGGGGCACAGGCTCCTGAGGGAGGATGTCCTGTTTATTTCTTTCTTTTTTCTTCTTTCCTTCCCCCACACTTCCTTCTCCCTAACAGCGGTAGTGCTTATTTTTCCCCAGCACCCATGTTGTGTGTGTTTAGGTGTAGGACACAGTGAAGAAGAACAGTTGTTTAAATCTTTATTTATATTCCACCACAGGAAGAAAGGAAACACCAGAGTGGCCAGTGACAAGCCGTGCCCTTCTCGACAAAGGGCAATGCTGCGTGATCAAAAAGTGCCGGATTACTGGAGGTTGGCTAACGTGGTGCCTCTGTTTAAGAAGGGCGGTAAGGACAAGCCAGGGAACTATAGACCAGTGAGCCTGATGTCGGTGGTGGGCAAGTTGTTGGAGGGAATCCTGAGGGACAGGATGTACATGTATTTGGAAAGGCAAGGACTGATTAGGGATAGTCAACAAAGCTTTGTACGTGGGAAATCATGTCTCACAAACTTGATTGAGTTTTTTGAAGAAGTAACAAAGAAGATTGACGAGGGCAGAGTGGTAGATGTGATCTTTGTGGACTTCAGTAAGGCGTTCGACAAGGTTCCCCATGGGAGACTGGTTAGCAAGGTTAGATCTCATGGAATACAGGGAGATCTAGCCATTTGGATACACAACAGGCTCAAAGGTAGAAGACAGAGGGTGGTGGTGGAGGGTTGTTTTTCAGACTGGAGGCCTGTGACCAGTGGAGTGCCACAAGGATCGGTGCTGGGTCCTCTACTTTTCGTCATTTACATAAATGATTTGGATGTGAGCATAGGAGGTACAGTTAGTAAGTTTGCAGATGACACCAAAATTGGAGATGTAGTGGACAGCGAAAAGGGTTACCTCAGATTACAACAGGCTCTTGACCAGATGGGCCAATGGGTTGAGAAGTGGCAGATGGAGTTTAATTCAGATAAATGCGAGGTGCTGCATTTTGGGAAAGCAAATCTCAGCTGGACTAATACACTTAATGGTAAGGTTCTAGGGAGTGTTCCTGAACAAAGAGACCTTGGAGTGCAGGTTCATAGCTCCTTGAAAGTGGAGTCACAGGTAGATAGTATAGTGAAGAAGGTGTTTGGGATGCTTTCTTTTATTGGTCAGAGTATTAAGTACAGGAGTTGGGCGGCTGTACAGGGCATTGTTTAGGCCACTGTCAGAATATTGTGTGCAATTCCGGTCTCCTTCCTATTGGAAAGATGTTGTGAAACTTGAAAGGGTTCAGAAAAGATTTACAAGGCTGTTGCCAGGGTTGGAGGATTTGAGCTACAGGGAGAGGCTAAACAGGCTGTGGCTGTTTTCCCTCGACCATCGGAGGTTGAGGCGTGATCTTATAGAGGTTTACAAAATCATGAGGGGCATGAACAGGATAAATAGACAAAGTCTTTTCCCTGGGGTCGGGGAGTCCAGAACTAGAGGGCATAAGTTTAGGGTGAGAGGGGAAAAATATAAAAGGGACCTAGGGCGCAACTTTTTCTTGCAGAGGGTGGTACATGTATGGAATGAGCTGCCAGAGGAAGTGGTGGAGGCTGGTACAATTGCAACATTTAAGAAGTATTTGGATGGGTATATGAATAGGAAGGATTTGGAGGGATATGGGCCGGGTCCTGGCAGGTGGGACTAGATTGGGTTGGGATATTCGGTCGGCATGGACAGGTTGGACTGAAGGGTCTGTTTCCGTGCTGGACATCTCTATGACTCTAAGTGAAGGATGCCCTGTTTATTCTTTTTCTGTATTTAAATCCTCTGCTTCATCCGTTTTCTGACTTGGACGAGCTTCTCCCGTTTATCTTTTTTTTCTTTTCTTTTTTTCTTTTTTTTTCAAAATAGAGTTGGAGGGGGAACACTCTGCTTTTTTTTTTCTTTTTTTGGTGTGTGTGTGTGCAGGTGTGAGACACAGTGAAAGACACAAAGTGGACGAATCTTTATTCAAATACCACCACCAGGAAGAAAGGAAAACACCCAGGTGGCCAGTGACAAACACTGCCCTTCACATCAAAGGGCAGTGCTGTGTGATCAAAACAGTGAGGGGGAGGGTAGGGACTAAATCCAAATAGAGTTGGAGGGAGAAATGATGCACTCCACTCCCTGCGGCACCCACCTCTCCCTGAACAACTCCAGGGTGTTGGTCGACACCGCGTGCTCCTTCTCCAAGGACACCCGGGCCCTAACGTAACCGCGGAAGAGGGGCAGGCAGTCGGCCCTAACGACCCCCTCCAGGCCCGCTGCCTGGACCTGTTGATGGCCAGTTTGGCCAGGCCCAGGAGCAAACCCACGAGGAGGTCTTCAGACCTGCCATCCTTCCTCCGCACCGGGTGCCCAAAGATCAGGAGCGTGGGACTGAAGTGCAACCAAAAGCAGAGGAGGAGGTTTTTAAGAAAATCAAAAAGGGAGTGCAAACGCCCACACCCAATATACACGTGGTCCACGGACTCCACAGCGCCACAGAACAAGCAGTTGGGCTGGGAGTCCGTGAACCTCCGCAATCTGCGTTTGCAGGAGACTGCTGCGTGCAGCACCCTCCACCCCAGATCTATGAGAAAAAGGGGGAGGACTCCCGCGTAGAGAGCCCTCCACTGGGGATGCCCTTTTTTTTAGTTTTTTTTAAAATTTAACCCCCACACTACCACCTAAGTGCGGTAGTGCTTATTTTATCCCCAGCACCCATGGTGTGTGTGTGTGCAGGTGTGAGACACAGTGAAAGACACAAAGTGCACGAATCTTTATTCAAATACCACCACCAGGAAGAAAGGAAAACACCCGAGTGGCCAGTGACAAACACTGCCCTTCACATCAAAGGGCAACGCTGTGTGATCAAAACAGTGAAGGGGAGGGTAGGGACTAAATCAAAATAGAGTTGGAGGGAGAAATAATGCACTCCACTCCCTGCGGCGCCCACCTCTCCCTGAACAACTCCAGGGTGTTGGTCGACACCGCGTGCTCCTTCTCCAAGGACACCCGGCCTCTAACGTAACCGCGGAAGAGGGGCAGGCAGTCGGCCCTAACGACCCCCTCCAGGCCCGCTGCCTGGACCTGTTGATGGCCAGTTTGGCCAGGCCCAGGAGCAAACCCACGAGGAGGTCTCCAGACCTGCCCTCCTTCCTCCGTACCGGGTGCCCAAAGATCAGGAGCGTGGGACTGAAGTGCAACCAAAAGCAGAGGAGGAGGTTTTTAAGAAAATCAAAAAGGGAGTGCAAACGCCCACACCCAATATACACGTGGTCCACGGACTCCACAGCGCCACAGAACAAGCAGTTGGGCTGGGAGTCCGTGAACCTCCGCAATCTGCGTTTGCAGGAGACTGCTGCGTGCAGCACCCTCCACCCCAGATCTATGAGAAAAAGGGGGAGGACTCCCGCATAGAGAGCCCTCCACTGGGGATTCCCTGTTTATTTTTTTTTCTGGACCTTCTCCTGTTTATTTTTTTTTCTTTTTTTTTCTCTTTCCCCACTACCACCTAAGTGCGGTAGTGCTCATTCTTTTTTTTTTCCCCCGCACCCATGGTGTGTGTGTGCAGGTGTGAGACACAGTAAAAGACACAAAGTGCACCAATCTTTATTCAAGTTCCACCACCCGGAAGATAGGAAAACACCCGGGTGGCCAGTGACAAACACTGCCCTTCACATCAAAGGGCAGTGCTGTGTGATCAAAACAGTGAAGGGGAGGGTAGGGACTAAATCAAAATAGAGTTGGAGGGAGGAATAATGCACTCCACTCCCTGTGGTGCCCACCTCTCCCTGAACAACTCCAGGGTGTTGGTCGACACCGCGTGCTCCTTCTCCAAGGACACCCGGGCTCTAACGTAACCGCGGAAGAGGGGCAGGCAATGCCCTGTTTATATCAGTCCACCAGGGCTCTCTGATTGGCCCAGGTTAACAAACCCACCAAGCATCTTATAGAAAATAAAATCCACCTGGTTCCAATCACTACAGAGTTTGGGGGACAATGTAGACATTGTAGTTATGAAGAGGACTGTGAATAATTAGATGTGATAAAAAATAGGAAGAGAAGATGTATTCATGGAATGGCATCCTTGAAATTGGATATATCACCAGGGGAGGGTGAATTGTACCCCAAGCTGTGAAAGAAACCAGGAAATAAATAATAGCCACCATTTTCTATCTCCCAGGTGTAGAATTAGAGAACTGAAGGACTGCTAACAAACTCAGAGAATGCTGAAGAAACTCAGCAGGTCTGGCAGCATCAGTAGAAAGAGAGCATTAATGTTTGAGTCCAGCATAATTCTTCTTCGGAATCAAAGTTCTTTAGGACTGCAAATGTTGTACATTTGTTCAATGACAGTGCAATGGAGAAGTGATTGATTATAGGCCAATCAGTGCAATGCTGATTTGTGGGCAGCACGGTGGCACAGTGGTTAGAGCTGCTGCCTCACAGCGCCTGAGACCCGGGTTCAATTCCTGCCTCAGGCGACTGACTGTGTGGAGTTTGCACATTCTCCCCGTGTCTGCGTGGGTTTCCTCCGGGTGCTCCGGTTTCCTCCCACAGTCCAAAGGTTAGGTGAATTGGCCATGCTAAATTGCCCGTAGTGTGAGGTAAGCGGTAAATGTAGGAGTATGGGTGGGTTGCACTTTGGCGGGTCGGTGTGGACTTGTTGGGCCGAAGGGCCTGTTTCCACACTGTAATGTAATCTAAAAAAAAGACAATTTACTAGAATGGATTCTGAGAGTCAATGCTGTTAGGGATCTAGTTTCCGGAGCAGAGTTGTCAGTGGCTCAGGTCCATAGGCTCATAGAGATTTGCAGAAGCATTAGAGAATGATGAGGATTCCTTTTTATCCAGGTCTCTGGAATTCACTGCCTGACAATCTCTCTGGATATGTTTCTGATATTCTCCAGGGAATTTGCATCATGTGCTGGGAAATGGGATTGGGCTTGGAAGCTCTGTGTTTTTTTTGGTGGGGGGGGGTCAGTGTAAACATGAGGTTTGATTTTGCTGTCACCTATTTGAGCAGCCCCAATATTTATGAAGAATGTGTGAGGTAAAGAGAGAGGCTACAGTATCTGAGACATGTGCCAATATGACAGCATCTTTAACAGATGAATGAACAGCAAATAACTCTGACTCACTTCACAGTGACAATATTTTCAGATGTGTCAAAGGAATTGGGGATGAAGGCGTGTTCTGGATCATGGAGATTGGATTTAGAGGAGAAACCAGGAAATAGTCCTTTGCATAGTGTGAGGTACAACAAGTTCAGAGAAGATGCCTGAAGATCAAGCAATAGACTAATGTTTGAAACAATTAGATACTATTGTAGAGAGATGGTGAGGCGGGATTCTGAAAGAATGAGATCAAATGCACTTAAGTTCCATTTTCATAGAACCGTAGAATCCCTACAGTATAGAAATAGGCCCTTCAGCCCAACAAGTCCACACCAACCCTCTGAAGAGTATCCCACCCAAATCCATTTCCCTACCCTATTACTCTATATTTACCCCTGACTAATGCACCTAACCTACATATCCCTGAACAATATGGGCAATTTAGCATGGCCAATTCACCTCACCTGCACATCTTTGGATTGTGGGAGGAAACCAGAGCACCCGGAGAAAACCCACACAGACACAGGGAAAAAGAGCAAACTCCACACAGGCAGTCACCCAAGGCTGGAATCGATGAGGCAGCAGTGCTAACCCCTGAGCCACGGTGCCCCTCTACCCCAATCTACCATTTTGCCAGTAAAGGAATGGATGGTGTAGAGGGTAATGGTTCTGAAAGGGTTAGTCTTGGAGATCTCATTAGGGTTCCACTCAATCTAATAATGTCACACATCCTTGATGAAGAAATAAAAGTGCAGCTGTCAATCCCTATAGAGTCAGTCAAATTGTCATTCCTCAGTCCTGATCTCCTCAGTAATGATAACTGACTAATTTGTGCAATTTGCTGTTGTGCCACAATCTGCATCTTGTTTTTAACACGTGTTTCTTCCTGTTAGGACTCACAAGTAACTGATTCTCGACCACTGTTAACCTAATAGGTGGGTCTCAGCTTGGTGGTACAATGGTAATGTACTTACCTCTGAGCCAGGAGATTCGCCAAGTCCTACCTGCTCCAGATTCTCAACCACTGTTAACCTAACAGCTAACTGATTCTCAACCACTGTTAACCTAATGGGTTAATGGTACAATGGTAGTGTCCTTGCTAAGTCCTACCTGCTCCACATGTGCATAATAACACCTCTGGACAGGTTGATTGAAAGGAATTAGAAAAGAGGAAAAGAAAAGTTGCCCTCACATAAATTTGTACTGCTTTTTTGTGTCGACGGCCTCATAATTATGTTCGAGCAATCCACCCCGTGACAAGATGATTTTAGCACATCATTTTTGGTGGAACTGGTTGTCATTTTACATACGTTTTATTGAATTAAAAGTTTGATACTTGTGGTTGCATACCATATGCATTATCCTGAATTCTTGCCAACTGATCTCCGTTGGTAAGGGTGTTTCAGTTAGTTTGGCATGAATTAAATCAGGATACCAAACTGAACATCACGCAGCTCAGTGTGCAGGAAAAGACTCGGTTTATTTGTATTTTCAAAGAAAGGCCGTGTTTGTCCTACGTGATGTAACAATATTGCGCAGAACCTTCACAGAATTGTACATTTCAAGCAAAACACAGAGACGGGAAATGTATCCTTCATGTAAGCTGCCCATGTCCCATGGGTAATCAAACTCCACAAATGAGTTGAGACTGAAAGTGCTGGCTAAAGGTTAAAATAACATAAAATTTTATGCGTTGTGTTTTGATGATTCTGTCAATATACATGGAATTGAACTGGTAAGCGGAGTGTATTTTATATTTATGTATTTTAATCTAGCTACAATTTATTGCTTCTGCTTTCCATCCTTGGGAACAGTCTGAATGATTGGGATGTGAAATGTCTTTCATCTGAAGCTATCAGAAGAATCTTGGTGACCATCGGATGTTTATAGTGAAGATAAGACTTGGATGCAGCCTTGCTCCACACTGAGCGCGAACAAAATAGGAAGTTTAGAATTAAATGTAACTCTCATTTAACTTCACAAGAACAAAGAAACAGAGCCAATGAAGACAATCTGACCCCAACTCCCAAAACACAGGCTTTGACAAGTCTGTACTGGGACTAAATTCGTACACCTCTGGTTGAGAAGATTTGAGAACGCAACCATATGGACTGCAGGAATATATGAATTTTTCAATGTCACTTTTCAAGTGTTGAGCTCACCTGTCAATGTATATTGTAAGTTGAAAAATCACACAACACCAGGTTATAGTCCACCAGGTTTAATTGGAAGCACTAGCTTTCGCAGCGCTGCTCCTTCATCAGGTGGTTGTGGAGGACACAATTGTATGACACAGAATTTATAGCAAAAGGTTACAGTGTGAGGTAACTGAAACTATACATTGAAAAATACCTTTATTGTTTGTTGAGTCTTTCATCTGTTCGAATACCATGACAGTTTCACTTCTTTCATGTGTAAATCACAAAACGTTTTTTAAAAAGTTGCATTCTCAGATTATCTGTAATAATTGGTGTTAGCCAGACAATATGTTGAAGGTATTAGCCCCCTGTGTTCTCTGTCTGTGCCATGATGCTTAGACTGATTCTAATCTAAAAAGTGAGATAACAGAGTCTTACATAAATTCATGCAATTTTTGAGCAAAGTACAATGTAACTCTGCAAGTACAAATTCACCCCACAAACATATATGTATATGTGTGTGTGTGTGTGTCTGGGTTGGAGGGTTATGAGTGTCTGTGAGAGAGAGTGTATATGTGTGTGCATGTGAGTGTAGGGTGTTTTAAGTCTGTGAGGGAGTGCATGTGTGAGTGTGAGAGTCTGTGTGTCTGTAAGGGTGTGTGTGTGTCTCTGTACTTGTCTGTGTATATGTGTGTCCGTGTGTATGTGTGTGTGTATAGGTGTGCCTGTGTGTTTGTGTGTGTGTATAGTGCAATGAACCCAAGGTCCCTGTGGATATGGAACTTAGCTATCAGCCTCTAGTCGGCCACTTTTCGCTGCTGCCTGTCTTGAAGTCCGCCTTGGAGGATGGTCACCCGAAGGTCCGAAGGTCTGAAGTCGAATATCCTGGATTACTGAAGTGTTCCCCAACTGGGAGGGAACACTTCTGCCTGTTGATTGCTGTGCGGTGCCCATTCATCCATTGCAAGTGGTTGTAAATACATGCCTAAATTCTGTTCTGTCCTACTGATGGACCAAGGCTCCAGGCTATAAGAACAAAGTCAGGAAATGAACCCTAATTACTAATAAATGCTAATGCGAATCAGTGCAATAATAGACTTCCTCTTGTGTAATAATTGTCTATCAAAGTCTAAGGTTTCTGTTGGTAAGGTATTGGGACTATTCCTCTCCATTAGTAACATCACTTAATTGTGAATGTTTGTTCATTGTTCACAGTAGGTGGGAGCTTCTGGACAAGACACTTGGTGTGGAATTCACATGGACTTGTGTATAGTCTGCTGTGAGATTTGCATCAATGTTAAAGGCCAAATAATGACAGGTATGTATTCAAAAGACCCCATGGGCAGTGAATTCACATCATCTCTTCGCTGCGTTTAATAACTCCGGCTGTACACTGTAAGGCCCCAATGTCACCAAAACTCAATCAAGCTTCAAAAATGTACCTTTCTGGCACAAGCATTCAGAGATGCTGAAGTTGTTTGTTTGTAATTATCAGTTGAGGCTCTTGATTGATGGCAGCCTTATTCACAGTGAAACATTGCACAAACATTTATTTACAGTTTTGTATATATTCAAGAAATACACCACAGGCAGTAACAAAACTTGCTTATAAAGAAATCGAGGAAATTAAGAAATTGCGAATGTAGCAGTACTGGGGCAAAAACTCTGAAAGATTTTGTGAATACTCTAAACAAATTGCAAACCCTAAGAGGCTTTTGCCAAGACTAAACATTCCTGTTGAACGGCATATGCCTGAAATGTCGACTCTCCTGCTCCACGGACGCTGCCTGACCTGCTGTGCTTTTCCAGCACCACACTTTTTGACTCTGACTCTCCAGCATCTGCAGTCCTCACTTTCTCCAAGGCTAAAGAGGGAAGAAGCTAACACAGAATTGAGAAAGTGAAGGGTATTGAAAACCCCGAAGCACAGACAAGGGGCTGCAGGCCAAGATTGGGATTCAGTTCCCATGTTCGACTGTTGCCTGAGATGGAAACAACCATCTCTGTTTACCACTTCACAACATCAACCCTACATATCAATATGACCACTGGAAGAAGATTGATGGCAGAACATAGAACATAGAACAATACAGCACAGGAACAGGCCCTTCGGCCCACATCTCGGCATTGATCATGATGCCATTCTAAACTAATCCCATCTGCTTGGACATGGCCCCTATCCTTCTATTTCCTGCCTGTTCATGTGTCTATTTAAATGCTTCTTAAACTTTGTTCTACCACCTCCCCTGGCAGCATGTTGCAAGTATCTACCACCATCTGTGTTAGAAACTTTCTTTGTACAGCTCCTTTAAACTTTCCCCTCTCTGACCTTAAACCTATGCCCCTTAGTAGTTGACATTTCCACTCTCAGTAAAAGACTCTGACTAGCCACCCTATCCAGGCCTCTCATCATTTCATATACTTGCATTAGGTAACAGCTGACATTCTACTGAAAGCAATCCGAGTCTGTCCAACCTCTTCTTACAGCTAATACACTCCAATCCAAGCAACATCCTGGTAAAGCTCTTTTGAATCCTCTCCAAAGCCTTTACATTCTTCCCATGATGCAATCAGAGCTGCACTCATACTCCAAATGTGGTAACTAATGTTTTATACAGCTGAGCCAATTGCCACACTGAAAATACCCGGCCTAACAGCTTTGTCAATTAACATGATGGTGAATCTTAAAAACGTTTGAGTCATTGGTAGCATTTAGAGACACTGCTAAAGTCTAACTATTAACTATTTGTACCAATAAGTTTCACACAAGGCTATAAACAGAATCATCTCCATCTGAAGCCATATGATCTTGTGCATCGCTAAAGATAAGGACTAACTATTTACATTTTTGAGTATTAGCCCTTTTCTCCCCAAAGTCTCCGACTTTATATGTTAATTGCATTATCCTATATCTCCTTTGCTCATCAAGTCTATGTCTCTGTTTCCTAATCACAGTGGTAAGTACTTTGGAGGTTTCACCATCTCCATGTTCTCACTCTCACCTTTCTCAGAGAAAGTTAAGGATTTCTGATTTCCGAGTTTTTTGGTGACATTCAGTAAATCAATGGTTGAGCCATCAAAAAATGGCAACTCTTTATTCAGGTTGCCTTTCTGACTTTCTAGAAAGCTGTTCCATTCCATTAAACACCTTTATCTGCCTCTTGTTTCTTCCTCTCCCCGATCCTTTATTCCTGACCATAGATAATGGAGTTTATGATCATTTCCACCAATGGTCTAGCAAATTCCTGACTACCACATAGAATATTGCACTTTGCAATATTGAAGTGACTTAGTTTACTCTTTGAATAATGTTGAATGTGCTGACCCTTAGAATGACTAATCTCTTGTCCTCGATCAACAAATCATTTATGATAACAGGATGTTTTCACGTTTTGAAGTACTGATGTACCTGTAATAGTGTCTAACTTGGTTATTTTTTTGTTGAGAATGTGGTGCTGGATGGGGAATTTCGAGACTAGGGGGCACATTTTTAAGTTGGGAGAAGAGAGATTTTAAAAAGACATGAGGAGCAATTTTTTTTACACAGGGGGTGGTTTGTGTGTGGAATAAGCTTCCTCAGGAAGTGGTGTATGTGGGCACAATTACAACATTTAAAAGATATTTGGATAAGGACATGAATAGGAAGGGATATGGGCCAAGCACAGGCAGGTGGGACTAGTTTAGTTTGGAGTTATGTTTTGTATAGACTGATTGGATCGAGAGGTCTGTGTCCGTGCTGTATGATTCTATGGTTATGATTATAACTATTAGGCCTCCCTAATCCCTAAGTAGATTATTTTTCAGTGTTCCATAGTCATAACTATTGATGCAGGTTATTAATCTGTCTTGATTTTTGTGTGCATTTGTTAAATTTCCCCCTTTGTGTAATTACAGGTTGTTCTGCAGTAACGCGCGTTTCATTAATGTGATTGGCGAATTGGGGACACTGTTTCTAAAGTGCAAACCTTTAAAGCATGTATTGGCTATAATGCAATTGCATCGCCAACACTTTAAGCTCTGTTTCGAAAGGGTGATTTTTCTACATTGAAGGATTTCACAAGAACGCAACCATCGCATTATAGTAAAACTACTTGCATGGTTCTTCAAAGGCTGACATTAGCATTAAAAATCCCAATAATACCTTGACATGTGGTAGCGCCTGCCTCACAAAACAACGTACCAACCGAAATACTGCCAGGTGCATAGAAAAGATGATTGTCCTAGTCTTTGTTTGGTTTAATTGTTAACCTTGAAATGTTCCTCTCTATGAGCACCACCTTTGCAATTTCCCAGCTTGTTTAAGGGCCCTGCTTCTACTCAAATAACACCAGCCGTTGTCAAGTTTGTTGTACGCCTCGTCTTCACTGGAGTTGCTTCCCGCACTGTCGAGTGTTGACCGTCGTTTTGCACAGGGGCAATTCTAGTCATTGGACCTTTTACTCCTTCTTCTCGCTGCTCTGTCCTGTTGCTGTTAGGCCTTGTCTTCCATGTTGTACTTCCTTCAGTTGAATCATTTACTGTCACAACCTATTGCTGTGGTGAGGGGTTTTGGAAGAACTTATGTCCTTAGGACGATCAAGAAAGACTATTAATGTCTAAGCTGTCAAAAAAGTTACGTTTTTATTTCACATTCTGATAATTATTGACTCTATTATGAGGCTACCTCTCTACAGAATCTGCTTTTATGAGATCTCATGAGATAGTGCAGCACGGTGGCTCAGTGGTTGGCACTGTTACCTCACAGCGCCAGGGACCCGGTTACTGTCTGTGTGGAGTTTGCCCGTAATCCCTGTGTCTGTGTGGGTTTCCTCCAGGTGGTCTGGTTTCCTCCTATAGTGCAGAGATGTGCAGGCTCGGTGGATTAGCCATGAGAAATGCAAATATAGGGGTGAGTCTGGGTGGGATGCTTTTTGGACTCGATGGGCCAAATCGTTTGCTTTCACACTGCAGGGATTCTCTGATTCTATGGTAATCAATGTCTTACATGTGGACTGATCCCAATTCCATCAGTTGTGGTGCAGCCCTCTGAAGTCTATCGTGAGGTAGTGGCTGGAGATGCCAGAAGTGAATGTGTTGGCACAGAGTTGGCATGTCAGTTGGCGTAGGTCAACTCTCAGAGTGTCTGTGCAACCATGCATCTTAGAAAGACTGTCACTACTATTGCAGGGAGATGATTTGTCAATTTGAGAATTAACCCTGTTATGCTCAGTTGAGGAAGATTGATTACGCTCCCCAAATTCAACCCCAATCTCAATCTCTTACGAGAAAGACTTTTATTCCTTTTTAGCATTTAGCTGCATCATTCTTCAAGTAAAATTATACTTAACTAGCTCAAAATTAAGAAGACAATTAGACATGTTTTTGAGTTAAAGAATGAGGAATTTTATTACCCACTAAATCCAATTAAAAATAAATGCTGCATTGAACACAGACACGCACACACAGACACACATATATAACCAAATATGTTTAACACACACACTTGCACGCACATACGTAAACACATATAGAGCCACTTACATATAGACATGCACAAGCATACACACAAACACAAATATAGAACCATGCATATACAGACAGACACACACACGCACATGCACGCATCTACAACCACATACATATAGACATACACACACACACGTAGTAAAGTTAAAATGGAGAGAGTGTCTAGTACAAATAAGAAGAATAAAGATTACAGAATTTAAAATACCTTAGAGTTTTTGAGTTAATAGATTTCAAATCTGAGCCCACAGTTATTTGATTATTGACAGGTCACCTCAGCAATGAAAATGTTTGTAGACATCTTTGAGTTCTCTAGATGTCTTTCCAATTTAATATTCTATCTGGCACTGTCTTCTGAGTTTGAGAAAAAAAAACAGAGAAAAGCTTCCAGGTCTTGTTTCTACAAGTTGAAATTTTTTCCTCTGTTTCCTCTACTGCTCATAAATAGCCACAGAAACATAGTTCATTTGAACATTTCAAAGTTTGGCTCCTATGTCTTTCTGAGTTGAATAATTACGGGCAGCCTTTGTTATATGCTCTTACCATAATTTTAAATCAAAACAGTTTTTTTTGATGCTGACTTAGTTGCCTAGTTTCAATCTCTTCAGATAACAATTACTAATTACTGTGCTGTTTGTTTCCTTTATTCCATGTTGGTCTCCTCAATCAGTGGTCAGGTGATCACAGCAGCTATTTAATCATTTTTTAGAAAAGGAAAACTTATTCCATGAAAGAGTTCAGTATAGCAATCAGATGATGGTTCACATTTACCATAACTGTAAAGACCATTTATATATTGCAGCTGCTGGCATCTCCGCAACAAGTGAGACAGCTCTATATTTGGCCTTCAAATAGCTAAATCTCTGCAGGGACTAAGGTTCCTCGTGGTTATTGTCAGGTTTTGTACAGGGGCTGCAGAGATAAACCTGTAAAGTGCATCTAAAAGCATTGTGTATTAACAGATTAATATTGGACAGATTGTAAAACAAATGAGTTCACTAGCCTCCCAAATGCTATTGCATAGAGTGTGATTTCTTCAAATAAAAAGAAATCCATCTGATTGAGTTACCAACCTTCTTTGTGCAACTCTGTGTTAGCGTAAGGTGTAAAACAACTTCCGCTAGATGCCTCCTATGATATTTACACTGCCTTTAACTCTGTCCCACTAACTCTTCTGTCATACAATGTCTGCTGTTTTCCACCATTTTTTAGTGACTCCTTTGTTCTTTATCGCCCATTACCCTTAAAACCTATCATAAACATTTTGAACATTTTTAACCTTTCCTAGTGCTGAGGTAAAATCACGGCCTTGACCTGTTGACTCTGTTTCTCTCATCATAAGTGCTGCCCGGCTTGCTGAGTTTTTTCCCCAGAATTTTCTGCTTTGATTTAAGATCTTAAGCTCTTTTCTTGACTATGTGTGTTAACTATTATCAACTTACCCAGTCACAAAGATTTGTCTGCCAGGATGACATGTTGAGCATTCTATTTCAAAGGGGAGCAGGGGTAGGAACTGTTTGAGGCCATTCTGTCCCTTCAGCCTGTGATTGGAGTCATTGAGGCATACAGCATGGAAACAGACCCTTCGACCCAACTCATCCATGCCGACCAGGTTTCCCAAACTGGACGAGTCCCATTTGGCCCCTATCCCACTAAACCTTTCCTGTTCATGTACCTGTGCAAATGTCTTTTAAATGTTGTAACTGTATCAGCATCAACTACTCCCTCTGGCAGAATATTCCACATACGTATTACCCTCTGTATGAAAAGGTTGATGCTCCAGTCCTTTTTATATCTTTCCCCCTCACCCTAAACCTGCGCCCTCTAGCTTTGAAAACTCTTCCCCTCGGGAAAAACAACCTTTGCTATTTATCCAATCCACGTCCCACGTGATTTTATAAACCTCCATAAGGCCATCCTTCAGCCTCCGACGCTCCAGGAAGAAAAGTCATAGCCTATCCAGCTTCTCCTTTTAACTCAAATGCTACACTCCCGGTTACATCCTTGCCCAACCTTTTTGCACCCTTTCCAACTTAATAACATCTTTCTTAAAGTAGGATGACCAAAACTGTATACATATTCCAAAGGTGGCCTCATCAATGCCCTGTACATCCCAACCCCTATGCTTAATGTGCTAACCAATGAAGGCAAGTGTGCCAAACTCCTTCTTCACCACCCAATCTACCTGTGACGCTGCTTTCAAGGAACTATGTACCTGAATCCTTTTGGTCTCTCTGTTTATCAATAATTCCCAGGGTCCTACCATTAACTGTATAAGTCCTGTTCTGGTGTGTCTTGCAAAATTCTGGCATTCAATTATATCAGGCTTGATCAACATCTCACCTCTCTACCCATCCTTGATCCTTCTCTCGATACCTTGACTGAAGATAAAATCAATATTGAAACTTTCAATTGACACCCAGCAACCACAGGGAGAAAGTGAGGACTGCAGATGCTGGAGATCAGAGTCGAGAGTGTGGTGCTGGCAAAGCACAGCAGGTCAGGCAGCATCTGAGGAGCAGGAGAATTGACATTTCAGGTATAAGCCCTGCATCAGGAACATCCAGCAACTACACCTTTTCAGAGAGAGCTTTCCAGAAGACTTTCAATCCACGAATGCTGAAATCCAAGCTCAAATTCTGAGTGAATGCTGGCAGAAAGGAATCTCCCTAGCTGCAGGGCGAGTTTGTAAAATCAACTCTTTAACTAAATCCCTGGAAAAACTTGTATAAACTATGAACTTTTTTTTATAACACACACACTGTACAGAGTTGGGAGTCACTCTTACGATTGCCAGAGACTTCAGTGAGGAACAAGTAGATAGTGATCTTTTTATCGCAAGTCTACATCACCGCAAAATAAGAATTTTGGAACAGGTTCTCGACAGAAACAATAAATATCCTCGCAGCGGAAATGCTTGTTGAGGAATACAGATGTTAGTTGTAGACATAATCGGCCGAACTAGACCAAACATTCCACAGTTGGCATGATGCGTACTGGCTGAATCTGGGCATGTAACCAGTCTATTACATGGAATGCAATTAGAGGGAAGGTTTTCTCATTGTAAGTGCCCTATAATGATGATGATATTCTGACATCAAGCAATTGCTAGATTTGTTAATTTAATACTGCTCAAGGGAGATTTCAGCATTTTTTTTTTGTCTGCTGAACAACATACAATGGAATGCAATCAAAAGAGCTTTCATGTTTGCAAAACTACAGATTCCAGAATGCCCTTTTGATGCTATGACCCATCCACCGTCAATGCCAAGTTCCAACACTTCGGCTGAAATTTTCTTTTTATTTTACTGGGACGAGGGTGTCACTGGCAAAGCCAGAAACTATCAGCCATTCCCAATGACCCTTGAACTGAATGGCGCACTGACGGTTAAGGGTCAACTGCACTAGCATGGATCAGGAGTCACATGTAGGCCAGACCTAGTAAGGGCAATTCATTTCCCTCTGAACTGAGTGAGGTTTTGCTACAATTGATTATAGCGACGGTCACTGTTACTGAGACTAGATTCATGTTCAACATTTGTTCATTGGATTTTAACTCAATGACAATCTGTGGTGGGATTTGAACACATGTCCCAGGGCACGGTCAGATCTTCTAGTCTCGTCATTACCACTGCCCCATATCCATCCGTAAAGACTCTAACCAATTTTTATAGATGTAACATCAAAAGCATTCTATCTGGATGCATCATGGCTTCGTACAGCAACTGCTCTGCCCAGGACCATAAGAAACTGCAGAGAGTTGCGTACACAGTCCAGTTCATCACACAAGCCAACCTTCCATCCACTGACTCCACCTACACTTCTCACTGCCTCAGGAAAGCAGTCAACATCATCAAAGACTCTTCCTACCTCGGTTATAATCTCATCCAAGAGAAAGTGAAGACTGCAGATGCTGGAGATCAGAGCTGAAAAATAGGTTGCTGGTAAAGCGCAGCAGGTCAGGCAGCATCCAAGGAGCAGGAGAATCGACATTTCGGGCATAAGCCCTTCTTCAGGCTTATGCCCGAAATGTCGATTCTCCTGCTCCTTGGATGCTGCCAGACCTGCTGTGCTTTTCCAGCAGCACATTTTTCAGCTCTGATCTCATCCAACCTCTTAATAGGGCAGAAGACACAAAAGCTTGAATGCACGTACCAATAGGTTCAAGAACAGCTTCTTCCCCACTGTTATCAAAATTCTGAACGGACCACTCAAATTGTAAATTTAACGTTGATCTTGCTCTTTGTGCACCTTCTCTGCAGCTATAACATCTTCACTCTGTTCTATTACCCTAAAGCAGTTTGTATGGTATGATCCACTTGCACACAAGTGCACACAAAACAAAACTTCTCACTGTACGTGGTTACATGCAACCAGAATAAATCAAATCAAATTATATTTGCTTATTAATTTCGAGCATCCACGCCCCCCATCTTGCTTCAGCGATGCACCCTTTGGTGCAATCTAACAGTATACAGGCCCCCTCAATATTCTCTATCTAGACACGGAGAGTGAGCGAGCTGCTGAGGTGAGAGGGGCAGGAGAGGTAGGTGAGGTGAGGGGCTGGAGGGGGCATTGACTTTGTTCTCTGTGGGAATGCAGTCAGGAGTGCAAGATGGGGAACCACGTCAGAAGCAAGGGAACTAGGAGCGGCCACAATGGGGCTTTTGATAACTTTCATTGGCACAGTAGTGCCCTGGGACAACAGGGACACGGGGAAAGGCAGATGGAGTTTGATCCCTGATAAACGAAGGTCAGCTTTGATGTGAAGCGCATGAAAAAGTCTGGGCCAACTTTTTATGGGATGCATTTTTACACGGGCATGCTTGGAAATTTCTTGAACTCAGAGTTCAATGCCTGGAGTGTTATCTTACTGAACGTTGTTAGCAGGCTCAGTGGTTTAGGCACTTGGCTTGGGAAGTTTCAATTCCAAATATTTTGCTCCCCTGACTATTAGAAATGGTAAATAACATTTATGCAACAAGTGAGCTTTGCGTGAATAATGTAAATGGTCAATATTGTTTTACTGAAATGGAGCACACTTAAAGCATGTGCACAGATTGCAATGCACATCTTACCATTTTAATTGAATATTGATCCAGGGCACATCATTGCTGCAAATCCCCTGCATCAGCTGCAGTTGGGCACTCCCTCATGTCTGATCTCCAATCTCAGTTTACAGAGACACTTCCTCCCCTGCTGTGTGTGGCTAATTGTTTATCAGACTGGACGAGTGTCAAAAAGGCAAAGAGAAAAATAAAAAACCATCAGTACACTACACTGCCCAAGTTCTGACACGCATAGCTCCATCAGTTTGATCTCCCGGCTGTCAGTCGATTGCCGTGACTTTCACAAAGTCAGGACTGGGGGCAGCAGGTGCATGAGAATACCAGCGCTGGTGAGTTCCCCTCCAAGCCACTCAGCATCCTGACTTGGGAAACATATCGCCATTCCCTTGGTGTCGCTGGGTTAAGATCCCAGAACTTCTTCCCCAACAACACTGTAGGTGTCCCTACACCTCAGGGACTACAGCAGTTCAAGGAAGTTCCTCAGGCCCAACCCTCTCCAGAGCAATTAGTCCAATGCTGGTCCAGCCAGTGATGCCCACATCCCATGATTGAAGGATTGACAACTTGATTGAAGGAGAAATGAATCCCTGAAGTGAGCCTTCTGACCTTTGTTGTTGAGTCTCATGTGAAAGTTGCTGCTAGTCAATCCCAAGAAATTACCTGCAAAAGATCAAACAATTCAGAGTATCGAAAATGAACACTTATTGGAGAATAATTTATGAAGAGAAAAATGGCAAAAGAACTCAGAGTAATGTTGGGAGATCTTCTCTTCCACAATGAATTGTTACAATCGAAATACAACATATTTGCATTTACAAGACACTTTTTATAATCTCTGGGCATATCAAAGCCTTTTCCAACCAACTATGTTCTACTGAAAAGGTTTCTCTGCTGTAGTGCAGGAAACAAGGCAGACAATTTATGCACAGCAAGATCCCAGTACGATAATAATCAAGTAATTGATTTTTGTGATTTAGATTGAGATATAAATAAATATTGGCTAGGGCATCAGGGATAACATTCACACCCGTCTTCAAAATACTGCTACAGGATCTGTTATTGTCCAGCTGGGTGGATCTCCATTTTGTGTCTAATACAAAGAACAGGCCACCTGTCGTTTGACACTGGATTGTTAGCTTTGGTTCACAGGTTCAGAGTCGCGAGGGGGATTTAAGCCTTGAATTGTCTGACGCGAAAGCGAGAGAGCTCCCTACTGAGCTACAGCTTGCTCCGTAGACTAATGCAGAGACCTTAAGAATTGAAAATTAATGTCCAGTACACTATTGTGTGCAACCCTGGCCAATAATCATTTGGACATTTTCAAATTTGATTTCGTTTTGTCATTATTTTTGAATATTTCTCTTAACCAACACTACTGGTTAAAGAAAATGACCGCTTGGCTGACAGCCAAGCATTAGTCAATTGGCTGAGTCTTTCTGCTTCTCGATTGGTGTAGGAAGGTAGTGTGTCACAAGTGTGGGTCTGTTGATTGACTAATGGCTACCAATTGGGGCAGGTCATGTGACAAAACCATCAGATAACAAACCCGTAGAGCAAGTGGAGGCAAGATGGAAGTTGACAATATACCTGAGAACAGTAAAAGAAAACAGGATGATGGAGAGAGAGAGAAAGAGGAGGGCAATGACACTCTTTGAAAGAGACAGGCATGGTGGGACTGAATGGCCTCCTTCTGTGCTGTCCCATTCCAAACCACATTCGGCTGGCCTGAGGATCGTGGTAAATGTGCAACCAGGTGGGGATCTTTTAGATTCCTTAATTTCTTGCCTCTGAGAGTCTCAGAGCAGGAATTGACTGAGACAAGACCGCAGTCCAGTTTCCTGGATCAGGTGCCATTCGGCTGATTGGGGGTGGGCCCCCAGGAGGGTCCTGCAGAAAAACAGCATCTCGCCCCCTCCCCACCCACCAAACCCCAACACCTCCCCCACCCCACCCCACACCAACTGGCCCTGAGTGAAGGCTGAGTTTGCTCCATAAGGGGCCATGTTTCTCACAGCATTGCTTATTGTCTTCTGGAGATCACAGTGAGCCGATACAAAGGGGGAGGGTGTTGCATTCCAGTCTCAAAAAGGTTATGAAGGCAACCCAATCAGAAGGCCAGCCACCACCTAGTAATGTGCTGCGCAGAAAAGAAAATTAACTTGACGTCTTTTTTTTCTCTCGAGCAGTAGACATGGGTGGCATTTCTGATGTGAGTGCTGCAGGCCATTGTTGAGCCTTATCCTAAAGTGTTATCCTTCTTATCAACAAAGTGACCAGCAAAGAAAGAAAAGGTTTCTTTGTTTTCAGAGAAAGATGGGTGGCCTCTGAAACTGAAAGTAATAAGTGGGTAATTTAGCAAATCGGTGAATTCCTGGACTGGGGTAGGTTTGTGCTGAACACCTTAACACATTCCTGGAATATTCCGGAACAGTTGCCTGTTTTGGTTCAGGCTGTTTAAAAGAGGTGACGTGGGTTTTCAAATCAAAGCAGGGAAAGTATTTGAGCATAAGTTACAAAAAGGCAGTGGTTTTTTAAAATGAAAATATTAGCGTTGATTCTCACACGTGGAAGCAGTGGCCTGCTGTCTGTGGTACAACTCCATGGGGACTGATTACTGTGCTGTATTCTACTCAAGTGACCAAATCGAATGGTACTATTCAAATACCTAATATTCATTTGGATATAAAGAGGATCAGCTGGGGTCAGCCATCTTGTTGACTAGTGCTCTTTCTCATTGAGAAGGGAAGCTGATTTTCTTATCGAATCTGATGTACATATGGTTCCAGACCCACTGCAGTGAGGTTGCCTTTTAAGTACCGTTTGAGAAGGCCTAGAGAGCCAATCAATTCAAAGGCAGCTAGGAATAAGGCAACAAATCTGAAAATGTGTTGCTGGAAAAGCGCAGCAGGTCAGGCAGCATCCAAGGAACAGGAGAATCGACGTTTCAGGCATAAGCCCTTCTTCAGGAAAGGGAACAAATAAGGCAACAATATCAGGTTTTCCAAGATGTCCTCGTCTCAGACAAGAATAAAACTCTGAAAACCCAGCACTTGGAAAGAGCAGCAAATATGTTAGTGTAAGTAGGGCCCATGGTGAAGGCAGTGTCAGGTGCTAGACAATTCAAGATCAAAGTGTCAACTTGACTCAGCTATTTTTGACAATAGTGTTGTCAGACCAAAGATTGCGAGTTCCAGAGAGAGAACAGAGCCCAGGCTGCTAGTGCTGCACTGCAGCGATGTTGGAAGTACCCTAATTTGTTTGTCACTCCAAGTTCATATGAACCTTCGAGGTTGCATGGCTCTGTTTGTGAATAAAAACAGAGGGTCACCTTGCCAACTTGATAACATCCCTCCTCCCTTCCTCAAAAGAAATCATTAAAAAAATGAGCATTTACTGTTTTGCAATTGGTGGGATGCTGGGGATGTAGAATGACTGTCACATTTGTCCACTGAACAAAAGTTAGAACACTCTGAAAGTTTCTCTCTGTATAAAGGACTTTAAGGTGTCCAAGGACACTAAAGGGTGGCGTGGTGGCTCAGTGGTTAGCACAGCTGCCTCACATCCCCAGTGACACAGGTTCGATTTCAGTCTCAGGCGGCTGTCTGTGTTAAGTTTGCACATTCTCTCTGTGTCTGTGTTGGCTTCCTCCCACAGTCCAAAGGTGTGCTGGTTAGCTGGATTGACCACAGTGTCCAGGAATGTACAGGCTAAGTGGATTAACCATGGGAAATGTAGGGTTTGGTGGGATGCTCTTTGGAGGGGCAGTGCAGATTCGATGGACTGAATGGCCTGCACCCACACTGTAGGTGATTCTATGATATTAAAGAAATAGGCAGTTAGTGTCTCTGCCTGTCGCAACCAAATTCTGAAATATTTGTGAAGGAATAAACCTACCTGGTAGCTGACAATTTATTACAAGACTAGCTTACTATCACAGTCTGAATGAAATTCAGTTTTACAATATCTATGTCCAACAATCATATGCTTGTTAGTGCAGTTCCTATTGAATGGTTTCTGAACTTGCAGTCTAAAATTCCGATGAAAAACTCCTCAAGACATTTTCCTTCAATATTATCTTTTGGATCAACTGAAGGAGAAGTATCCTTGTTCTGTCCAACGTTTCTGGTATGATCATAAAGCTAACACTTGTAGCCACATCAGTAATTGTAGGAAACGGGTGTTCACAGTTTATGCTGGGTGGGATAAGTCGATATTATGCTTAGAGTTGAGAACAGCCAAACTTACTACTTTCCAAAAGTTTAAGCAGAGAACATATGCAGAAAGCAATTACAAATCTCAGCTGCAATTGTTGGATTAATGTCTCTAATTATTACAGAGGAAAGTGCAAATTTAATTATTTTCATTTGTCTGAATCACTTTCAGGACTCGACCATGTTACAGCCTCTTGAATCCTCACTGTTACATGGCACCAGACATATGATGGTTGTTGACAGAAAAGTTCCTGTCCAAGTTACTGATACCTGAAAGACGATTTCGGAAATATCTGCCCTTGGCTTTCCACATTGATGCCAGAAGACAAAAACACAAGGCGCAAGAAGTTGTCCTGATAGAATGCCAGTACTCTTGTCAGTAAGTTTAGCTCAGTGACAAAACTGACAGGACAAAGAGAGCAGCCTAATTTCCCTCTGTTTCCCCAGCTCTGGCCAAGCCACTTTGGCAGGCAAAGCAATTCAACATTAGACAGCGATTACAGCCAGTCAGAGAATTAATGGTATGTTTTCTTTTAGAATCTAATTCTTCACAAACCCCTTAACAGAATCTAGCAATCATATTAGATAAACTAAATCCATCTCTTCAACTGAATTGTCAACCAGAAATCAGCTAAGAGTCATTTTTTTATGGATGGGTTCCATGAATCCCATGAGTTTTCTCAAGTTGTTTATCAAACTCACCCCAATACCAATGTATGCACCATACCTACCTGGAAGGCGAATCAGAGTTAATGCAGGAGCATTGAAACATAGGAACGGAAGGTGATTACCTAATGGTCTCGCCACTGGACTGTTGACCCAGGTAATGTCCTGGGGACCTGGGCTTGAATTCCACCATGGCAGATGGTGAAATTTGAATTCAATCAATATTTAGAATTAAGAGTCTAATGATGGGCCATGAGTCCATGGTTGATTGTCAGGAAAACAACCCATCTGGTTCACTAATGCTCTGTAGGGAAGGAAACTGCCATCTTTACTTGTTCTGGCCTACGTGTGACTCTGGGCCCACAGCAATGTGGTTGACTCTTAACAGCCCTCTGGGCAATTAGGGATGGGCATTAAATGCTGCTGTCAGTGATGTCCTCATCGTGTGAAGGAAAAAGAAATAGAACAGGAGTAGTCCATTTAGCCCCTCGAACTTGTTTTGCCAATTTCTAAGGAGAAATATCTTCAGTCAGAGTGGTGAATGTATGGAATTCATTGTCACAGAAGGTTAAGGAGGCCAGGTCATTGAGTATATTTAAGACTGAGATAGATAGGTTCTTGATTGTCAAGGGTTATGGAGAGAATAAAGTTGAGAAACTTAACAGCTGTGATTGAATGGTGGAGTAAACTCGATGGGCTGAATGGCCTAATTTCTGCTCCTATGTCTTCTGGTCAATGAGATCATGGCTGATTTAAATTCCTTATGCATATTCCTGGCTTAGGTGCATATCCCTTAATATCTTTGCTTGACAAAAATTTACCTTTTTCAGTGTTAAAATTAACAATCGATCCAGCTTCCACTGCTGTTTGTGAAAGAGGGTTCCAACATCTTTGTGTGTAGCAGGCCAATAACAGAACTAGCCAGAGGTGTTCTGCTTGATTTGTCCATCCATATCCTCCTGGAGTCTGCTCCCACCCTTCTCAGTGTTTACTGTGGGCAGAATCTTCCCAACTCCCAAAAGGCATGAATATTGGGAGAATCAGTTGAGAATAGGCAAGGAGGGTAGCTTCCTCGCATCAAGAGCAAAAGGTCTCAACTTCCAACTAAGTATGAAATGGCAAGATGGATTCCTGCTCGTGAATGTTGAGAAGTCTCTTCTCATGCGTTAACATCCTCAGTGTTATGTCATCTCATCTCATTGATATGCTCTTCTCCATTCTCCCACCTACTGGACAGAATCTAGATGGTAACAATTCCCAATCGGAAAGTCAGAGTGACCAGCACATGACTCCTAAAAATGAGTTTGACTTCTGGGAGAGCGAAACTGAAAAGAGAGAGAGAGTTAGGAATGCAAAACTCCCAAGTTAAATAAGGGCGGAAACAGGAGACCTTTTATCCGAGGCGGATATGCTTACAATGTTAATCATGACTTGGAGGTGCTGGTGTTGGACTGGGGTGGACAAATTTAAAAATCACACAACTCCAGGTTCTAGTCCAACCGGTTTATTTGGAAGCACTAGCTTTTGGACTGCTGCTGTAACCACCTGATGAAGGATATCTGGTGCTTCCAGATAAACAAAGTCGAAGTAACCACTGAACTATAGCCGGCGATAAAAAAAGGGGGCGGCACGGTGGCACAGTGGTTAGCACTGCTGCCTCACAGCACCAGAGACCTGGGTTCAATTCCTGCCTCAGGTGACTGACTGTGTGGAGTTTGCACATTCTCCCCGTGTCTGTGTGGGTTTCCTCCGGGTGCTCCAGTTTCCTCCCACAGTCCAAAAATGTGCAGGTCAGGTGAATTGGCCAGGCTAAATTGCCCGTAGTGTTAGAAGAAGGGATAAATGTAGGGGAATGGGTGTGGGTGGGTTGTGCTTCGGCAGATCGGTGTGGACTTGTTGGGCCGAAGGGCTTGTTTCCACACTGTAGGTAATCTAATCTAAATTGCCCATAGGTTAGATGCATTAGTCAGGGGTAAATGCAGGGTAGGGGAATGGGTCAGGGTGGGTTACTCTTCGGAGGGTCAGTGTGGACTTGTTGGGCTGAAGGCCCTGTTTCCAAAGTGTAGAGAATCTAATCTAAAAACCTGTTGGACTATAACCTGACGCTGTGGAATGTTGATGATGTATGTGTTGACTCTGCAACCATTGGAAAGAAAACTTCAATTGCGAACAGTAAGCAGAAGTTTCAAGAATTCCCAGTTCAAATGATTATCCTCTCAATTGCTGATAAGTATCCAACTTCAGTTTTGGGGGTATGGGTGAAATAGACATTGAACAAAATTTGAGTTAAGAAGTTCTGTTTAAGAATAGGTTACTGCCCTCATTGTACATTTAACATCTTTAACAGGACTGACTATTCAAGATCAAGTGTAATTATTAGCAATCTCAATCTTTTGAAACTTTTGACCAAGATCGTGGTTTGATTATATCAGTAAAATACCCGGATTTCAAATTCTAAGAAAAACACGTTACTAGTCTCTGCCAAAATCATGACATCATAATTTTATCAAAAGATGCTGATCCTAATACCAATCCCTGGAAAACACTTTCCTCCAGGCTGGAATTCTACTCATCACGGATCACAACTTTGTGAATCTTAGCTAGTTTTACATCAATATAATCTCTGTCTTTTTAACTGAATTAGTTTCAGTTTTTCTAAGAAATCTATTCTGTAGCACTTCAACAGACAGCCTTCCAAAATGACATCAAACGTTTGGATGGGGCGTTGGCTTAGTGGTTAGCACTGCTGCCTCACAGCACTAGGGACATGAGTTTAATTCCATCCTTGGGTGACTGTCTTTGTAGAGTTTGCACGTTTTCCCTGTTTCTGCTGGATGTTCTGGTTTTCTCCTGCAGTCCAAAGATGTGTGGGTTAGGTAGATTGGCCATGGTAAATGTGGGGTTATAGGTGATTGGGTGAGGTGCTCTTTGGTGGGTTGGTGTATACTTGATGCACTGAATGGCAGCTTCTGCATGGTAAGGATTCTATGCACATGTAATCTTCATTGACCCTCCCATAAATGAATAATAAAATTATTAACAAAATAATTTGATCAAGTCTCCATTTTCAGATCCATGCTGACTTTCATTCGTTAACCCACACTCTTCAAACAGCAACTGAACGTTGTTCTGAATTATAAATTGGTACGAAGGGGGTGACATTGTGTTGAGATAGTTTCCTAATGCATGCTCTTACTTATTTCACCTAGAGGAATTATGTTTTGCTGTGAATAGAGCATTTGGTGAATAATCCTGAGTGTGTTGACAGCTAAATTGGCAATTAATTTAAGATAATCAGTGGAATTTGCAACATGGCTCTTTTGTGCTTGCCAAAGCAATGAACGTTTATATGCAGGGAATTTTCCACTGCGAACAACAGGAATGTGTTCACTTGTGTACGTTTTTAGAATTACATGGGATCATGATATCCTACCATTCCCAGTTACATTCTCCATGGCAATGCCTTAACCAATCAGACTTGAGTGGCTAACCTAATCAACCAAACTTTTCTCTTTTATTTTGAGCCATTTTGCCATTTGAAATTTGGCATTCTTGCATGTGTCCGGATTAGAACAACTTGAAAATCTTCAGCATCATATCCTTCATTTCAGTAATATTCAAATATTATTATCTGTTCTGTGATCTATTTTATCCTATCCAGTGTCTCCACTACCTCTGCCTTTACTCCTATCTTTGTAGGATCCTCCTCTGAAGTGGGACACTTGAAAGCATTTCCAACACAATTAATGGTTGACTTGCATTCATACAATCATCAAAAGAACTAAAATTGAGAGTCAGTCTTTACAAAGACAAGGCTTTCAGGCCACACCTGGAGTACTGCATACAGTTTTGGTCTCTTTAATTGAGAAAGGATGTACTGGCATTGGAAGGGGTGCAGAGGAGATTCCCCAGGTTGATTCTGGAGTTTAGTGGGTTGGCTTATGAGGAGAGATTGGGTAGACTGGGACTATACTCACTGGAATTTAAAGTGGCGCTGGAAAAGCACAACAGGTCAGGAAGCATCCGAGGAGCAGGAAAATTGACGTTTCAGGCAAAACCCCTTCATTAGGATTCCTGATTAACAGCTTTTGCCTGAAACATCGATTTTCCTGCTCCTCGGATGCTGCCTGACCTCCTGTGCTTTTCCAGCACCACTCTAATCTTGACTCTGATCTCCAGCATCTGCAGTACTCACTTTTGCCTCACTGGAATTTAGAAGAATGAGGGGGGAGTCTTACAGAAACATATAAAATTATGAAGGGCAGGGGGGGTTGTTTCCACTGGTGGATGAAACAAGAATGAGGGGGCATAGCCTCAGAATAAGGGAGGAGCAGATTTTGCCACTGAGTTGAGGAGGAACTTCTTCACCCAGAGGGTTGTGAATCTGTGGAATTCCCTGCCCAGGGGAGCAGTTGAGACTTCCTCGTTGAATGTTTTGAAGGCAAAGCTCAGTAGATCTTTGAACAGTGAAGGGTTATGGTGAGAGGATGGATAAGTAGAGCTGAGTCCATGAAAAGATCAGCTATCATCTTATTGAATGGCGGAGCAGGCTCAATGGACCGGATGGCCTACTCCTGCTCCTGGTTCTTCTGTTCTTCCAATGTGATCAATATTTGGTGGTTCTACAGATTACAGGCCTTTACATTGGCCTTAAAAGGTATAGTCTTCGAGGAGAAAGTGAGGACTGCAGATGCTGGAGATCAGAGCTGAAAATGTGTTGCTGGAAAAGCGCAGCAGGTCAGGCAGCATCCAAGGAACAGGAGAATCGACGTTTCGGGCGTAAGCCCTTCTTCAGGAATGAGGAAAGTGTGCCCAGCAGGCTAAGATAAAAGGTAGGGAGGAGGGTACCTATCGCATTTCCAACGCCCCACCCCCAAGTCCCAAGTGGGCACACTTTCCTCATTCCTGAAGAAGGGCTCATGCCCGAAACGTCGATTCTCCTGTTCCTTGGATGCTGCCTGACCTGCTGCGCTTTTCCAGCAACACATTTTCAGCTTAAAAGGTATAGATAGATTTAAGAGTTAAGATTTTTAAAAATGAGAAATCACTTGTAATATAGAATGCCAATGTAAAATATCAACTAAATCAAACATAGTCATCTCACAAACATCTTTACACAAACTTACCTTGTTTCCCTCTGAATAATTCTAGTGGCAGAGTATGGAATTGTTCCAAACCATATCTCACTAAAACAAAACCCTATGTCTGGAGTGTTCTTTCCTCAACTCCCATGTGTTTAAGATAAATTAACTCAAGATGAGCAATTTCTGCCACATTTCTGACTCATTTAATTACAACTCACATTTGTCTCATAGCTTGTTCATTAATCATTCTGGGAGAGGTAGCAAGGACAATAGTTGTTGGAATGGCTTTTAATTTTAATTTTAGAAATCAATGGCCTGTCCCAATATAAATCCAACAAACATGCTGGTTATCTGAGCCATGACTATGAGGTGGAAAGTTATGGGTTCAAGATCAACATCCTAAACTGACATGGCATGGCAGTACAGAGGGAGTATAGGTATTGTATTTTGGATGAGAGTTGCTGTGGTTCTGTTCGCCGAGCTGGAAGTTTTTGTTGCAAACGTTTCGTCCCCTGTCCCGTTTCATCAACAGATGTCTAAGGGAAAGACAACGGGACTAGGACATGCCGCAACCCAAAGGACTAGCCACACTACCATACATCAAAAATATCTCTGAAATGACAGCCAGACTACTGCGACCACTAGGACTTATAACAGCACACAAACCAACAGCTACACTCAGACAACAACTCACCAGAACGAAGGACCCGATACCCAACATGAGCAAAACTAATGTAGTGTACAAAATCCCATGCAAGGACTGCACAAAACACTATATAGGACAAACAGGAAAACAGCTAACGATCCGCATCCATGAACATCAACTAGCCACGAAACGACACGACCAGCTATCCCTAGTAGCCACACACGCAGACGACAAGCAACATGAATTTGACTGGGACAACACTACCATTATAGGGCAAGCGAAACAAAGAACAGCCAGGGAATTCCTAGAAGCATGGCACTCATCCACAAACTCCATCAACAAACACATCGACCTGGACCCAATATACCGGCCACTACAGCGGACAGCTGAAACTGACAACCGGAAGCGGCAGGGACAGGCCACTATAAATGCCGGAGAAAACACCACAGAAGCGCTTCACAGGAGGCTCCTGAGCACTTAGGATGTCACCTAGCCAGGGGACGAAACGTTTGCAACAAAAATTTCCAGCTCGGCGAACAGAACCACAGCAACGAGCACCCGAGCTACAAATCTTCTCACAAACTTTGGATGAGAGTTTTTAATTGGGGTCTTATTAGACTTTTTTTCAATAATTCTTAGTTGGAAGGTTATTTTGCTTCATTTATCTCTGTGAGTTTATTGTCAGCGGTGGTTCAATTTGGGAAGCAAACAGAAACAGTTGCCGTTTTATACTGCATTGGTCAGCATTTTTCAGAATGAAGGAAGCCAAAAGAGGAAGATAGTCAAATTAATCCTACATTTCAAACACCAAAAATTGCAACGTCATCATTCACAGGTTGGAACACAAGTGGAAATTCACCACAGTTTGGATTTTATGGGGGCCGGGGGTGGGAGCCGGGGGGGCGACAGTTGCTGGAGCAATTGTTCGAGCTCGCAGCTATTGGAAACAATATGCAGTTGTCCTTACCAAGCCTTGAATTGTTAACTTGCAAAGAACAGTTCAGGGGCAATGAATGCAAACGGGGGAAAAAAAAATCATCTATGCATGTCCAAATCCAAGACAGAATTAAAATCTTGAAAGAAAATTGGAGGGTTGCTTGCTCAAAAGCTTAAGGAAGGATCCCTATGAACTTTATACCTGTAGGAATAGCTAACATTCTGTTGAGAGGCAAAGTCAATTCCAGAAAGTTGTGGCACACCTTTGGATTAGTCCCAGGAAATCAAAATGAATTGAGATTTACCACATAAGGGAATTCTCTTGCTGCGGAAAGCACAAAACAAAATTGAGTCCAGACTATACACAACTATAAAATATGGCATTAATTTAATATTGCTTATTCTGTCTTTACTGCGCAATTAGGTTTGTTTCTGTTTAAACACATGAAATCTTATTTGAGCATTAGGAATTCTTTTTTGAATATAATGGACTCCAACATGATTCAGTTCTACACCTCCTGGGGATGCAGCTGTAACCTTGTATGTCTCGCTCTGTCCTTGTTTGCTATGATTTGCCTGTACTGCTTGCAAAACAAAGGTTTTCACTCTACTTAGGTGCATGGGACTGCAATAAAGCAACTCAAATAGAAAGTACACCAGTGGCTGGGAATTGCTTTTTAATACATTCTGAAGTAACAAAATTGTCATAGAAATAATTTGTGTACTTGTATTAGTCAATTTAGAAATTTCTTGTGGTAGCTGTAGAAACTACTGGAATGGTGGCTCAGTGGTCAGCACTGCTGCCTCACAGCACCAGGGATCTGGGGTCAATTCCAGTCTTGGGTGACTGTGTGGAGTTTGCACATTCTGCCCATGTCTGCGTGAGTTTCCTCTGGGTGATCTGGTTTCTTCCCACAGTTCAACGATGTGCACACTAGGAGGATTGGCGATGCTAAAATTGCCCATAGTGTCTAGGGGTGCAGAGGCGAAGTGGATAGCCATGGGGAATGCAGGAATAGGGTAGGGGAGTGGGTCTGGATGGGATCCTGAGTGGGGTTGGTGTGGACTTGAACGGGCTGAGTGGCCTGTTTCCACACTGTAGGGATTCTATGAAATTAGAAGGCTTGGTAAAAATACTTGGAATGGAAATCTTCTCAGTTTTGAATGCTGTTAGAGGGATATAACAGATCAAAGTGAGAACAGATAAATGTATACTGTGCTAGAATCCTTTGGAGATGGTAATGCAGCAGTTCCAAGCATGAAGCATGGAAAACTACATCTGTCTTGCTGCGACCCAAGGCAGACTGACCTAGAGGAGACTTTTATATTACGTAATGAATAAAAAAGGCATTTGCTTTGAATTCTGTCACACAAGGTTTCTGGTCTTTCTGATTTGCCTGCCGACTGACATTGGCAACTATAACACCATTCAATGGATTCTGCAAATGTATTGTGACAAAAGATTATGATACATGGTCATCAATATTTGGGAACTTCTTTTCTGAAGTAGATGTAAATGGGTTTTTGGGTTTCCATTCTGTGAAAGTGACTTGCTTTTTTAAAAAGTTAGAAATTATCTTTTTCCAGCAGTGAGTCAAAATAAAATCTTGAAGAAATGATGTGGCTTAAGCTAAGTGGCTATTCAAGCTAGCTGGTGAGACAATTGCGGAAGTGTTTACTAAGTTAACAGAGAAAGAACTCAAAGAAGCAGTCTCATTTCGGAAGAAATGATCTATACCAGCAGATAAGCTGTTCAGCACTTTCAAAGCAGTACATTTGTTTGGAAAATACCCTGAGTGCATTTTCCTTCGAATTCAGTGATTAAAATCAGCGAGTTAGCCTATATCTGTGTTCCTCTTGAAATTATGGATAATATTACATCTGGTGAATATGCAGAAAGTGCCCGAAAGGAAATAATTGTAAACTCATCAGTTGAGTAAGAAGTTAGAGTGAAGATAGGAGTGACATTTCACTGGGGTTGAGTGTCAGCAAAGGACATTGCTGGAGAAAAGGGTTGAATCTTTCTTTTTGCTGTTTAAAATATCTTTCCAAATTATCTTTTATATTCCGATGACTCTTTATTTTTATTTTCCCAAGTGTAATATGGGAAAACAGAGGACTGGGAAGCTTTTAAAGAACAACAGAGGATTACTAAGAAGGAAACACGCAGAGAAAAAATGAGGTATGAAGGTAAACTGGCCAAAAATATAAAGGAGGATAGTAAAAGCTTTTTTAGGTATATGAAAGGCAAAAAAATGGTTAAGACTAAAATTGGGCCCTTGAAGACAGAAACAGGGGAATATATTACAGGGAACAAAGAAATGGCAGAAGAATTGAATTGTTACTTCAGATCTGTGTTCACTGAGGAAGACACAAGCAATCTCCCTGAGGTAACAGTGGCTGAAGGACCTGAACTGAAGGGAATTTATATTTGCCAGGAATTGGTGTTGGAGAGACTGTTAGGTCTGAAGGTTGATAAGTCCCCAGGGCCTGATGGCCTACATCCCAGGGTACTGAAGGAGGTGGCTCGAGAAATCGTGGATGCGTTGGTGATTATTTTCCAGAGTTTGATAGATTCGGGATCAGTTCCTGCAGATTGGAGGGTGGCTAATGTTATACCACTTTTTAAGAAAGGTGGGAGAGAGAAAGCAGGAAATTATAGACCAGTTAGTCTGACCTCAGTGGTGGGAAAGATGCTGGAGTCTATTATAAAGGATGAAATTACGACACATCTGGATAGTAGTAACAGGATAGGTCAGAGTCAACATGGATTTATGAAGGGGAAATCATGCATGACTAATCTTCTGGAATTTTTTGAGGATGTAACTCTGAAGATGGACAAGAGAGATCCAGTAGATGTAGAGTACCTGGACTTTCAGAAAACTTTTGATAAAGTCCCACATAGGAGGTTAGTGAGAAAAATTAGGGTGCATGGTATTGGGGGCAAAGTACAAACTTGGATTGATAGTTGATTGGCTGATAGGAAACAAAGAGGAGTGATAAACGGCTCCATTTCAGAATGGCAGGCAGTGACCAGTGGAGTACCGCAGGGATCAGTGCTGGGACCGCAGCTTTTTACAATATATGTTAATGATATAGAAGATGGTATTAGCAATAACATTAGCAAATTTGCTGATGATACTAAGCTGGGTGGCAGGGTGAAATGAGAGGAGGATGTTAGGAGATTACGGGCTGACCTGGACAAGTTAGGTGAGTGGTTAGATGCATGGCAGATGCAGTTTAATGTGGATAAATGTATGGTTATCTACTTTGGTGGTAAGAACAGGAAGGCAGATTACTACCTAAACGGAATCAATTTAGGTAAAGGGGCAGTACAGAGAGATCTGGGTGTTCTTGTACACCAGTCAATGAAGATAAGCATGCAGGTACAGCAGGTAGTGAAGAAGGCTAATAGCATGCTGGCCTTCATAACAAGAGGGATTGAGTATAGAAGCAAAGAGGTTCTTCTGCAGCTGTACAGGGCCCTGGTGAGACCACACCTGGAGTACTGTGTGCAGTTCTGGTCTCCAAATTTGAGGAAAGATGTTCTGGCTATTGAGGGAGTGCAGCGTAGGTTCACGAGGTCAATTCCTGGAATGGCGGGATTACCTTACACTGAAAGACCGGAGCGACTGGGCTTGTATACCCTTGAGTTTAGAAGACTGGGAGGGGATCTGATTGAGACATATAAGATTATGAAAGGATTGGACACTCTGGAGGCAGGAAGCATGTTTCCGCTGATGGGTGAGTGTTGAACCAGAGGACACAGCTTAAAAATACGGAGTAGACCATTTAGGACAGAGATGAGGAGAAACTTCTTCACCCAGAGAGTGATGACTGTGTGGAATGCTCTTCCCCTGAGGGCAGTGGAGGCCCAGTCTCTGGATTCATTTAAGAAAGAGTTGGATAGTGCTCTCAAGGATAGTGGAATCAAGGGTTATGGAGATACGGCAGGAACAGGAAACTGATTAAGGTTGGTCAGTATGCACCACCATATTGAATGGTGGTGCAGGCTCGAAGGGCAGAATGGCCTACTCCTGCACCTATTGTCAATTGTCTATTGTCTAATAAACTTGGTTTTTTTTAGAAGTACATTAGCACTCCCATGTTCATTGACTGACCATGTGAGTAATCAAATTGCAAGAAATATGGTTGATCAAGCCAAGTTACACTCTGAGTTCTGATTTGTCCAGTAATGCCATCAGTTAGGATTATAGCACTCTGAAGAGCTGATGTTAGGGAATGAACCTTAATACATGTGAAAAAACTTTAACCTACTTTTGGAAAAAAGTTATAGTTTACTTCATACACAAATCATTATCCTCAATTGGCATTATTTGAATTAATGCAGGAGCCACACAACATTTCCAAAAATAAATCAAATGATGACCAGTTAATCCTATTTTTGTCAGGCCCAGAGAAAAGCTCTGCGGCTGCTATAAAGCTGTAACCAAAACAGAAAACACCGAGAAACCTCTACAGTTCAGGCAGCAAAGTTGGTCAAAGTGAAACAAAGTCAATGTTTCAGTTCAATGACCTATCACCTGAGTTTTTGGTGACATTGTTAAGGGTAGCAATGGAAGGCACAATAAACTTGGACCAGAATTTAGGAGAAACAATTTACTCTTCTGCAAACAATGGTTCATTTTCAACATCTTGACCACTTTAGCCCCTCATCTGAAGGACAGGACCTCTGACACAGCAGTCCTCCCTCAACACTGCATAGACACATCATCCTGATGTGGGACCCAAATACACAATCCTCTAACCCAGATGCCCAGTGCTAAACAGTTGCTGAATGATCAGTGTTTCTTGTTAGTGCATTAGGTAACATTATGCCAATAATAATCAGGGACTAATAGGGGATGCTACCTAACGTGATTGAAGGCTATGAATTTACAGAGGATAATTAGCTAGCACAACATTCTGGTCCAAGATATTTTCTTGCCAAGAGCCTGAAAACTGATAACTACTGAAAACACTCTTGAAAATCCCCAGAGGGAGTATGCCACAACACTACTCTAGTGTCACCAAAGATATTTGGCACCATTCCCCTTTTCAGTTGCGGTCTGCCATTGATGGACATATCCAGAGGACCTTCATTTTACATTCTAAGGTAAAGAGTGCAACATCGCAATGTGGTTAATGCAGCCTTCTCCAGTGTATTGACCTTTCCCTTGATGCTGACTCAGTTCCCAGCACATAGATCTCCTTCCACCCGTGGTGTTCTGTCTCAGTTTCACAGGGAATCATTTCCCAGGGATGTTTAACTGCTGACCCTCTCTGTCTGTCAAAGTCTGCAATTAGTGGTAATTGTTTCAATCCTTGGGTAGTGTATGCTGGATGTCAATGTGGCTGGAATTTCCCCAGGAACAGCATTTTAAAAAAAAATCGTTAATTCCGCAATTATATTCCAAGCAAGAACACACATACTGACAATTGGTTTAAACAACTTGGTAAAAGATAACTTTTGATGGGTGTAATTTTCACCTTGTCTGGCAGAGCAGATTGCATGTCTATTGTAAACACCCGAGAATTTCATCCCATTAAAATGGAAATCAAAGGACTGGAGGTCTTTAAAGGGCGAGTATCCAGTTTACCAGTTTACCCCCTGGACTGAAAGTGAAATTATATTCTAGATTAGTTTTACTGCGGGTTAGTATTTTTACTAGAATCAATAGAAAGCAATAAAGGGCTCAGTTGCTTATATATTCCTTTATGGAATCTTCATTGACATTAGTGGTGAAGGAAAACCTTTATGCATGTTATTTTCTGGTTAATGGTCATTAAATGTTTGTGAGTTTTGGGCTGAATATCACCAGCTATTCCTGTAAATGGACCTTACCTCCCACACAGATCTGGATCAAAAGTACCTTTCTCCATCCAGTTTTCAATTGGGCAATATATGACTCAGTGATCAGCAATTGCACCCTTGTTCTATCTAATAGCTATTGAAATCTTACACATGCTTCTTTATACATTTTTCATTCTTATGGTTGGTTTGATGTGAACTGATAGTTTTACATGTAGTTATATATCATTAACAGCACAAAAACAGCTCATTCAGCCATTAAGTGCATTCGCAATAGTTACCTGAACTCATTCCTACTATTGGCTAAGAAGTCCCTTTGTTGGATTTAGTGATGCCACGGTTATGGGCCATGGTATTTGACTGTTACTTGAGTGGAAATCTGGGAGAAAGTGAGGACTGCAGATGCTGGAGAAGTCAGAGTCGATAAAGGGTGGTGCTGGAAAAGCACAGCAGGTCGGGCAGCATCGAGGAGCAGGAGAGTCAACGTTTCAGGCAAAATCTCTTCATCGATTCCAGCCTCGGGTGATTGTCTGTGTGGAGTTTGCACATTCTCCCCGTGTCTGTGAGGCTTTCCTCTGGGTGCTCCGGTTTCCTCCCACAATCCAAAGTTGTGCAGGTCAGGTGGATTGGCCATTCTAAATTGCCCATAGTGTTCTGGGATGTGTAGGTTTAGTCAGGGGTAAATGTAGAGTAAGAGGGTAAGGGAATGGGTCTGGGTGGGTTACTCTTTGGACAGTCAGTGAGGATTTGTTGGGCCAAATGGTCTGTTTCCACACTGTAGGAATTCTATGAATTCTAATCAGGAAATGTCAACTCTCCTGCTCATTGGATGCTGCCTGACCTGCTGTGCTTTTCCTTTTCAACTCCCACAGAAATACCTACTCTGATTCTATCTTATCAAAAACCCCTTCTTAATGTTAAAACCCTTTATTAAGTCATCCCCTCAGTTAGCTGGATGGCAGGTTGGCAGTGCAGAGTGTTGCTAAAAGCATGGCTTTAATTCCTGCGTCAGCTTGAAGTTCTCTTCTTCTCAAACATTTCCCTCCTCTGAGGCATAGTGACCCTCAGCTGAAACCATCACCAGCCATCTCCCTCTCTCTCTAATAAGAGAACATCCCCATAGTCCATTAGGACTCTGGTCACCACCTAGAACATGAAGAAACTGGATTACAATGTAAAAGGAAATCCATTAATGTTCAACCATGTTGGACCGATTGAAAGTAAGTACAATACAAACTCTGCTGCTGTCTGGAAACATCCATTTTCAGACTGACTGATCCCAAAGTGGTGTTCTACAATTTCAGTTGCTCTAATTCTGAGGCACAGATCAGGAAACCATTTTGATGTCTACTTCATGCGTCATGTTCAGACTTTAGATCCAATGGCCTCTAAATGTTTAAAACAACATTCAGCGTGATGGTGGAGGAAGCAATGTGCAACTGGATCTAATAACTTGCAACAGTAAGAACCTTAAGATAAACATATAGCTTATGGACCAAGGGGGTAAAACACAAAGACTATATGGGTTGTAAAAAGAGACGCTGGAGATCTGAAAAAAACAGCAGCAAGGACTAGAGACACTCAACAGGTTTGGCAGCATCTGTGGAGGAAGAAACCTGGTTAACATTTTGAGTCCTACTGGACAGCTACATGAACAGGAAAGGTTTACAGGGATGTGAGTCAAATACAAGTGAATGGGGCTAGTTCACTTTATGAACCTGGTCAGCATGGACGAGTTGGATGAAGGGTGTGTTTCCATGCTGTGTGCCTCTCTGTGGATAAGAATGATCATGTCCCCTTAGATTAAAAAATCACACAACGCAAGGTTATAGTCCAACAGGTTTATTTGGAAGCACTAGCTTTCAGAGCGCTGCTCCTTCATCAGGTGGTTGTGGAGAATAAGATCGTACAATACAGAATTTATAGGTGGGGAGATGAGGACCCGTGGGCACAGCCTTAGAATGTAGAGGGGGACATTTCTTCAGCCAGAGATTGGTGGGCCTATGGAATTCATTGCCACGGAGTGCAGTGGAGGCCGGGACGTTAAATGTCTTCAGGCGCAGAGATTGATAAATTCTTGATCTGGCAAGGAATTAAGGGATACGGGGAGAGTGCGGGTAAGTGGAGTTGAAATGCCCATCAGCCATGATTAAATGGCGAAGAGGACTCGATGGGCCGAATGGCCTTACTTCCACTCCTATGTCTTATGGTCTTATGGTCTTATAGCAAAACATTTGCAATGTGATGTAACTGAAATTATATATTGAAAAAGACCTGCATTGTTTGTTTAATCTCTCCTCTTTTAGAACGGGCATGTTGGTTTCAGTTCTTTCATATGTAAATCCCAGAACTTTCTTAAAGTTACATTCTCAAGGGAACTTTAGCAATAGGTGCCATGTCGGCCCAGATAATGCATCGAAGTTGTGAGCTTCCGATGTGAGGCTATCTGTGCTTCCATGTTCAGACTGATTCTAATCTAAAAAAGGGATTTACAGAATCTTACATGGATTCATGCAGTTTTTGATCAAAATAAAATGTAATTCTGCAAGTACAAATTCACCCCACAAACTTATGTGTGTGTGTGTGTGTGTGTGAGAGGGAAGGGGTAGGAGTGTGTGTGAGCATGTGTGTATGTGTATGTGTGAGTGTGAGTGTAAAGGGATATAAGTCTGTGAGACGGTGCGTGTGTGAGTGTGGGAGTGTATGAGATGGAGCTTGTATGTGTGTGTGTGTGTGTGTAGTGCAATGGGGTCACCTGTAGTTTGACAGGAACCCAAGGTCCCGGTTGAGGCCATCCCCATTTGGCTATCAGCCTCTGCTCGGCCACTTTGCGTTGTTGCCTATTCCAAAGTCCACCTTGGAGGATGGTCACCCGAAGGTCCGAGGTCCGCTGAAGTGTTCTCCAACTGGGAGGGAACAATCCTGTCTGTTGATTGTTATGTGGTGTCTATTCATCTGTTGTCATAGCGTCTACTTGGTCTCACCAATGTATCGTGCCTCAAGGGATCCTTGCCTGCAGTGTATGATATAGACAACATTGGCCAAGTCACATGAGTACCTACGTGTAATGGTGGTATCCATGTCAACACTCTGATACATCTAGCAGCATCCTCTGTGACAAGCTAGTGTGATGTTATCCTGAAAGCTGGACAGACACACACTAACACACAAACACTCCTACAGACAGACAGACAGACCTACACACACACACACACATACTCCTACAGACCCATCCACTCACACAGACCCTCTCTTATACACAAGTTCTCTCTCATACGCTCACGCATACACTCCCACACTCACACACGCACCCTCTCACGGACTTATACTTTTTTACACTCACATTCACAAGTGAACATACGTACACTCTCTCACAGACACTCAAGCCCCCTCCCACACACACATGTGGTAGATAGCAATGGGTCAGGGTGTTTGTTCAATTGCAAATCTCCTTATAATGCTTCAATTCGTGTTTCACAATTAGTGAAAGATTTCTCTCACTGTGTATTTGACTCTTTGCCATTTTTACCTTTAAACATAAGCACAGTAGCAAATAAATCAAGATAATTTGGCTCATGGAAATTCTTTCCAGCAGTGTAGTACTTCTCTTTGCCATATGGCATGTGAGAAGTGGACAGCATTAATCTTATTCTTTCACTCATGGTGTATCCTGTGTTTTATCCTTCTCAGCACTCCCCTCGTTTGCCAACGTCCGTAATGACTACCGTCCCAGCATCTTACGTCTGAGCAGCCTTGCTCTTGTAAAACACCTTCCTTACCTCGTTGCTCTTTATTGAGTCGTGAAACTTCTTCCAAACACCTTTCAACAACTCCCAGTAATGGACCCTGAGTTCACATCATCTGTAACGTATTGCCATGAAGCTTGACTCTGGAATATGCTTTGTGGGCTGCTCTCCCAGACCACAGACATCTTCCACTTTCTCCATTACGCAGTCTAAAGGATCTGGTCATGAAACAGGCTTTAAGAATGTGCCACTGATCTTTTCCGTAAAGTTTTGCGTGCTCCACAGCTAGGTCCACAAACTTTCATTATTTATATTGGTTGAGTGGCTCATTAACTGCTTGAGGAGTGTTAAAGGACTATTGTTAAGTGTTAGTCTCGGTTCAGTAGGGGCACATTAACTGCTGACTCAGAAGGTCATGGGATCAAGGTCCATTCCATTTGAATTTGGACCGAAACTACAGTGCACACCTGAGGAAGTGCCACATTGTCTGAGATGTTGTCTTTTCAGACTCTAAGTTGTGATCCCTTACAGATGGAGATTGGGATAGTGCTGTGTGAGGAAAGATCAGGGATGTTCTTCCTAAGTGACGGCCAATATTAATTCCTCAGCCCACACCAGTTTAACAGAACCTAATCATTTATCATCCCTTTATTGGTCAGAGTATTGAGTACAGGAGTTGGGAGGTTGTGTTGGGGCTGTACAGGACAATGTAAGATCACTGTTGGAATATTGCGTGCAATTCTGTTCTCCTTTCTATCGGAAAGATGTTGTGAAACTTGAAAGGTTTCAGAAAAGATTTACAAGGATGTTGCCAGGGTTGGAGGATTTGAGCTATAGAGAGAGGTTGAATAGGCTGGGGCGGTTTTCCCTGGAGCATCAGAGGCTGAGGGGTGACCTTATAGAGGTTTATAAAATCATGAGGGGCATGGAAAGGATAAATAGATAAGTCTTTTCACTGGAGTGGAGGATTCCAGAACTAGAGGGCATAGGTTTAGGGTGAAAGGGGAAAGATATAAAAGAAACCTAAGGGGCAACTTTTTCACACAGAGGGTGGTGCGTGTTTGGAATGAGCTGCCAGAGGATGTGGTGGAGGCTAGTACAATTGCAACATTTAAAAGACATATGATGGGTATATGGATAGGAAGGGTTTGGAGGGATATGGGCCGGGTGTTGGCAGGTGGGACCAGATTGGATTGGGATATCTGGTCAGCATGGACGGGTTGGACCGAAGGGTCTGTTTCTAAGACTCTATGACATGGTCTGTGGGACCTCACTGCTTGTAATTCGGATATTGTTTGCTGTTCTTACCATGGTGATTACACTGTTAGAAAACAGGAATGACTCACTCTAAATTGGAGCACTGACAGTGCACAGAAGTGAGTGTGAATACAAATATTCTTTTGCTGCCTAATATCATTAATGCTTTCACATTAAACCGAAAAACCACGAATAAAGTGATGTTGTCCACGGTAGGACCTTGCTATCTGTGAGATAAAAGGAATTCAGTTTTAAGGGCCCAGTTAGTAGTGAATGGACCTTGTGACACCTTCCCACATTTGAATGATCAATCAAGATTAAGATTGTCACAATCAAAACTCACGCCTGCTGAAGGTGTACTCTGGAGAGGAACCAGGCTCTCAGCCAGCAGCCAAGAGATGGAATGACCATGAGGATTCCCTGATTCCCTGCTTACCTTCAGCAGGAGACCTTCAGAAATCCTGGAGAGCTGAGTGAGAGAACTGTCAGGATCTCCTTTATGTTGCATGTTCTAACATTAAGAAAAACACTTTGTATCTGGAGAAGGCTGTTGGTTGCTGAGATCTACTCCTCTGTCCTCTGCTCATCCCCTTTCCTCTTAAGCCCCATCTCATGAGAAGGCACAAACCCCCGTTCTCCCAGCCCCTGCCGAAACATGTCAATCTTTCTCATGGATGATGTCCCACGCTGGACCCCCGGGCTGGGGTGGGGGAGTGGTCACTACTGTAGCCCCAGCCTTTAGCTCTGGCGTTACTAACTTCAGCAACAGGAGAAGCTGTCGGATTATTGGGAAATTTTGTGGTCTCCCTCACCATCATTGACCATTGATTTCTCTGCTGTAAAACCCTGCCTTTCAGCTCAGTCTAAAAACTGCAAGATCCCAGCCTTCATTTGTATCGACTTATATTCTGAAATTCAAAGTAAGGTTGAATCACTTGCAGCAGCATCAGGAACAAGACTTAAAATCCTTCCAGTCCTGCTAAGAACCTACTGTCAAACAAGTGTTACAAAGCCATAAATTGCTGGAGAAACTCAGCAGGTCCAGCAGCATCTGTGGAGAGAGAAGGAACAGTGAACGTTTCAAGTCTAGTGACCCATCTTCAGTGAAGTGTTGATTGCTGTTATCGTGAAGTCCCAGACTCAATTCGATGTTGTTTTCGAAATCAGTATTAGTTCATTAAAGCAAATATATATTTGGGAATATGCTTGTTGTTAAATCTGTTTTATTATTCAAGAAAATTTTTAACCCAAAATCGGAAATATTTTCAATAGCTCTGAGCACTGACGTTCTTAATATCAAACAGCGACATGTTTGAGACCTGGACTTAGCTCATTTCATTACAAACTGGGCCAGCCGTATGAATACTGTGCTGACCACACAGTATAAGAATTCTGAGGCAAGTAAGTTGCCTCTGATCTCCCGAACTCCTGAAATCATGAGTGTCATGGAACACTCTCCACTTACCTGGATGAATGCAGCTCCAGCAATGATCAAAAGTTTCAACACAAAGCAGTCCACTCGGTCAGCACTCTATCTACCAATTGCAAACTTCACTTCTCCACCGCTGCAGTAGCAGCAGTATGTGACATCCATTGGACACACTACAGCAACTCGCCAAGGCTCCTTCAACTACATCTCACAGACCCACAATCTGTACCACACACAAAGGCAGAGAACTGTGGGTGAATGGGAACACCATCACCTGCAAGTCTCTCATTATCTTGACTTGGAAATGTATTGTCCCTTCTTCACTGTCACTGATTAAAATCCTGGAACTCCCTCCCTAATGCCAATGTGGGTCTACCGAGAGCAAATCGACTGCAGCGGTTCAGGTAAGCAGATCACCACCGTCTTTTCAAGGACAACTCAGGACCAGCAACAAATATTGACTACTGGTGACCTCATTACATGAACATCCCAAGAAAATGGATAACTTTTAACCTGAGTCACTGACGTGATTGTTTAATCTGTGAGAATGTAACTTTAAACCTCCTGAGATTACATACAGCTCGAAAAAAGACATGTCAGAGTGTTGACACGGTACCACGATTACTCGTGGGGACAGCACCCACCATGTACGCGGGCAGGTGCTCACATGACTCGGCCAACGTTGTCTATCTTTTACACTGCAGGCAAGGATGCCCTGAGGCATGGTACATTGGTGAGACCAAACAGAGGCTACGGCAACGCATGACTGGACACCGCGCAACAATCAACAGACAGGAGCCCAGCCAGAGAACACTTCGGCAGTCCTGGACATTCAACCTTGGACCTTTGGGTGACCATCCTCTAGGGCGGACTTCGGGACAGGTACCAACGCAAAGTGGCCGAGCAGAGGCTGATAGCCAAATGGGGAGGGCCTCAACCGGGACCTTGGGTTCCTGTCACACTACAGGTGACCCCATTGCACTACACACACACACACACACACACGTTTGTGGGGTGAATTTGTACTTGCAGAATTACATTTTATTTTGCTCAAAAACTGCATGAATCCATGTAAGATTCTGTAAATCCCTTTTTAGATTAGAATCAGTCAGAACATTGGGGGACAGACAGCCTCACACAGGGCAACCTCATACCTTCAATGCATTATCTGGACCAACATGCCACCTTTTGTTAAAGTTCAGTTGGGAATGTAACTTTAAGAAAGTTCTGGGATTTACATATGAAAGAACTGAAACCAGCATGGTCATTCTAAAAGATGAGAGACTTCACAAACAATCCAGGTCTTTTTCAATATATAATTTCAGTTACATCACACTGTATACTTTTAGTATAAGTTCTGCATCATGGTCCTGTTTCACAACCACCTGATGAAGGAGCGGCGCTCCGAAAGCTAGTGCTTCCAAATAAACTTGTTGGATTATAACCTGGCGTTGTGTGATTTTTAACTTTGTACACCCCAGTCCAACACCGGCACCTCTAAATCAAAAATATTGTTGACATTGTTTAGGCATGAAATTGCCATTTTTGTGCACGTGTATGAGTGCTTGTAAGTGTGCATCTGAGTGTATGCATTTGTGTGCCTGTGTATGTATATGTGTGCATTTATATATGTGGAGTGCATGTGTGTATGCATGCAAGTGTATTGTATGAATGTGTGTGTGAGTGCATGAGTGTGTGTCTGCCTGTGCATATGTATATGTGGAGTGCATGTGTGCAAGTGTGTGTGAGGGTGTGTCTGTATGCATGTGGGTGTGTGTATGCATATGAGAGTGTGTGTGTGTGTGCATGTGAGAGTGCATGTGTGCATTCACACAAGGGTGTGTGTGTGCATGCATGCATGTGTTTGCGTGCATGTGTGTATGTGTGCTTGTGTGTGTGAGTGAGTGTGTGTGCGTGCACGTGTGTGTGTTTGTGTATGTGTGTGAGTGAATGTGTGTGTGAGTGTGTGTGTGTATATATACAGGTATGTATGCATCCATGTGCACCATTTCAACAGTCAGCTCTCCAGACAACTGCACTGAGGCAATCAAAGAGCATTCTGCTCTGGGAAAATCAAGCTCACCAGGGTCACAACGTGAGTTGAGAAAAGATGCGAGTGAGTTTTCAGCAATAGGAAATGACATGCTTGTTCAAATATCTTCAGATCCCCTTTCAAGAAGACCCAGGGATTCCCAGACACAAAAACGGATATGTCATGCGTGACAAGTTTATTTTAAATTTTCGCCCTTTGAAAGGGCCATCTCAGCTCTCATTTATGACCTTTAGCGCATTCCTTTGATACTTTCGTGTGGAGTGTGAGTCCTTGAATGACTGAAGTTCAATTTGGATTGTGTACATAACTTTGTGCTGATTCTTTGTTCGCTCAGTGATGCTTCTGGCTTTCACTCGGGCTCCGGCTTTCACCTGCAGCCTCCCTTTTTTGCTATTGAGGGGCAACCCCTCTCCAGTGAGACCTGTGTTAAAATTGAGGAGCAGAGTTAGGGGACCGTGGCAGTCAGGGTAAGAAGCACAACTGATACTCCTGCTTCCCACAAGCTATGTATTCAAAGATTTTTTTGTTGATCCTGTCCCAGAGAAGGCACTAGATGCAGTCAGCGACTTCGGTGGCCAAAGGCAGATCGGAATTAATCCACCATTTACCTGCGTTAGATTGTGAGACATTTGACCGAGAGGAGTACAGGCTTTTTCAGGGTGACAGTGTGTTGCCCTGTGTTCTGCTGGTCAGGCTTGAAACTGGGCCTGCTCGCCAGACGTAGGGGCACTACCACTGCACCATAAGAGTCCTCAAATCACTGCCTTTGATATTTTCAAAATGTCCTGTTTAGAGACATTATCAGACACCTCTGGAGCAGCTGGGATTTGAACCTGGACCTCCTGCTCTGGAGATTGGGGCACTACCACAGCACCACAAGAGCCCAAGATTTAGCGTTTTGCATGAAATAGTTACATATTGCAATGGCTGGTTGGACACAATAGGTGGAGCTTGCATGTTCTCCCCATGGCTGTGTGGCTCTGGTTTCTTCTCACAGTCCAAAGCTGTGCAGGTTAGGGTGGATTGGCCATGTTAAATTGCCCATAGTGTCCAAGGATGTGTGGGCTAGGTGGGTTAGCTGTGATTACAGGGATGAGGCAGGGGTCTGGTTCTGCGTGGGATGCTCTTTGGCAGGTCGATGCAGACTCGATGGGCCAAATAGCTTCTTTCTGCATTGTAGGAATTCTGCGATTCTATGAATATCTCAATGAAGTCTAAGGTAATTGCTAATTATCCTATTAATTAGTTAATTGCTAAGCCTACCAGAAGCCAGGAATGACACATCAGACCCTAAAAGGATCTGGAATTGGCCTTCTTCCTTCGGGACTAGTATTATCTGGGAAGAATTGAATAGTAGAGTGCCAAAGTTTGTTGAATTTTAAGCAAGAACGCTGAAGGTAAATTGGCTTTTCAAACAATACAAAATATTGCACAAAGTTAAAACTCACACAACACCAGGTTATAGTCCAACAGGTTTATTTGGAAGCACTAGCTTTTGGAGCACTGCTCCTTCATCACAACCACCCGATGAAGGAGTGACACTCTGAAAGCTAGTGCTTCCAAATAAACCTGTTGGACTATAACCTGGTGTTGGGTGAGTTTTAACTTTGTGCAATATTTTGTATTGTTTGAAAAGCCAATTTATTTTCAGCGTTCTTTGTGCACCAACAGCGTCCTTGGCTTTAAGTTAGAATGGTGATTTGCCTCTGATCGTGTCTGTTCAGGAATGACCTTCACGTGGACCCCAAATTCCTGGGTGCTGATATAAATTGGTGTTTTTAGAAATCCTGTGGTTTTCACCTTTGCCGACAATAGGCATAACTGCAGCCAGGCCTGTTATTCCTGCTGCTACTATAACTACTTTAGATTACTTTTTAAATGCAATTCAAGTGAATCAAAATTCAGTCAACTGTGCCAGAGCTAGACATCCAAATTCTTATGGCGCAGTGACAGTGTCCCTAACGTATAGTTCATAAGTTCATAAGATGTGGGAACAGAATGAGGCCATTCGGCCCATCTGCTCCACCATTCGATCATGGCTGATATGCTCCTCACCCCCATTCTGCTTTCTCTCCATATCCCTTCAACCAATTAAAAATCTGCCTAACACTTCCTCAAATTTACTCACTGTCCCAGCACCCACCACACTTTGAGGTAGGGAATTCCACAGATTCACAACCCTTGGGGAGAACTAGTTTCTCCCCAGCTCTGTTTTGAATTTGCTATCCCTTATCCTAAGACTTTAACCTAACGCTGGGGCAGGATGTCTGGGCACAAGCCCTACCTGCTCCAAAGACATGTCATAACAACATCGCTGAGCAAGTTGATATCAAACCAGAGCTGAACCTGTCTGACTGGCCTTGAATTGGTAACAGTTGTACAATTTAATGGCTGTTGAAAGCAGGTAATTAAAACATGAGACCGAAATCATTAAATCAGTCAAGAAATTGGGAGTCTGACTCGTAACTCTCCTCTTCCTGCTCTCTTGACATAGATGCACATCTATGAAATTCTCTGAGTTGTTTATGCATCTGCCACCTGCATTAAAATGGCAGCCCACACCCCTGCCCTCCCTCTTGGGAACAAACAGGGAGGTGGTAGTATCGTGCCAATGTAACTGGGCTAGCATTTTAAGATGAAGGTTCAAATCCCACCACCAGTGAATGAATTTATTCAAACAAAATCGGAAATTGAATGCCCGTCATGGATTGCCAGAAAAGCCCATCTGGTACACTAATGGAAGGCAATCTTTACTCGGCCCAGCCCATATGTGGCTTCAGACCCACAGCAATTGAATTGTCACATAACTGCTCTCAAGGACAATTCGGGATGTGCAGTAAGTGACCAGAAATCTCCCAATCCCATAATAGACAAAATAATATGACTCCCAGTGGGTGACCTGTGTGCTGGCACTGCTGACCACAGTATCACCATCCCATCCAATCTGTACTACTGCAGTCTAATCGGCAAGCACGAATTGATGCCCTTGTCTGGTATTATGAAAGTTTCATACATAATAATTTTTGCAGACTTCAGTTTGAAGGATTGTGGATGCCTGGATTACCTCTCCTATTTTTGTTACACTTTTGTGGTGACTCCAACTGAAACCTGATTGCTCTCTGAAAGAACCAATGGACGACTTCTTAATTCTGTGCTTCCTGAGCAAACTGTGTCTGTCAAAATCCCAGAGACCATCTGCCTGTGTTGGTGACACGCATCGACATGTTCTCGAGTGCCAGATTGACAACCCATTCATGCATTTTCTTAATTCATCCACAGGATGAAGGTGTCACTGGCTAGGGGCCCTCATCCCGAAACGTCGATTCTCCTGTTTCTCAGATGCAGCTTGACCTGCTGTGCTTTTCCAACACCACACTCTCAACTCTGATCTCCAGCACCTGCAGTCCTCACTTTCACCTAGGGAACATTTATTACCCAGAGGGTAATTAACGGTCAACCTCATTGCTGTGGGTCTGGAGTCACATGTAGGCCAGACCAGATAAGGATGACAGTTTCCTGCCTTAAAGGATATTACTGGGTTTATTTCCAGTGGGGTTTCGAAGAATGAGGGGTGATTTGATTGAAGTTTATAAGATCCTGATCAATCTTACCAATATGGATTTGGAAACAATGTTTCTTCTGGTGGGTGAGTCCAGAACTACAGAACATGGCTTTAAAGCTACAAGTCACCCTGTTAGGGCAGATATTATTTGTTTATTAATGGGATATGTTTGCCACTTGCCAGGCTAGCATTTATCTATCCCTAATTGCTCAAAGGCCAGTTAAGAGTGAAGCACATTACTGTGGGTCGAGAGTTACATATAGGCCAGACCATGGAAGTTCAGTTTCCTTCGCTAAAGGACATTAGTGAACCAGATGGGTTTTTCCCAACAATTGGCAATGGATTCACGATCATCATCAAACTCTTCATTCCAGCTGCTGGCTGAATTCAAATATTACCATCTGCTGTGGTGGGATTCAAACCCAGGTCCCCAGGACATTACCTTGGTTCCTGGATTAAAAGTCCAGCAATAATACCAGTAGGCCAATGATACCACGTTCTGCGTTCTATGCTTTTATTTTTGATTTCAAGAGCTAATACTTATTGTTTTTTTTTCTCTTAAAGTAAATCTCTGGAGAGAGAATAATGGTCCTTTCCTCTTCTCTCAGTATGAATGGGTTTATTTGTTTGTGTATTTGGGGTTATTTAGAGGGGTTGTAATTTATATTTTCATGTTACAAACTGTTTTCAGTAATTCTGCAATATGTTTTCTTTAACAATATATCAATCACTTTGTATTCAATGACGGACGTAGATTGATCTTTTTGCTCCAAGTCTTGACTTAGAGGAGTCGGTGTTGGACTGGGATAGAGTCATAAGAGTCATAGAGATGTACAGCATGGACACCAACCCTTCACTCCAACCCGTCCATGTCGACCAGATATCCCAACCCAATCTAGTCCCACCTGCCAGCACCCAGCCCATATCCCTCCAAACCCTTCCTATTCAGATACCCATCCAAATGCCTCTTAAATGTTGCAATTGTACCAGCCTCCACCACATCCTCTAGCAGCTCATTCCATACACGTACCACCCTCTGCGTGAAAAAGTTGCCCCTTAGGTCTCGTTTATATCTTTCCCCTCTCACCCTAAACCAATGCCCTCTAGTTCTGGACTCCCCGACCCCAGGGAAAAGACTTTGCCTATTTACCCTATCCATGCCCCTCATAATTTTGTAAACCTCTATAAGGTCACCCCTCAGCCTCCGACGCTCCAGGGAAAACAGCCCCAGCCTGTTTAGCCTCTCCCTATAGCTCAAATCCTCCAACCCTGGCAACATCTTTGTAAATCTTTTCTGAACCCTTTCAAGTTTCACAACATCTTTCCAATAGGAAGGAGACTAGAATTGCACGCAATATTCCAACACTGACCTAAGCAATGTCCTGCAACATGACCTCCCAACTCCTGTACTCAATACTCTGACCAATAAAGGAAAGCATACCAAACGCCTTCTTCACTATCCTATCTACCTGCGACTCCACTTTCAAGGAGCTATGAACCTGCAATCCAAGGTGCAGGTTCCAAAAAAGTGCATAATTCCTGCTAAGATTTGCTTTCCCAAAATGCAGCACCTCACATTTATCTGAATTGCTCACACAACACCAGGGTTCTAGTCCAGCAGGTTTATTTGGAAGCACTAGCTTTCGGAGCTGATTGAGAGGGAGAATGTGATTGACCCTGTGAGAAGCTAGGTAAAACAATTAAATTCAAGTTGGGACCCATGGAGTAGTGGAACTAAGGAGAGGCATTGCAATCTCCCAACTCAATGCTAAGACTAGATTGATGCATGGTTTGAATTTGTCATCAGCTTTTTTTTTGTATTGAGACCCAGAGATCCCTCATCCTTTCTAAAACCTTTCTTCATTTCCACCCCAGGGGAATGGCAGAGGGTGAAAACCACATCAGCTTTGGACTGCAGCTGGTTATAATTTGGAGTTTCCTGAAATGACAATTAAACCCTCTACGGCACTGTTGGACTGTGTTATTTTCCAAGTTGAAGGTTTGGGTACAGGCAGATCACAGGAGTAGCATGATTCAGAATGTTCCTTTGAAGCATTCTCTGACTTACAGACTGGCGAAAGGGCAGCTTGAACATAAAAGCTGGCAGTCCAGACCAGAACATTTTGCCCTGAGTGAAATTTCTTCCTAGTTGTGAAGCATGGGGTTGGAAAAGCTGCCACGAAACTTCGAAGGAAGTGGAAGAGTAGCTAAAGGAGGCCAGAGCAGGTTTTTTGGTTGTCTGGAAGGTTACCTTGGAGACCTCGAGAAGCAAGGCAGCAAGATTGTTCCTTTAAGTCCCATAAGTAATCCCTGACCTTTCCCTGGCTCTGCTTCCCCTCTCCCTCCTTGTCTACATTCACATACATGTCTGAACTTCATCCCTCCACATCTATCTTATATTCAGGGAGTGTACTTGCTCCCTGATGATTCCAGTTCAAATCTCAGCACCACCTTCCCTGATAACATTTGTATTGGATTCAGGCAAGATGTAAAATATTAGAAAAGAGATTGAGCAATTGAAAATCAGTTGTATTTCACTCCTTAACACTTTGATGCTGGAGATTAAGGGAGAGAGTGGTAACATTTTGTAATGGAGCAGACAGTGAATATCACAGAGTGGACAGGGCAGAAGAGTCCTTTCCTGAATATTGTTGTTTGTACAGTCAGTTCTGCTATAATACGGTAGTTATGTTCTTATGCAATCCCATGTTATAAGAAAATCGCGTAATAGCAGCCCCATTTAAACTAATGGGGCTGGAATTGCGTTATAAACAATCTATGCTTTAAAAGGTTGCACTTTGGAAACAGTGTCCCCAATTTGTCAATTGTGTTATAGCAAATTTGTGTTAACGAAACACATGTTATAGCAGATTGACTTGTACGTAACTTGCTGTCCCAGTCTAGCTTCTTATCGCCACTTCCTCCCCCAACACCCAATCCTGGCTATGTTTTAGATTGACCCGAACGTAATCTCTCTATTCAACTGTCCTGTAGTGCTGAATGAACAGTTTCAAAGTCTAAGAGATTTGAGGCAAACACCCAACACCCTCAAGGCACCAAATATGATAACACTCTTGAGGGTATCTGGAACTACTTTAAGTGCCAATGGGTTTTAGACAGCTTGAGAACTTCAGGAGTGAAACACACAAGTCTTCAACAGAATGACATGAGTGAGAGGGGAGTGGCATTCCCATTTGTTAATTCCAGCAATGGGCTTTGCCATGAGCTCAATGGAACCTTCAGGTGGTGTATGATCCGAATTCCATTGGAGAAAGAGGGGAGAAAGAAAGGACAGTCCCATCTCACCACCATTCTGAAATCATACTTCGGTCAGGCCATGTTTCCAATCAGGAAAGACTGACAACTATCTGTCTTTCACATGCTTTGAGACACCATGCCATTGGAGGGAGTGGATAAAATGATAAAAGATGTGGGATTTTAACTTCCTCAGCCAGTAGAAAATGGTTGGGTGTGGGAGATAGAATCAGAGGGGGTCCTATTCAGCTCTAACTCCATTCACAGGTTTGCTGATGACATCACTGTAGTGGATTGGATCTCAAACAATGACAAGACAGAGTATAGGAAAGAGATAGGCCACTTAGTGGCATGGTCTAAAGACAACAATCTTTCCCTCGATGTCAGCAAAATGAAGGAGCTGGTCATTGACTTCAGGAAGTGGAGTGGAAGACATGCCCTTGTCTGTGTCAATGGTGCTGAGGTGGAGCTGCTCAACAACTTCAAGTTGCAAAGAGTAAACATCATCAACAATCTGTCCTGGTCTATCCACATCGATGCTACAGTCAAGAAAACACACCAATGCTTCTACTGCCTCAGAAGGCTAAGGAAATTCAGCATGTCCACAAGGGCTCTTACCAATTTCTATAGATGCACCATAGAAAGCATCCTATTGGGATGTATCACAACTTAGTATGACAATTGCTCTACCCAAGGCTGCAAGAAATTACAGAGAGCTGTGAACACAGCCCAGTCCATCACACAAAGCAGCCTTCCTTCCATTGGGAAAGCAACCAACATGATCAAGACCCCTCCCACCTTGGTTATATTCTCTTCTACCCTCTTCCATTGAGCAGAAATACAAAAGTATGAAAACACACACCAACAGATTCAAGAACACTTTCCACTGTTAGCAGACATATGAACGGACCTCTCATGCATTAGCGTTGATCTTTATCTGCACCTTCTCTGTAGCTGTAGCACTCTATTCTGCATTCTGTTCTATTACCATGATGTACTCTGGTTAGTCTGGTTAGCAAGCAAAACAATACTTATCACAGTATTTCGGTACATGTTACATTAATAAATCAAATCAAATCAAATGTGATGACATTTTCTCTGCCCTATGGTTATAGTAAAGCTGGACTAGCTCAGGTCCCTTAGATTAAAGCCTATTGAATTTGTAATAATTATACAAAAAGGGCTCCAAAGATAGTCTTGCAACTTATTGAGCAGAGGAATAACTGTCATACATGTAAGTTAGGATCTGAAGAAGGCCATTCAGGCCTGCTAGCCCGTTTCATGATTCAAAAGGTTCCCGGCCAGTTTATTGGTGTTTCAAGTTCCTATTCCCATCTACTCCCAATAATATTTTATTTCCTGGTCAAACAGTAATCTAGCGCTGCCTTAAAAGTCTTGACAGTCCTTAGTGACTCTGCCTCCACTACCTTCTGAGGCAGAGAATTCCAACGTCACACAACTCGCTGAGAGAAATGATTTGGAGGAGCCTGTGTGGGACTGGGGTGTACAAAGTTAAAAACATCACACAACACCAGGTTATAGTCCAACAGGCGTATGTGGAATCACTAGCTTTGAAGGAGCAGCGCTCAGAAAGCTACTGCTTCCGAATAAACCTGGTGGACTATAACCTGGTGTTGTGTGATTTTTAACTCTTAGAGAAACATATTCCTCTCATTGAGGTAGTAGCTTAGTGGTGTTATCACTGGACTGTTAATCCAATGACCCTAGTAATCTTCCAGGGACATGGGCTTGAATCCTGTCAGGAGCAGATGGCGGACTTTGAATTCAATTTAAAAATCTGGAGTTAAGAGTCTAGTGATGACCGTTGTTGAGAAAAACACATCTAGTTCACTCATTCTCCTTAGGAAATGAATCTTCCATCCTTACCTGGTCTGGTATGTGACTCGAGACCTGCAACAATGTGGTTGACTCTTAACTACCCTCTAAGCAATTAGGGATGGGCAATAAATGCTGGCCTGCCAGTGACTCCCACATCACATGACTGAATAAACAAGTAATCTCTGCCCTAACAGGGTGACCTGCAGCTTTAAAGCCATGTTCTATAGTTCTCGACTCACCCACAAGAGGAAACATCCTTTCCAAATTCATATTGGCAAGATTGATCAGGAGCTTATCAACTTCAATCAATTCACCCTTTGTAATTGGAAACCCCACTGGAAATAAACCCAGTCTGTCCAATCTTTCCTCATGATAAAACCCACTCATGCCTGGGAACAATTGAGTGGACCTCATTTTTTTTACCATCAATGAGACATTGAGATCCTTGCTTAAATAAGGTGAACAAAATGGCATACATTTTCCGAGCTGCAGTTTCACCAATGCCTGTTATATCTGAAACATAACATTCCCACTTCTATATTTAATTCCTTTTCTAAAAATGGAATGAATTCCATTAACCTACTATCTTCGATCAGAAGGGGAGACCTTAAAATGGAAGCAGAAAAAGCACCTCTTTCAAAATCTTTCTACCTCTTCAACCTTCTCAACACCCTGCTGAGCTAACTCTCCCCTGCTCAACTTATTTTACTCCTTTTGGTCAAGTCCTATACTGTATGAAAAAAAATCCAAAGAATGCTGGAAATCAGAAACAAAAACAAAAATTGCTGGAGTAACTCAGCAGGTCTGGCAGAGATAGCAAAGTTATTGTTTCAAATCCAGTGACTCTTAGAATCCTTCTAGTGCAGATGCAAGCCATTTAGCCCACACTGACCTTCTAAAGAGCATCGCACTCGGACCCATCCCAACCTGATTCCCCATAACCCTGCTTTTCCAGTGGCTAATCCATCTAACCTACACATCCCCGGACACTAATGGCAATTTCCCATGGCCAATGCATGTAACATGCACATCTTTGGACTGTGAGAGGAAATCCACACAGACTACACCCAGACAGTCACCTGAGGGTGGAATTGAACCCAGGAACCTGGTGCTATGCAGCAGCAGTGCTAACTACTGAACCACCATGCCAGCCCCCTTCAGAATTGATTGTAGCTAGGAAAAGGTTGGGATAAATGCTAATGATGGGTGGGGGCAGGGGGGAGTAGTTTCAGAGAGATAAAGGAAGGGAGTGCACGTAGTGGTTTGTGGGCGGCACAGTGGCACAGTGGTTAGCACTGCTGCCTCACAGCGCCAGAGACCCGGGTTCATTTCCTGCCTCAGGTGACTGACTGTGTGGAGTTTGCGTGTCTGCGTGGGTTTCCTCCGGGTGCTCTGGTTTCCTCCCACAGTCCAAAGATGTGCAGGTTAGGTGAATTGGCCAGGCTAAATTGCCCGTAGTGTTAGGTGTAGGGGTATGGGTGGGTTGCGTTTCGGCGGGTCGGTGTGGACTCGTTGGGCCGAAGGGCCTGTTTCCACACTGTAGGTAATCTAATCTAATCTAATTATATGATGTGAGCACTCTGCCAATACCTGTGTTTCTGTCTGTTAGAAGTAGCTAACAGATTGAGTTTCCAGCATTGTTCTCATCACAATATTTCACAGAAGATATGGGATTTAACCCACCTCCTTCCCCACCCTGGCCACATTCATTTTTCATATTCACTCATAGGATGTGGGCATCGTTGACTAGGCCCAGCATTTGTTGCCCATCCTGATTACCCAGAGGACAATAAAAAGTCCAGTTAAGGGTTATGGGGGAAAGGACAGGAAAGGGGATGTGGGCAGTGTCGGATCAGCCATGATCTTATTGAATGGTGGAGCAGGCTTGGTGGGCCAAATGGCCTACTCCTGTTTCTATTTCCTGTAATCATATAGTTAACCACATTGCTGAGGGTCTGGAATCAGGCATAGGCCAGACCAAGGTAAGGTTTCCTTCCCAAAACGAAAAGCAAGTTAACTGCATATGGAAATGTGGTGTGCACTAACTGGTTGCCATGCTTCCTATATACAACTGAAACCCCATTTTAAAAATACCTTATTAACTATTAAGCTCTTGGGAACAGTCTTGAGAAAGGCACTATACAAATGTAAGCATGTGTTTCATTGTAAAATAATCATCGGGCCTGGATATTCAAAATCTTGGATGGAGAGAAACAGGGTAGCAAGTTCTACACACTGAGCAAAAGACAAATGAACAAGGATACGTTTAGGAGAAAGTGAGGACTGCAGATGCTGGAGGTCAGAGCTGAAAAATGTGTTGCTGGAAAAGCGCAACAGGTCAGGCAGCATCAAAGGAGCAGGAGAATCGACGTTTCGGGCATTAGCCCTTCTTCAGGAATGATTCCTGAAGGATACGCTTAGCAATGACAAAACATGAGGTAGTCATCTGGAAGGAGCACTTTGTCTCTGACAATCAACAATCCTTCTTTCCATGGACCCCAGTGGGAGAAACTGCCCAAGGAGCTAGTCACAGCAACATCACTTGGAATTCTCAAGACCCCTTTTTAGATTATTTGGGATGAAACCTTTTCAATATGAGGACAACTAATTCAGCAGAGTCAAGATTAGAGTAGTGCTGGAAAAACGCAGCAGGTCAGGCAGCAACCAAGGAGCAGGAAAATTGACATTTCGGGCAAAAGCCCTTCATCAGGAATCCCTGATTTAGGTAGTGTTACCTATCAACTTTAATCAAAGGACATAGCCGAGGTTCAGATGGAGACATCCAGTCTAAATGACTTTCAGAGAGAGGTCACATAGTCCTGAAAACAAAAAATGTTGGAGATCACAGCAGGCCAGGAAGCATTGATGGAGAGGGGGCAAGGTAACCTTTTTGAGTCTAGATGACTCTTCGTCAGAGCTGACGTGTAGTGCAGAGGGAGCAGCATTTATTCTACAGTGGGGGTGGGGTTGGTGGGGAAAATGGAGTGCTGAGGGGGAAGAATGTTGATAGTTCAGATTAAGTGTTTTTAAAGTCACATGATCCAATTTGTGCGTGGGATAAAATTGTTTTTTTTTAGTTTCATACTCAGTTAGAGGTTTTGAGATATCTTGCCAAAGGAGCAACAGCTCTCTGCTCCATCTCTCTTTTTGTGCAATGTGTGTGTGAACTGAAAACCCACTGGAAGTCATTTTTATCACCCATGAAGGGTTCCAGAGGCAAGTTTTGTAACCTACCTCACTGTCTGCAACAAATGGAATTCAGCCAGCTACAACTACTCCAAGAACACAGCCAGTGCCCATGACTTGAAAGTGTAGAATAATTTCAGAAATGGGTTAGTTATCAGAGTCTTTAGACAACCTGCGACTTATCCTTTTCTTTTGAGTTTAACCATCAATTGACCAAAGTATTTTTAAGATAAAACTTTTTGATGTTTCTTTGTTTTATGTATGCATTAGTTAGCTTTAGAAGGACCTTTATATTTCCATTTGCATGTGCAACCTATCAATAACATTTGCATCCTCATTAATTATGTTTTATTTGTAATAAGTTAGTTATTCTCTGTTGACTGAAGAAACCTGGAAGACTTGTCCCTAATACTAAATATTGAATACAGGCTGAAAACTACATAATTCGCCTTATCACCACCCTGTTCAATTAAAACATTGCTCTGACTTAGAGAAGGAGTGGGATGAGTAAAGGCACCAGTACACTCCTCCAATTTTGATTGTAACAATAAGAAATTGTGTACAGTGTTCATGATTTTCTATTATGTACTCACACCATTCAAGGCCTTGGAAAATATGCTGTCAAATGCATCTTTCAAAAGCATTACTGTCATTATCCATCATGGGAACCTGGACCATCGAACTAATTCAGTTATCTCTTGGAGAATTTAGCATTTCAGAAATGGAACGTTTATTCACCTCAGCTAGTTTCATATGCATCACTGACATTGTTTAACTGTAGAGTGGAGTTCATATGCCACACTGTAAACAATGAGTTTTAGCAAAAAACATTGAAAAGAAATCCTATTGCACCACTGTCCATTTTCGACAGCCAATGAAATAGTGCAGTAAAAGCTATGTAAATGATTAATTATAAGCAGAGGGCTTCCTTCACTTACTTACTCACAGCTTGAACACTCCTTGACTAAATTATATTGTCTAATTCGACGTTTGTCATCAGAACGGAGTTGATGTGCTGAATGACCTATTTCTGTTCCTCTGTCTTATGGACTCCTAACCATTCTCCAAAATTATTCTCAAATTGGGATGAACTTGATAAAATTGGTTGTTTTGTCAAATATGTAACACTACACATCCCCCCTGCAATGTCCTTCAACACCGATAGGTTGTCATGGTTTTATTTATGAAACTCGGTCAACTAATCCCGCACTTGTGACATAAGCTGGGGCTGAGTGACCATCTAAATCCTAAGTCAAATTCCATTTTGAATTACTTTGAAAATAAAATTTCTGGCATCGTGTAATTTATTTTATGGTCTAGCATCTGTAAAAAGGCCCTGTCAAAATATATTAGCAATAAAGACTTATTTATTACGAGAGGGCAGTCTCAATATCATGGAAAGTCTTGCGTGTTCATAGAGAGGGTATCTTTGTAATTCTCTGAACGAGTATAATAGTATGGGGTAGATCTTATACCTCGCCAGCTGTATTATGCAGGTAGACACATTACTCACTTTTTATACAAACCATTCAATGCTCTTTCCAGTGAAATGAAGAATATGGAAATTGGCCTGTCCCCTTTAGACATCACTTTTAGACTTTGTGAGGTTTTTGTGATGAAAGAGTGAAAGCAGGTGCCAAATGGATTCTGTGCCATCTGACCTTTAACTATCCTCTAAAATGCCCCAGAAAGCAACTCAGTTCAAGGGTAATTAGGGATGGGCAATAAATGCTTGTCTCGTGAGTGATGCCCACTTTTTAATTAAAAAGGTGTTTTTCTGAAAAAAATGTTCAGAACAGACAAAATGCATGCGTATATTCTTCAGAAGCCTGTGGATAACTCTCTGCAGATGCTTAAAGACAGTGGAGAATATCAACATGACAACATGACAAGGAAGGCTGGAGATTTCAGACAGAGCATGAACAGTGTTGATGTTGTTGAGTTCAATGTTAAGTACAGGTGCTTGCAAAGCTCCTGAACAGAAAATGAGGTGCTGTTCCTCCAGCTCTCATTGAGCTTTCCTGGAACACTTACACAGTCTGATCTCTTTAGAACATCTGTATCCTCAGTTCCCAGTCTCCTTGGTGTCAGCACTGCCCACTAGACCTCATGCCAGAGTGTCTCACAGAGTCACGTGTGACACAATGGGAGCGATTTGGCCCATTGAGTTTCTGCCAGCACACTGCAGAACAATCCATCCATTCCTGTTGTCCGCCTCAATCCTTTGGCCCTGTGAGTGAATTGTTTTTGAGGGTGCGCCTCATTTACTTTGAATACTCTTTTGTGAAAAAAGTGAAGCGGAGGAGGAGCTGGAAGCCCTCCAGGAAGGAAGAGGGGTCATGCTCGCACCTTGGAGGTGCCGGTGTTGGACTGGGGTGGACAAAGTTAAAAATCACACAACACCCGGTTATAGTCCAACAGGTTTATTTGGAAGCACTAGCTTTCAGAATGCCACCTGATGACGGGGCAGCACTCCGAAAGGTAGTGCTTCCAAATAAACCTGTTGGACTATAACCTGGTGTTGTGTGAATTTGATTTTTTCCCTTTGCACTAAGGTAGTAATTCAGATACTCAAAATTAATAACCTTAAAGACATGAGTTCAAAACCCAACATGATAGCTGGTGGAATTTAAATTACACCAAGAAATTTGAAATTGAAGGCTTGTCTCAGTAGCACTCCCAAAAAACTACCATCAATTGGAGGAAAACAGTCTGGTTCATTAACTCCTGTTCAGGCAAGAGCAGACGTGACATGATTTAAATGGATTAAAGTATGAGGGGCATTGATAGTGTAAGCTGGAAGAAACATTTCCCCTTGATAGAGTGATCGGTAACCAGGCAACATTGATTCGAAGTAAGATGCAGAAATGTTGAGACGAGGTGTGAGGGAAAACATTTTCACACAGAGGTGCGAACCTGGAAGATTGTTCACTGCCTGTCAGGGGAATAGAGGCAGAAAACATCATAACATTTAAGAAGTTCTTTAGATGTGGAGAAAATGAGGACTGCAGATGCTAGAGATCAGAGTCGAGAGTGCAGTGCTGGAAAAGCACAGCAGGTCAGGCAGCATCTGAGGAGCAGGAGAATTGATGTTTCGGGCATAAGCCCCTCATCATTCCTGATGAAGGGCTTATGCCCAAAATGATGCTGCCTGATCTGCTGTGCTTTTCCATCACTACACTCTGTTCTTTCGATGTGCACTTGCAATACCAATTGCTATGGGGGCATAGTGCTGAAAAATTGGATTAGAATAGTTAGGTGTTTCTTTTTGACCAGAACGGAGTCATTTGTCATACAATGTGGAAACAGACCCTTCCATCCAACCAATCCATACCGACCATGTTCCCAAACTAAACTAGTCCCACCTGCCTACACTTGGCCCGTATCCCTTCAAACATTTCCTATCCTTGAACTTATCCAAATTTCTTTGAAATGTTGTAACTGTACCTGCATCCACCACTTCCTCCGGCAGTTTATTTCATAGACGAACCACTCTCTGTGTCCCTCATAACTTTTTTAAACCTTTCTCCTCTCACTTTAAAATATGCCCCTGGTTTTGAACTCCTCCCTCTCTGGAAAAGACCCTTGCTGTATCCCTCATGACTTTATAAACCTCCGTAAGGTCACCCTAAACTTGCTGTACTCTAGTGAAAAAATATCCCAGCCTTCCCAGCTTGCTTTTCTATCTCAAACCCTTTGTTCCTGGCAACATCCCGATAAATCATTTCTGAAGCTTCTCCAATATAGCAGGGTGCCGGAACAGGACACAATGTCCCAGAAGCCCTGAACAACTTAAACATGATGTCCCAAACCCTACACACAAAAATCTGGACAATGAAGGCAAGCGTGGTAAACACCTTCTTAACCACTCTGTCAACCTGTGACACAAATTCCAAAGAATTATTTACCTGAACCCCTGCATCTCTCTGTTCGACAACACTCCCCAGGGATCTACCATTAATTATATGAGTCCTGCTCTTGTTCGTTTTACCAAAATGCAATATCTCACACTTATCCAAATTAAATTCCACCTGCCACTCCTCAGCCCATTGATCCAATTGATCAAAATCTCTTAGTTATCCTTCTTCACTGGCCACAATACCACCAGTTTTGGTGTCACCCATAAACTTAATAGCCGTGCCTCCTATATCCTTATCAAAGTTATTTTTATAAATGACAAACAAAAGTGGACCCACCACTGATTGCTGTGGAACACCGCTGGTCACAGGCCTCCAGTCTGAAGAATACTTGGTAGCAGAAACTTGAGGGAGCTGGTAAGAAATGGTAAAGGATCATGCTTGAAATGTGGAGCTTGCTGGGGTGGAAATAGAGGAGAAAGGGGGACCCTGAAAGGGAGGGGGAAAAGGTGAGGGCAGAAGTCAATGGTGTTGGGGGATGGGACCTGTTGGAGGTACCCATTTGGGAAGAGGTGAGACAGAGATGGAAACACTAGGATAATGGAATAAAGTCCTTGCAGGAAGCAGAGTGTGATACAGAGATGAGATTCTACAGTATTTTCTGATTTAGTGAATAGATTCCAGGGTCCATCGGCCAACAAACTGTTTCATAGAGTCATAGAAATGTACAGCACGGAAACAGACTCCTCAGTCCAACTCGCCCATGCCGACCAGATATCCCAACCCAATCTAGTCCTACCTGCCAGCACTTGACCCATTTCCCTCCAAACCTTTCCTATTCATATACCCATCCAGTTGCCTTTTAAATGTTGCAATTGTACCAGCCTTCACCAGTTCCTCTGGCAGCTCATTCCATACAAGCACCACCCTCTGTGTAAAAAAGTTGTCCATTTGGTCCCTTTTGCATCTTTCCCTTTTCACCTTAACCTGTGCCCTCTAGTGCTGGACTCTCCCACTCCAGGGATAAGACGTTATCAATTTACCCTATCCATGTCCCTTATGATTTTATAATTCTCCATAAGGTCACCCCTCAGCCCCAGCCTATTCAGCATGTGGCAGCTTGCAGTCTATCATTGCCACTCAGAGGTACGCTACCTCACGCCAAAATACGCTGTGAAATTTACAACAATCCACTGACTTAACCAAGGTGGGCAGAATGCATTCAGTATAAATATCTTTATGTTTGACATTATTTTTTGATTGTGAATTGAAGTAGGAAAAGGGATGTCTTGTAGGACTGATGGAATTGTCTAACTTCCCAAAAGCAAGGTGCTGAAACTCATTGTAAGTTGTTTTTACACTGTTGCTTTGTCTAAGCAATGAGGGAAGGTGTTTGTGAATGGCTTGGTTACAAGGGTTTGCACGCAAAACAAGATTCAGCCACAACAGGTTGCTTATTGGTTTGTGGCATTGTGATCTTTTGTAGATGTTGAAGGGCATCAGCCTGATAACAACTACCTGATTGGCTCTTGAGTAGCTGAACAGCTTGTAGGTTTGAACAATTTTGGCAGAAGCCGTCAGACTGTTGAAAGGATAGATGGTCTGTTTGTCTGCCTCTCTCTGGTAAATGTTGAAACTAAAAAAAAAAGTTTATTTCATCCCACCAAACGCTGTAAACTTGTTTTCCACCATCTAACTGGTGAACCAGTTCCTTTGCACCTCTTATGACAGGACAAGAGAATCTGAAGAAAAAGATTAGAAAGCTGAAACACATTGGAAGCAAAAGGAATTCCCCAATGAAATCCTGAGGACTGGTGCTATTGAACTGCTTTTTCCTTCCCTCCACCCAGAGCACTAATGTTTTTTGGTCTGTCTGAATATTTATGTGTTGGGTTGATTTAGAAGGGGGTTGGAGTCCTAACTAATACACCTATACATCGAGAGTTTATAATTGTGTAAGTGTGATTGGAATATATCTATTTGTAATAAATAATAGTTCTTCTTCAATATAGAAACTTAGTCTGTACTTTCTGACAGGAACATTGGGGTCAGAAATATAAGATAATCAGAAATAAATCCAGTCAGATATTCAGGGGAAATTTCTTCTTTTAATAGAAGGTTAGCAGGTGGAAATTCCATAGATAGAATAAGTGCAAGTTAGATGAATTTGCAAGGGAGAAAGATATAGAAGGTTTAGAACTTGAACCTTGCTAAAAAGAAAGACATATTATTGAAGCTATTCCATTGCATACATCAGGACAAACTCAAGAATACCAAATTTCAAATGACTGCACCATTTTGTAAACAGTGCTCACTGGTTCATTAACAGGATACAAAAATACAAAAAAGAGGTCCTGCCTCTCAAACAATTGAGCAACAGTCAAAATGAATTTCAGGGTTGGTGTAATTCCAAGTATATAGGCTGCACACCCCTGTAATTGAATATGAGAAACAAGCTATTCATAATAGAGGGAGTACAGACTGCACTCAAACAGCTCTTGCTTCAAAACTCAAAACAAAATGGCTACCATGTGAACCCATGACTTGGTAGCACTTGCTGAGCAACTTTGAGTGTGCTGATTGCTGCACTAACATGCTTCATTTACATCCGCAAGAAATGATATTCATTCATCCATTCACAAGAAAACGTTCTCTACAAATATGTTCAAGCCTGGCAGCTTTCTTGAATTACCCAGGAGGGCTCGTTATCCATTGCTATTTCCATAATGATCAGCATTCCTTTTTCCTGTAGTGTAATGATTGGAAGTTAGTGTGCTCACATTTGCCCTAATGAGTGCAAAATGAAAAGCTTTGTTGATATGCCTTATCAGAAATATTGGAATTAAAATTTTTGACAATCAATGTAGCAACTTAAGAGGAGTCAAGTGGTGTCTTCTGTGGAACATAAAAGGAGTGGAGCAATTGAAACAAACTATTTCTTTTTATACTCGGGCACTCCATATAAGAACACACAATGTTTAAGACATTACCTGCTAGGAGGTACAAGAAGGAATGTTTAGATTTAGATTTTATTGTCACATGTTCTCAAGTACAGGAGTCAAGTGAAAAGTGTCTTATGTCATACGCGACACCAGCTTAGTTACAAAAGTAGCTAGGTACAAAAAAAATCAGGTACTATGTAATAATGGGTGACACAGTGGCTCAGTGGCTAGCACTGCTGTCTCACAGCACCAGGGACCTAGATTCGATTCCCAGCCTCGGGCAACTGTCTGTGTGGAGTTTGCACATTCTCCCCGTGTCTGTGTCGGATTCCTCTGGGTGCTCTGGTTTCCTCCCACAGTCCAAAATGTGCAGGCCAGGTGAATTGGCCACGCTAAATTGCCCATAGTGTTAGTTGCATTAGTCAGAGGGAAATGGGTCTGGGTGGGTTACTCTTTGGAGGGTTGGTGCGTACTGGTTGGGCCAAAGGGCCTGTTTACTCACTATATGGAATCTAATCTAAAAGGAGCAAAGTTTTAAAAGTTGAGCATTACAAACCTTCATAGAATAAGTAGAAAATAAAGAAACAAGATGAGAGTTAACATTAGAGTCCTTCTTAATATAAACTAGAAAAATAAAGCAAAACATTTAACAGTATAACAGTCTTTGATGAATGCTTGCTGAGAGCCCTTCTTCGCTCACAGGGAGACCTTAGCTGCCTGTTCTCTCCACTGCCAACCGTGGGGACCTCCTTCACCACAGAGAGGTTACTGAGAGAGGGGAATGTGCTAGCTGAGCAGCTTTGAAGAGTAAGAAAAGTGGTAGGATGGGAGATTAGAAGTAGCCTCCCTCCAATCCTTTCCAGTCAGAAATGGAAATGTATTTTACTCAGTGATGTGAACAACATGATCCACTCTCAACAGCGAATCCCATAAACATGCCATCTCACCCCATCCCTGTCTGCAACAGTAAGGGCTTTTGTTGATTATTCCTCAACTGAAGGCAGCACCTAAACCTAAGAATCACCACTGGTGACAAGAACAGGGTGAATCCTAGCTTTTCTACCCAACATTTTATTTTTTATTCATTTACAGGATTGGATTTTGCTGGCTAGGCCATCATTTATTGCTTGTCACTAATTGCTCCTGAGGGCAGTTTAAGAGTAGGCCACATTGCTGTGAGTCTGGAGTCTCATGTAGGCCAGACCAGGTAAAGATGGCAGTTTCCTTCCCAAAAGGACGTTAGTGGGTTTTTCGAACATTTGCCAATGGATTCTTGGTCATTATTAACCTTTGATTCCAGATTTATTTTATTGTTTTCAAATTTCATCATTTGCCGTGGTGGGATTTTAAAAAAAATCATACAATATTCCATTTATTTTTAAAGGTTCAGGCTTCTTCTAACAGAATGGGTGAAAAACTTCATATGAGGACATTTCAGTTGTTCATTAGTGACGAGGTTACAATGGAAAATGATCAAACAGCGATTCACTGTACTTCTGACATCTCTCCCTTTACAACATCAGAAAGTGGGGGGGGGAGGGGGGGGGGGGTTTGCCTTGAAGAAATATATTCATTCTATCAGAAAATTTTGATACCTCCAGAAATCATTATAGTTACATAAACGGTCTGCCTTCTTCAGCAGAACGAATGATGCATTGGAATTTCTCATTCATAAAGGGTGGGGAGTGGAAGCACGCAAGGCAAATTTTGTGTATAACCAGCTGTAAGTTATTCATAAAGTTAAAGTGAAATTGTTTATTTATTTTCGGGTGTTAGTTGATCCCGAACCGTACTAATAAAGTGCTGTCATCCTGTTGATAGATGTACCTGCCTGTCCAGTGGAAGAGTAGATCCAGACCCCGTGGGGCTGTGTTCAAGATAATTCTGTAAAATGGAAAATTGTAGACTTAGCCAAGTGGAAATAAGGATTGATGAATTGGCTGAAGGTTGTCGAGATTTTCTGCTCTACATCAAAAGGTCTATAAGAATTGTCAGGACCCTTATGAATTATGATTAAGTAAATGGTATATCTGCTGTTTTGTCTCCATTTCCCTTTATCAAAGCAGATAATGATTTTGTAAAACTGATGGGTAACATTTCTATGAATAATGAAGATTATTAATGATCCAGTCTGTCTTTTTAATGCCTGGTGTAAAGATATCGTTAATCAATTTACTGAACATCTTTGTTTTACAAAAAAAGTCATTCCTGCCATAAAATGCAAGGTATTTTATATAAATCAAGCTTAACGGATAACACAACTACAACAGAAATAAATCAATCAATTTATTTCTAGACCTGTAAAAGGGTGATAATTTTGAACACTGCAGGAGACAATAAGCCAAGTTTTCTGGATGCTGTGAACATAAGTTGATTTGTGATGTGAGATTTTACTGCAAACTGATCTTGTGGACAATGTTTTGATGGGACTATCTGTAACCTTGCCCCTCTCCAACACTCTCCACCATCTCTCCCCCTCCGCCATGGTTTCTGAAACCACTGGGATTTTGGAAGAATGTCTGAGAAAACTAAAGTCTCATTTTTAAACTGCTTGCAGACCTGACTTCCCAAGTGTTTTTTTTGACATTTTCGTGACATAAGATTTCATGTCGCAATGTCAGCAGCACATGGAGTCTGACTCAATCTCCCACTACTGAACAGTCAAACTTTGCAACTTTGCAATTAAATAGATCATGGGCAGGATCATCTGTTCTGTAACACACAGGACTGGAGGCAGGGAAGGCAAATTCATTTGTTGGGATTTTACTCCCGATTGAAGTCTCTCTAGTGACCAATAGGATGCTTGAATTTTCAACGTTCCATTGGATTTTCATTGCTTTGCATGGTATGGAATGCTGTTCTTAGTTTTAGACAAAAAAATGGGAAGAGGTTTCCCTGTGTCATAAAGTCAAGGAGCACGGTGGCACAGTGGTTAGCATTGCTGCCTCGCAGCTCCTGAGACCCGGGTTCAATTCCTGCCTCTGGCGACTGACTGTGTGGAGGTTGCACATTCTCCCAGTGTCTGTGTGGGTTTCCTCCGGGTGCTCTGGTTTCCTCCCACAGTCCAAAAATGTGCAGGTTAGGTGAAATGGCCATGCTGAATTGTCCATAGTGTTAGGTGTAGGGGCATGGATCTGGGTGGTTTCCGGGTCGGTGTGGACTTGTTGGGCCGAAGGGCCTCTTTCCACACTGTAAGTAATCTAAACTTTACAATCTTTAAAGAGGCCATTCAGTCCATCATGCTTGTGCTAGTAGATAAGGAATGACAGTGAAACCAATTTTCTGACATCAGGGTAATTGAGCTGGATCTCCATTCTACTCCAACATGGGGTAAACTCCCCTGCTAATTTAAAACCGACACAGAAAAACTCACCTCGTGCCATAATCTGTTAAAGTTCGAGCAGCAAAGAACTATCCCAAATATCACTACTTAAAGAAAAAAAATTATCAATTTTATTTCTTAACAACTGTTTACAATTTCTTTCTCTTAAACTTATTTCTCCTTTCCCACTCCACAATACTGGTTTCAATAAAAACCCTGATTAAGATTTATAAAAAAAAATTCAAATTTCAAAACCAGCCAACAGTCAAATCTTCTCTTTGTATCTTCCTCTGTAGATTTTCCTCTGTTGTCTTTTCCTCATTATTCTCCTTCGTTGGTCTTTCATATGAACAGATACCTTTCAGATAGCTATTCGGCCAACAGTCCAGAGTGTGGTGCTGGAAAAGCACAGCAGGTCAGGCTGCATCCAAAGAGCAGGAGAATTAATGTTTCAGGCAAAAGCCCTTCATCAGGAATTCGGTTCGTAGTCTGTACTTGTTGGTTTTCTTAGCAGTTCTCCCCCTAACTGTTCAACATGTCTGGCTTTATACCTCAAATATCGGATCATTTCATTGGTTTGATGTCATCAAAACTCTAAATTCAAATTCAATTGGATTTTAGTATCTGGGGCATAATTTAAACTGATTGGCTGAATTTGACTTTGTTTTTGTATCATGGCATCTCAACTGCACTATTGGTTTCACAGTCAAATATTACATTTTAAATTCTTTCAGCACACTTTATGTCTCTCTAAGCCCATGCCAGCTTCCAGTCTCTCTTAAAGGTACAGTACACACTTACACCTTCATAACAATTCATATGACAATTGTAAGTCCTGGTGAATGGATTCTTTCTCACCAGCTGATTGATCGGATTGTGGTGGCAGTGGGTTGTGGGTTGGTGGGATGTGGGAAATTGAGGATGGGGGTGGGGCATTGGTATTGGGGGTGAGGAGCTGGCACAATGGAGCAGTATACATTTTGACGGCTTCTACCGAGCGGAAATGTGCCAAAGCTATTGGGTGATGGACACACGATACCTGTTAGTAATAGCTCGGCCAATGGAAAGCTCAAAACGTTATGTTATTGTTCCTGTTTGAGAGGCTGGGATGATGCATATATACATTGCTACAAAAGCCTTGAGACGGAATATCCAGAGGCCTTGTTCATGTTAACCGGTGCCTTTAACCCTCAAGGGTATGTGACCAAGATGCCATCAACACGGCTCCTGTCCCACTAAAGGCCCAAACACCCTGGACCATTGCTCCACGAGCATCAAAGATGCATACCGCTCCATCCCCCTGCCCGCATTTTGGTCAATCAGACCATAGGCCTTGCCCCTTCTCCCGGATTACAAGCAGAAACTGAAACTTGAGGATCCAATACAGAAAGTTGTACAATGGTGCTCTGAGGTAATGGATGAGCTCCTAGGTTACTGCTTGGAGTTGGTGGACCGGTCTATAGCTAAGAACTCAAAGGCCACAACTATTACAGACTTGATCAGTAGGTGTTCAGAGGACTGTGTGCCAAAAAAGTTAATCCGGGTTTTTCCCAACCGGAAACCATGGACGTCCTGGGAGATCCACTCCCTATTAAAGTCCAGGACTGAGGCGTTCAGGTTGGGTGACTCTGACCTATACAGGAAATCTAGGTATGATCTTTGCAAAACCAAGAGGCCAAGAGACAATACCAGACTAAACTAGAGTCCCAGAGTGACCCCACAAATACCCATGTCGATTTTGGCAAGGCTAACATGATATAAGAGGCTACAAAGCAAAGTCAGGAACTGGAGTGGAGGACATGCCCCTTTATGTATCAATGGTGCTGAGGTGGAGGTGGTCAAAAGCTTCAAGTTCCTGGCAATAAATATCACCAACAATCCATCCTGGGCCACCCACACCGGTGCTGCAGTCAAAAATGCACACCAATGTCTCTAATTCCTGAGAAGGCTACTGAAATTCAGCATGTCCACAATGACTTACTAATTTTTACAGATGCACCATAGAAAGCATCCTATTGGGATGCATCATAGCTTGGTATGGCAATTGCTCTGCCCAGGTCCGCAAGAAATTACAGAGAGTTGTGAACACAGCCCCAGTCCCTCACACAAACCAGCCTTCCATCTATTGACTCTGTCTGTCCGTCTCTCTGCCTTGGGAAAGCAGCCAATATAATTGAAGAATCAAGAGGGTGGTGCTGGAAAAGCACAGCAGGTCAGGCAGCATCTGAGGAGCAGGAGAATCGAAATTTCGGGCAAAAGCCCTTCATCAGGAATAATCAAAGACCCTCCCCACCCTGGTTATATCCTCTTCCACCTTTCTCCATTGGGCAGAAGATACACACATCTTTGAAAACACACACCAACAGATTCAAGGGAAGCTTCTTCCCCCTTGTTATCAGATGTTATGAACAGGCCTCTCATATATCAGTATTGATTTCTCTCTGCTGTAACACTCAGAGTGCAGCTGTACCACCCTATTCTGCATTATGTTCTATTACCCTGATGTACTTATGTAAGGTATGGTTTGTTTAGTTAGCACACAAAACGGTACTTTTCACTGTATCTTGATTTAATAAATTTAATATTTAATATATTTAATACATCAAATCAAATCAAACCTTTAACAATCAGCTGAGGGATAAACAGGGTCTTGATTAAACAGCCCATCCAAAAGATAACACCTGTGATAATGTAGCACTCCCTCATTCCTGCATTCCGATGAAAATTCTGCAAAGGCTGAATTCAGGCAAATGAAGTCAAACTGTGTAGAAAACTGTGACACCTATGCCACTGTGAACTTGTGCTGACGTTTCTGAAAAATCTTGTTTGTATAAGTCCAGATGTAAGATCCCTTGAGGGTTCAGGTATGTAGATTGTAGGTAGGTACGTTGAGGACTTTGATCACATCACACCTTAACTTTCTAAATTCTAGCTAAAACAGGCCTAATTGTATAATCTGTCCTCAAACGGTAACCCCTGATGGCAAGGTATTACTCTCAGAAACCTACATTGTACACCTTCCAAGCTCAACATGTTTTTACTGAGCTGTTGTACCCAAATCTCTCACAGTACTTCAAGTGACCAGGGTTTTGTATAACTGCAGAATAGCTTCTGTGACCTTATACTCCAGCCTTCTAGATATAAACACCAGCATTCCATTAGCTTTCATGATTATTTTAAAGATCTGTATACCTGAACCCTGGAGGGGTTTTGTACCTGCACTGATGCAAATACGATTTCTGAAAAACATGGGCACAAATTCATAGTGGCATAGGTGTCACAATTTGCCACGCATTTTGACTTCATTTTTCTGAATTCAGTCCTTGCGGCATCCCACCCTGGCAATGTTTTTCTACAACCTCTACCATCGGAGAGAAGATAGAGAAGCCTGAGCCAGTTTCGAAACAGTTTCTACCCTACTGTTGTTAGAATACTGAATGGACTCACAAACTTTTAACATTCACCTGTACCTGTGTTATGTTTTTGCCGCTGTTTACCTATTATTTACTATCTATGCTACTTAACTCTGCGATCTTCCTGTATTGCTCACAAGACAAAGCTTTTCACTGTGCCTCGGTACACGTGACAATAAATTCAATTCAATTCAATTCTATTGGTACACAGGAGTGAGGAAGTGTTACATTATCACAGGCATTATCTTTTGGATGAGCTGTTAAATCAAGAACCCTGTCAGTCCCTCAGCCGGACGTTAAAGAGTTAATTTAATTTGATTTATTGTTGTCACATTTACTGAGATACAGTAAAATGTAGGTGATGGTAAGCCCTTTCTTATTGAAGTCTATGAGGTGTTGGTTCTTCCACAGTACTGTTGGGGATGGGGGATGGTTCAGGGTTTTGGCCCAGCACCTCTGAAGGAACAGTGACAGTTCCAAGTCAGGATGATGTGTGGATTGGGGAAAGCTTGGGGGAGACTTAATGCATCTGCAATGTGGTCCTTGTCAATGGAAGAGACATGGGAGATGCTGAACATTGGTGAGTTTCTGCGGTGCATCTTGTAGATGGTACACAGCTAGCACTGTGCACTGGCAGTGAGGGTACTGAATGTTGAAAGTGGTGCATGGGGTACCAATCAAGCAGATTGCTTTGTCCTGGATGGTGTTGAGCTTCTTGAACTCAAGAAAGTGCTTTTTGCATTTAAAACGGTGAATATGCTTTGAGGAGTCAAGAGGTGAGTTAGTCAGCACTGAATTCCCAGCCTCTGATCTGTTTTATTATTCACAATATTTATCTGGTCCAGTTTTATACAGTGATGAGTAAGTCTTGGGTCTCAGAGAATATCCCTCCATTCTGCTGTGTAGGCAGCGCAGTTTGTAAAGCTCCTCTGAGAATTGCTAAATTCTACACCGGCAGAAGGTTTGAATCATAGCGGACAATCTGACTGATTTGCTAATCTGGGTGGATTCCCTCTCTAAACAAAACTGAGTAAGTTGGTGACATTCAGAACTGAGTGGCAAAAATGTCCCACAAAACAGGCAACAGTATGACTCAGGCTTAGTGGTCAACGAACCAAATGCCACATTCCACTTAGCTCTCAGGTGGGAGAAGGGATGACATTCTGTGGGGAGTTGGAAGGTTTCCCAGTCCTCCACAATGTTGGAAGAGGGTTTCGCTCCTTGTTTCAACAGAGTTTATTCATTCTCATAGCTTTACAGGTTACTGCAATTTTGGAGCCTGAGCTCAAAAAAACCTCAAGGGATCTACATTATGGCCCAATGTGTTACCGTTATTAACATTCCTATTGCTGCATTCATGTCTCCTATATTATAATTAAAGTAGAAATTTAAATTTAAAAAATTGAACCTCAGTAAAATACAGAGAGGAATTTGGCCTAAATACTTAGCTTTGACAGAATCATTTCCAGCAATGTTTAGGCTACATCTGGACATCAGTGCAGAGGCTTGGGACTAATTTAGTAGATTGAATTTCAGAAGAGCTTGTCTCTTTAAGAAAACAGTAGCAGGTGTCAATGGCATAGTTTTTTTATTTCTGTTTGCCAGGCGCTATGACATAAATGACATTAATGCTTATGTAAATCAAAGTTCCTATCTTTAATATATTACGCTGGTTAAGCTAGGGACTTTAGATAAGGTTAGGAGTCTCATCACAGTCAAGGCTTGGTTATATCAGCACCATAAATTATTTCTCCCACTTCTGCAGTGAACTCATGTACAGCAATAATGTTTACCTTGTACATTCCTGAAGTTCGGAAGAATGTTGCTTGTACTCATGTTATGCAAATTTCCTCTTGTGGGGAGACAATTTCCCCTGAAGAGTAACTTTGGTGGATGAACAGTAAAACCTCCCATTTACATACATAGTCCAAATGGGAGTGCTTGAAGGGCAAATATATTCCACTTTGCATTCTCAAAATATTTGGAGGCCATTATATGTAACAAAAGTGGTTCTGTAGAAGGGTGGTGGGATCCCTTCTTCTGCAGAGGGAACTTTATGTTCAAGTCACACCCCAGGACTTGATAGGTTAGATTCCCTACAATGTAGAGAAAGGCCCTTCGGCCCAACCAGTCCACACTGACCTTCTGAAGAGTAACCCACCCGCATCCATTTCCCTCTGACTAATGCACCAAATACTACGGGCAATTTAGCATGTCCAATTCACCCTAACCTCCACATCTTTGAACTGTGGGAGGAAACCCACGCAGACACAGGGAAAATGTGCAAACTCCACACAGACAGTCGCCCGAGGCTGGAATCAAACCTGGGACCCTGGCATTGTGAGGCAGCAGTGCTAACCACTGAGCCATCTCGATATTACTGCATAAGGGTAAGAAAGAGTTAATGCTGATGAGTGCATTAACCACTGCTCAATAGGATGCTGTCACATGGACTCGAGTGGGAGAACAAACTTGGATCTTGAAAGAGCAAAACCTAATATCAAGCTCTCCCTTATAGTCTTAATACCGATATCAAGCATATAAGTGTTTTTTAAATTCACTCTTTGGACTCATGTGTCCCTGGTTGGCTAGTATTTATTGCCCATCCCTAATTGCCCTTGAGAGGTGGTGGTGAGCTGCCTTCTTGAACTGCTGCAGTCCATGTGCTTTAAGTTGATTCACAATGTCCTTAAAGAGGGACTTCCAGGATTTTGACCCAGCAACAGTGAAGGACTGGTGATATATTTCCAAGTCAGGATGATGAATGGCTTGGACGGGAACTTACATGTAGTGTTCCCACGTATCTGTTGACTTTATCCTTCTAGATAGAAATGGTTGTGGGTTTGGAAGGTGTTGACTTAGGATCTTTGGTGAACTTCTGTAGTTCATCTTGTAGACAGTACACACTGCTGCTACTGAGTGTCATTAGTGGGGGGAATTAATACTTGTGGATGTGGTGCCAAACAAGCAGCTGCTTTGTCCTGGATGGAGTCAAACTTCACGAGTGTTGTTGGAGCTAAACTCATTCAGGCAAGTGGGAATATTCCATCACATGCCTGGCTTGTGCCTTGTAGATAATGAACAAACGCTGGGGAGTCAGGATGTGACTACCTCAGTGCAATATTCCTAGCCTTGTAGCTCTATGTTTATGAGGCTAGTCCAGTTCAGTTTCTGGGAGAAAGTGAGGTCTGCAGACGCTAGAGATCAGAGTGAAGTGTGTATTGCTGAAAAAGCACAGCAGGTCAGGCAGCATCTGAGGAGCAGGAAAATCGATGTTTCAAGCTCAGGCCCAAAAAGTCAATTCTTCTGCTCTGTGGATGCTGCCCGACCTGCTGTGCTTTTCCAGTTCAGCTTCTGGTCAATGATAATCCCCAGGAAGTTGATAATGGGTGATTCAGTGATGGTAACAACATTGAATGTCAAGGGACAGTGGTTAGAATGTTTCTATTTAGAAACGGTCATTGCATGGCATTTATATGTGAATGTTATATGCCACTTGATAGCCCAATGCTGGATATTATTCAGATCTTGTTTGAACATAATCTATTTCAGCACTTGAGGAGTCATGAATGGTGCTGAACATTGTGCAATCATTGCCGAACATCTCCTCTTCTGACCTGATGATGGAGGGAACGTTATTCATAAAGCAGCTGAAGATGGTTGAGCCTAGAACACTATGCTGAGGAACTCCTGAAGAATTATCCTGGAGCTGAAATGACTGATCTCCAAAACCTGCAACCATCTTCCTGGGTGCCATGTATGACTCCTAACAGCTGAGAGTTTACTCAAGAAACCCGTTGATTCCGATTTTGCTAGGGCTCCATGTTTGCACGTTTGGTCGAATCTAGCTTTGATGTCAAGGACTGTCCCTCTCCCCTCCCCTCTGGAATTCAGCTCTTTTGTCCATGTTTGAACCATAGCTGTAATGAGGTCAGAAGCTGAGTGGCCATGGGGGAACCCACACTGAGCGTCACTGAGCAGGTGCTGCTTGACAGCACTATTGATGCCACCTTCCATCACTTTCCTGATGATCAAGAGTAGACTGATGAGGCAGTAATTGGCTGGGTTGGATTGGGTCCTGCTTTTTTTTGCAAAGGACATACCTGGGCAGTTTTCCACAGTGGAGAAAGTGAGGACTGCAGATGCTGAAGATCAGAGCTGAAAATGTGTTGCTGGAAAAGCGCAGCAGGTCAGGCAGCATCCAAGGAACAGGAGAATCGATGTTTCGGGCATAAGCCCTTCTTCAGGAATGAGGAAAGTGTGTCCAGCAGGCTAAGATAAAAGGTAGGGAGGAGGGACTTGGGGGAGGGGCTTTGTAAATGTGATAGGTGGAGGGAGGTCAAGGTGAGGGTGATAGGCCGGAGTGGGGTGGGGGCGGAGAGGTCAGGAAGATGATTGCAGGTTAGGAAGGCGGTGCTGTGTTCGAGAGATTTGACTGAGACAAGGTGGGGGGACGGGAAATGAGGTCAGATTTCTCCAGTTTCCTCATTTCCCCTCCCTCCACCTTGTCTCAGTCAAATCCCTCGAACTCAGCACCACCTTCCTAACCTGCAATCATCTTCCTGACCTTTCCGCCCCCACCCCACTCCGGCCTATCACCCTCACCTTGACCTCCCTCGACCTATCGCATTTCCAAAGCCCCTCACCCAAGTCCCTCCTCCCTACCTTTTATCTTAGCCTGCTGGACACACTTTCCTCATTCCTGAAGAAGGGCTTATGCCCGAAACGTCGATTCTCCTGTTCCTTGGATGCTGCCTGACCTGTTGCGCTTTTCCAGCAACACATTTTCAGCAGTTTTCCACAGTAACAGGTAGATGCCAGTGTTATAATTGTATAGGAACAGGCTAGGGGAGCAGCAAGTTGTGGAGCACAAGTCTTCAGTACCATTGTCGGAATATTGTCAGGGCCCGTAGCCTTTGCAGTATCCAGTGCTTCCAACCATGTCTTAATATTACATGGAGTGAATAGAATTGATTGAAGATTGTGACACTGGGGACCACTGGAGGGGCCAACATAACTTGTCTGATCGCTATCATGCAATAAGCCACATTTTGTTTAACATTAGGATCTCCTCTAGCAGAAGAAAACCTCATTGCAAGATTCCCAAAGGCAGAATATGCAGTCAATGTTAAAAAGCATTTCACACCTGCTCAGGGACATACAATAGTGCGTGTGCTCTATAAACTCAACGGGACAGGAATGGCACTCACGCTGAGACAGATTGATACAAGTAACAAGCAACTCTGTATCACAAAGGTGCCAGGTAGTGGAGAACTGATGCCGACCTCACAATGAAGAATTCTCACTCCTGAGTATGAAAGTATGTTTTGACCAGAATCGTCTTCAAAAGGCAGAAGGAGTTCAATTCATTAAAGGCAGGAAAGCACTGTTCAAGGAATTGCTAGTCAGAGTACAACAGATCAAAGTAATGTCAGTCACTCAACACCTGGTCAAGGGACAGTGTGCAGAAGATTTCACAGGGATTCCTAGAATCATGTCAGAACTCAAGAAGAAGACGAAATCCATTGAAAATAGTTATGTTTCCCAAGAAATATGTTTCTTACTGTTAGCAAGTTGAAAATCTGTAGCTATACAGGTTTGGCAAAACTGGTTTCCATCCTATCAACACACAGAGGAGTTCCGTCTATCAGAATCTGCCAAGTTTGTGAGGAAATGCAAATGATGCGATAGTAAATGAGAAGTGTATCTCACTTGAGCTCATTGATTAATCCTCAGCTGATGTAATTCAGACTGCAATACAGCTTGGTAAACACATTGATTTGATTTGATTTATTATGGTCATGTGTAACAAGGTACAGTGAAAACTGTTGTTTTACGCGTTTTACAGGCAGACTATACCATACAAGTGTATCAGGGCAACCGAACTCAGTGCAGGACAGTTGCTGAGAAAGTGCAAAGAGAGATCAACATCAGCATTAAAATAGTCTATTCAAAAGTCTGTTAAACAGTGGGGACGAAGCCATTCTTGAATATGTTCGTACGTGTATTCAAACGTTTATGCCTTCTGCACGAGAGAAGACGGTGGGAGCGAGTGTGACTGGGGTGAGCAGGATCTTTGATTTCGTTGGTTGTTTACCCGAGGCAGTGGGAGGTATAGATGAAGCGAATGGATGGGAGGATGGTTTGCGTAATGGACTGGGCTGTGGTCACAACTTCTTGCAGTCTTGGGAAGGGAAGTTACCGTACCACGCTGTGATGCATCCAGATTGCATGTTTACTATGATGCAGCTATCAAAACTTCTAAGAGTCTTTTTGGACATGCTGCATTTGCTTAGTTTGATGTCAGATGTTGAGAAGATGCTAACTCAAAAAAGATATTTTATTCCTGTACCTTTGCGGCATTAGTACCAGTAATAATGATCGTGTCAAAGAAATCATTCCTAAGAAGTACACCTGAGGAAATGTTTGCGTTGATTTCATCCCTGACACAAATCACTGTGATTTAGTGAAAGCATTTAATGTAATCAAAAAGCTGAAGTGAAAAATTCCATAGACCATTGAGAATAAAAATGTGCTCCCACAAATTGAGGGTGTTGTTCATACAACTTAGTGGAAATCACCCCTGAAATAAGACAATCGTTGCTCACAGATTCAGGACAGAGTCAACAAGAAACTACCTTGCTCAACGACTGCCAAAAATAATAAAAAAATCAAAGATCCAAGATAGTGCCAAAAGCCAAAGCGCCTGTTCCATCAGGAGAACCATCTGCCACGAAGGAATCTCTGACGAAATTAAAGCTTTTCCAATGTTGCAGGGGAGCAATTGTCGATTTCAGCAGAAAAAATATGCCCCCGTGAAAGAAATCCAAGAGATTAAATATCCTCTATTTTAAAGGGATCCACAGATCTCATATTGTCTGGAAAAAAGTCAAAGTCATTTCAGTGACCTTCCAAGTTGGAAGAGGATGTGTTCTAGAGAGAATAGTGAAATCGACAGACCACATGGATGTGTGAAATCAGACACTTGGGAGAAAATGGGTTAGTGTTAAATGTAATTACGCACACAATGTATTGTGTTAATAATGGGAGAAGGAATATGGGGGGAGGGAAACATATTTTATAAGGACTTAGGGCTTGACAGGGTTAATATTGAGGAGTGTATTAAGCACTACCTAGTTTGGTGATGCCATATGGATTCAGACAGGGGAACAGCTTAGGATCTCAAAGGAATAAGATTGAATAATGAGGCTTTCTTTGCTGTCTCTGTCACAATGGCCATCATACGGCTGTAATCTGTACCTTATTACTATGTTGCAACAAGTAACATCTCTTTTAAGACACACATCTCTTCTCATTAGACTATCAGGAAGCTTTCCTCCACCACACTGGACCAAGTCGACCCCATAGATCCCTATCAGGACAGAGGATGGTCGTGGCAACTCAACCACACAGGATCTTACACTATCAGGAACTATGGTGAGGATTGAACTTACAATAGCCATGAGCAGGAGTGTATATAATGTTGATTCACACCATAATGCTAAACAGCTTGATTAACAGCCTCCATATCCTTCCGATGTAGCGGGGTGTAAACGCAGGACTGTCTCCCACCATTGGATAATTGCTGCTCATGCCCGAAACGTCGATTCTCCTGCTCCTCGGATGCTGCCTGACCTGCTGCACTTTTCCAGCAACACATTTTCAGCTCTGATCTCCAGGATCTGCAGTCCTCACTTTCTCCTCCCCATATTAATAGGCCCACACACACAGGCTCTTGCGACATCCTTGGCAAGTACTCTCCTCTCTTTGAGGAACCCTCCCACCCCGATCACAGGAATGAGGGATACATCCACAGCTTGGGAGTGTTTGAATGATGAGAAGACTACATGTGAAGATTTGGTTCGAGAGTTTGCGAGGCATTAATGCACAGAGGAGCCTGTTTGGCCTCTCATGACACAGACACCCAAGGACAAGAGGACTACATCATCACCTCAAATAGTCTTCACTGTTCAATCAGTTTAAGGCTGATTTGTACCTTAACTATGATTCACCCACCTTAAATCCTATTGTCTGACAAATCTTGCTCTTAAAAGGTGTGACTGTCCCCAGCATCCACAACACATTGTACAGAAAATGCTAAATTGCTACTATGTGTGTGAAAAATATACTTCCTGGTTTCTTTCTTAGTGGCATAATTTGATTTGAATATTATCGTCCCTCATTCTTGATTCTTGACCAGATGCAAGTTTCTTTGTATCTACCCTGCCAATTTGCTTTTATGATTCGGAGATGCCGGTGTTGGACTGGGGTGTACAAAGTTCCAAATCACACAACACCAGGTTATAGTCCAACAGGTTTATTTGGAAGCACTAACTTTCAAAACTCTGCTCCTTCATCAGGTGATTGGAACAGCGCTCCGAAAGCTAGTGCTTCCAAATAAACCTGCTGGACTATAACCTGGTGTTGTGCGATTTTTAAATTTGCTCTTAATAACTTAAATAGCTCGTTCTTGATTTGATTTGATTTATTATTGTCACGTGTACCTACATACAGTGAAAAGTTTTGTTTTGCGTGCAGCACAGCAGATCATAACATGCAAAGACACAAAGATCATTGGGTGATTGAACAGAGCAAGTTACAGCAGCAAAGAAGGGGCACAGAAAGGAAGACCACAATTATATCCTTCTGTACTTGAAGCAATAAGAACAGCAATAAGAAGCAACAAGGTCTACAAAATCATGAATACTGATTAAGGATGATCAGCCATGATCATATTGAATGGTGGTGCAGGCTCGAAGGGCAGAATGGCCTACTCCTGCACCTATTGTCTATTGTCTATTGTATAGACAGGGTAGATAGAGACAAGCTTTTTCCCAGGGCAAAGGATTCAATAACGAGAGGTCACATTTTCAAGGTGAGAGGTGAAAGGTTTAAGGGGGATACACGCGGCAAGTATTTTACACAGAGAGTGGTAGGTGTCTGGAATGTGTTGCCAGCAGTAGTAGTAGAGGCAGGCAGGCACAGCAGATTTATTTAAGATGCGTCTGGACAAATGCATGAGTAGGTGGGGAGCAGACGGATACAGATGCTTAGGAATTGGGTGACAGTGGATTTGGATTGGCCCAGGCTTGGAGAGCTGAAGGGCCTGTTCCTGGGCTGTAAATTTTCTTTGTTCTCTTTGTTCCAACACAAGAAACAATCATTTTCGTGAACAATCCCAAAATCCTGCATGACCCCCATGTCCCTTATCTTCCATAGCACCCAAATAGTCAGCAATCCCTGTCTTGAATATCCACAGGGGTTGAGCTTCCACAACTTTCTGGGTTACAGAATTCCAAAGATTCGGAATCCTCTGAGCAATCTCAGTCTAACACTTTATGCTTGAGCCTTTAATACAAGCCATTCACCCAGCTCATTCCATCAGAAACCCGTACTACCAGCTCAATATCTCTTGCCTTAACCCTACTTTTTGTAGCAGCCTGCTTCGTTTACAAGTTGTAATACATAACTTTACTCCCTTAGTTATTGTGATTCAATGCTGTTAGAACTGCCATTCTTTGGATGAGGTGTTTCATTAATGCCCTTGCTGGGCAGATATAAAAATATAATCCCATAGCGCAATTGTGAGGAGCAGCATGGGAGTTATCCCAGAGCCAGGCCTATATTTATTCCTTATTCATCATGCACACAAACAAACTGCATATCTGGTCATTATCAAATTAATGCCTGTCGGAGTTAACTGCATTCAACATCAGCCAATGCTTCCCTACGTGACACCAATGACCACACCTCAAAAATGCATCTTTGGTGGAAAGCTGCTTTGAAATGCCCCATGCTCACACAAAGTTGCTATATAAATGCAAATCTTCATTTTCTTGGACTGCACACATCATGGCCATGCGATGTTCTGTACCTTCCTATAATTTTTTCAACTGTGACGACAGGGGTGGAGCAGTAGTATCATCATCGAGTCCCTACATTATGGAAGCAGGTTATTCGGCCCATTGAGTTTACACTGATCCTTCGAAGAACAGCCTACCCAGACCCACCCTACTCCCCTATCCTGGAAACCCTGCATTTTTCAGAGCTAATCCATCTAGCCTGCACATTCCCGGACACAAAGGGACAACTCTCCATGGCCAATCCACCTTAACATGTACATGTTTGGACTGTGGGAGGAAACCAGAGTGCCGGGGTAAAATGCACGCAGACACAGAGAGAATGTGCACACTCCAACAGAGAGTCACCCAAGGCTAAAGGAAGCATGTGTGTGCGTGTGTGCGTGTGCGTGTATGTGTGGATGTGTGTGTGTGTGTGTTTATGCTTGTATGTGTGTGTGTGGATGTGTGAATGTGTATATGCATGTGTGTATGTGTGTGTGTGGGTGTGTGAATGTGCGCACATTTATATGTGTGCTTATGTGTATATGTGCACATGTGTGTGTGCGGGAGTGTGTGCATGAGTGAGTTTGTGCATACATGTGTGTGTATACGAGTGTGTGTGAGTATGTGTGTGTTTGTGTGTGCAGGTGTGTGTGTACAAGTGTGTGTGTGCTTATGTGTGTATGTGCATGTTTATGCGAGTGTGTGCATGTGAGTGTGTATGTGTGAGTGTGTGTGTGTGTGAATGAGGGTGAGTGTGTGTGTGTGAGTATGAGTGTGTGTGTGTGTGAATGAGGGTGAGTGTGTGTGTGGGTGTGTGTGTGTAAATTGTGTGTATGTGAGTGTGTGCGCCTGTGAGCGTATGTGTGTGTGAGAGAGAGAGTGAGTGTGTGAGTGAGTGCCTGATGATGACGTCTCTTTCCTCTCTCTCTATGATGAATGACATCATGTGAGCCTGAATTTCAAGGCCGTGCGCTCAGCCTATGGTGTCATCCTGAAGCTAACCACCAACAAAGGAAAGTTCATGTTGAACCCTCTGAGCCAAGTGTTAAGCTCTAACCCAAATCTTTCAAACTGCCAGAGCTTTAATCTGTCGATTCGTGATTTTGAGATCAGGCTCTTTGTGCTATTAATTTTCTGTAAGAACAAAAACATGATTTATAATTAAAATATGTGAAACCTTAAAGGAGGCAGCTGTGTTTAATTTCTTATTATTGACTACCTCATAGGAGAATAAATTATGCTGCCTGACCTCATTCAATATGATTCATGGCATCTGTATTGTAATTTAATAAAATTACTGTAACTCTTTTCAACACAAGGTAGTTAATGGGAGCAACAGCACAGATGTAACCTTTTACATGAATAGAAGAATTCATAAAGCATTAACAAAATTGTTCCTCTTTATACGCATCTGGAAAAATGTCAACCTTCCCTATAGTTCCACTGTTAAAAAGATTATGTAAGGGAAATATGGACAGAGCACTTTTATTTATGCTGTTTTGAACTAAGAAAAGAAAGGATTACCCTCCATTTTTACACAGTTAGTAATTTCGCAAATGAACATGTGCATTATATCTTCTGCTAACTGTTGGCAAACGCTCCCCCTTGGATTTTACTTTGTGTTTTCTAATCTCTCTGACTTCCTTTCCTTTCAAAGACCATAACTCGATTGGGCCCAGCAGTAATGATCCCAGCAGGTAGAAGTGGCCTTCCTTCTTTCTCTGCTACTTCAATTAGCCTTCTATGAGCATTTGATCAATCTTTTCCATCTTTAAGCTGGCCAGAAGCGATGAGAGTCCCCCGTTATTTAGAGTGGGATTTCATCCCAGTGGATGGGTTGGGCAACTTGTTAAAAAAAGCCAGTCAGGGGGAGGATTGAGGGATTTTTCCATGCCTGCTAGATTGCTACCATTTTTGGAATGGGACGGCCTCCTTAAGTATACTGAAAACGCGAACCACATATTTTTACAAACGGTCTGCTGACACCAATAATACAATCATAAATGACGACCGTGCCTGTGCAGTTTAAAGCTAATTTCTAAAACTTCTTTAAATTTCTACTTTATTTTACAGTTTCTCTTACTCTTCATTGACCTATGCTTTCACTAATTATTTTACACTTTTGGATGTTTGTTTGGTTTTTAATACTTACTTCAATTTACTCCAGAGATGTTGCAGCTACTCCACATACTCCTGCATGTCGTCAAGCGCGGCTCTTTATATCTGACCAACCTATCTTTAGTTTTGGTCTCCTTGCTAAAGGGAAGGAAAGACTCATGAGGTGAGGGTGCAATGAAGGGCTGTTCTGTGATTAAAGTGGCATTCCATGGGGAAAGATTGAAGAAAATAGGTCCACGTTCTCCAGAGTTTAAATAAGTAAGAGGTACCTCACTGGAAATAGGTAAAATGCTTACAGCCAGTTAAAATGCAATAATAGACTCACGAAACAGTTATAACATGGTAGGTGGCCATTCAACCTTATCGTGTCTGTGCTAGCTCTCTGAGGAAGCAATTTGCCTCGTGCCACCCCCATACTTTCTCTCTCTCACCTCAATATCCTTCCTTTCCAGATAACACCTTAAGTTCCTCTTGAATGCTTTAATTGAACCTAACGGCCATTAAAGTCTCAGGTAGTGCATTCCAGAGCCTTTCCGCTCAGAATGGTGACTTGATGCCAGGGTTTATTTTGCTAATTGCCTTCTTTCTGTGACTTTGCTTTCTTGCTCCTTTCCTGAGTCCTCCGTCACCGCCTGGATCTGTCCAGATACCTCATGTGATACATCCAGCAGTTTGAATACCATGCTCAAATCCCTTCTCATCTATCTCTTCTCTAAGGCTTTGCAGGACAGAAGCTGAGAGACAAGCACAAAGAATGCTGGAGGAATTCTGTAGGTTAGCTGCAATCGTCAGGGGTAAATGTAGAGCAGTAGGGGAATGGGTCTGGATGGGTTACTCTTCAGAGTGTCATTGTGGACTTGTTGGGTGAAGGGTCTATTTCCACACTGTAGGGAATCTATGAAATGAAAATGAAATCTGTGGAGAGAGAGAAAGAGAGTGATCGTTTTGAGGTCTATGGGAGAATGCTATCCTGAAATTAGTCATTAAAAGTCAAGTTGAACTCACTAATAAAGGCTACTCAAGATGTCACCCTTAATGGCATTTGGCTATATTTTTAATGCAGCAACAAAAAATCCAATCAAATCTAAACTAGAAAGAATGGAGGAAATATTTACTAGGATGCTAACTGGACTGAAAGGTTCGAGTCATAAAGAGAGGATAGACTGGGATTGTTTGTCCCCTGGAGTGTAGGAGACTGAGGAGTGACCTGACAGAGGTCTATAAAATCACGAGAGGCATAGCTAACTGACAGCTTTTCCCCAGGATAGGGGAGTCTAAAACTAGAGGGCACAGGTTGAAGGTGAGAGGGTAGAGATGTAAAAGGATCCAGAGGGGCAATTTTTTCACACAGAGCATGGGGAGTGTCTGGAATGGGCTGCAAGAGATAGTGGTGGAAGTGAGCACAGTTCCATCATTGAAGAAACATTTAGACAGGTACACAGATGGAATAGCTAAAGGAGGGATCTCGGCCAAAACGCAGGAACTCGTTTGAGTTGTGAAAATTGGATGGCATGGGAAAGTTGGGCCAAAACGCCTGTTTCTATGCTGTAGACCTCTGTGACTCTATGACTGTATGACTCTACAAGTGAATATAATTGATCCTTGATCAATACAGTAGTTACATTCTGAAAACCACCGTGTTACTGAAAACATGTCTTCTCATTGGAAGCTGTGCAAATGATTGCGTTACAATCCTATACAGAAGTACAAAATACAAGCATAAAGTTCATAAGAACGTCAGCAAAATCGACATGAAAATATGCAACATTAAATTCCTTTGACTGCTTCTTGCTTCAGGAACATTTGCTTATCTGGAGGTGGGAGGTTCTGAGATGTAATCTCTGGAATTGGGATTTTTTTAGTCCATGAGTTTTCATCCATGGTATCTACAACACTGGAAGCTGAAAAGGTTGAGGATTACCAGGGTAATCTTCTGCCGCTTTGGAGGGGGAGGTTTACTTGCCATTGGGGTCAGTTCTCCAGCCCTTATTTAGGCAGGCAATAGCCAAAAAGAGGCGAAAGTGAGGACTGCAGATGCTGGAGATTGCAGTTGAGAGTGTGATGCTGGAAGGGCTTTTCCCGAAATGTCGATTCTCCAGCGCCTCTGATGCTGCCTGACCTGCTGTGGTTTTCCAGCACCACACTCTCGGCAATATCCAAAAAGAGCTGAACAAGGAGAAACTTGCTCAGGAGTGCTGTCTTTGAATCAACCATGTGAGAAGTGTGTCATCACAAATCAGGCACATGTTTCTGAAATCATAAGTAGCAAGGCAAAAACCATGATGGTCAAGGGCTACCTGTAATTTGCATAATGCTGAACACTACTTGCTTAATAACATGACAGGTAGCTTTTGTATAAAGGGTGTTTTGGCGGTGCGATTTGGCTATAACATTGCTGAAGAATTATGGAACGGTAGTTTTGAGAACGCTTACCCCTGTTGGCAATAGCACGATTCCAGTGGCAATTAATGATATAGAAGATGGTATTAATAATAACATTAGCAAATTTGCTGATGATACTAAGCTGGGTGGCAGGGTGAAATGTGAAGAGGATGTTAGATTACAGGGTGACCTGGACAGGTTAGGAGGGTGGTTAGATGCATGGCAGATGCAGTTTAATGTGGATAAATGTATGGTTATCTACTTTGGTGGCAAGAACAGGAAGGCAGATTACTACCTAAATGGAATCAATTTAGGTAAAGGGGCAGTACAAAGAGATCTGGGTGTTCTTGTACACCAGTCAATGAAGGTAAGCATGCAGGTACAGCAGGTAGTGAAGAAGGCTAATAGCATGCTGGCCTTCATAACAAGAGGGATTGAGTATAGAAGCAAAGAGGTTCTTCTGCAGCTGTACAGGGCCCTGGTGAGACCACACCTGGAGTATTGTGTACAGTTCTGGTCTCCAAATTTGAGGAAAGACATTCTGGCTATTGAGGGAGTGTAGCGTAGGTTCACGAGGTCAATTCCTGGAATGGCAGGACTACCTTATGCTGAAAGATTGGAGCGACTGGGCTTGTATACCCTTGAGTTTAGAAGACTGAGAGGGTATCTGATTGAGACATATAAGATTATTAAAGAATTGGACACTCTGGCGGTAGGAAACATGTTTCCACTGATGGGTGAGTGCCGAACCAGAGGACACAGCTTAAAAATACAGGGTAGACCATTTAGGACAGAGATGAGTAGAAACTTCTTCACCCAGAGAGTGGTGGCTGTATGGAATGCTCTGCCCCAGAGGGCAGTGGAGGCCCAGTCTCTGGATTCATTTAAGAAAGTGTTGGATAGAGCTCTCAAGGATAGTGGAATCAAGGGTTATGGAGATAAGGCAGGAACAGGATACTGATTAAGGATGATCAAGCATGATCATATTGAATGGTGGTGCAGACTCGAAGGGCAGAATGGCCTACTCCTGCACCTATTGTCTATTGTCTATTGTCTATTGTTTCACACATTTTGTTCTGCACATGCAGTGATGTCAGCTGCCAACAGAGCATGTAAGAGGTACTGTACTATACAGTGAGCACCTTCATCCCAAACATTAAACATTTGTGGATGGTCTGCCCCCAACCCTGCTTTTCCTGTAGGCCCCATTATTTCTCTTCAGCAATTTTCTATTAAGCGAGGTTTCACTGGAAAGCAACTACAGCATTCTAGGAGAGCTACCTTCACGTGGAAATCTTGTCCACTCTCGAAGCTACAAAATGGTGCCATTAGACCAAAACTGTGCATAGCAACACTCACTCGATTTGGAGTTGCAACTGAATGTAAAAAAAAAACAGACCTGCTTGCTGTGTCAACGTGATGGTGCTAGTTCCAAAGTAAACTCAGTGTAATATCTTTTAATTGCAGTCAAGTTAGAGACTCAGCGAATGTTCCATACCATGTTAATTCCTTACGTCATCAACTCTGGCAAATATATTTCAGCAGCTGTCATATACTGCGTGCCAGAGAAGCTCATGCTGGGGTGCTACACCGTGTTGGAGAAGTTAAGCAGTGTAGTCACATGACATGTCATCACCATGTGATGTTCACCATATTCTGAACGTGTCATAATCTCGTTTAGGAGCTGGAGAAGGACGGAGAGGAAAGAAAAAACTCTTGCTCTCCAATTTAGTTAACCCTGTGGATAGTTGCAGCTAGAACAACAGGTAGAAATATTGACATCAGCCAGGATCTAGAAGTCTACTTGGTAAACAGCCTAAGATGTTGAATAGCCATTCCTGACAGCACTGGGGCACTGTGGTTGCACTGTGCCCTGTGTATATCATTGAACTGCAGCAAATCATGGAGGCGACTCTTGGTTCTGCCTCTGAAGATCTCCAGTATTTTAAAGAGGAGGACATCAGTAGCATGCAAACGCTGTTGCCCTCAAGTTGCCCACCTCGACAAACATTCACCTGCACCTCCACACACATCATTTATTGCATCCGCTGCACCCGATGTGGCCTCCTCTATATTGGGGAGACAGGCCGCCTACTTGCGGAACGTTTCAGAGAACACCTCTGGGACACCCGGACCAACCAACCCAACCACCCTGTGGCTCAACACTTCAACTCCCCCTCCCACTCCACCAAAGACATGCAGGTCCTTGGACTCCTCCATCGCCAGACCATAGCAACACGACGGTTGGAGGAAGAGCGCCTCATCTTCCGCCTAGGAACCCTCCAACTACAAGGGATGAAGTCAGATTTCTCCAGTTTCCTCATTTCCCCTCCCCCCCACCTTGTCTCAGTCCCAACCCTTGAACTCAGCACCACCTTCCTAACCTGCAATCCTCTTCCTGACCTCTCTGCCCCCACCCCCACTCCGGCCTATCACCCTCACCTTGACCTCCCTCTACCTATCGCATTCCCAACGCCCCTCCCCCAGGTCCCTCCTCCCTACCTTTTATCTTAGCCTGCTGGACACACTTTCCTCATTCCTGTAGAAGGGCTCATGCCCGAAACGTCGATTCTCCTGCTCCTTGGATGCTGCCTGACCTGCTGCGCTTTTCCAGCAACACATTTTCAGCTCTAATCTCCAGCATCTGCAGTCCTCACTTTCTCCACCTAGACAAACACTAAAAGGACTTGGTTGTTCCAACGGTGTCAGTAGGTCAAAATGCTGAAGCTGCCAACAACAATGTCATGGGAGCACCTGGACGGAGCAGACTAAGCAGTTGGAGAACTCCCAGGACCCCTTTTGCGAGGGCAACAAAAATGCTTCCCTTACCACCTGTGCTAACACCTCAAGAGAAATAAAAATAAGATCATCTCAATTAAAATGTAATAGCAGACAGGGTTAAAGGCCAAATGCAGGAAAATCAAATATGTTGAATGGTTGCTGTCATGGACATGATGGGCCGAAGGGCCTCTTTGCCTACTGTAAAAATCCTATGACTCCATGACTCTCCATTGTATATTGTGCCCACCTTGGGAAAGGCAAGGAGCTGAATGGATGGGATGACAGCACAGTAACAATGATTGGGAGGCAGTCAGGTCTGATTCCTCAATCAATGCTGCTGCCCTCAAAATTTCCCCACAAAACCTGATGCTGCTGTGTGCTTTTTCTGGGATCTCCTGATGCTACTGTCACAAAAATGGTGTTCCTAAGTAAACCCTGTAGCAATTGATTCCGCTCAGGAGATGACAAGACATACCCGCTTCGTACAGCACCGACTGGGTGGGATGAAGGGTCTAATCCCAATGTTAATGAATACATAAATAGCTGAAGCAGTGACTGGATGTGGGTGAATGATTATCTGGGCAATTGGTACATGACTAGGCTGGGTCAGGTGGTCATAGGAAGAGTGGTCGATGGATGGGGATGTGTTGGGAAGATGAGAGAGTTAGGAAGGAGAGGCGAGTGTGTAAGGGGCCAGGCATCTGAGGTGGGGGAGTGGGCAATCTGATGAGATGGGTGAGAAGGAAGACAGGACACCGTGGGAATCGGGTTGGCTCAGAGAGTGGTCAAGTGGCAGTGATTGCTCAGTTTTTGCGGTGTAGTCTACTAGTCAGAGAAAGTCAAAGTAGACAGGCAGGAGGCTGGAAGAACACAGCAAGCCAGGCAGCATCAGGAGGTGGAGAAGTAGATGTTTCCTTATAATCCTTCTTCAAGACTCAGGAGGGGTTAAACCTGAAACATTGACTTCTCCACCTCCTAATGAGGCCTGGCTTGCTGTGCTCTTCCAGCCTTCTGCCTGTCTACTTTGGATTCCAACATCTACAGTTTTTTTTCTAGTCGGGGATTGTCAGACTGAGTTGGAAGCTCATCGTGTGGTTGGGGAGGACTTTGGATTGAATTAGGGCATTGTCAGATTGAGTCGGGGGGCAAGGTCAGATTGAGTCAGGGGCAGGGTCAGATTGAGTCAGGGCCATGGTCAAACTGAGTCAGGGGCAGGGTCAGATTGAGTCGGGGCCAGGGTCAGATTGAGTCAGGGGCAGGGTCAGATTGAGTCAGGGGCAGGGTCAGATTGAGTCGGGGCCAGGATCAGATTGAGTCAGGGGCAGGGTCAGATTGAGTCAGGGGCAGGGTCAGATTGAGTCAGGGGCAGGGTCAGATTGAGTCGGGGCAGGGTCAGATTGAGTCAGGGGCCAGGGTCGGATTGAGTCAGGGGCAGGGTCAGATTGAGTCGGGGCAGGGTCAGATTGAGTCAGGGGCAGGGGCAGATTGAGTCGGGGCAGGGGCAGATTGAGTCAGGGGCCAGGGCCAGATTGAGTCAGGGGAAGGGTCAGATTGAGTCAGGGGCAGGGTCAGATTGAGTCAGGGGCAGGGTCAGATTGAGTCAGGGCCATGGTCAAACTGAGTCAGGGGCAGGGTCAGATTGAGTCAGGGGCAGGGTCAGATTGAATCAGGGACAGGGTCAGATTGAATCAGGGGCAGGGTCAGATTGAGTCAAGGGCAGGGTCAGATTGTATCGGGGAAGTTTCAGATTAACTCAGAGGCATAGTCAAGTCTAGCTGGGGATGGTAGTTTTGTCAGCGTGCTAGTTAGGTCATACTGAGAGACTAGTCAGGCCTGGTCAAGGTTCGGTTGGGTCAGACCTGATGGCTTTCAGGAGATCTGGGTGTAGCTGTTTGAGAGATGGATCAATGGTCAGATGCACTTTAAATGAGTGGACAGTCAGGGTTCGGAGAGAAGGGTAATTCAGAGGGTAGAGTAGGGTAGAGTAGTGAGGGGGTTCAGGTGTTTGGAGGTGGGAGTCAGTTATGATGATGCCCATACAGATTTTAATATCTCCATGGTAAACCGCATGGAACTGTCCAAATGTTTTGGCTGTACCTTAGAACGGGAGGCACTTTACGGAAGATCATAGGGAGCAGGGGAATTGCCCATCAGCAGTTGGGGAATTCCCAATCAGAGTACACATTGTGACTGTTATATAAACCTGATGCACAGCCTCAGACGTTCCCCAGTCTCTGACCATCCGGAGACCGGAAAACCTGACCCATATCTTGCTTAGGAAGGAATTTGCTTCTTGGATTCTAGAAGGATAAGAAAATAACTGAAATGGCGTCTTAATGTGTACAACAGGGAAAAAAAAAGAACGTTGATTGAGCTCAGTGATCTTGTCAATGGTGAAGTATACTCTATGACAGAAGGCTGATGTGGCAAGGGATCAGAATGCACATGTGGTACGAATCTACAGTTTAATATGACAGATATTTTGCTTAATATGTTTTAATAGGGCAATGTATTTCTGCACAATTAATAAGCAAAAGATTCTGACATAAAATTGCAGCTTATTGATTCCTTCATAAGATCAAACAAGAACAATTCACAGAATGTAACTCTAAACAAGAATGCTCTTCCCAGGAGAAATCAGCAGGAAATAAACAGAACTCATGAATGAATGACCTAAGTATACACGACCCTGGATCAGGAGTTTAAAGTAAAAGGTGACTCATTATAAAATGGCGATTTCATTCAGGATACAACTTGCCCAAGCACACTATATGTTGCTCCTACCTGTGGGATTAATAAACTCACAAGCACCTTGTCAGACCATGATTCCTTCCAAATTCCTTTGCGATGTTATGCAGAGGTGATAGCTCTCGTCAGAATAACCCAGTGCATTTCTTGAAGTCTGGAGTGTTGTGATTATATTATTAGCCATCCCTTATGCTGCAGGAACTTCCCCAAGTTGACAACGTCGTGGAAAGAGCTCAGGAACAACATGTGCCATTTGACAATCACAGAGTGGGGGCAGCTGCAGCACAGTGGTTAGCACTGCTGCCTCACAGCGCCAGGGACATGGGCTCGATTCCACCTACAGGTGACTGTCTGTGTGGAGCTTGCACATTTCTCCTTGTGTCTGGGCAGGTTTTCTCTGGGGTATTCTGTTTTCTTCCCACAGTCCAAAGGTTAGTGGATGGGCCATGCAAAATTGCCCATAGTGTGCAGTCTCGGTGAGTTAGCCATGGGAAATGAAGAGATAATATAGGGGGCTAGGAGGGTCTTCAGAGGGTTGGTGCGGGCTGAATAGCCTGCTTCCACATTGTTGGGTATCTATGAACTGATAATCTGGGCAGCCTCCTCCCAGTATCCATTGGGACAGATGAGGGAAGGTGATGGTATTATCACTGGACTACCAGAGACCCGGGGAACATTAATCTTCTGGGAAACCTGCTGTCCTTACCTGATCTACTATACTTCCAAAAGTGAGATTATTATTCCTGTCAGTGACTACATTTCAAAATTAATTTGGGAAGTCTGAAATGCACTTTGGTACATTTTGATGCTGTGAAGGGTACTATATAAATGTAAGTCAAGAATATTATTTCATTTGCCTTGCTATCTCCAGCTATTTTCATCATTTGTTTTATTCACTCATGGATGTGGGCTAGACGGCATATATTGCCCATCCCTAATTGCCCAGAGGGTAGTTAAAAGTCAACCACATTGTTTTGGGACAGGAGTCACATGTAGCTGAAAATGTGTTGCTGGAAAAGCGCAGCAGGTCAGGCAGCATCCAGGAACAGGAGAATCGACGTTCTTAAGGGCTTATGCCCGAAACGTCGATTCTCCTGTTCCTTGGATGCTGCCTGATCTGCTGCGCTTTTCCAGCAACACATTTTCAGCTCTGATCTCCAGCATCTGCAGACCTCACTTTCTCCTCAAAGGAGTCACATGTAGGCCAGACCAAGTCAGGATGGCAGGTTTCAGGGATGGCATGGTGGTTCCGTGGTTAGCACAGCTGCCTCACAGTGCAAGGGACCTAGGTTCAATTCCAGCCTCGGGCAACTGTCTGTGTGGAGTTCTCCCTGTGTCTGTGTGGGTTTCCTCCGGGTGCTCCGGTTTCCTCCCACAGTCCAACGATGTGCAGGTCAGGTGAATTGGCCATGCTAAGTTGCCCATAGTGTTCAGGGATGTGTAGGTTAGGTGCATTAGTCAGGGGTAAATATAGAGTAGGGGAAATGGGTCCGGGTGGGTTACTCTTTGGAGGGTCGGTGTGGACTTAGAGTCATAGTCCTAGAGATGTACAACATGGAAACAGACCCTTTGGTCCAACTCATCCATGCTGACCAGATATCCCAACCCAATCTAGTCCCACCTGCCAGCACCCGGCCCATATCCCTCCAAACCCTGCCTATTCATATACCCATTCAGATGTGTTTTAAACATTGTAATTGTACCAACCTCCACCACTTCCTCTGGCAGCTCCTTCCATACATGCATCATCTCTGGAAAAGTGTTTTTAAACTCCTCCAGCAGAATAATCTCTCGTAGAGCCTCAAAGGTCCTATCTATTTTAAAAGCACGCACCCATCGATCAAGATGATTATGTTTAATTCTTTAAAACTCAACATAAGTCTGACCTGGTTCCTTCTTTGTGTTTCTGACCCGTTGTCTAAATGCTTCTGGTATCAATTCATAAGCACTTAAAATAACCTGTTTGACCTCTTCATGATCTATTGACACCTCATCTGACAGCACGGCAAATAGATCCTGTATCTCTCAAAATTATAACTTGTTGGGCCGAAGGTCCTGTTTTCACACTGTAGGGATTGAATAAAAATTTCCTTCGCAAAAGGACATGAGTGAACCAGATGGGTTTGTCTGACGATCAACAATGTTTTGATGGTAGTTAATAGACCCTTAGTTCCTCAGCTGGAAGAGCCAAATAATGCATCTTTCATGCAACGGTCCGAACTGTACATGGTACATATATACTTCTTACTAAATAAAGTCATTAACGTCTGAAATAAAGTAGCGCTTAGTCTGTACCTTATCACCTCTGTCAATGAAGGCAATTAGTAATTTAAGCTGCTTGAAACTTTTATTTTACTTTCTCTCCACATTTCTCTGTGATACGAGATCATCAATAGCAATGGCTTATTGCACGGTGGTCAAAGTAATGGTTTTAGCAGGAAGCGATGCAATTTTGATTTCCTCGACTGATATTCCGATGGACCGTAGGCAGAATTGGAAATATAATACTTGACCCTCTTGCAGGGAATATGCTTTCCTGTTCATATATATGCATGGTTAAAACAGAGGCGACAATGGTTCAAGCAACGCATTGAAAAGTGATCATGTGCCTTGCATTGAGGGCAGTCACACTGGTCCCCTGCTGAAAGCCATTCCTTAATGTTATTCATTTGGACCATATTGGGGAGGTAATTTTCCAGCCTCGATTTTTCATTGGGGAATCTCCTTCCCCGAAAGAGTCTGTTGGGAATCCTGCTTCTGATCGTTATTTAAAATGTGGTCGCTGGAATTTCGATATTTAGATTAGAAATTGGCTTCTTCTGATAAACAAGGAAGACACTTGCAACAGAGTGCAACCCATAGCAAAACCTAACAAGGGGAATCTATTGATAAGATGAGACTGTTGCATGGCATTGACTATACAGTTCTGGCTGATCAGAAGGTTCACCCATTCTTAACACCTACCATAGGAACACACAAAGGATTTGCATCTTTGGTGGCCATTTGATTCTGAGGGACCTGAACCCAGAGCTGATGTGGCTCAGAGGCAGAAAGGCTACCTACTGTTTCAAATGACCTGCCTGAAATGAATTCTCTCCCAGCAGCTGAAAGGTGAAAAATAACCTCTTCCAGCCCACCAGTCTTGGCGGTGAGGAGGATGATGGAGATTGAATGGGACATGAGCAGGAATGCAATGTGTACAGCACTGCCATCCAGATCAAGAAACTTGCAAGGTGCAGGGTGTGCAACAGGCAATCATTGACTGGTGAGCCAGCGCAGACTGAGATGGCCAGTGGTCAGTATGCCCGAGCTGAGCGGGATGGCCAATGGCCAGTAGGCCTGAGCTCAGCGGGATGGCCAATGGTCAGTAGGCCCGAGCTGAGCAGGACAGCCAGTGGTCAGTAGGTCCAAGCTGAGTGGGATGGGCTGTGGTCACAGGGAGCTGAGGACCTGGAAGGGTTGGCTGGTATACTGGGGCTCGGTGCAGTCAGTCTGTCCGTGATCTCAAGCCCAGCAGTACAGGGAGAGTGAGACCACATGTGAAAAACCCACAGGGTGGAGAGACTACAAACTATAGAAGGACTGTAATCTTTAATCTTATTTTCTTTATCTTCCTAATTTATACTTTGAAGAAATGTAAAGTAAGATTTTTAGTTTTTCTCTTTATTTCTTTTTTTTAAGTACCTAAGATTTTTGTACCTAAGATGGTGCTGTGTGTGGTGACAGTGTACACTATCCACTGTCCTCCTATACTTTGAACTTGAGCACATGTGACAATAGACCTAATCCTAATTCTAACTCTAATTCGTTGTGACTTTTATTTCTATTCCCATACATGTTCAATTGCATTGAAGTGATTTTCAAGTGAAAGTTTGCCTACCTTCTGCTTACAATTGTGTAAAGGTTATCAGATGAAGCTTCGCACTGTGAATGAAGCCCTTGAGTATCTGTTGGTAACATAATAAAAGTCTTCACTTCAACACATACTTTTGATAAGTGCCATTCTTACTTATGCCTCTCCAATCCTATTGCGTGTGTAATTATTATTATGAAAAACTGCATCCTCTGCATTAAGAACACAAAATATGCAGCAGTTTTGGCAACATCTTTAGTGCATGGAGCAGAGTTACTGATTCAAATTGATAGCTTTCCATCAGATGCTCAAAGTGTAATCATTCACCGGGTAATGATAGAGGGAAGGTATAGAGCAAGAGGAAATGGGGAGCTGACAGGGAGGAACAAACAAAACTGAAGGTCTGTGATAGAATGAAAGGCAGTTGTGATTAAATTAAAAGAGTGCAAGGAAAAAAAGGTTAAAAATCACACAGGTTATAGTCCAACAGGTTTAATTGGAAGCACACTAGCACACTACCACCTGATGAAGGAGCGACGCTCTGAAAGCTAGTGTGCTTCCAATTAAACCTGTTGGACGATAACCTGGTGTTGTGTGATTTTTAACCTTGTACACCCCAGTCCAACACAGGCATCTCCAAAATAAGGAAAAAGGGGGTATTTTGAGATAGGTAAAGAAACAAAAGATAGATCTAATGGAGCTGGGAGTGAACAGCAAGACCATTACTGATATCTGCTGTCCAAAACAATCGGAGCAGTCATTCCAAGTTGCAATGTTTGAAATCTACGTTGAATGCAAGAAGGCTGTAAAATGGAAGGTGATGTGACACCAAGGTCCGCTGAAACAATGTGATCACTGACTTACCATAATTAGTGCCACGGGAGATCTGTTGTTGGTATAAAAGCATCCTGACTATATGTGTTAGAGGCAGCTCACTTCTGCTGCATGTTTCTCTTTGGAGTTCAGCGCGTGAGACACTATTTTCCATCTCAAGCAATCTCTGTAGTTTAATTGTCTATTTGGTCCACAATTATTTTACTCCTAAAAGAATTAAAGTATATTCTGTGTCTCCTGGCTCCTTCGTTTTTTCCAGTGGCAGTTGAAGTGGGAGGAGCGAGGACCAGAGGCCCGGAGGGAAGGTAAATCTTAAAAGATTTATAAGATATAAAAGCCTACCTTGTGTGCAGGCGGAGCGCGCACCGAGCAGGAGCGGACATGGGACTGCTGGGTAAGTGAGGCCTTATATTTGAGTGGTTGCTTTACCCAAAACACTACTCGGGTAGTGTCTCCCACCTGTCCTCTAACCAAAATAAAAGGGTCTGTGCACTGGACTGGTAAGGTGAGTAGTTTCTTTATTTTTTTTTAGTTTTCCGGTATTCTCTTGGGAATATAGAATAGTGGGAATGGAGGTTAGGGCAGTTGAATGTTCCTCCTGCAGAATGTGGGGAGTAAGGGTCACCACTAGTGTCCCTGCTGACTTCATCTGCGGGAAGTGCACCCAACTCCAATTCCTTGAAAACTGCGTTAGGGAATTGGACCTATAGTTGTATGAACTTCGGATCATTTGGGAGGCGGGGGGAGGAGGAGGCTTATTGAGGAGTTACAAGGAGGTAGTTACACCTCAGGTAAAAGAAGAGGGTAGATGGGTTACCGTCAGGGGACAGAAAGGGAACCGGCAGGCAGTGCAGGATCCCCTGTGGCCGTTCCCCTCAACAACAAGTATACCATTTTGGATACTGTTGGGGGGATGACTTACCAAGGGTAAGCCATGAGGCACAGGTCTCTGGCGCAGAGTCTGTACCTGTTGCTCAGAGGGGAAGGGGGAAGAGGAGCAGAGCATTAGTCATTGGGCACTCCATAGTTAATGGGACAGATAGGAGGTTCTGTGGGAACGAGAGAGACTTTGGTTGGTGTGTTGCCTCCCAGGTCCCAGGGTTTGTGATGTCTCTGATTGTATTTTCAGGATCCTTGAGTGGGAGGGGGAGCAACTCCAAGTTATGGTCCACGTAGGCACCAATTACATAGGTAGGAAAAGGGATGGTGATTAAAGGCAGAATTTCAGGAACTGAGGGTGGCTTAGAGCTAGAACAAACAGAATTGTTGTCTGTTTGTGCGTAACCCATGCCATGTTCTAGTGAGGAATAGGGAGAGAGAGGAATTGAACACGTGGCTACAGGGATGGTGCAGGAGGGGGGGTTTTGGATTCCTGGATAATTGGGGTTCTTTCTGAGGTAGGTGGGACCTCTTCAAACAGGATGGTCTTCACCTGAACCAGATGGGTACCAATATCCTGGGGCAGAAATTTGCTAATGCTCTTTGGGTGGGTTTAAACTAATTCAGCAGGTGGATGGGAACTGAAATTGAAGTTCAAGTATATGGGAGGTTGAGAAGTCAGAATTAAGATTGCAAGATTGCAAAAAGGCACAAGCAAGCAAGAAGTTGGCTTGAAGTGTGTCGACTTCAACGCCAGGAACATCCAGAATAAGGTGGGTGAAATTGCAGCATGGGTTGGCACCTGGGATTTTGATGTTGTGGCCATTTCAGAGACATCAGTAGAAGAGGGACAAGAATGGTTATTGCAGGTTCTAGGATTTAGATGTTTCAGTAAGAACAGGGAAAGTGATAAAAGAGGGGGAGGTGTGGCATTGTTAGTCAAGGACAGTATTATGGTGGCAGAAAGGACTTTTGAGAACTTGTCAACTGAGGTAGTATGGGCTGAGATTAGAAACAGGAAAGGAGAGGTCACCCTGTCTAGAGTTTTCTATAGGTCTCTGAATAGTTCCAGAGATGTAGAGGAAAGGATTGCAGAGATGATCCTGGATAGGAGCGAGAGTGACAGGGTAGAAGTTATGGGTGACTTTAACTTTCCAAATATTGACTGGAAATACTCTGGTTCAAGTACTTTACATAGTTCAGTTTTTGTCCAATGTGTGCAGGAGGGTTTTGTGACACAGTATGTAGACACACCAACAAGGGGTGAGGCCACATTAGATTTGGTACTGGGTAATGAACTCAGCCAGATGTTAGATTTGGAGGTGAGTCAGCGCTTTGGTGATAATGACCACAATTCGGTTATGTTTACTTTAGTGATGGAAAGAAATAGGTATGTAGCGTAGGGCAAAGAGTTATTGCTGGGGGAAAGGCAATTATGATGCGATTAAGCAAGATTTAGGATGCATAGGATGGGGAAGGAAACTGCAGGGGACAGGCACAGTTGAAATGTGGAGCTTATTCAAGGACCAGCTACTGCATGTCCTTGATAAGTATGTACCGGTCAGGCAGGGAGGAAGCTGTTGAGCGCGGGAGCCATGGTTTATTAAAGAAGTTGAATCTCTTGTCAAGAGGAAGAAGAAGGCTTATGCAAGGATGAGACGTGAAGGCTCAGTTAGGGCACTTGAGAGTTGCAAGTTAGCCAGGAAAGACCTAAAGACAGAGCTAAGATGAACTAGGAGGGGACATGAGAAGTCATTGGTGGATAGGAGCAAGGAAAACACAAAGGCTTGCTATAGGTATATCAGGAATAAAGGAATGACTGGAGTAAGATTAGGGCCAATCAAGAACAGTAGTGGGAGGCTGTGTGTGGAGCCAGAGGAGATGGGGGAGTGCAAAACGAATATTTTTTGTCAGTATTCACAGTGGAAAAAGACAAAGTAGTTGAGGAGAATACTGCGATACAGGCTACTAGACTAGATGGGATTGAGGTGCATAAAGAGGAGGTATTAGCAATTCTGGAAAGTATAAAAATAAGTAAGTCCCCTGAGCCAGATGGTATTTATCCTCGGATTCTCTGGTAAGCCAGGGAGGAAATTGCCGAGCTTTTGGCTTTGATCTTTATGTCGTCATTGTCTACGGGAATAGTGCCAGGAGACTGGAGATAGCAAATGTCGTTCCCTTGTTCAACAATGGGAGTAGAGACAACTCTGAAAATTATAGAACTGTGAGCCTTATTTCGGTTGTGGGTAAAGTGTTGGAAAGGGTTATAAGAGATAGGATTTATAATCATCTAGAAAGGAATAAGTTGATTAAGGATAGTTAACATAGTTTTGTGAAGGGTAGGTCATGCCTCAGAAACCTTATTGAGTTCTTTGAGAAAGTGACCAAACAGGTGGATGAGGGTAAAGCCGTTGGTGTGGATAGATTTCAGTAATGCATTTGATAAGGTTCCCCATGGCAGCTATTGTACAAAATATGGAGGCATGGGATTGAGGGTGATTTAGTGATTTGGATCAGAAATTGGCTAGTTGAAAGAAAACAGAGGGTGGCGGTTGATGGAAAATATTCATCCTGGAATTCAGTTCGGGTACTGCAAGAATCTGTTTTGGGTCCACTGTTGTTTGTCATTTTTATAACCGACCTGGATGAAGGCATAGAAGGATGGGTCAGTAAATTTGCGGATGACACTAAGATCGGTAGAGTTGTGGATAATGATGAAGGATGTTATAGGTTGCAAAGGGATATAGATAAGCTGCAGTGCTGGGCTGAGAGGTGGCAAATGGAGTTTAATGTGGAAAAGTGTGAGGTAATTCACTTTGGAAGAAGCAGCAGGAATGCAGAGTACTGGGCTAATGATAAGATTGTTGGCAGTGTAGATGAGCAGAGAGATCTCTGTTTAAAAATGTGTTGCTGGAAAAGCGCAGCAGGTCAGGCAGCATCAAAGAAACAGGAGAATTGATGTTTCGGGCATAAGCCCTTTATGCCCGAAATGTTGATTCTCCTGTTCCTTTGATGCTGCCTGACCTGCTGCGCTTTTCCAGCAACACATCTTTAAGCTCTGATCTCCAGCATCTGCAGTCCTCACTTTCTCCTAGAGGGATCTGTGTCCAGGTACATAGATCCTTGAAAGTTGCCACCCAGGTTGAAAGTGTTGTTAGAAGGCATACAATCCCTTCAAAAGGGATTGACTTTTGGAACCATGAGATCATGCTGCAGCTGTACAAAACTCTGGTGCAGCCATATTTGGAGTATTGCGTACAGTTCTGGTCACCGCATTATAGGAAAAATGTGGAAGCTTTGGAAAGGGTTCAGAGGTGATTTACTAGGATGTTGCCTGGTATGGAGGGAAGGTCTTACGAGGGAAAGCTGAGGGACTTGAGGTTGTTTTAGTTCGAGAGAAGAAGGTTGAGAGGTGACTTAATTGAGACATATAAGATATTCAGAGAATTACATAGAGTGGACAGTGAGAGCCTTTTTCCTCGGATGGTGATGGCTATAGCTTTAAATTGAGAGGTGATAGATATAGGACAGATGTCAGGGGTAGTTTCTTTACACAGAGAATAGTCGGGGCATGGAACAACCTGCTTGCAATAGTAGTAGACTCGCCAACTTTAAGGGCATTTAAATGGTCATTGGATAGACATATGGATGATAATGGAACAGTGTAGGTTAGATGGGCTTCAAATTGGTTCCACAGGTCAGTGCAACATCGAGGGCTAAAGGGCCTGTACTGCGCTGTAATGTTCTATGTTCTATAACTTTCAAAAGTAATTAACAGCAAATTTCCATAAAACAAAACAAAGATGGTAGAAATCCCAAATGGAAACAAAAATTGCTGGAGAAACTCAGCACATCTGGTAGCACATGTAGAGAGAAAACAGAGTTAACATTTCAGATCCAGTGACCCTTCTTCATAATAAATTTAACATTGATGGTCATTGCAACCTCAAGAGCTACTAATCTTTGAAGCACAGATGCATAAAATCAAACTGGTCACCATAGAAATATTCTATGTGATGTCTTGAAAATTCTCAGCAGTCTCTAATTTCACTTGTGTTTACCAACAGTCTCAGTTTTTCTTTAACCTAAGTCAGTTCTGCTGTAAGGCACATTTCTTCACTGCGAATTGGCTATAAAGCAAATGAAGAATTAGCCCATTACTTGTAGAACATGAATGTGTTGGCTATAATGTGGTTTTGGCCCCATTGGTTTAAGTGGTGCTGCTGTTACCCGATTTTCTTATAACGTGGGATCGCAAGGGAACAAAACTGTCACATTATCTTGGAATAGACAGTATTTCTGTAATATGTTGGTTTAGATATAGTTTCATTTTTATACGGCATTGCGTTGTACTATCAACTAACAACTGGATTCAGAAATGTACAAACAATACATTCTGGGGGAGTTTTGTGGTGTAATGGTAATGTCCCCACCTCTGGGCCAGAAGGTCAGTGACCTCAGGATGTGATGACCCAGAGGTGTGTCACCATGAATCCCAGACAGGTTGATCACAAAATGCCACTTGGAATTAAGATTATCCTATCTGCTTCTGCTGAGTTTTCAAAAACCCAGTCAATAGGGGTAAAAGCAACTTCTCTATATCATTACGGTCTACCTTAAAAAATTACAACTTGTAAGTAAAGGGATGGATTCATGACATTGTTCATGCGTCGTGACAGCCTGAAATGTTTCTGACGTATTGCAACTTCACCCCAACTGCAGGCTACTTTACAGACTGGGAATCATCTGTCTTCCACAGTGCCTTATTTCCCCAATAGTCACCCAAGGGGCAACTATTTCCAAAAAAAAACACCTTTATCTAGCAAATAAATAATTTTAAAAAATAATTTTGGTTGCTTTTCTTTTGGCTTGAAAGCATTGACAGCAGGATGAATTGTGCTGACATTATCAACAATGTGGTATGAAGATTCTCAAGCCAAAACATCTTCATGACCTTTAAGCGGGATTGTATTCATTATATATACATATTTCTTACAGTAATCTTGAGCATTGGAATAATTTAAACTGCACATTAATAATTTAGTTTCTAACCATTTGGGGATGTGAACTCATATTGTGAGATAGACTTTCACATTTAAATGCAGAGTAACTATGAATTGAAAAAGCCAGCAATTACTCTTGGCATATCTTAAGACAACAACCATTTATTTCAAGAAGGACATATGTAAGGAACTACAGAATCTAATACAACAAAGGGCTGAAAAGTGTTAAAACTGTGTACTTGCCAAAAACAGATACTTTGGTCAACTGAAGTTAGTTTTTCCACAATTGAACAGTGAAGAACACTTTGTATCTGTATTTCCGAATATTTAGCCTGTCAGTCTGGTGGGAGCAAGCCGCTCCCAATTTCTCCAGAGCCCCTTTCTGTTTTGAAATGTCCATGTGCCTGAAGTGGAACATCAGTTTGCCGTTTTAGTGGAAAGTTGCCAAAGGTCTCTCGCTGGCAACATGAAATGGTGAATGGTCAAGGAAAGGTACTTGAGATATCATTGGAAATTGGGTGTCATTCGTGCTATCTATAAAGCTATGCACCAAAGTAATAACTGTGAAGAAGGTGGAGAGACTTTATGGTTGGTGCTCATGCTCTGTTGAGGAATGCTGACATATATAAGTGCACTTGGGTGTCTCAGTAAGTAAACGCTTCAAACAAAAGCATTTTAAAATCAACCTAGTCAGGCACGTTATGACACACCTTCAAGCAAGAGGGATACCAACTCTGCACACAACTTGTAGACAACCAGTCAATGTGGCATTTTATACATCCTGCTTTGGAAATAAAACCAGTCTGACTCCAGGGTAAGACACAGACAGACTCTAAACAAGACCTCACACCTAAATGCATTGTCTGACCTGAGGTGTCGCCTCTTTTGTACTGATAAAACCTTAAGGTATCTCGGGGCAGTGACTTGAAAGAAATTCTTGGATTTGCGTATTAATCAATCGAAACCTGCACCTCCATTCTAATTTGACTAAAGATTTAACAACCATCTAAGGTATATTCAGTTCATTTGCATCAGTTGCATAACCCTTTGATCTTTTACTTATACATTCTGTGACTAAGGTCTCCCTCTCTCACCAGCACCTGATGAAAGAGCAGCGCTCCGAAAGCTTGTGTTTTCAAGTAAACCTGTTGGACCATAACTTGGTGTCGTGTGATTTTTGACCTGTCCAACCCAGCCCAAAACCATCACCTCCACAACAAGATCTACATTGGACGCAATAGGGTAAAGCCAAGCTGGCAAAGAAAATCAGCTAAGCTGTGCCTATAGAAATGTGTCAGCTTCACTTCCCGCCTGATCTATGCTGAACCTACTGGAGAAGTTCAATAGCTTTAGTTGAACGTGGTTGGAGAAGGGAAACGCAACAATTACTCTTGTTTCTCATCAATATTCATCAGCCCTCAATGTCGATATGAAGACACAGCTGGGGAATAGGATCAATTGTGATTAGCTCTCTGGACAAACAAACTGACAACTATCACTTAATTGGGAAGGGTATAGGTGCAATTTATTATGGAATTGGTAACAACAGGTTGAACTTGCCCAAAGTGAGTAATCTCTGAAAGCTAATCCATTGTGCATAAGCATATGTCAAAGGGGACCTACCCTGTCGAGTTCTTTTCCATTATTTGCATTGTTTCTGTATCTGCTGTCATCACCTCAGCAAAATGGCATGGCGTGTCCTAGGGGTTGTGCAGGTTTGGACACATGCATGAAGTGCACTCAGGCTAGGAGCAAATTGAAGATAAACGAAACGTACAGTGAAATGAACAACTGGCGGAAGAAGCCATGCAGGGGAAGTAAAAATCATCACAACTTTAGAAAATAGTCAAAAGCCATTCCAAGCCTTAGCACCCTTTCCCAGCGCCGAGGTACCAAAATGAAGCGCTGTCCTCACACTGACAGCCGCCACTTGTTTCGCCCAACTTCATGCAAGTGAAGTCATCTTCTCTATCAACCTCTCTCACAATCCTGATGACACTGACTCTTAATTGTCCCTTTCCTAAAGTTAAGAAACAAGAAACATTCATGCCACACAAATGTTAAGCCATCTCCAATGAGAAACAATTGAACTATTGCCCCTTGACATTCAATGGTATTACCATCACTATTAACCTGGAGGTTATCATTGACCAGAAGCTCAACTGGACATAGACACGGTGGCTACAAGATCATCGACAAGGCACAAGTCAGGAGTGCGATGGAATACTCCCCACTTGCCTAGATGGGTGCAGCTCCAACAATACTTAAGAAACTTGACACCATTCAGGACAAAGTAGCCCACTTGTTTGGCACTACATCTACTGCCGATGCTCAGTCACTGAAGTGTGTACTATTTACAAGATACCCTGCAGAAATTCACCAAAGATCTTCAGACAGCACCTTTCAAATTCATGACCACTTCCATCCAGAAGGACAAGGGCAGCTAGTTCCCCTCCAAGCCAATCACCATCCTGACTTCGAAATATATCTTTCACTGTTGCTGGTTCAAAATCTTGGAAATCCCTCCCTAATAGTATTATGGGTCAACCCACAGCAGGTGGACTGTAGCGGTTCAATAAGACAGTTCACCACCACCTTCTCAAGGGGCAACTGGGGACGGGCAATAAATGCTGGCCCAGCCAGCAACACCCACATCCCACAAATAAATAAAAGGAACCCCACTCCATTCAACTTTTCCCAAAAGGCATATGGTCTCTGATCTGGAATTATTCTAGTGAATCATGTTGCGCTCCATTGTCTCTACATCCCTTATAACTTGTGGCTTTCCTAACCAGCAGCCAATACCTTTAGTAGTTTATGGATCAGCACCCCTCGGATCACTTTGCTCCTAGATCCCATTTCAATATTAATCTCCAAGGAGTGATGTTGTTGAGTTCTGGCATCTTTCTCTCCATGAAGATTAATGGATTTACAGCAAATGATCCATTTCAGGGAAGGTATCTTCAGCTAATGGCTGAAATGGCCAATCCTTCCAAAGAGCACTTGGCCTCTTATCCTTCCGAACAAAATTCCCAACTCACCTTTACCTGTATCAGAACTCCTTTGCGAAATCAATGTCCATTCTGCAAGGTTCTTAGCGCCTTCCTGCATTCTGTCACTCTCCTTCATGTGTTTTGACATAATCCCCTGACTTGGCATCAACCACAAATGTTCAATCTGTACTTCCAATTCAAAGACTAAGTTGGTCGCATTAATGGTGTATGACAGAGTTAGCAGCATCAATTCCAGCACAATACCACTTTCCACGTTCTGCCAGTTTGAGGGACCATCTTTAGCGTGGAATCTCTGGGCAGATTTTTAACCAGGGCTTCTGGAATGTTGCCCACTCACCTGCCCTCTTCCCCCACATGAAAGGAAAGTTGACAACCAGCCAATAGGAAGTCACCCTCGTGGCTTTAGCAGAAGGTTACTTTGATACAGTGTAAATTGGCCACCGCTCAGTGGAAGGGAGTCACGCCTTCGGGAGATACTGGCCAATCCTCAAGTTGCAGTCTCGGCAACAATGAGAGTTTCATAGCGGCCACGGTCAGAACTGCAGGTTATTCTGGCAAGAATTCCTGATGAAGAGCTTATGCTGGAAATGTCGACTCTCCTGCTTTTCAGATGCTGCCTGACTGGTTGTGCTTTTCCAGCACCATGCTTTTTGATTCATGAAGACCAGACCCAGGGAAAGCTGGGGGCACCAGGTGGAAGGGGTCTGAGGCATCTCAGGAAAAGGGACGAGGGAGGTTGGAAGGGTAAGTTTTAAAGTCTAGACAAGGAGAAATGAAGACAGCATTGAAAGGACATCCCTGAGAAGACAGTCGAAACCCTTCCTTGCCATAAAACTTTAACAAAACACAGTCTGCCCATTCCCACCCTTCTGTCCACATTACATCATAGTACTGGGAGCAACTGAGCTCTTATTAAGTTCAATTGACCCTGAACTGTTTGTTTAAATATTGTCAGTAGATTGCCAATTTTGGCACATGCCTAGCCTCCCAATATCATCAGGGATGGGCGAACTGTTGGGCACCAGCCCTACTTCACTTGCAACTCTCACTAAAAATCAGTTCAGCAGGGACACATAACATCCACTCTGTTTTGTAACCAGAAATTCAGGCAACCCTCCGTGAATCCATCTCTTGTACCTCCAGTGTAGCCGAGCGTGACAAAATATGACAAGTGGAGCGCTCCAGAGGTCATTGCTGGGGTCTTAATAATTTAGAATTATTACGGTGGCTCAGTGGTTAGCACTGCTGCCTCACAGCACCTGGGTCCAATTCCAGCCTTGGGCGACTGTCTGTGTGGAGTTTGCACATTCTCCCTGTGTCTGCGTGGGTTTCCTCCCACAATCCAATGCTGTGCAGGTTAGGTGATTTGGCCAGGCTAAATTACCCATAGTGTTCAAGGATGTATAGGTTAGGTGCATTTGTCGGGGTAAATGTAGAGGAATTGTTCTGGGCGGGTTACTCTTTGGAGGGTCAATATGGGCTGAAGGGCCTGTTTCCACACTGTAGGGATTCTATTCTATTCAATGACTTGGATTAATTGCCAAATTTGTCAATACGTAAAGGTAGGTGGGAAATTAAGTTTTGAAGAGAAAGTTAAGAGTTTGCAAAATGATATGATTAGATTCCCTACAGTGTGGAAACAGGCCCTTCAGCCCAACAAGTCCACACCCACCCTCTAAAGGGCAACCCATCCCCCTGACTAATGCACCTAACACTACAGGCAATTTAGCATGGCCAATTCACCTAACCTGCTCATCTTTAGACTGTGGGAGGAAACCAGAGCACCTGGAGGAAACCCACGCAGGCAATGTGCAAACTCCACACAGACAGTTGCCTGAGGCAGGAATTGAAACCAGGTCCCTGGCGCTGTGAGGCAGCAGTGCTAACCACTGAGCCACCATGTCACCCTAATTCTGTTCAATAGGTTAAATGATGGGGGCAAGAAATTGGCAGATGAAGGCAAATGCAACCGCGTCCACTTTAGTAGGGGGAGTTATTAAAGGAACACTCATCTCAGTGGAGAAAAATAGCAGAACTCTGAGGTACAGAGGAATCTGGGTGTCCTAGTACATGGATCACAATAGGTTAGAATGCAGGTGCAGAAATTAATTAGAAAGACAAAGGGAATATTGCTACTTCCTACAAAGGGGATGGAATATTAAAGTAATGTGTATTGCTACAGCTTGTTTATGAGACCATATCTGGAATATGGTGTACAGTTTTGGTCTCCTTATTTAAGAAAGGATTAAAATTTACCACAAGCCATTCAGAGATGGTTTACTCAACTAATACCTGGGGTGGGAGGCTAAGGACAGGTTGAATGACTTTGGCTTTATCCATTGGAGAGGTGACCTCATTGAAGCTTAAATGTTCCTCAGGGAACTTGACAGAGTGAATTCTGAAACCATAGTCAATAGATGTGAGGCTGAACGAGCACAGCAGTTCAGACAGCATTCGAGGAGCAGGAATGTCAACATTTCAGGCCAAAACCCTTCATCGGGACTGGGGGTTTGAGGATGGGGACAACGGAGCCCAGAAGTAAATCGAGGGAGGCGGGTGGTGCTGGGGGAAGTTTAGGTGGGATGGCGATAGGTGGATGCAGGTACGGGGTTATTGAAATTGGTCATTGGGAAGGGTGGAGTGGATGAGTGAGTAGGAAGATGGACAGGTTAGGTCAGGTGAGGGAGGCGAGGAGGAGCGGTGGGGCTCGACATGGACTAAGGCTGGGGGTGGAGGGATTTTGAAGCTGGTGAAGTCAACATTGAGGCTATTGGGCTGTAGGTTCCCCAGGCAAAATATAAGGTGTTGGGGTAGGTAACAATGTGAAGTAGAGGTTACAATAAGATCAGCCATGATCTTATTAAATGCCAGAATAGGTCTGAGGGGGTCAAATAGCCTACTCCAGCTTCTAGTTGAAAAATGCCCTTGTTCATATGAATTACAGGTTCAAAAGAGTGAACTCCACATCAAATATGGAGAAACATTGCTAGAAGATAGACAGACGGAAAAGCAAATTTAATGGGACAGAAATAAAGACAAAACATTAAAGAAAATGCTGACCTTCAGAAAAATCTGCACTTTTATAAATTTCCAACAATTTATCCCTGAAGGCATGAGGATCCAAAATTTGGAGCATTGATTTTCAGTGCCAGAGAGATAGACTGCAAGTAATTAAACACATCATTAAAGTGGCACTTAAACTGAAATGGGCAAGACGGAACACGCATTATGACAGTGCTATTTTGCACCGAACATGCAAGGAGAAGAAATGCATGTCATGCGCTGCATATCAACGGTGAGGCAGATAGCACGATGCTGTTTTCATGAAGTGTAACTCGAACAATAACCATCTGGCGTGCCTGCCCCCTGTCTGAACTTGCAGAATCGCTTGCTCATAGATAACATGAGCACCATTAGCTTCAATGTTATTTGACAGCAAACTATTGTTTATAGCTGTCAGTAAAATTGGAATGAGATGAAGACATGACATTTGTCGTTCAGATGCAGAACACTTTAGAGTAAAGATTTTATTTGAATAGTCAAGCATGTTTTTTATGAAGGATAATTTAACTTATAATGGGCTCTTCACATGCTAATTTTGCATTATCATCACAAGCTGTAGCTGATACTCCATATGTCTAATACTAAGTAAATAGCTGTGCTTGTAAAACATGGCCTACTTTTAATGTTTACCATGTGAACTGGAATGTGTGGCTTTGCTTAAGCAGGTCATTGCCATTTGTTAGTTCCTGGGTCACATTACGCTAGAAGGCTGGAGAACTGAGAGGGCACAGTTAAGATCAAATGGTCTTAAAGTAGCAGAGGAAAAGGTCTTAATGAAGGAACAGAAGTGTTTTTTTTACCTCTATTGCTTGCATGGTAAATGGATAGAGGCAAACCCCAACTCGCTACATAAAATACACAGTTTTCTTGTCAATTTGTGGAATAGAGATTTTTTTTTAAAAATGGGCAGGTTCTGCATGTGCAGATAATCGACCCAACCAATTTCCCACTCGAGCAGAGGAGCAAATGATCGCAGTTTTCTCCTCCAAGAGATCAAAATGTTCCCCTTTCAAGCAGTTTGAACCATTTAGCTGTGCATTTACAGCAACTGCCATGCTGCTGAGTGCTATAGTCTGTAAAGACATTGACAAAAGTGACAGGCCCTGGTCCTCGACGGTTTCAACAGGCCCTGGTCCTCAGCAATTTCGATAGGCCCTGGTCCTCAGTAGTTTCAACAGGCCCCCTATCCTCAGAAGTTTCAACAGGCCCCCCCCATCCTCAGCAGTTTCGATAGGCCCCTTTTCCTCAAAAGTTTCAACAGGCCCCCGTCCTCAACAGTTTCGACACAATCCCGGTCCTCGACAGTTTGAACAGGCTCCTGCTCCTCAACAGTTTGAACAGGCCCCTGGTCCTCGACAATTTCAACAGGCTCCTGGTCCTCGACAGTTTCAACAGTCCCAAGTTCATGACAGTTTCAACAGGCCCCTGCTCCTCAACAGTTTGAACAGGCCCCTGGTCCTCGACAATTTCAACAGGCTCCTGGTCCTCGACAGTTTCAACAGTCCCAAGTTCATGACAGTTTCAACAGGCCCCTGGTCCTCGACAGTTTGAACAGGCCCCTGGTCCTCGGCGGTTTCAACAGGCCCCCCCATCCTCGGCAGTTTCGACAGGCCCCTGGTCCTCGGCAGTTTCAACAGGCCCCTGGTTCTCAGTAGTTCAACAGGCCCTTGGTCCTTGGCAGTTTCAACAGCCCCCCCCAGTCCTTGACTTGGGCAGCACCCAATCTTTAGCAGTAACCAGTTCATAAAACCAAGAAGCCGTGAAATGCACAAAAGATGATATTTGTCTTAATTCTGCCTCTTTTTTAAAGTATATCTTCTTTAATTGAATGGCACTGGTTTTTGTGGTGACCTGTGTGCATTTTACTGTATTTTCAAATGCAAGTAAGAATAAAATTACTATTATCTATCTACCGATCTACCCGTCCATCTATCCATCCATCCATCCATTTAATATCTCAATATTTCTCTAAATAGGATATATCTCAGGTATTGTCCATTATACCTGAAGACTGCCATGATTAGTAACATCCTGTTTAATGACCCCAGTGTGTGTGATGATTGAAAGTTTTTATATTGTTAGTGTTCTAAGTTCATTGTACATACAAGGAAAATAATTTTCATTACCAATGGAATTCCTTAACAGCACCTGGTATTCTCCCACTGTGGATCACACAGGGGTGCATTGGAAGGATGTGGATAAGCGGATCACAATTTTGCTTGGAACCTTGTCAGGGTAACGTCCTAAGCAAGCTGGACTTTAAGAAATGGCATGGTCAGCAATGGCGATCTGGCAATCAAGTATAAGAGGTCAGAGCATTGATTGGAACCAGACATACCCCCTGCTAAACACTGCTTTCCACCGGTGAGGGGAACTTTATTTCCTTTGTGTGTGTGTCAAATGTTGGAATTTTAAAGGTTAGAAATAAATATTGAGAATATCCCATATCCCAGATTGTTAAAAGGCATGTTACTTCAATAGCCCATCATTGCAGTTCTCTAGGAATCCAGTTTTGTTTCACACTGAATCACCTTTATAGATGAAAGATTAATAACGTGACCAAAAATGAATAGAATCCTACCTTGAAGTTCAGTATGCCAACCTAGTTATTTATCAGTGAATTTCAATAAATGGTTAATAAGTGTCGTTAAATGCTAGATGTGAGGCATCTGGATGGGTGGATGAATAGGAATGGTTGAGAGGGATATGAGCCAAGTGCTAGCAAATGGGACTAGATAAGTTTAAGATATCTGGTCAGTATGGACGAGTTGGACCAAAAGGTCTATTTCCGTGCTGTACATCTTTATGACTCTATGACACTATGTAGGAAGCAAGAAATCTGGTATAATTAAAGAAAATTATAATCTTAGTATTTGACCAAAGATCTAATTGAGGAATTACAGAATTAAGACAGAGAAATTCAAAACAAAACTCTCTATTTTCTCAGCATATATGATGTTAGAGAGCTCTTGTGGTACAGTGGTAGTGTCCCTATCTCTGGGCTATGAGATCCAGGTGATCTCTGCCAGATATGTGTCACAACGTACCTGAACAGGCCAATTTTTAAAACAAAATATCTAAAATTGATGCAATTTATTTAAGTTCTACATCAAGATCTAGTTTAGTTAAGCCGTGCCAGGTACCATATGAGTTTTCAGCAGTTTTCAGTTATTCAAGATGTCTGGTCTGGAACTAGTGTTATTCTCCTGATGTGTTGAAGTGCTCTACCAATTGTAGGATGCGAAGTGTGAATGCAGCTTAAAAACAGTGGACAATACTTGTTGCTTATACCACCTAGCTGTGCTGGGTATTCAACTGCCTACTCAATGATTCTTGAAGACAATTTTGCCCTTGAATTGCCTCTCCCCAAACTTTCTTCAAACTTTACCCTCTGACTAGCTCAACGTACGAAATGCAAATTATTCTGGTCTCCCAGAGATGTAGTAGGGAAGCTGAATGCAGTTCACAAGTGGATTTATGTGTGGTTCAAATCTGAATTTGGTTCAGGCCTCAGACTGGCTCTGTTGACTTCACACCTATTTTATGCCTATAGAGGGGACACAATGGTTTTAATGCTGGGCTGTTAATCCAGAGATCCAGATAATGTTCTGGGGACCTGGGTTCAAATCCTGCCATGGCAGATGGTGGAATTTGAATTCAATAAACATCTGGAATTAATAATGTATTGATGACTATGAACCCATTATTGATTGTCAGGAAAAACCCATCTGGTTCCCTTTAGAGAAGGAAACTGCCATCCTTACCTGGTCTGGCCCACGCATGATTCCAGATCCACAGCAATGTGGTTGACTCTTACCTGCCCTCTGGGCAATTAGGGATGGGTAATAAATGCTGACCTGGCCAGCGATGCCCCCATCCTGTGAATAAGTAAAGGAAAAAAGGCTCACACCTGTATCTCTCCCCTTATATCTTGTATGCTGTGAATGTAAGACCATTTTTCACGTCCCTGTGTCAGATATTGATGAGCGACCAACACTTCCAACTGTTTCAGTTGGCTGCTCAGCTGCTTGGTGATACAGAGTGGTGCTAACTGCGTGGGTTCAGTTCCCACCCCAGCTGAGGGTGCCATGAAGAACGTTTCTTGGGAACCCCTCTAGTGGCCTGAGGCAGGGTGATCCTCAGATTAAGCCACCAACGGTCCTCTCTCTGTCTAATGAGAGCAAGTCTGTGGTTGGGTAAGGTTATGGCAGCTTTACCTTTATTTCTTTGGTAAAGCTGCCATACTCTTTGGTAAGAGTAATAAAAAGATGGGGTACTGGGCTAATGGTCGGATACTTGGTAGTGTGGATGAGCAGAGGGATCTTGGTGTCCATGTACACAGATCTTTGAAAGTTGCCACCCAGGTAAATAGTGCGGTGAAGAAGGCATATGGCGTACTGGCTTTTATTGGTAGAGGAATTGAGTTCCGGAGTACTGAGGTCATGTTGCAGTTGTATAAGACTCTGGTGCGGCCGCATCTGGAGTATTGTGTGCAGTTTTGGTCGCCATACTATAGGAAGGATGTGGAGGCACTGGAACGGGTGCAGAGGAGGTTTACCAGGATGTTGCCTGGTATGGTAGAAAGATCGTATGAGGAAAGGCTGAGGCACTTGGGGTTGTTTTCATTGGAGAAAAGAAGGTTTAGGGGTGACTTGATAGAGGTGTACAAGATGATTAGGGGTTTAGATAGGGTCGACAGTGAGAATCTTTTTCCATGTATGGGGTCAGCTATTACAAGGGGGCATAGCTTTAAATTAAGGGGGGGTAGGTATAGGACAGATGTTAGGGGTAGGTTCTTTACTCAGCGAGTCGTGAGTTCATGGAATGCTCTGCCAGTAGCAGTGGTGGACTCTCCCTCATTATGGGCATTTAAGCGGGCATTGGATAGGCATATGGAGGATAGTGGGTTAGTGTAGGTTAGGTGGGCTTGGATCGACTCAACATCGAGGGCCGAAGGGCCTGTACTGCGCTGTATTCTTCTATGTTTTATGTTCTATGTTCTATGTTCTTCCGCGCCACAATGGGTCAATTAAAATGTTCCTAAGTCATGAAGAGTTAGAATGACGCAGATTCAACATCTGGTGAATTCTGAGATTTCGCCTCTTAAAGCTCAGAATGGAGAGAAGCTGCAAGGTGATTATAGCCATGGGAACATGGGTTTTCACAGCAGGAGAAGGCAGTTCGGCCCATTGAACTTGCTATACCAATTAATTTAGTCCTTGCATATCTCAACTCTACATTCTTGCTCAGTTTATGTTCTCATAATAGCCTAGGAGAAAGTGAGGACTGCAGATGCTGGAGATCGGATTCAAAGATTGTGGTGCTGGAAAAGCACAGCAGGTCAGGCAGCATCTGAGGAGCAGGAGAGTCAACGTTTTGAGCACAAGCACTTCATCATTCCTGATGAAGAGCTTATGCTCTCAACGTCAACTCTCCTGCTCCTCGGATGCTGCCTGACCTGCTGTGCTTTCCCAGCGCCACACTTTTTCTCTCTTGATGCTCTGACCAATTAAGATCTACCAATAGCAAAGTACCACGATTGCTACAGATCTGAACTGAAGACAGAAAATGCCCAGCAGATCCAATAATACCTGTGGTCAGAGGAACAGATTTTCTGAAGAAATTTGAACGACTGACCCTGTTTGTCTCTCTCCACAGAGGCTGCCTGACCTGCTGAGAACTTCCAGCATTTTCTGCATTTATAATACCCCTCCATTTGCAACATAGCATGGGGAGGGGAAGGTCCAGATATTCTCCACTCTTTTTGTGAAGTGTGTCCAGTGATTCACTGTTATAAGCCGCTTGAGATAATGCGTTCATCAGATGAGAAAAAAAAATCATAGAATAATAGAATTCACAGAATTATTAAGGTGCAGAAGTGCATGCACTGGTTCTATTATCTAGTCTGGCTCTGTTACTTAACTCCTGATGTTTCCCTATATCTCTGCAAACCATTACTATCCAAAGAACCACATCCACAGCCCCCTTGAAAGCCTCAATTAAACTTCCTCCAGCACATTTCCAGGCATTGAAGGGAAGGCAATTGTGCACTTCTTCAGAATTTGATTTCCGTTGAGGGTTTATTGCCTGTTGCCCGTGGACACCGTCCTTTTCATGCGCATCAATGGAAGCACTAAATTGGAAAGAAGTGCGGTAAGCTACCTGACAGAAAGTAAACGATGGTTAGGAAACAGACATACAATGAGAGTGTATGTGAAGCCTTCCCTCCACACAAAACTGCAAGGGTTGTGTGCAAGCGAATCCCAGCTGCATAACAGATGGGCGCCATAACAGTTCGATGTATAGTGCAAATCGTCAATCTGTGTGCACCATCTGTAACGCAGCATGATGTCACGTAGCACAGATCAATTACAGAAATGTAACAATCAATACGTCAGGTAACAACGTTGTTAGAACCGAGCAACTGAATGGCAGACAAATAAACTAATTGATGATTGAAACACACTGGCAAAGAAAGGAGGATCCAGCACCTAGTTTAAGAAAGGGTAAACAAACGTCTGTAAAGATTTGACAACAGCCAGGAGAACATTCAGTTTGTGGGGAGCAGCCTTCAAGCATCTGCTTCTGCAGGATGGGGCTTATCGAACAAAACGTGTGGACCATTATCTGTATAACAGCGGTGGTAGGTTGCGCCAAAGTAAATAAGCATTGCAGCTGTGGCTTATAAAAGCCTTACACTAAGATCATTTTCACATGTGAGCAACTTTTCATTAACCTCTCAGCGGATTTTTTTTTGTTTCTTTTGGTCAGAGAAACACAGTGTCTATTCACAGGAAGGATGGTTTTGGAATATCTGTCATGGAACTGCGTGACAGAGCCATATGGATTCTTTGTATTTTTCTCAAACTGTACCAAATAAGTTCAGGTGGCCACAACAGTCCAGGGAACAATGACTGGCAAGACCCAAGCTGAAACCTTAGGAAGATATTGACAAAAAAAAATTCTTCTGAGTTGAAGAAGTATCATAACCTGCAAAGCGTGCAGATTTTTCTCAAAGTCTCGATCTTAAAAGAGGATAAGAATTCGCGAAGTCTGACTTTCATGTGACCCATTGCTTTGATTTGTAACGTGTGAATCTTACATGTTGTACAATCTTAGATTTAATTGTCACAAGTACTGAAGTACAGTGAAAGAGTGTCTAATGGCACCACAGATGAAGCCATCTTATGTACAAAAATTCTGAGATACAAAAAAACTACAGTACTGCTTCTAGAATGTTCTTACAGGCGGTCTCTGATTTTTGATCTTTTGACTTATTGAAGGCTCATACATGGGGAAAAAATCCCAAATAGGGATGTGTTAATATTAATTCTAACAATCTGAAATGTGAACATTTGCTCATACTAATGAATGACTATTATATATATTGTACTATATTGTCTTCCTACTTAGAGTCATAGCAGTATACAGTATGGAATCCGACCCTTCGACCCAACTCGTCCATGCTGACCAGGTTTCCTAAACCGAACTTGTCCCATTCGCCTGTGTTTGGATCATATCCCTCTAAACCTTTCCTATCTCTGTACCTGCCCAAAAGCCTTTTAAATGTTGAAATTATACCCACCTCCATCACTTCCTTTAGCAGCTGATTCCATATGGGTACGACCCCCTGTGTGAAAAAGTTACCCCTCAGCTCTCTTTTGTGTACAAATTGACGTATGGACATACTCAAGAACAGAACCCACTCTTAGCTCAGGGACTGCCCGTATTTGCAGTTGCTGCTGACTGTGCAATGTAAGCAGCATTCTTTTTTAAAAAAAAAATAGAATCCCTACAGTGTGGAAACAGGCCATTCAGACTGACAAGTCTTCACCGATTCTCCGAAGAGCATCACTTGCTTTTCCCATGGCTAATCCACCTAACTATCTTTGGATTGTGGGAGGAAACCAGGAGCACCCAGAGAAAAGCCACAGACACAAGAAAATATGCAAACTCCACACAGATAGTTGCCTGAGGCTGGAATTGAACTTGCGTTCCTGATGCTGTGAGGCAGCACTACCAACCACTGAGCCACCATGCTGCTTAGTTGGCAGGGGTATTCAATAAACCTAAACATTGCTGCATCAGATAAGCAGTAAGTAAATGTCCTTGATCATATAGTGAAGAGAAATATTTAATCACAATAAAACAGCATCCCAGAATTATAATTTCACTTCCACAAAACCTTTCTTATTGCTTGGAGACCCAATGTGCTATAATCACATTTCGGAGAAGCTGATGTTAACAATTTGGGTCGTTCCAACAATATATTTTTGTGATATAGCAGTTCCAACTGCTATCACAATAACACACAAATTATATTTTTCTTTTACAGAATGGAACTTAAGAAATTCCACTTATGATATCTGAAATGTTCTACCATTCTGATCACTTAATCTGAATGATCAACATCCTTTCTCCCCCCAGCCCGCCAATCCCTCCGCGATTACAGCATAAATGCTGCCCTCTCCACACTTCATGCCAACTCTGATGAAGAGCCATCTAGACTCGAATTGTTAGCTTGCTCTCTCTCCATGGATGCTGCCCGACTGGCAGTGATCTCCAGCATTTTTTGTTTCGAATATAGATCGCATCCATTTTCACAAGGAGCCAAGAATAGTAAAAAAAAAAGCATACAAATGACCTATTGTGGGCCTTAACGTTATTGAATTATTTTTGTATTTCTGCACAAGTTGTTTTCTTGGCTGAAGCAAAAGTTTGGCTGCCCCAATTTTACGCAAGATAAAGAATAGTGTGGAGGAAAGGTCTTACGAGGAAAGCATGAGGGACTTGAAGCTGTTTTCGTTAGAGAGAAGAAGGTTGAGAGGTGATTTAATTAAGACATATAAAATAATCAGAGGGTTAGATAGGGTGGACAGGGAGAGCCTTTTTCCTCGGATGGCGATGGTTTTAATTTGAGGGATGATAGATATAGGACAGATGTCAGAGGTAGTTTCTTTACTCAGAGTAATAGTAGGGTGTGGAATGCCCTGCCTGCATAGTAGACTCGCCAACCTTAAGGGCATTAAAATGGTCATTGGATAGGCATATGGATGAAAATGGAATAGTGTAGGTTAGATGGACTTCGGATTGGTTTCACAGGTCGGTGCAACATTGAGGGCCAAAGGACCTATACTGCACTGTAATGTTCTATGTTCTATGTTCCATGAGTCAAATCAATCTACAAGTTCTGCAGCTGCTGGAAATCTGATACAAAAGTAGGGAATGCTGAAGAAACTCAACAGGCTTGGCAGCTTCCATGAAGGGAGGACACAGAGTTAACATACAAAACAAGTGATATTAAACAGCTGATTATACTGGGAGTGACTACTGTCAGAGTCAACATTTCAAATCCAATATGACTGTTCATCTGTCAAACTCAAATCAAGATTTCAGATGTTTGTCATTTTGGTCTTAAACTCCGAATTTGAGCATGAAAGTTTGTCATTGCTTCTGTCTGCCTTCCAAGTTCTAACCTGGTGTACAAAAGTCTCTGAACAGCAGATAGTTAATGTTTCTAAGTGCTAAAGCTTCATAAAGTCACAGGGCAAGTTGAAAAGCTTGTTTTATGGCCCCAGTGAACAGCATCTGGAAAGTGATACAAAAACATCTCATATGGTCAATAGACCTCGACCAAAGAACATAGAAGAAAGCTGCTGGTCAGCTGAACATAGGGTTTTCCATTAGGAGCACCCAGGAGAAGCTTTATAACTTAAAAAGGAAAAGCAAACAGTATCAGCATGCTTTCATTGGAGTTTTCAAAATCATGAGAGGGCTGCACAGAATGGATAGGGAAAAACGCGTTGCACATGTAAAAGGAATAAGAAACATGAGGATGTAGATTTAAAGTGATTTGGAAAAGATGTTTGGGTGGCATGAGAAAATACTTTTTAACTCAGGGTATGGGATACACTGCCTGGAAATATGGGGGAGGTGAGGCTCCAATTGAGGCTGTCAAGAGAGCATCGGATGATTATTTGGGTAAGACCAATGTGCAAGGGAAGGGGAACAAGCAGGAAATTGGCACTGGGTAGTAATGGTTGTTTGAAGAGCAAGTACAGGCACAACGGGCCAAATGGCCTGCTCCTGCACTGTCACAAGTCTGTGATTTGGCCTGAATTTTCCTTGTGGTGAAACATAAAGATCGAAATGAATTTAATGCAATCATTACACACTCAGATGACACAATGTTAAATTTTGCATCAATGCTCACATGAATAAACATGGAAGCATAAGAAACTATAATCAGGAATAGGCTATTCAGCCCTTCCAGCCACTTCTCTGATCACCCAACTGAGTAATCCCCTGTTTACTCCCCATACTCTTTGATCTCTTCAGCTGTAAGAGCTATATCTACCTCCTTCTTAAAAACAGTCAATGTTTTGGTCTCAACTATTTTCTGTGGCAGAGAATTCTACAGGCCCGCCTCTCTCTGGGTGAGGAAATTTCTCCTCATTTCTGTCCTACTCCATATCATTTAACCATAACCCCCGGTTCGGAGAGCAACAGCCACCAGGAACATCCTTACTGCATTTACGTAGTATAACCCTGTAAAGAGTTTTATAGGTTTCTATGAGGTTCCCCTAAAATCTGATTCTTCTAAAATCCAATGAATATTGTCCAAATGAATCCAATCTCTCTTCATGAGACAATCTCTCCAATCCGGGAATGCTAAAGGGTTAGAAAGATGATATAGATATCTGCATATCTCTAGATTAGAGTGGTGCTGGAAAGGCACAGCAGGTCAGGCAGCGTCCGAGAAGCAAGCAAATCGACATTTTGGGCAAAAGCCCTTCATCAGGAATAGAGGCAGGGAACCTGCAGGGTGGAGAGATAAATGAGAGGGGGGTGGGGGTGGGGAGAAAGTAGCAAAGAGTACAGTGGGTGAATGGGGATGGAGGTGATAGGTCAGAGAGGAGGGTGGGGGAAGGTAGCAAAGAGTACAATGGGTGAATGGGGGTGGAGATGAAGGTGATAGGTCAGAGAGGAGGGTGGAGTGGATAAGTGGAAAGGAAGATAGGCAGGTAGGACAGGTCATGAGGGCAGTGCTGACCTGGAAGGCTGGAGCTGGGGTGAGGTGATGGAAGGGGAAATGAGGAAACTGGTGAAATCCACATTGATGCCATGGGGTTGAAGTGTTCCAAGGTGGAAGATGAGGGTTCTTCCTCCAGGCGTCTGGTGGTGAGGGAGCAGCGGTGAAGGAGGCCCAGGACCTCCATGTCCTCAGAAGAGTGGGAGGGGGAGTTGAAATGTTGGACCACAGGGCGGTGGGGTTGATTGGTGCGGGTATCCCGGAGATGTTCCCTAAAGCGCTCTGTGAGGAGGCGTCCAGTCTCCCCATTGTAGAGGAGACCGCATCGGGAGCAATGGAAACAATAAATGATATTGGTGGATGTTCAGGTAAAACTTTGATGGATGTGGAAGGCTCCTTTGGGGCCTTGGATGGAGGTGAGGGAGGAGGTGTGGGTGCAGGTTTTGCAATTCCTGTGGTGGCAGGGGAGGGTGCCAGGAAGGGAGGGTGGGTTATTGGGGGGCGTGGGCCTGACCAGATAGTCACGGAGGGAACCGTCTTTGTGGAAGGCGGAAAGGGGTGGGGAGGGAAATATATCCCTGGTGGTGGGGTCCGTTTGGAGGTGGCAGAAATGTCGTCGGATGATGTGAAGGTTGGTAAGGTGGAAGGTGAGCACCAGGGGGGTTCTGTTCATCTTTAACCACGTGGGAAGGGAAATTGAGGTCTCTAAAGAAGGAGACCATCTGGTGTGTTCTGTGGTGGAACTGGTCCTCCTGGGAGCAGATACGGCGGAGGTGGAGTAATTGGGAATACGGGATGGCATCTTTGCAGGAGGTGGGGGGAAGGGGTATAATCCAGGTAGCTGTGGGAGTCGGTGGGTTTGTAAAAAATGCCCTCCAATGCATCTGGTCCACATACTGCCCCTCCGCCCTCAAACCCCACCTCTCCAACCGTAACAAGGACAGAACCCCCCGGTGCTCACCTTCCACCCTACCAACCTTTGCATAAACCACATCATCCGAAGACATTCCCGTCACCTCCAAACGGACCCCACCACCAGGGATATATTTCCCTTCCTACCCATTTCCGCTTTCCGCAAAAACGGTTCCCTCCGTGACTACCTGGTCAGGTCCACGACCCCCTACAACCCATCCTCCCATCCTGGCACCTTCCCCTGCCACCACAGGAATTGCAAAACCTGCGCCCACACCTCCTCCCTCACCTCCATCCAAGGCCCCAAAGGAGCTTTCCACATCCATCAAAATTTCACCTGCACATCCACCAATATCATTTATTGTATCCATTGCTCCCGCTGCGGTCTCCTCTACATTGGGGAGACTGGGCCCCTCCTAGCAGAGCACTTTAGGGAACATCTCCGGGACACCCGCACCAATCAACCACACCACCACGTGGCCCAACATTTCAAATCCCCCTCCCACTCTGCCGAGGCCATGCAGGTCCTGGGCCTCCTCCACCGCTGTTCCCTCATCACCTGAAGCCTGGAGGAAGAACACCTCATCTTCCACCTCAAAACACTTCAACCCCAGGGCATCAATGTGGATTTCACCAGTTTCCTCATTTCCCCTTCCCCCACCTCACCCCAGCTCCAACCTTTCAGCTCAGCACCACTCTCATGACCTGTCCTACCTGCCTATCTTCCTTTCCACCTATCCACTCCACCCTCCTCTCTGACCTATCACCTCCATCCCCACCCCCATACACCTATTGTACTCTTTGCTACCTTCCCCCACCCTCCTCTCTGACCTATCACCTCCATCCCCACCCCCATTCACCTATTGTACTCTATGCTACTTTCTCCCCACCCCCATCCCCCTCTCATTTATCTCTCCACTGAAGGCTCCCTGCCTCTATTCCTGATGAAGGGCTTTTGCCAGAAACATCGATTTTCCTGCTCCTCGGATGCTGCCTGACCTGCTGTGCTTTTCCAGCATCACTCTAATCTAGACTCTGGTTTCCAGCATCTGCAGTCATTGTTTTTACCTAGATATCTGTATATGCCAAGCCAGCTGAAAAAAGTTAACAGTAAAATTTATGAACTTCAAGTATAGCATTAAATGAAAATATTTTTGGCAACTAGTAACAGATAGTTGGCATATTATAGATTCTGCATGTTTGCTTATGTTGCTTCCTGCTTGCTAATTGTAAATATATTTGACAATGGCATTGATGATTTGAAAAATAAGCATAAGTACAGAAAAGTACATCTTTCATGTTACACTATAGTTCCTGTCGGAATTATAAAACAATTAATTAATTACGGATATCAGAGGATTGTTAGTCATTGCACAGATTTGAGTCATAGAGTCATAGAGATCTACAGCACAGAAACAGACCCTTCAGTCCAACTTGTCCATGCTGACCAGCTATCCTAAATGAATCCAGTCTCATTTGCCAGCATTTGGCCCATATCCCCGTAAACGTTTCCTATTCATTTGCTTTGAATATATGGTACAAAAATAGTTTATTCAGACCAACAGGTCTATGTTGGTGTTTCGGTTCTCTTCTTGCCTCCTACCAACTTTCCTCATCTAACTCAGTGCCAGTAGCACCTTCTATTCCTTACTCCCTCATAATTATCAAGCCTTCCCTTAAATGCATCTGTACCACTCACCTCATCCACTCACTGTGGCTACTGGTTTCCACATTGTCTGAGTAAAGAAGTTTCCTCTGACTACACTATTGGGTTTATTGCTGAATATTTCATAAAATGGTCTCTCGTCTTTGTTCTTCCCCATAAATGGAGGTGCAGACTCTGACTCATAGACGTGATGTGCCCAACATGGCCATTACTGACTGTTTACTAAGACACTTACAGCAGAGGTAATGGCAACAGAATCACAGTCGGCCAACTAGTGATCCTGTGTATTTTATCCTGTACAATAGAACCATAGAAAATAGGAGCAGGAGTAAGCCATTCAGCCATTCATGTTTGCTCTGCAATTCAATATGATCCTGGCTGATCATCCAACTCAGTCCCCTGTTCACACCTTCTCCACATATTCTTTGATCCCTTTTGACCTAAGATCTACATATTCAATTCTGCTACAAAGCATCTTTCATTGACGTGAATTGGCTGTAGCATGATCGGTGAATAGGAAACACTGTTTCTAAAACACGAACTTGTAAAACATGTGTTGGCTATAACGTGATTAGATCGCTGACACTTTAAGTGTTACTTGTATTGTGTGAAGTTTGAATATCACATGGTCACACTGAAATGGATATATTGTGTTATAGAAGAAATGATGGTATCTATATCCTTCACTGCCTTAACTGCCAAACTACAGAGAATTCCACTGGCTCAACATATAGAAATGCAAGGATAGCTTCTCCTGGAGAAAATAATTAGCTCAGAACAGTTAGCAAATAGGCTCCCTCAATGTAAGAGTTTTATTTTGAAAATTCCAAACCAGAAGTGTTTGGTTAGAAACATGAAGAGATTATTTGAAGCTCAGAAAGTTTAAGCACAGTTTTGTGAATAATCAAGGAAGTGGCTATTAAACTTCTGAGATTGGGAATCGAAAGAAACAGTTAAGCCAAACCTATAAATGTGATAGAGAAAGGAACTCTCTCAGCATTACAGCTTTGTAAAGTGAAGATGTTGGGATGTGTGATTTTATTTTGGTATGCTTTGAAATCTTTCAAGAAGTGCTATCTACAAGTAGGTTGGCTTTCTCTACTTTATCTTCATCTCTTTTTGGAAATAAATCCAACTTGACAGCAAACAAAATAAGATCTATCAAGCCAGGTTCCAGTTTGTGATCTGACTTCTCCAATAGTGGCATCAGCTGGGATCATAACACCACAAACACATGTCATTGTTATTTTTCAGGTTTTCTTGAAAAAAACAAGACCTAAACATCAAATGACTCATGGCTTTAATTATGGCATATTGCTGCTTTAAACTCTCCAATAAAAGTGGAAAAGGAAACTATAATATAAGCAATTTCAATTAAGTATTTTTATTGAATACTTAAAGCTCCAAGAATAACAGTGTAATTGGCTTGTTATAATTATTAATGTGCCATTACATTTATTCTCCTGGAACTATTCCATAATGTAATTTAATGTAACAAATTCCTGAACCCTTGGAAAGGATACAAGATGAAGCTTGTTGTTTTATAGATAATCCTTTTTCTTATTTCTGACCTCCAGCATCTCTCGCTGTCTCTCCTTCCCTATTGCAGCTTTCTGATACTGTTATAGAACTGCTTCATGGAACCTTCCTTTCCTGTGTCTCCTTTTGTCCAAATACCCTTCTGTCTTAGTTTCTACTCTCTGCATCCTGGCCACATCGAAATCAGGATCTTATCAAGATCATTCTTTCTTTACCAGCCAGTGTAAATCTTTGCTGTCTCAGAAATTCGATGCTTCTTCCCTCCCTCGGCCTGTGCTTTCTCCAAGCTTCGACTACTAACTACAAATTGTTTTGCGAATTGTCTCGCCAAATGCCTTACTCCTTTCTGATGTTTCTTAGGTCCTTGGCTGCAAAGTCTAATCTGCCAGTAGCTTCTAATCTAAATGAAATTAAATGAATTAATTGATTCTTTCTGAATGAAAGGATTATATCAACCAGCATCCCTACTCCTAATTTCCTACTTTACACCAGGGACTATACATCAAAATATGTCACCAGCAGTCGAGTGCTTTGGGACAGTCTGGGGATGTGAAAGGTGCCATGTCAATGCAAGGTCTTTCTTGTTTAGTCAGTGTAACCCTTGCTAATGTCAAGGCTAATGTCAAGGTCCTGGTTTAACAGACCTATATACCTCAGCGACTTGGATAATCAACAGCAGGCACCTCAAAGTATTGGAGAAACCCCACTTGTGATATCTTCAAGGCCCTCCAAATCCAATGGCAAAGAAAGCAGCCACAATGACATCCTCACCCAAGTAAAATTACCCAGAGATTTTGAGATGCTAATCACTCAAGCTGGCTTTGCTGGGCAAGACATGGAGCTCATGTGCTTAACACCAAGATCCAAAAGCAACTGCTTGACTTGGAGAAGGAGAGTGAAAGCTCTCTCAGGATGTACTCAAAGCATTTCTGAACATGGCAACCGCCAACCAACAGCTAGTGACTGACCAAAATGGGGAAGGTTCAATCAGCAAGGCCAGAACTCCTCAAGAGCTTTTGACATGAACATGATGGAGCGAAGTTGAAGAGTCAGAGGGAGATTGCAGAAATCTCGAAACCTTTCATCTCCTCAATCCTTCAAGTACCAATGGTCATTGGACTTAACCATCTCAGAACTCATCAAACTAGACTGGAAGCATGTCATCCTTGATCCCAAGGGAATGCCGATGAGAACTTTGCTAGAAAATATGCAATCACGCGGGTGGATTAACAACAAGGGGGCAGCACGGTGGCTCAGTGGTTAGCACTGCTGCCTCACAATGACAGGGTCCCAGATTTGATCCCACTCTTGGGTGACTGTTTTCCCCATGGCTGCGTGGGTTTCCTCCCGCAGTCCAAAAATGTGCAGGTTAGGTGGATTGGCCGTAGGAAATTGTCCATTGTGTCCAGGGACATGTAGGTTAGGTGAATTGGCCATGCTAAATTGCCCATAGTGTCCATGGATGTGTAGGCTGGGTGGATTACACCTGCTAAATTGTCCATCGTGTCCATGGACGCGCAAGTTAGGTGGATTGGCCATGAAGGGCTTTTGCCCGAAATGTTGATTTTCCTGCTCATCAGATGCAGCTATGCTTTTCCTGCACCACACCCTCGACTCTAATCTCCAACATCTGCAGTAATCACTTTTGCCTAAGTTGTCCATACTGTCCAGGGACATGCAGGTAAGATGGTATAGTCATGCTAAATTGTCCATAGTGTCCAGGAACATGCAAGTTAGGTGAATTAGCCATGGGAAATGCAGGGTTACAGGGTTAGGTTAGGGGGGTGAACCCAGGTGAGATGCTCTTCAGAAAGTCAGTGTGGACCTGTTGGTCCAGTTTCCACACTGGAGGGGGTCTAATTTTGGGTGATAACATAAAATAAGGACAATATTGGATCGGATTTTTGTTATACAACTCACTGGATCTTTATTTCGATAAGCAGAGGTATACAATGTGTACTTGATCCAATATCTTCTTCATTGTCATAATCACAATTAGCCCCAGTGAGAACGTTGTAGGATGATATAGCAATGCTTCTTTCATAACCAGATATCCCATAATTACAAAAACAGAAACTACTGGAGAAACTCAGCAGATCTGGAAGCATCTGTGGTGAGAAAGCAGAGTTAACATTTCAAGTCTGGTGTCTCTTCATCAGAACCGATGAAGAGTCTCCGGACATGACACATTAACTCTGTGTCTCTCTCTGTAGATGCTGCTGGACCTGCTGAGCTTTGCCAGCAATTTCTGCTTTTCTTTCAGATTTCCAGCATCTGCAGTTCTTTATTTTAATTGTAATTACACACAGTTTAGATTCGCATGTAGCCATGGGTCCTTCAGAAAAAAAATTGAGTGAGATTGCGAAGTCATCACTGAATGCGAAAACAAGTAAGCGCAGAACGTCAGAGGGGAAAGTATTATTCAAGGAAAGAAATCTCAAGGCAGGATGGCGATGACAATAAATCAGCACACAGACTCCTTGGCAATTTTTGTCTGGCTGTAATGGCTTCTATTCAGCAATGATATAATTAAAATTGTCCTCAATTTCCACTTTGTTCAAAATAAAGTTCAGAAATTCCATGTAAATGTTTCAGTGTTATTGCATTGATAATTATTTTCTTTCACACTGAGAGCATAAATGTGGAAAGAAAATCTAAGAACATTGTCTCTCGTTGATATTCCTCAGTAGTTTCTTAAGTTTGTTGAGATCACTAATTGAATTCAGAGATTAGGACATGTTTTTCAATTTCTTAAGAAGTTGAGGTCTACTTCAATGATGCAACTCAATATAGACTGTAACATGATTACAGCTCAAATGGGATTAAGAGATACCGATAACTGTATCAAGTTCATTGCAAAAGAGCTCACTGTTCAAACCTACTAAAAGATAAGACACCCACTAAGTGACATTCCAGCAACTTAAAAGAAGAGCTCAAATTAAATTTTGATTCAATCATCTAATATTTTGATGTATTTCAGAGTACAGATATTGAAAGTTAACTCTAAGTGAATTAATAAAAATCATAGTTCAAATTCAGCCACCCACAAAGCTATTTTGGCAAACTGTGTAAAGCCTGGATTGTGACTCTGTGCGCTTGATGATATGTGCAGTGTATACCCACAGGACACTGCCAAAAAGGTGATAGCTGACTGAAGGTAAAGATTGATGCAAGACAATGTCTCTTCGGTATCCTGCGGAACCAGATTGGGGTGGGTACAGCCACCATTTCATTTTTCAATACTGGGTCCGTTTGGTGAATAGAGGAAACAAAACCCAGCAGTGAGTCTTGACAAGAAGGGGGAATTGTCTTGAAAATGTAGTTTATTGCATGATGGCAATATATATTTGTTATATTAGTTAAACATAATAACTAACAATATCAGGAGCCAGGGCTGATACATCCGTTTCCATGAATCTTGAGCTAGACTCCTCTTTTCCCTGTCCAAAACTGTATGACATCATCAGTCTGGGCAGAGCTTAATGTAATCTCCGATATTAACCCTTTCATGACTCTATAAATGTTAATTTACACTACAACATCCAGACAAAGAGTTTCCTCTGTCTAACCTACATCATTTTATGCTTCAGTTATTAGGATACATGAGAATGATCTTCAGAAGACACATCGTATTATATGCAGACACATGGAATTCAGTTTGTATGTTTCTAGGATGAGAACAATTAACCCAAATTAATATTTACACAAACATGAAAGGGCAAGTGTGGCCTGAAAGATTTGATAGAGTGCGTAATTGACACCTTCTTTTATTCTGGAGCTCGTTAGGAGGGTATGGTGGTTCAGTGGTTAGCGCTGCTGCCTCACAGCGCCAGAGACCCAGTTTGATTCCAGCCTTGGGTGACTGCCTGTGTGGAGTTTGCACATTCTCCCTGTGTATGCATAGATTTCCCCCAGGGGCTACGGTTTCTTCCCACAGTACAAAGATGTGCAGTTAGGTGGTTTGGCCATGCTAAATTGCCCCGTTGTGTCCAGGACTGTGTAAGCTAGGTGGGTACCCATTATAAATGAAGAGTAAAGGGGATTGGGTGGGATATCGTTTGGAGGGTTGGCGTAGACTTGATGAGCCAAATCGCCTGTATCTGCACTGTCGGGATTCTATGGTGTTCGTGATGTTTAGACAAGCTAGCTACACGGAAACTAAAGCTTGTTTAGCAGACAGCACAACTTTGCAGTCATGACTCAGATGACATGTACATATATATTCCACTGAATTACTGAGTAATCCTGAATGTCTGAGTAATACTAAAAGCTACAATGAGAGATAACTTAACACAGAGCACAAACTATGGATTGCAATTTCAAAGCTAACTGAATGTTATAGACAACAAAACAACAGTCCACCACAAGCTCTCTTAACTCCTCCCCTGTTTTCAATTGTTATGCTGTTTGCTTAACATCAGCACTGGCTGATCTCCTCCAACTAAATATTGGGAATGTCAAAGCCATTGTCTCCAGTCCCCAGTACAAACTCTATTCCCAGCTACTAACTCCATCCTTCTCCCTGGCCTTGATCAGTCTGGTAGTCTTAGGTAGTTTGCAACCTTAATGATGCATTGAACCTTGAGCTGAGCTTGATAGCCAGGCTACCATTAACACCAGCCTTCTACCTTTGTAATACTGCTCTGCCCCAGTTCGTCCACTCTGAAACCCTCAGCCATGCCTTCGTTACCCCTGGTAACAAAGGCATGGGTGAGGGTTTCAGGCTGGACAATGCTGATACACTCCTGACTGACCTCCCACAGCTGTGCAGTCACCCAAAAACTCTCAACAACTCTTGTACTCGCATTTGGCTCACAGCTGTTGATGACCGACTTTAAAGTTCTGGTCCTGCTTTCCAGAGTCTTCACAGTTTCCTTCCTCCCTGTTGCTGTAATCTCCTGCCTTCCCTCTTTGTTTTGGTTGTCTCCTTCAATTCTACAAGGCTCCAAGGTATCCGTCAGATTGTAAGCCCACTACCATTCCTTCCCTTTCTTTTAGCTTTTCTTGTTACATTCTCTGTCACCATGTCCTCTCTGCGCCCCCTCCCCCCCCCCCCCCCCCACCCCAGTGGGACTGTCTGCCCTTTCCCGTGTGGCAGTTAGAGTCACACCATGGTCATGCCATTCACACATTCTGATCGTCTAATCTCAACACTCTTTCTCCCCCAGCACTCCACCCCCTCCCTGACTATTGTATAAATGCTGCCCCTCCACACTTCATGTCAGCTCTGATGAAGAGTCATCTAGTCTCGAAAGATTGGCTTGCTCTCTCTCCGCAGATGCTGCCTGACCCGTTGTTATCTCCAACATTGTTTCTTTTCGATACACATTCCAGCATCTGCAGTAATTTGCTCCTCCACATATCTGTGTCCCTTTAGTTCTTACATCTTTAACATCTCACTTTCACTCACTCTGTTATTGGTAACTATGTCTTCCACCACTTGAAATATCAGATTCATCCCCTAACATCTCTGCCTCCCTTTTCTCTGTCACAACTGTCCTTCGACCAGGCTGTTGGTCATGTGCTGTAATATGTGCCTAATGGGAGCTGAAATTACACTTTGCTTTCCAGTGCTCCTGCAAGGCAACTTTGGAGACTTTGCTATGTTAAAGGAGCTATGTAAATGCAGTCTTTGGTTATTGTACAAGAAAGATAAGATAAAAACCATGTGTGAGAGATTCCAGATAAGTTTCTGTCAATATGCATCTGAAGTACACTTGGGAAAGACTGAGAGAGAAGGAGTCAAGAGTAAACCATCTTACTTCCTTTACATTGTATTTCTTTGTATATTGGAGACCAATAGGATGCTAACTGCTTTTTATTTCGGTTTGTTGGCTTAGATAACATCATGCCACAAGTTGACGATCCTAACGCTGTTTAAACTGTATGCAAGTGATGGGCAGAGTTTAAAGTGTTTTAAGGGCAGACCACTCTGTATTGAGTAAACAGGAAAGTACGAAAGCTGCTGAAACCTCACCACTTCATCTGAACACCGCGCGGATGTTGAATCAGCTTCTTGTGTACTCCTAGTCAAGAGTAAAATAGAAGCTTTTCACCAAGAAATATTTACAAATATGTGTTAAATACTGCCTTTCAACTCTGTGCGAATGGATACTTTTGTTTATCATGTAGGTACGTGTGTCATAACAGCTAGTGACAAATAGCACGTACACTTAGAATAGGCTAGCTAACTGGCAGAAAGAGTAACTGGGACAAAGCAGGGAACTTATAGGAATAAATGCCTATTATTTATAATTTCTACAATTTATTCCTACAAATTACACTTTGCACGAAACTATAAAAACTAAAAAAATGACTGGTGTAAGATCAGGCATATCATGCTATATAGGATCACAATAGTGCGGAAGCAGGCCATTCAGCCCATCAATCCACACTGACCATCCCTGTAACCCACCATTTCCCATGACTAACACATCCCTGGACACTAAGGGCAATTTAGCCAATCCACCTGACCGGCCTATCCTTGGATTTTGGGAGGAAATCCACACAGACATGGGGAGAATATGTCTCACACAGACAGAAGGGTGGATTTCGACCTGGATCCATGGCGTTCGGAGACAGTAGGGCTAACCACTGAGTCACCATGCAACCCAAACCTAACCATCATCATGCAGAGTATATTTCAACTGAAGGGTAATCAATAATTGGCGACGGGAGCAATGTCCCTGCACTGTCCTTAAAGTATAACCCTCTTTATACGAATAACTTTCTCCTGAGTGGTATGCAGATTAAATTAAAATGACACTAAGTATGATTTTCTGGAAATCCAATCTCAATGCCTCAACAAAGCAAGTGGAAATAAAGACTTTTTTTGGTGTACTTCATTCTTTTTAATGGGATATGATGATAATGGACTTTTAATATTTCTCCTCACAAATAGTTGGCTGATTTTAAAGAAACAAATGGCTATTTTGACTTTGTTCCTGTATTTATTTTTCAATTCTTTTCTGTTGACCTTTTTTAATTTGTGTGCAGTTACCAGCTGCGTTAAATTACCTTACGAGGTTGGGGAGAGCTGTCTGTGTGCCACATGACAGAGCTGTAAATGCCTCCCTAGTTTTATGTGCTGTGACCAAGATCAGACATTATATAGGAATTTAAGTTACTCAGCTGACAAGTTAATGTTCATGGATAGAAACACAGCTCAGAAATAAATGACTTGCAGGGATTAATAAAACGACAAAATATGTCGAACAAGAACATTGTAAAAGATGCAGATAACTACACTGAGAGCCCATTATGTTAACTTAATAGAGTTCAGTCTCAGAGATGCAAAATACTTGGATGTTCGCACTGACAGGACTGTAAGCATTTGTAGGATGTTTATTCTAGTGACAACACTTATGGGTTTCAGACTTTGCTTCATTTTGCTATACTTGGGGTAATGTTAAGGGAGTTCCAGATGTATCAAGCAAATGGATACTTGTAATTTTATTGCCAGCAGAGTTGCCCATTACGCGTTTTGATAAGGATGGCATAGTCTGTACAACAGTGTCTTAAAGTAATTCCTCCCACCGTCACGGCTGTCAGACTGGAATACTACCCTCAGCTGAATGCACGTTCCTAAATAGAGTGGATAGGAAGGATCAAATTCCCTCCGCAGAAGGGTCAATGACTTTGAGGCACAGATTTAAATTAATTGGTGAAAGGAGTAGAGGGGAGTTGAGGTGTCAATTTCAGCCAGAGGGCAGTATGGGGTCTGGAAATCTGTGCCTCAAAATGAGGGCAGCAATTCTCTTTGCATTTAAAAAAACTATTTGGATGTGCCCTTAACCTGGTTTTGTGTGACCAAGCGCTTGAAAGAAAGTGTGATTAGGCTGGGTGGTTCTTTATGACAGTCACAACAAATTGGAAAGCCTCTGCTACCAAGAGCTTCAATTGCAACATTGTTTTCTAGTGACAGTCAGAGGGGAATTTTCTTGTCACAAGATGAAATGACTGCTAAAAAAAAACCTCTGGGGGGTGTGAAAGTGACTCATGAATACCAGTAATTGCCACGAGGATAGGATTAATAATTCAGGAAAGGGAGAGCTGTCCACTCCTACACTTGGAAGAGATTCAATTTCTTGCAAAGACCACATTCCAGTCCTAATCCATTGTCAACAACCAACCCAAAATTAGTTGTTTATCGATGAGTGAATGGCATCAGTTGCTGGTTTTGACCAGTTGTCTATAACGGTGCATCTGCAAGAATTACTCATCAAAGTTCTGCATATTCTTTAATCCCAAATCTTCATAATATTTTAAAATATGTGGTGAGCACTCATCTGATGAGGAGAAATATTACATGCTCCAGTTTAAAACCAAACTTTGTCCGATTTCTGGGCAAGACTCACTGAATTGGTCGTCACTATGATAGAGTCACTGTAGCTAAAATGTTAGTTCTCCTTTCTCTCCACAGATGTTACCAAATCTGCTGGTTTTTTTCCCAACAATTTCTGATTCTGATTCCCAGCATCTGCAGTTTGTTTTATTTTTGTTGTTAATTGTGGCAGAGGTTGGATTGGAAGAATTGTCCATCACCCACAGGATGGCACGGTGTCTCAGACGTTACAGCGCCAGGGACCTGGGATGATTCTCGCTTTTAAGTGACCATCTGTGTGGAGTTATATGTTTTCCCTGTGTCTGCATGGATTTCCTTTCACAATCTAAAGTTGTGTAGGCTTGGTGGATTGGCCATGGGAAATGCAGGGGTAGCAGAGTAGATCTGACTAAAGTGCTCTCTGGAGGGGTAGTGTGGACTCGATGGACCAAATGGCCTGCTTCAACAGTGAATGGATTAGAAGCAGGATATGTTTGCCGTGAATGTTATGTCAAACGACTGTTACCCCTCTCCTTATTATAGAGACCCTTGAGGATTAATAAACTCTGAATTAATTTCCATACTTGAATAAATCAGAAATATTAATCTACAAAGTTTGCAGATACAAATAGACAAATTTGCAACAAGCAACCAGCAGAGTTTCCCCTAGGTGGGGCGTACAGCCTGGGGCATACTGTGTGGCCCCCCCCTCACTTCATGGCTCTCCAGTTTTATCATCCAGCCCACAGAATGAAGACCCCCAAGTCTACAGGTTTAGAATTGTTGCAATTACCATTCACCTTCTCTTAGATATTCCCCTTTACTTCGATACAATTATCATGAAGTTCAATAGTTATAGTCCGAAACAGCACCATCTCCCCTCCCCTGCTCCCCCAGCCTCCGCTACCAAAGTGTGGGTCCCCCGGGTGGTTCCTCTTGATTCACCGTACCGTAGGGACAGGCCTGGCTATCAGTGCTCGTGGAGCCTAACTATACAAGATTCTGATTGCTTGGTAAATTAGTCAAAGCCGTGGAGGAAATGATGAGGAATGTTAGGCTCTCAATTGCACTGAGAACTTTTAAAAGGCCCAAGGCTTGAACAAGTTCCATTTGTTTGCAGAGAACGGGTCCCTGTCATACGTCATTTCTAGTGAGGGTAAGTGAGTACGAAACAGAGTTGACTTACTGTTCCTTGGTCTTCTGTGGTATAAATTATCGTGGTTGTTTGGAACGAGGTATTCTTGCATGTGTCCTGATGATGCAAAGTGAATATCTTCAGCACCATGTCTCTTTTCTTAATGACATCAGAAATTCTCAGGTTCACAATCACCACCCATTTGTTTGAAGAACAGCCACTTACTTAGCAAAGAATAACAATAAAGGGGTAACAGAGAAGTGAATATATGACTGTCAGATTCACGAGTATTAAATAAGGTACTAAGGAAAAATTTCAATGGAAAGAGTAGCAATGTACTGAAAATGCCCTTTCTAGATCTCTATTATGTCCTATAGGGCAATTTAAACAATTTGCAATTTTACCTGTTGAATGCTTCAGGAAAGATTCTCAAAATTCAGGTAAGTGTTTCGGATGACAACAATAACAATAGGAGCTGAACTAGACCATTCAACATTCAAATAGAACATACGTACTTTACAAGAACATTAGAATGAAGAGCCATACAGTCTCTGGCTCCTACTCTGGCATTCAATCAATATAGAAGTATAGAATCCCTACAGTATAGAAACAGGCCCTTCGGCCTAACAAGTCCATACCGACCCTCTGAAGAGCAACCACCCCATCCCCTCTCCTCTACATTTACCCTGACAAATGCACCTAACCTACATATCCCTGAACACTACTGGCAACTTCCCATGGCCAATTCACCTACACGTCTTTGGACTGTGGGAGGAAACCGGAGCACTCGGAGGAAACCCACGCAGTCACGGGGAGAATGTGCAAACTCCACACAGGCAGTCGCCCGAGGCTGGAATCAAACCTGGGTCCCTGGCACCGTGAGTCAGCACTGCTAACCCGAAATCGTAGCTGTTCTACCTTAACATAACTTTCCTGACCTTGGTCTATACCCTTTAATAGTCTTAACTATCAAGCACTTATTGATTTCGGGTTTTGAAAATTTCAATTAGTGTGACCCCATGGCGTTTTTTTTTGGTGGAATAGAGTTTCACCAGTTCTTTGTTTAGCAAAATGCTCCCTGATGATAAAAGCAAAATAGTGCAGATGCTGTAAATCTGAAACAAACACAGAGAACACTGGAAAAACACAGCAGGTCTTTGGAGAGAAAAACCGGGTGAGCATTTTGAGCCTAGCGTAATCATTCTATGGACTCCATTTGCTCTGGGCTCTGTTTCTCTCACCACAGATGTTGCCTGACCCACTGAGTTTCTCCAATCTTTTCTGTTTTCTCTGATAATGACAGCTTTAGCAGATTTGAAATGCAAACAATGTCTTCATATTTCTGTAATATGTCTATTAAAATAGAATTATAGGTTGTAGGTTAATGGTAATAGGGTTTAATTCGAGTCATAGAGTCGAGGTGATGTACAGCATGGAGATTGGACCGAAGAGTCTGTTATTCCAGAAAGATCCATCTAAATTTGAAGAACATCCAAAGGATGTAGGTACTGATGTAATCCTGTTCATCCAATGGTTATAATCCTCAAAAGATAAAATCACCATGGTCCTAATGACCACAGAGCTGCTCAATCGTTCGAGAGAGAGAGATGACTGGTGGTGGTTTAACCTGAGGGTCACTACGCCTCAGGCGAGGGAAGAAGTTGAAAAGGAGATTCCTTCATGGTAACCTCAGCCTGTGTGGGAATTAAATCCATGCTGTTGGCATCACTCTACATGGAGAACCAGCCAGGCGGAAGTGAGGACAGCAGATGCTGGAGTTCAGAGTCAAGATTAGAGTGGTGTTGGAAAAGCACAACAGGTCAGGCAGCATCCGAGAAGCAGGAAAATCAATGTTTTGGGCAGGACCCCTTCATCAGGGCTAACCTCAATGGAGTATACAGTTGACAAAATGTATTTATATTACTCCAGTGTCTGTACTGTAGGGATGATACATTGGTTTGTAATTCTATATAATTTTAATTCAACATTCCTCTTCCTTTAATATCCCACCCACCCTGTTACCTGTTGTATTTGCTTATTCTTTGTTACCACATGATTGTTGTGATTAGTTTACATATGACTTTTTTTAAAAATTTCAATCATTGTAAATTCAAGCTTTAGGCTGTGGAAGTGTTTGTAAAATAAAAGGCCACTATTAGTTTTTAAAATCATGCAGAAGTCATCAGTGAACCCAACTATTCAAGTGTCGAGTGTTCCTTCCACTGGGAATGCAGAGGTGACTTTCCCTATTTTCTATTAGTCAAAATAATCTTTCACCGGCAAAAATCGCAGCTATTAAAATAAATGTTTGAGTGTCGGGAAGTGATGTTTGATTTAGTTGAGGGTCAGAGGTGTCTCCTAACAAGCACAAAGATATCAGGCTGGGAATAGAAACCTGATATGGAGAGGATATGTGAAAGGGAAGGAACATGTGGAACTTGGAGTGAGGTGTCAAAAGTTTATGCAATCTGGAGCCGAAAGGAATAGTAGTAACATTTGGAAGAAATATCGTAACTGAAGCGGGGCCAAGGATACAAGCAGTCCTGTCAGACAATTCAACTTCAGAACATTAGTAGTTTATGTACTGCCATTGTTTTATGGCATTTGAGCTAACACTCTTGACTTATTGCATACTGGCTGGTGCTATTAATCTTTCAGATGTCAAATCAATTTTGTAATCTTTACCTGGGGCGATAGCTCACTTGTACCAATAGTTCAAACCCCATGTTCATTACCAGAAGAAACAGCATCAGAAATTATGTAAATGATCCTCAGAACTCCACTTTCACAAATGATTGAAAAGAGCAAGTTCTGTTTTCTAATTTGTCACTGAAATGTCATAAAAGCTTAAGTAAACAAAGTTATAAAGGTGCTGTATTAGTCAGTGCTAAGTCTTTCTGAGAATTCACTTTTACCACTTCTGTGGGTAGAAAATACACAATTAATTCATGCATGAAAATGCACATACAGATTTCACTGAATTTGCTGGGAAAAGATTTTTCTTTCTTCTGAAATATAAGTGGACTTATTTCCACCATGGTGGGACACATTGGTTGGTTGATTTTTTTTTTGCAACAAGTATCCCTTCGATTTTTGGAGCTAAACATTTGTCTGTTATTTCAGTGGTAAAAATGAGCTATCAATTTTTATACACCAATGCCTAATTTTACCTGACACTTTTCACCAAATGACATAATAAAGGAAAAGCACAAATGTAAGATTATTACAGTGGTCATCTGATCAAGTTGAGCCAAACTCAAGAAACTATCAATAAACAGGAATCAATCTGACCCAAAATTAACATCATTATAAAAAAAGTGGAACACAACTATATCCCTCCTGCTTGATTCACACCTTTCTGCAAATTTGCAAATTCAGTTTAAAGTCATAGAGTCACAGGGATGTACAGCATGGGAAGAGACTCTTCGGTCCAACCCATCCATGCCGACCAGATATCCCAAACCAATCTAGTGCCACCTGCCAGCATCCAGCCCACATCCCTCCAAACCCTTCCTATTCATATACCCATCCAGATACCTTTTAGATGTTGCAATCATACTAGCCTCCACCACTTCCTCTGGCAGCTCATTCCCTACACGCACCACCATCTGCGTGAAAACATTGCCCCCGCAGGTCCCATTTATATCTTTCCCCTCTCACTCTAAAACTATACCCTCTAGTTCTGGACTCCTCTTCCCAGGGAAAAGACTTTATCCATTTACCCTATCCATTCCCCTCATGATTTTGTAAACCTCAATGAGGTCACCCCTCAGCCTCCGACACTTCATGGAAAACAGCCCCAGCCTGTTTAGCCTCTCCCTATAGCTCAAATTCTCCAACCCTGGCAACAGCCTTGTAAATCTTTTCTGAACCCTTTCAAGTTTTACAACATCTTTCCAATAGGAAGGAGAACCGAATTGCACGCAATATTCCAAAGGTGGCCTAACGAATGTCCTGTACAGCTGCAACATGACCTCCCAACTCCTGTACTCAATACTCTGACCAAAAATGGAAAGCATACCAAACGCCTTCTTCACTATCCTATCTATCTGCGACTCCACTTTCAAGGAGCTATGAACCTGCACTCTAAGGTCTCTTTGTTCAGCAACAGTCCCCAGGGCCTCACCATTCAGTGTGTAAAATTTGCTTTCCCAAAATGTAACACCTGCATTTATCTAAATTAAACTCCATCTGCCACGCCTCAGCCCATTGGCCCATCTGATCAAGATTCCGTTGTAATCTGAGGTAACCTTCTTCGCTGTCCACTACACCTCCAATTTTGGTGTCATCTGCAACTTATTAACTATACCTCTTAAGCTCACATCCAAATCATTAATATAAATGACAAAAGGTAGAGGACCCAGCACCGATCCTTGTGGCCACGTGCAGATTATTCAGTTGAGGAGACAATGAGGCCAGATATTGGAATACACAATTGAACTGTATTTCAGGCAACAACGTTTGGGGGAGAGAGAAATAATGGATGATAACAACAGACCTAGAAGGCTTACACTTCTTGTACATGTTTCCCTCAACCTCTCAAAAAAGAGATACAGAGTATAAAGCAAACTGGAAAACATCCATTCATGAAATACTGAAGGATATCTCTAATTTTTACTGCTGCTGAGGATATGAGACCTTTTAAGCAATTATGTTCACAGGTTAAACTTTAATACTGCAATGAATCTAAGGTCTCTCTAAGCTGCATTTTTTTCAACCTTCAATTTTATGTTAAACTTTATACCTGTGCGTGTATATTTGATGTCACAGTTTATTACCTTTTGCTTTCTTACACTTACTAAACATGGCAATCGTCTCCTTAATGTTGATCTAGTGATTTATATTTTGTGGTATAGCTGCATACTAAAGAGAAGTAAAAGTCTTTGTTGTGGCTAACCAAGAGGGTTAAAAAGCAAGAAGCCGATTCAGCCCTCCTCACCTGGTTTGAAGATGGAAGGAGATGCCCACCCACATCTTGACTGATGTGTCAAGATACTAGTGAGAGAAAGCTTCCCCACATTTTCATTATTAGTGAAAGACTAATAATCAATGGTCTTATTTGTATCGTTGTTGCTGGAGTGAGTCCCACTTGAGTATAGGTTTGACAATCAACAATAGGAAATTTAATTCATTTTTCTCAACAGTTGCTAAATCTAAAGCTTTCAGCCCCCCTGGATATCTTGATAATTCAAAGTTAAAGACTTGAAAAGTACAAAATCAGGCAATAACCTGACTCCCACCAATGGAAACTTTTTCTATTTCTTTAATAATTTTGAACACTTCCATTCACTATTATATTCCCTGATTCAGAAAATCCATTCCATTTTTTTTAAAATTAGATATGATTATAGCCATGATTATATTACATTTTAGACATTTAATTATAGATATGATCATATTATAGATTGTCTGTCAGCCAAAAAGATCATATGAATGAATTAAACATACAAATAAACATTTACATTTGTATAAAATCTTTCACAAACGTTAGATGTCTCAATGTGCTTTATGGGTGTAACCCTCCTTCAGGAGGAGTGACAGTTCTCCACCTCCTGATGCTGCCTGGCCCGCTGTGTTCTTCCAGCCTCCTACTTGTCTACCTTGGATTCCAGCATCAGCAGTGATTCTTTTTGTCTCTAACTTAATGCACTCTACAGCCAATTAAGTACCTTTACTGTTGACATGGTGAATGCAGGCACAGTCACAACAGCTAAAAGACATTTGTTTGGAGTGATGGGTGAAACATGGGCAGGTGAGGCTAGTTTAGTTTGGGATTATGATCAGCATGGACTGGGTGGACCGAAGGGTCTGTTTCCATGCTGTATGACTGTCCGTAGGAAATTCAGCAGCCAATTTACTCACAGCTAACATCATTACCCAAAAAAAGAGATAATATCCAAGATAATCTACTTCTGTGATAAATATTGGTCAGGATATCAGGGACAATACCTCTGTTCTGCTTTGAGACAGCACCATAGATCACTTGCATTCAGCAGAGAAACAGATGGACCTAATGTCTCACCATGAAGAAGGCCCTCCAACCGTTTGACAGTCCCTCAATACTGCTCAGGGGTTTCAGCGCTGAATCTCAGCAGCCCAGGACTAGAGTATTACTTGAACCTAACGCTTTGCGATAATTAGAAGCAAAAGTTGGTACCAAATGGGTCATGGCCGGCACATTACAGACAATTCCCTCCACTAAACGATTTCTCTCGTCAAGGAGAAAGCTGCAATTTATCTGTACATCTGAAAGGCTGAATGACATTGAAATCTGAAGGAAGGGATGATACAATGGAAGAAAGTGAACGTATGGGAGCTCTTGTTGAGTGGAATTTAGTGGCACCACAGGACAGTACACTGACCCCTTACAGCTCTAGGTGGATCAAGTTCCTTTCTCACCAGTTCTATAGACACTTGGTCAGAAAATAATTTGATTCAGGTAGAATCGGCACAAAGCATCGAAGAACCTGTAGCATAAAGATTAAAGATGCTTAACAAGAGTAAGCCAAGAGTGTAGCAAGACAATAATAGAGGAATTCTTGACAGAAAGAGTTATGAGAAAGTGTCTAGGGATGACAGCTTTGGTTTCCGGCAATGTGAAGACAAGTATATGATTAATAATGAAAGGATATGGGCACACACAGGAATTCGACTATTCTGGACTGATTAAGCTCTGGGGCCATAACTGGAGTGATATGTCTGAACTTTGGGAAAGGTGTGATGGTCTTCAGAGGATGTGGAGGAAATTTTCCAGAATGGCTCCTGCATTGGGAGGAGTTTTGGCTTCAAAGAACAGTTTGGAAAGACTGAAGCTGTTTCGCTCGGAGGTTTGGTGGTGGTGGTAGGGGGGCGGCGGGAGCGGTGTTAGTGGAGGTGGGTAGATGAAGAAGAGTTGTTATAAAATACTGCGGATGCAGGAGATCTGAAATAATAACAGAAATTCCTCGAGAAACTCGGCAGGTCTGGCAGCATCCGTGGAGAGAGAAAGCAAGTTAATGTTCTGAATCTGGCATGACAATTCAGGAGAAGAAAAGGTGTACAAATCTGACAGTATAAAGACTAACTTTATTGGTCAGAGCATTGAGAACAGGAGTTGGGAGGTCATGTTGCGGCTGTACAGGACATTAGAGGCCACTTTTGGAATATTGTGTGCAATTCGGGTCTCCTTCCTATCGAAACGGTGTTATGAAACTTGACAGGGTTCAGAAAAGATTTACAAGGATGTTGCCAGCATTGGAGGATTAGACCTGGGCTGTTTTCCCTGAAGTGTCGGAGGCTGAGATGTGACCTTATCGAGGTTTATAAATCATGAGGGGCATGGATAGGATAAATAGTCTTTTCGCTGGGGCAGAGGAGTCCAGAACTAGAGGGGCACAGGTTTAGAGTGAGGGGGGAAAGATATTAAAGGGTCCTAAGGGGCAACCTTTTCATGCAGAGGGTGGTGCGTGTGTGAAATGAGCTGTTAGAGGAAGTGGTGGAGGCTGGTACAATTACAACATTTAAAAGGCATGTGGATGGGTATATGAATAGGAAGGGTTTGGAGGGATATGGGCCAAGTGCTGGCAAATGGGACTCGATTAGGTTAGAATACCTGGTCGGCATGTACGAGTTGTGCCTAAGGGTCTGTTTCCGTGCTGTACATCTCTATGACTCTATGACCAAGGGTTACAGATGTAAGGCAGGGCTGGAAAAAATATGCATTGTGCGAAAGGCTATTCAGGGTGAAACTCACACACTGTATAGTGGTGGAAACAGAGAAAAGCAATAAATTCAAAAAAGAATGGAGGTATGTTCGAGGAGAGAGAAGCAGGGCATTGTTGTATAGAAACTGAGCATGTGTCAAATGGCCTCTTTCTGTGCCATGAAGACTCTGGAATAGTGCAGTATCGAATCAATCCATTGAATCTGCAAGGAGCAATTCAGCCAGTCCCAATCCCATTCTCTTTCGCCTTAACCCTGTCATTTTACAGATTAAAACTGAGGGACAGTTGCACTGTCCATGGAAGGTATCACACAGATAGGCCGTCACTGTGCAGGCGAGATCCAAATCATACAAACAGACCAACAAATCCTCTGAGATCAGGAGGCTGCTGGAAGAACAGGTCTGCTGCATAACTGAAGTGAAAGAAAAATCAAACTCACTCAAGTGCCAAGCATGGAGCGCTTCCCTTTGATTTAATTGTGAAATCATGTGCAAAAGACAGGAAGGAATAGGTGATGAGGGAATTAAGAAATGGAAAACAGGGACTTAGGAAGTCACGCAAACACCACATAGCAAATCTAATTGCAGGGAATGCATGCTAGACTACTATTAAGCTAACATATGCGAGTGTGATAGCAGGTCTGCTGGACCTGTTCAGTTTATGTCTGTGGAAATGAACAGCAGAAAGCAAACACCAAAATTGTATCCTGGAATGTTAAAGCTATCAGTGGCTTTGCCAAAGGATCCGATGTTTTGGCACATCTTCCTCTCACAGAAATTAGATATCATCTCTTGAAAAGAAACACATTTCCAACGAAGGGGGCAGGAAACACAGAAACAAGGCCAGTTCAGAGAAGTACTCGCGGCAACATACAATGCCAAGAGCCAAGAGGTGACAATCCTCCTGGGAGAATCACTCATGTGGCTCAGGCATATGGAGGAGAACAGAGGGAAAGGAAATTCCCAAATAACTTATTTGTCATTGCTTCCCCACAAACATTGCCAAAGAGAATACCTCACCGTTATCATCAAATTCAGCAGTAATATCAATTAAGTGATGCAGGTGGCCATTTTGGGAGGATTGTGAGCATTTAATGGAATTTGAACAAATTCACTCAGTAGCTTAATTCCTTGAATGAAAAATATAATATGGTACACGGAGGAGAAAGTGAAGACTGCAGATGCTGGAGATCAGAGTCGAGAGTGTGGTGCTGGAAAAGCACAGCAGGTCAGGCAGCATCCGAGGAGCAGGAGAATCGACGTTTCGGGCATAAGCAATGAGGCTTGTGGGCCGGGGCTGAGAGATAAATGGGAGGGGGCTGGTGGGTATCTAAGAAAGCTATAGGTGGATGAAGGTGAGGGAGAAGGTGATAGTTCAGAGAGGGGAGTGATGGACAGGTGTGGAGGGTGGTGCCAAGTTGGAGACTTTGGACTGGGATGATTTAGGGGGAAGGGAAGTGAGGAAGTTGTTGAAATCCACATTGATCCCGTGTGGTTGCAGGGTCCCAAGGCAGAATATGAGGCATTCTTCCTCCAGGCGTCAAGTGGTCAGGGTTTGGCAGTGGAGGAGGCCCAGGACTTGCATGTCCTTGATGGAGTGGAGGGGGAGTTGAAGTGTTCAGCCACGGGGCGGTGGGGTTGGTGGGTGCAGGTGTACCAGAGATGTTCCCTGAAATGATCCGCAAGAAGGCGTCCTCTCTCCCCAGTGTAGAGCAGACCACCCCAAACTCCAGCCCCTCCTATTTATCTCTCAGCCCCCCGGCCCACAAGCCTCATTCCTGATGAAGGGCTTATGCCCGAAACGTCGATTCTTCTGCTCCTCGAATGCTGCCTGACCTGCAGTGCTTTTCCAGCACCACACTCTCGACCACCTGATATACGGCAATCTAGGGCACACAACTGCACAATAGATGGATCTCAACCAACCAAGGACAAAAAAAAGAAAGGGTGTACAGTAAGAACAATCACAACACTAAATGGATGTAGCCAACAAACTTCCTGAACATGACTAACCAACTATTAAGAGCCATTGACATTAGAGTTTAAATTTGATTTATTGTTGTCACATGTACCAAGGTACAGTGTTGTTTTGGGTACTATTCAGGCAGATTGTACCATACAAAGTGCATCAGGATTAGCAGAACAGAGTGCAGAATATAATGTTACAGCCGCAGAGAGAGAGAGAGAGATCAGAATTAATATTTCTACATAAGATAGTCACTGGTAACGTACAATTGATCAGTGTTTAATTATGTGCGTCTGTTCTTTGTGTGTGACATTAACTAAACCTAGGTGTGGTCACTCAGGAAAAAAAAGACACTAAACTGTTGGCAAGCTGCTGTAAATGTGACAGCACAACATCAAGAAATTGAAAAGCTCCTGGTTGCTCCGGTTCAACCCGTTGTGCCATCTCAGCCTATCTCCAAGGCATAAAACACAAAACGTCACCTCAGAATCCAATTCGGGACTCAGAAAACCCACCTGTCTATCCAAAGATTGGTGAGAATGTGGAACTCACTAGCTCAAGGGGGCCTGAGACAAACCGCGCAGATACATTTAAGGGAAATCCAGACAAAAAAGGAGAGGGTGACCATTACAGAGGTGAAGAGAGAAAAGATGGGAAGGGGCTGAAACAGAAATTGCTGGAAAAGCTCAGCAGGTCTGGCAGCATCTGTGATATCAGAGTTAACATTTTGAGTCAAGTGACCCTTCCTCAGAACTGATGGTAGCTAGGAAAATGTTGGTTTATGTGCAGAAGAGAGGCTGGGGGGAAGAGTATAAGGAATAAACAATAGGTGAGGATAGAGCCTAAAGAGAGAGAGCAGTTGGACAGACAAAGGAGTGGATAACCATCTGGCGAGGAGGCTGAATGACTCAGAACTCTTTTTCCATCACCTTCGCCTTGGTTATGCCTGACTCTTTGTGGGACATTCCTTGTTCCAGTCCTATTCCAGACCACACCCACAACTCTTTCTCCACCATATGGATGATATCATCAGTGCTGATTCTCTCTCTTATCTAGAAGTGGAATTATCAACTGCGTTTCCAACTTCCGCCCCGCTCTCACCTTCACCTGGTCTATCTCTGATTCCATCTTTCCCTTCCTCGATATCTTTGTTTCCATTTCTGGGGATAGGCTAGTCACCAATATCCAGCAAAAACCCACCAATGCCCAAAGTTGCCTTAACTATACATCATCACACCCTGCTTCCTGTAAAGACTCTATTCCATTCACCCAGTTCCTCCATCTCCATCGAATATGTTCTGATGATGTCAACTTCAAAAGGTAGCCACCAAAATGCCCATTGCCTTGCTCAACCAAAGATTCCCCAGTCCCATAGTTGACAGGGTCCTCAGCCAGGTCCAACCCATCTCCTGCACTTTACCCTCACCTCCTCTCTTCTCTCTCAGAACAGCGATAGGGTTTCCCTTATCCTCATGTACCATCCCATCAGCATCCACATCCAGACAGTCATCAGCTGCCATTTCTGCAACTTCCAGGGGGATGCCGCCACCAGACACATATTCCTGTCTCTCCCTGTCAATTATCCACAAAGAGTGTTCCCTCTGGGATAGCCTGGTCCACTCCACCTTCATTCTGACAAACTCCCACAGCCCGACGGCACCTTCCCTCTGAAACCGTAGAAGGCGTAACACCTGCCTGTTAACTTCCTCCCACCTCCAAGGGCCCAAACATACCTTCCAGGTGAAGCAGCACTTTACCTGCACTTCCCACAATCCAATCTACAGCGTTCGCTGCTCACAATGTGGTCTCCTCTGCCTTGGGGAAACAAAGCATAGACTGAGTCACCGCTTCAAAGAACACCCACGTTCTGCCCCTAACAGAGACCCTGAGCTTCCCGTTGCCTGCCCCTTCAACACCCCACTCTGGTCCCTGGCCAATATCTCTGTCTCAGCCTTCCTGCAGTGCTCCAATGAAGCTCAGCGCAAACCGGAAGAACAGCATCTCATGATCCGCTTGGGAACCCTCCAACCTTCTGGACTCAATACAGAGGAACCTTGATTATCCGAACAACACGGGCGGGGAGTATTTTGTTTGGTTAATTGAATCCCGGATAATTGAATGCTAGATCATCGAATGCTGGGTAATCGAACGTTTGGATAATTGAATGCTGGATAACAAGCATTGGGACCGTGCGATCTTGTTCGGATAATCCGCAATTTGGATAATTGAATGCCAGATAATCAAGGTTCCTCTGTATGGAATTGAACAATTTTACAGCATGAGATACCGTCTCCCTCATCCTTACGCCAACCCCTATACACCAGGCCTTATTATCACCTGGTCTGCTACTGCACACCACTCATCAGAAAAACACTAATAGTCTCCATTCGTAGCTATTTATTCTCCCAGGCTGATCATTATCCACTCCTTTGCCTGTCCAACTGTTTTTCTCTCTTTGGGCTCTATCTCCACCTATCATTCACCCCTCTGCCCACCTTATATTCTGCATCAAATCCCATTTGTTCCCAGCTGCCATCAGTTCTGAGGAAGGGTCACTGGACCCTAAACGTTACCTCTGATTTCCCTCTACAGTTGCTGCCAGACCTGCTGAGCTTTTCCAGCAATTTCTGGTTTTGAACTCACAACCTCCTGACATAGAGCTGAAAGTACAAGCCACACAGCCGTGGTTGCAAGATGACAAAACCTGCATCCCTAAAAAAGCCAAAAGGCACTTGTGCAGGCTGTTCAACATACCTACGGCTGCAGAATTACAGGAAATGAGTGAAAAAACTGGCAAACTTCGCGAAAGATTAGAGATTAGAAAGAAATGTGGATATTTTTCCCATTGCATCGTTGAAAATGACTGCTTTATTCATGAATGCTTTAAAAAAAAAGCAGCTGGACAAATATCTGTCTATGAAAGGAATTGAAGGTTATACAGACATATAGCTCGATGTGTATTATCTATATATGTTGATGATCAAATGCTCTCAAGATTAATATGGCACCAGTTCTGTTCCAACCATGAATATGCCACAAGTGTTTGCTGCTAGCCCACGATCCTTTTTTTTTGATTGCCTTGGGGACCTGAGAGGAATTTCACAGTGTTCCATTCGTGAGATCATTTGCTTACATCAGAAATAAAGGCATGTCAGGGGCAATCCATGACGGCAGAATTGGGACATGATTTCATAGAAGGAGAGGCTTAGTAGAGTATTAAGTATTCACAATGAAAATAAACTCCTTATGTTCCTCCCCTTTTAAGAAGATTTCAACACTAGCCCACTCCCAATGGCACTTATTTGGTGCTTGTTTCAATTTAGAAGTCTCACTGGCCATTAGAGGGAATTTCAGCATCATGTTAACAGATCAGTTAGCAAAGGGGACTTAAAGGGGGTGCTTCTCAGAGTCACATGGAAACCAGGACTTCCACTAGATGCTATTGCACATTGTTGGTTTGTTTCCAATATCCCTGGCTCACGTATCTTCATTCTGCTAACTAAATATTGACAAGGGCCTGAAAGAAAGATGAATTTGAATCCGATGTTGATATCTCTTTCTCTGTCAGTTCATTTCAAATCAGAGAAAACTCTCCCATGACTGAAAAATATTTATGTTGTCAGGCACGGCGTTTGGTGTCTTGCCTGCACGGAAATTGAGGAATTCTGGACTCACCTCAGTTTGAGCTCTCTGGGTAAGAGTCAAACCAAAGTGGAATGAGTGAGAATGTCTCTGAAACACATTGTTTAACAACAAACTGCTAAGACAATTCCAATGAGGATTCAGGAGCACGGGGCCCTGCATGTATACGTACACAAAACAATGAAAGTGCAAGGGAAGTGATTAAGAAATACAAACTTTTTAAAGGGTGTCACAGAGTGTAAAAGCAAGATCATAGAATCCTTTTAATGCAGAAGCAGGCCATTCAGCCCTTTGAGTCTACGCCAACCCTACAGAGGGCACCCACCCTATTGCCACCCAAACCCACCCCTATAGCCCTGTATTTCCCATGGTTAACCCAACTAGCCTACACATCCCTGAACACAATGGGCAATTTAGCCTGGGCAATCCAACTAACCTGCACATGAGAGGAAACTGGAGGACTCGGAGGAAACACAGGCAGACACAGGCAGAACATGCAAACTCCACACAGACATTCGCCCAAGGGTGGAATCAAATGCGGATCTCTGGTGCTGTGAGGCAGTGTTTCCTCACTGGGAGGAAACCCACATCGATGTGGGGAGCATGTGCAAACTCCATACAGATAGTCACCTGAAGTAGGAATTGAACCGGGGTCCCCGGCAGTGTGCGGCAGCAATGCTAATTGCAGATTTATCCTGCTGCTCAAAGATGCAGTGGCAAAACTTTGTGAAACACTGGCACAGTCTCAATTGCAACATTCTGTCCAGTTCTGGGATGTGTGCTCCTGGAAGGTTGTGAATACATTGGAGAAAGTGTAAGCAAGATCAGCTGAGAATATTGAGAGTCCTCAGTGTATACAGAGAGCAGCGACTGCTCTCCTTAGAGAAGATGGCTGCACAATCTGCAGGCAGTCAGTACATGTAATATTTTATAAAGAGAAAATGAGGTCTGCAGATGCTGGAGACAAATCCATGAAATTCAGCACCGCCTCCCTAACCTGCAATTTTCTTCCCGACCTCTCCGCCCCCACCCCAATCTGTCCTATCACCCTCACCTTGACCTTTTTCCACCTATCACATTTCTGACGCCCCTCCCCCAAGTCCCTCCTCCCTATCTTTTATCTTAGCCTGCTGGACAAACTTTCCTCATTCCTGAAGAAGGGCTAATGCCCGAAACGTCGATTCTCCTGTTCCCTAGATGCTGCCTGACCTGCTGCGCTTCTCCAGCAACACATTTCCATATCTAATATTTTATAAAGTCCACTTTGTAAATAGAACCAGCCTGACTCAAGACTGGGATTAAGACAGAATCTAACCGCACACCTTTAATGCATTATCTGAGCTAAGATGTCACCTTTTGTTATAAAACCTTAAGTTATCTTGAGAAGGTGACTTAAAAGAAGTTCTGGCATTTGCATAGTAATGAACTGAAACCTTCAACCCATTCTAAAAGATGAAAGACTTAACAACAATCCAGGTTTTTTCAATATATCATTTCAGTTGCATGACGCTGTAATTGTTTGCTATAAATTCTGTGTCTTATGATCTTATACTCCACAAGCACCTGATGAAATAGCAGTGCTCTGAAAGCTAGTGCTCCCAATTAAACCTGTTGGACTATAACCTGGTGTTGTGTGATTGTTAACTAACTCCTGAGAGAAGATTCAGAGGAAATTGAATAATAGTGTTCAAACTCTTGAGTGGTCAGGATAGGGTAGGTACAGTGAAACTGTATTGGTGGAAAGGTCAGGAACCCAATGATATTGACTGAAGGCGATTGTGAAAAGGACCAGAGTTGTTACGAGGAATGCACTGCCTAAGATGTTTGGTGGCGACAAATTTGAAAAAGGAACTATTTGAAAAGGAAAGAATTGGAAAATATGGAGGGGACCTGAGCTGCTACTGTGGATCGACAGAATGTGTAACAATCCTACACCAAAGGTCGGCAAAAGGCTGACTATGTCACAGATGGGAAAGACAGAGGTCTCTTTTGCTGGTAAAGAGTGAGATGGTAGAGAATAATATGAGGAGAGCCACAAAGTGACTACTGTGGGAATAGAAAGGCCATCACAACACTGCAGCTGGAGCTTTATGTGAACTTGTGATGTACACTGGGGCAATGTTTTCTTGGTATCTGGTAGTGCTATGCCCAGCTTGCAAGAGCTTGGTGTTTGCACTGCTGTTTCACCAGTTTGTCATTGATTTTTCCTGAGAGCACTGCAGAGATTACACTCATTGCCAAGTGTGCAGCTGGCTTTATTACAATCGTTTAAAATACCTGCACGATCATAACATATCCCAGCTCGGCTTCTGTCTCCATGTTATCTGCTTGGTTTGTTCTGAATCCACATCCAAGCTTAATGAATCAGACAGAGTGAGTAGGTCAATTAACCAAACTGATATACCGATGAACCTCGATTATCCAGCATTCAATTCTCCGAAAATTGGATTATCCAGCAAGATCGCAAAGTCCCGATGCTTAGCTAAACTATGTTATCCAGCATCCAATTATCCAGAATTCAATTAACTGAACAAAATACTTCCCGATCATGTTCCTCGGATAATCAAGGTTCCTCTGTAATTCAAAGCAAAACAATCAAACACATATCCCATTCCATTATGTAGCAGATATACACAAACTACTCCCAAGGATATGACCTCGGGGAAAAAGCATGGGCTTCCACAGAGGCAACTAATATTGGCACCATGGAGGCCTTACTTTGAGCGATCTCTGATGGGTAACATATTGTCTCCCTTCCCACTGAACACTGGCGAATTGAAGCTGACTGTGATATTTTCACAGGGTTTAATCTCTTCACGGGTGATCAGGAACGAAGAGTCTTTCTATCAGAGAACAAAAAAATACTGGAGATCACAGTGGGTCAGGCAGCATCCATGGAGAGAGAGTAAGCTAACTTTTCGAATCGAGACGACTCTTCATAGAGCTCACATGAAGTGTGGAGGGGGCAGCAGTGGCAGAGAGAAGTGGAGTGCTGGGGGTGAAAGGGTGTTGATAATTCAGATTAAGTAATCGGAATGTGAGAATGACAGAACAATGGTGCGTCTAACTAGCAGACTGGAAAGAACAGACAGTGTCACTGGGGTGGGGAGAGGGGAGGGGAGGCATGGTGACAGAGAATGTAACAACTATCAGTAGGTATTCAAGCTCCATGCTCTGTAGTTTGAGGCTGAAAAGGCTGGGGCTGTTCTCCCCAGAGCGCCGAAGGCCGAGGGTTGACCTTATGGAGGTTTATAAAATCATGCGGGACATGGATAGGATAAGTAGACAAGGTCTTTTCCCTGGGGTCGGGGGAGTCCAGAACTAGAGGGCATAGGATTAGGGTGAGAGGGGAAAGATTTAAAAGGGACCTATGGGGCAGCTTTTTCACACGGAGGGTGGTACGTGTATGGAATGAGCTGCCAGAGGAAGTGGTGGAGGCTGATACAATTGCAACATTTAAGAGGCATTTGGATGGGTGTATGAATAGGAAGGATTTGGAGGGATATGGGCCGGGTGCTAGCAAACGGGACTAGATTAGATTAGGATATCTGGTCAGCATGGATGAGTTGGACTGAAGGGTCTGCTTCCATTCTGTCTGCCTCGATGACTCTATGACTCTGAGTAAAACTAAAAGAGAGGGAAGGATTGGAGTGGATTTGCAATCTGAAGGTGTTGAAATCAATCCTAAGTCCTCCTTCAGAACTAAAAGCATCTCAGACCAAAGAATTACACAGGCTTGTAGTGTTAGAGGGTAGGACACTTTTTAATGCATTTTTGGGATGTGGGTGTCATTGGCAAGGACAGAATTTGTTGTCCATCCTCAAATAACCTCAAGAAGGTGTCAGTATATGTGCCTTCTTGACTACAACAGAGATACTTGCCACACACACCTTCTTGAATACAACAGAATACAACTTGACTTGAATACAACTTGCCACATCATTTCAGATGACAGCTAAGAGTCAACTATATTGTTGTTAAATGGGAGCAATTTTTATGACGGGCCAGCTAAGGATGGCATAATTCCTTCCCCTAACTGAGTGAACATAATGATCTTTAATGGCATTCCTGCAGTTACATGGCAGCCATCATTAACACAAGCTTTGCTGTTTCCCAATTTCTCTGCAATCTTCTCCAGCCCCACAGCCTTCCATGATAGCTGCTCTGATCTAAATCAGGCATCTTGAATGTTCCTGATAATAATTGCTTCACCATTGTTGGCCATGACTTCAACTGCTAAGGTTCTAAGCTCTGAAGTTCCCTCCTTAAACTTCTTTAATCTATTTCAAGATGACTACTCTATTCAAAATTTTGGTCGTCGGCCATTGTGTTTCTTCCTGTGGCCCAGTGTCAAATTTTGTTCGATTATGGTCCTGTGAAATGTTTTGTGGCATGTTATTAAAGGCGTTATACAAGTCCTTGCTCTATTTATTTAATTGACTGAATTTCAATGCCACAGGTGTTGTAGTGAGATTTGTAATCAAGCGCCAACATCATTAACCAAGGCCACTAATGCAGCAACATAACCACAGTGCTAACATACCCAAGAGTTGCAGTGAAAAAGAGAGTGAGGGTTATGGAAGGAGTTGGAGACAAAATATGGGGAAACAAAGGTGAAAGTTTTAAAATGGAGACATTGGTAGTTCAGCAGCTGATGTAGACAAATTGAACACTGACAGGAGTTGAGGAGGCTCAGAGGGGGTGGAAGTGGATGGTGAATGTGTCTGGGTGATAGAGTCCTCAAGAATTGGGATTGACACCTGAAATTAGCATTAATTGCAATGTGGTCTAAGTGATTCAAAATAGTTGCGAAGTCAATCAGGATAGACTCCTAGAAGTCTATAGCACTGAAAAAGGTCATTCGGCCTATCAAGTCTCCACTGGTCAAAAACAACCACCTAACTATTCTAATCCCATTTTCCAAAAGCATGTTTCACCTTTCCCTGAAGATACTGGAAGAAAAGACGCTTACAAATTTGAAATTGTGGAACTCAAATTAATGGATATTTATAGGAAAACGATGTTCAAAGTACAACATGTCTTCATAGATTGCCTTCCTTGGAAGTAAAATTGGGCAGTTCCTGCCTGAGGAAATTAGGACGAAATAATGTGTTTCCCTTTGAGACCTGACAGAGGACCAAGAACATCCTGCCGCTTGACCATTTGGCCAGGCAATGGTTTAGAAAGGAGGGAACAGAGAAAGCCAATGGCTGCTAAATGAGATGAGAAACGTACTCCAGGATCTGGTGAACAAGGGTGACATTAGACAATCAGACAGGGTTGCCTGTCAACTTACAAATTCTTCCAACACACTCCAAAGGCAGCTGGTGACAGCAGGAGAGATTCCTGGTCAGCCATGTGACGGAAAGAACATTGAAGCCTCCGCCAACATTATCCATAGCTCCAGGCTACAGCGTGCATGTGAACGTGCACATTCCCACAACAAATTGGACTTCCTGACAGATTGTAACACACTCCAACTGAAGAAAATGGCCAGAGGTTAAATGTTAGAGATTATAAAGATTCTCTTAGCATCCATACATACTCACCCCGTTTTCGAGTTGAAATGGAATGAGGCATGTTTGCAAGTGACATCGAAAGTGTAACAAGAATGCGCTCTTTTCTTGAAAAGGGCAAAAACTCCCAGGACACCAGGGAGTTTTAAACATTTGAGTTGAAGGGACATGTCCTGTATCACAAAAAGCATGACCAGTGCACGGAAAAGGAAGTGAGATTAATAATAAAGGAGAAAGGATAACCCCACAACCAACAGCAAAGATTGAAGGAACTTCTAATGAGAGATTAATGATCAGTAAACATAATGAAACAAATATCTCCACCAGATGGCAGGACGTTTCCAAAGGAAAGGCACATCCATGCTAGACGGGAATGCTGCAAAACCGAGAGATTCCTCTGCACTTTTCAAGATAAATCCTAGAAGCAATAAAATGAAGGGTTGAGTTCAACTTGTGGTCCTGTATGGCTTACCCAGAATGTCCTGTTAGCCCCATTTAACTGCTGGGCCGCACAGTGGCAAAGTGGTTAGCACTGCTACGTCACAACACTAGAGACCCAGGTTCAATTCCCACCTCAGGCGGCTGACTGTGTGGAGTTTGCACATTCTCCCTGTGTCTGCATGGGTTTCCTCCCACAGTCCAAAAATGTGTAGGTTAGGTGAATTGGCTATGCTAAATTGCCTGTAGTTTTAGGTGTAGGGGAATGGGTCTGGGTGGGTTGTGCTTCGGCAGGTCGGTGTGGGCTTGTTGAGCTGAAGGACCTGTTTCCACACTGTAAGTAATCTAATCTAAAACCATCATCACGAAATCCTGTTCCCAGTCTTTTTTTTTTGTGAAAGGTTACATCCAGTTTTCAACATAGTTTTAAAATACGTCTAATGTATTTGAGATTGTGCGCACTCTATGTTCAATTGTCAGGCAGGCAGTGGGTCAATTTATCAGCTGAGATCAAAAATAATTATTGCACCTCAGGGCCAGAACATCTGGGTTCAAGTGCCAACTGCCCTCAGGATTTGTCAAATTATAGCCAAGAGTCGAAGAATGTGGTGCTGGAAAAGCACAGCCGGTCAGACAGCATCCGAGGAGCAGGAGAGTCGACATTTTGAGTATAAGCCTTTCATCAGGAAGGGCTTATGCCTAAAGCCTCAATTCTCCTGTTCCTCGGGTGCTGCCTGACCGGCTGTGTTTTTCCAGCACCACACTCTTCGACTCTGATCTCTAGCATCTGCAGTCTTTCCTTCCTCCAAATTATAGCCAAGTAAGGTCGATTAATATGAATGCTTTACACCCAATACTGCAGCTCAAAACAGTCGTGGAAACTGTAGATTCAAGGAAGACTGATTGCAAGAGGCTATTTTTCATTGACCTGAACATAATACTTTTTTTCTTTTTGTTTTTGCCTGTGATATTCTTTTTTGCAAGTTAATGTGAATCAAACATTAATTTGTGCACCATATCTAACATATAATGTCAGTTCATGGGGGGTGGGGAGGGGGCAGGGACGTGGGGAAGGTGATGGCCTGGTGGCATTACTACCAATCAAACAACTGAGGTAATGTTCTCAGGACCGGTGTACAAATCAGACCATAGTGGAATAAAGAATCAGCAATTAAGAGTTTAATGATAACCATGAATCAGTTGTCAGAGGAGAAAAACCCATCTGGTTCATTAATGCCCTTTAGGAAGCAAAGTTGCTACTCTTACCTGGTCTGGCCTACATGTGAATCCTTATTGCTTTCTGGGCAATCGGGGATGAGCAATAAATGGTGGCCTTACCAGCAACACCCTTATCCCATGATTAAGTGAAAAAAATATTTGGGACCAGTGGATCAATTTTCAAACCTCTTTAACTTTTAGAATTAGCAGCATGTTTAATTTGTTGCCCATCTGCTGCCCTCAGTTCAGTTTAAACACAGTGAGTTACAGTGTGAAATAACTTCATGGAGGCTGGTATCCCAACATTAAGTTACCCTTCATTTACATGAGCACAGTCCACCAGCCAGCTCAGAGCCAGTATTAGAATGATGCTGGAAAAGCACAGCAGGTCAGGCAGCATCCGAGGAGCAGGAAAATCGACGTTTCGTGCAAAAGCCCTTCATCAGAAACGACCTCATTCCTGATGAAGGGCTTCTGTCTGAAACATTGATTTTCCTGCTCCTCGGATGCTGCCTGACCTGCTGTGCTTTTCCAGCACCCCTCTGATTTTGACTCTGATCTCCAGCATCTGCAGTGCCCACTTCTGCCTAGCTCAGAGCCAGTCCCTAGAATGAAGACACTCTCTGAATCTCTTGTTTATATATTTTTGTTATTTTATTAACCAGTACAAATTACAAACAGTTAACAATGAACAGCAGTCTACAAGAAACAGCAATTTACAGGGAAAGGGGCAGTATAGCCAGACCCCAGACCCCTCTGTATAACCATTCAGAGTGAAAGGGAGGATGAACCTCAAATCCCACATTATTATGTCAAAAAGGAAACAGTATACGCAATCACATACAGACAGTCCAATAAGCCGAACAATAAAACAGAGCATATATCACAGACACCCCTAGTAACCCAGGAAACCCCCAGTCCCTCCCACCTTCCAGCTACTCTGAGGCAACCCGCCCTTTGCCTCTTCCGACTCTCGGTCCACTCCATGTAATCCCCTTTCTTTATTTTATTAGAAACAGTACAGTTTACCAACAGCTAACATTAACAGCTGTATACAGAGAAACAGCAATTTTACAAGGGAGAGGAATGGCAAAGCCAAGCCCTAAACTCCATCGTTCAACCAGTTTTCAGGGAAATGAGGGCAAACCCCAAATCCCACTTTCCATCATCACAACACAGTAACAGGCACATATAAGTCAATCCAATTAGATAAGAAACAGTGCATAGAATACAGACCCCCATCCCCCAGCAACCCAGCAAGCCTCCCGCCCCTCCCACCTTAAGGCCACTCTAAGGCAGCCCATCACTACCCCACTTCTGGCTCTCTGTCCGTCCCATGTAATCCCCCATTTATATTTTGTTAAACAATACACAGTTTACAAAACAGTTAACATTAACAGCTATGTACAGAGATGCAGCAATTTTACAAGGGAGAGGAATGACAAAGCTAGGCCCCAAACCCTACCGTTCAACCAGTTTACAGGGAGATGAGGACAAACCTCAAATCCCAGTTCCACATATGAAAAGACAGCGACATTGACATTGTACATTAGACAATACTGTTACATCCAAAAGTGCAGACAATACAGACCCAGCAAGCCTCCCATCCCTCCCGCCTTCCAGCCACTAAGGCAGTTCACGCCTACTCCCCTTCTGGCTCTCGGTTCCCCCCATGTAATCCCCCATTTATTTATTTTTTTCCCGTAAACTGAGGAGACTCTGAATCTCCTGTTTATTTTTTTAATTTTATTAAACAAATTACAAAACAGTTTACAAAAAACATTTACAGCTGTGCACAAGAGACAGCAATTTTACAAGGGAGAGGAGCAGCAAAGCTAGGCCCCAAACCCTACCGATCAACCAGTTTACAGGGAGATGAGGACAAACCTCAAATCCCAGTTCCACATAGGACAAGACAAGTGACAACGACATTTGTACATTAGACAATACTGTTACATACAAAAGTGCAGACAATACAGACCCAGCAAGCCTCCCATCCCTCCCACCTTCTCGCCACTCTAAGGCAGCTCACACCTACTCCCCTTCTGGCTGTCGGTCTCCCCCATGTAATTCCCCATTTATATCTGTCAGCCAGGGCTCCCTGATTGGTCCAGATTAACAAACCCAGTCAAGGAGGTCATAGCCAATGAGATTCACCTAGCCGTCATTCCATACAGTAGCAGTGGGATCTTTCCAATCAAGATAACAGAATCTATTTTGTTCCACACACTCCAATATTGAATGTTTCTTGCCTCCAAAGATTCAGATATACCAGTTTTCCATCAAGTTTAATTAATACATCACGGAGTAAATCTACAATACTTGACAATCTCTCGTAAACCTGACAGATTATTACATGGATCTATGATTGATCAGGAACTATACTTCTTCAAATACCTCAGAATGCCAGGGAGTAAATGTCTAATTGCTTTAACTCTAAACAACAAAAGAGGTGGGAGATCAGAATCAGAATAGCCAAATGTTCACCTAAAAAAGGATTACACATGAAACATTGACTTCTGCACCTCCTGATGCTGCCTGGCTTGCTGTGTTCTTCCAGTCACATGATTGAATGGCAGAGTAGATTCAATGGGTTGAATGGCCTAATTTCTGCTCCTATGTCTTATGGTCTTAAAACTGAATGAGAAAGTTTAACACACATCATTCTCACTGATTAGAAACTCCTCCATTTGGTGTCACTCCATTTAGTGAAAAATAATCTCTGATTCAGCAGGGGGAAAAATGTAGGAACAGGGATCACATATTGGCTCTCAACATCAGCCTCACAGTTTCTACAGGAATCTGTCATTTAATGGCATGAGGTTCTGCCATCCATGCAGAATTTTAGTGCAATAGATTCAAAGAGCGGGGAGGTCATGTTGGAGCTGTGCAGAACTTTGGTTAGGCCACAGCTGGAGTACTGTGTGCGCTTCTGGTCACCAGGCATTGGGAAGGATATGATTGCATTGGAGGATGTGCAGAGGAGATACACCAGGATGTTGCCCAAGCCGGAGCACGTTCGCTGCGGATAGGCTCATGTTTTATAAGTCATAGAGTCCTACAATACGGAGATCAGGCCCTTTGGCCCAAACCGGTCCATGCTGACCAAAATAGGTTGTGGGGTTGGAGTAGGGTGTGTGTGTGTGTGTACACGCACGCACGCACGCGCGCAGGGGCATTCGAATAGAAGTGTATAAGATTATGAATGTCATGGGCAGGCTGAATAGAAAGCAACTGTTTCCTTAGTCGAAGGGTCAATAACAAGGTGGGGAGGGGGGGGGTTAATTTTAAGGTTCGAAACGTGTGGCACTGGAAAGGCACAGCAGGTCAGGCAAGTATCCACAGAGCAGCAGAGTCAACGTTTCGAGCATGGGCCCTTCGTCAGGAATCCTGCTCCTCGGATGCTGCCTGACCTGCTGAGCTTTTCCAGCACCACGTTTTTTGACCCTGATCTTCAGCATCTGCAGTCCTTGCTTGCTCCTTAATTCTAAGATGAACGGCAGGAGGTTTAGAGGAGATTTGAGGAAGTATCCTTTCACCCAGAGGATGATAAAGATCCAGAATGCATTGCATGAGATGGTAGTTGAGGCGGGAAACCTCACAGCCTTTCGGAAGTACTGGGATGACCATTTGAAGTGTCATAGCATTCAAGGTTTGGGCCTATTGCAGTAAAGAGATGTAGATTTGAAGGGACAGACTTAATAGAAGAAACGGCGTCTTCTGACTTGTATGATTCTATGATTAACTATTATTTTTTGGGAAGTAAATATTTAGCTATCTCAGACAGATGAGCTATGAGAGAAAAACTTGCATTTCCATAGCACCAATCGTAAAGTTAAGATCTCCCACAGTGCTCTTCAGCCAATGAAGACCTGCACTTTTGAATAATGGACAATGTTCTGGCAGTCCATTTGTGTGGAGCAAGCTCCCAAAACAGTAATATGATTCTGACTTGTCAATTGTTTTTTGAGTGACATTAGTTAAGAGATTAAGGATAAATATTGAACAGGACCCCAAGGAGATCTCCCCTGCTCTTTTATTTGAATAGGCAGTGCACTAAAACCCAAACTTTGAGTGGATTTTTAATGCAAGCCTGACTCTGCAGCCTTTTCTCCAACACTCAGTGTCCCAATTCCACTGCCTCTCTAGACTTGAGTCTTTGTCGCTGGGTTGAGGTGCAGAAAGTGAGTTAACGCCTCATTATGTGAGGGAAGATGGCAGCATCAAATACAAGCCTCAGAAAGAGAGTTGTCCGTGTTCTGTTGGTGGGTGACCTACTGCTGGAGAACGGCTCCTAGTCATTCTGGCACCGATTCCAGGATTAAAAATGAAAGGAATAACAAAACCCTAGGGAGAAACGTTAATCATCCAAAACTCCAATGAATTTGTGCAATTAATAAAATGAATGCAAAGATCTCCTGTGCTAGCTAATTATCTTAGTCAGGTCTTGAGTGGATTAAATTCAATGGTATTACCATCACTGAATCCCCCCACTGTCAACATCCTTCGGGTTACCATTGACCAGAAACTCACCTGGACTCACCACATAAACACAGTGGTGACAACAGCATGTCAAAGACTAGGGATACTGTGGCGAGTAACTCACCTCCTGACTCCCCAAAGCCTGTCCACCATCTACAAAGCACAAGTCAGGAGTGCGATGGAATACTCCCCACTTGCCTGAATGGGTGCAGCTCCAACAACACTCAAGAAGCTTGACACCATCCAGGACAAAGTAACCCGCTTGATTGGCACCACATCTACAAACATTTAATCCCTCCACCACCGGTACTCAGTAGCAGCAGTGTGTACTATCTACAGGATGCACTGTAGAAATTCACCAAAGATCCTTAGACAGCAGCTTCCAAATGCACGGCCACTTCCATCTAGAAGGACAAGGGCAGCAGGTACTTGGGAACACCACCCCCTGCAAGTTCCTGTCACCACCCTGACTTGGAAATATACCATCGTTCCTTCACAGTCATTGGGTCAAAATCTTGGAAATCCCTCCCTAATGGCATTGTGGGTCAACCCACAGCAAGTGGTCTGCAGCGATTCAAGAAGGCAGCTCACCCCCACCTTCTCCATAAGACCATAAGACCATAAGACATTGGAGTAAGGCCATTCGGCCCATCGAGTCCACTCCGCCATTCAATCATGGCTGATGGGTGTTTCAACTCCACTTACCTGCATTCTCCCCGTAGCCCTTAATTCCTTGTGACATCAAGAATTTATCAATCTCTGCCTTGAAGACATTTAGCGTCCCGGCCTCCACTGCACTCTGCGGCAATGAATTCCACAGGCCCACCACTCTCTGGATGACAAAATGTCTCCGCATTTCTGTTCTGAATTTACCCCCTCTAATTCTAAGGCTGTGTCCACGGGTTCTAGTCTCCTCCGCCATTCAACGGAAACAATTTCCCAGCGTCCACCCTTTCCAAGCCATGTATTATCTTGTAAGTTTCTATTAGATCTCCCCTTAATCTTCTAAACTCCAATGAATACAATCCCAGGATCCTCAGCCGTTCCTCGTATGTTAGACCTACCATTCCAGGGATCATCTGTGTGAATCTCCACTGGACACGCTCCAGTGCCAGTATGTCCTTCCTGAGGTGTGGGGACCAAAACTGGACACAGTACTCCAAATGGGGCCTAACCAGTGCTTTATAAAGTCTCAGTAGCACAACGGTGCTTTTATATTCCAACCCTCTTGAGATAAATGACAACATTGCATTTGCTTTCTTAATCACGGACTCAGCCTGCATGTTTACCTTCAGAGAATCCTCAACTAGCACTCCCAGATCCCTTTGTAGACAATAGACAATAGACAATAGACGCAGGAGTAGGCCATTCAGCCCTTCGAGCCTGCACCGCCATTCAATATAATCATGGCTGATCATTCCTAATCAGTATCCTGTTCCTGCCTTATCTCCATAACCCTTGATTCCACTATCTTTGAGAGCTCTATCCAACTCCTTCTTAATTGAATCCAGACAGTGGGCCTCCACTGCCCTCTGGGGCAGAGCATTCCACACAGCCACCACTCTCTGGGTGAAGAAGTTTCTCCTGAGCTCTGTCCTAAATGGTCTACCCCGTATTTTTAAGCTGTGTCCTCTGGTTCGGCACTCACCCATCAGTGGAAATATGTTTCCTACTGCCAGAGTGTCCAATCCTTTCATAATCTTATACGTCTCAATCAGATCCCCTCTCAATCTTCGAAACTCAAGGGTATACAAGCCCAGTCGCTTCAATCGTTCAGTGTAAGGTAATCCTGCCATTCCAGGAATTGACCTCGTGAACCTACGCTGCACTCCCTCAATAGCCAGACTGTCTTTTCTCAAATTTGGAGACCAGAACTGTACACAGTACTCCAGGTGTGGTCTCACCAGGGCCCTGTACTGCTGCAGAAGCACATCTTTGCTTCTATACTCAATTCCTCTTGTTATGAAGGCCAGCATGTTATTAGCCTTCTTCACTACCTGCTGTACCTGCATGCTTGCCTTCATGGACTGGTGTACACGAACACCCAGATCTCTCTGTACTGCCCCTTTACATAAATTGATTCCATTGAGGTAGTAGTCTGCCTTCCTGTTCTTGCTACCAAAGTGGATAACCATACATTTATCCACATTAAACTGCATCTGCCATGCATCTAACCACTCACCTAACTTGTCCAGGTCACCCTGTAATCTCCTAACATCCTCATCACTTTTCACCCTGCCACCCAGCTTTGTATCATCAGCAAATTTGCTAATGTTATTGCTGATACCATCTTCTATATCATTAACATATATTGTAAAAAGCTGTGGTCCCAGCACGGATCCCTGCGGTACCCTACTAGTCACTGCCTGCCATTCCGAAATGGAGCCTTTTATCACTACCCTTTTTTCCTATTAGTCAACCAATTTTCAATCCAATCTAGTACTTTGCCCCCAAAACCATGCACCCTAATTTTACTCACTAACCTCCTGTGTGGGACTTTATCAAAAGCTTTCTGAAAGTCCAGGTACACTACATCTACTGGATTTCCCTCGTCCAACTTCATAGTTACACCCTTAAAAAATTCAAGAAGATTAGTCAAGCATGATTTCCCCTTCCTAAATCCATGCTGACTCTGTCCTATCCTGTTACTACTATCCAGATGTGCAGTAATTTCATCCTTTATAATAGACTCCAGCATCTTTCCCACCACTGAGGTCAGACTAACTGGTCTATAATTTCCTGCTTTCTCTCGCCCACCTTTCTTAAAAAGTGGTCTAACATTAGCCACCCTCCAATCCTCAGGAACTGACCCCGAATCTATTGAACTCTGGAAAATAATCACCAACGTATCCACGATTTCCCGAGCCACCTCTTTCAGTACCCTGGGATGCAGACCATCAGGCCTCGGAGACTTATCAACCTTCAGACCTAACAGTCTCTCCAACACCAAATCCTGGCAAATATAAATTCTCTTAAGTTCAGGTCCTTCAGCCACTGTTACCTCAGGGAGATTGCTTGTGTCTTCCCCAGTGAACACAGATCGGAAGTACCCATTTAATTCCTCTGCCATTTCTTTGTTCCTAGTAATGTATTCCCCTGTTTCTGTCTTCAAGGGCCCAATTTTTGTCCTAACCATTTTTTTGCCTTGCACATACCTAAAAAAGCTTTTACTATCCTCCTTTATATTCTTGGCCAGTTTACCTTCGTGCCTCATTTTTCCTCTGCATATTTCCTTCTTAGTAATCCTCTGTTGCTCTTTAAAAGCTTCCCAGTCCTCCGTTTTCCCACTTATCTTTGCTATGTTATACTTTTTCTCTTTTAACTTTATATGTTTCTTTACTTCCCTCGTCAGCCACGGCCGCCCATGCCTCCTGCTGGGATCTTTCTTCTTTTTAGGAATGAACTGATCCTGCAACTTCTGCATTATACACAGAAATATCCGCCATTGTTCCTCCACAGTCATCCCTGCTAAGGTATTGCATCATTGAACTTTGGCCAGCTCCTCCCTCATAGCTCCATTATTCCCTTTATTCAACAGAAGTACTGTCACTTCCGACTGTACCCTCTCCCTCTCAAATTGCAGATTGAAGCTTATTGTATTATGGTCACTACTTCCCATGACTCCTTCACTTCGAGGTCTCTGACCAATTCTGGTTCGTTACACAATACCAGATCCAGATTGCCTTCTCCCTGGTTGGCTCCAGCACCAGCTGCTCTAAGAATCCATCTCTGAGGCACTCCACAAAGTCTCTTTCTTGAGGCCCAATACCATCCTGATTCTCCCAGTCTACCTGCATGTTAAAATCCCCCATAACAACTGTAGTGACATCTTTGCGACAGGCCAATTTCAGCTCCTGATTTAACTTACATCCGACATCCAGACTACTGTTTGGGGGCCTGTAGATGACTCCCAAGAGGGTCTTTTTACTCTTAGTATTTCGCAGCTCTATCCACACTGACTCTACATCCCCTGACTCTAGGTCCCCCCCCGCAAGGGACTGAATATCGTCCCTTACCAACAAGGCCACCCCACCCCCTCTGCCCGTCAGTCTGTCCTTACGATAACACGTGTAGCCTTGAATATTCATTTCCCAGGCCCTGTCCACTTGAAGCCACGTCTCAGTTATCCCCACAATATCGTATCTGCCAATTTCCAAAAGAGCCTCAAGCTCATCCATCTTATGTCTAATGCTTCGTGCATTCATGTATAGTATTTTTAATTTGTTACTGCTCTCACCCTTCCCATCAACCCTTATTTCACTCAACCTTACAGCATGATGCCTTTCCGAGTTTTCTGCCTCATTAATACCGTTGTCTTTCTTGACTTCTCTTGTTCTAACTTTCCCTTCAATTTCCTTTTTAAACATCCAGCTTGTCCCCTCCCCCCGCTACTTAGTTTAAATGAAGCGGTGTTGCAGTAGAAAACCTACCTGCCAGAATGCTGGTCCCTAACCTATTAAGATGCAAGCCGTCTCTCTTGTAGAATTTATGTTTACCACAAAATATACCCCAGTGATCCAAGAACTTAAATCCTTGCTTCCTGCACCAGTTCCCCAACCACACGTTCAAGTCCATTATCTCCCTGTTTCTGGCCACACTAGCCCGAGGAACTGGAAGCAAACCAGAGATAACCACCCTGGATGTCCTGCTTTTCAGCCTTCTTCCTAGTTCTCCGAAGTCTCGCTGTAGTATGTTCCTCCTCTTCTTCCCGACATCATTTGTGCCGACATGTACCACCACCTCTGGCTCTTCACCCTCATCCTTGAGGATTTCCTGCACTCTGTCCGCGATGTCTTTCACTCTAGCACCAGGAAGGCAACACACCATTCTTAAATCCCATCTGCTGCCACAAAAACCCCGGCCAGTTCCTCTCATGATGGAGTCCCCTATTACCACAGCTCTGTGCGATGTCCGACTCTTCCGCTCTGCCTCTGCGGCAACTTTTGATTGACAAACTTGGCCGCCTTGTGAACTGGCAGTGTGATTAGTCTCTGCTTCCAAAAGCTTCAACTTGTTCCTGACAGGTACTTCTCCCGGGGTCTCTTGTACCTGTCTCCTCTCCGCCTTCCTCATCGTCTGCTCTCTTCTGCTCTCTTCTGGTACGATTGGTGTAATAACATCGCTGAAGGTCTTGTCCAGAAAGATCTTGTTCTCTCGGATGAGCCTAAGGTCTTCGAGTTCTTTCATCAGCGCTGCAATATGCTCGGTCAATTGCTGAATGTGCACACATTTTCCACACATATACGAGCCAGACACACCAGAGTCATTGACCTCCCACATCAAGCACGTAGCGCACTGAACCAGCTGGGCAGTCATGTCTTCACCCTCTTCAACTGTGGTGTACTTTGGCTTTATGAATTTTCTCACCGTTTAGAAAGTAGTCCATGCTTGTATTCTTTTTTCCAAAGTGCAAGACCTCACATTTGCTCACATTGAATTCCATCAGCCATTTCCTGGACCACTCTCCCAAACTGTCTAGATCCTTCTGCAGCCTCCCCACTTCCTCAGTACTATCTGTCTGTCCACCTAACTTCGTATCATCGGCAAACTTCTCAAGGGCAAATAGGGATGGGCTATCAATGCTGGCCAGCCAGTGGCGCCCAAGTCCCACAAATGAATAAATAAAAAATTACCATTGCGTCAGAAAATTGTTGAATAAGGTAGCTCCTGTCATTAGGATATCCAATGACATTGCAGGAAGTGGGTTCAGGTTTCTGGTAGACTGTCGAAGGATTTAATTCAAAATGTGGGAATCTCAATCTGCCCTGTACACAGATCAACAAATAGCTCTGATTACCGAGATCAGTTCCTTGTACACTTCAACAGCTATTCCCAGTGACTCAATAGGTTACTTGGTGTGGCATTTATTGAGCCATATGGATCAGTCAAATCCCAGAGGAGACACCAATTGGGTAGCGGTTGGAGTACAACAACTAGACTCAAGCTCTGCAAAGGAAATAAAGCAAACATTTTATCATCCAGCACTTATAGTAGTGTACTGATATTCCTGGAATGGCGGGACTACCTTACGCTGAAAGATTGGAGGGACTGGGCTTGTATACCCTTGAGTTTAGAAGACTGAGAGGGGATCTGATTGAGACATATAAGATTATTAAAGGATTGGACACTCTGGAGGCAGGAAACATGTTTCCGCTGATGGGTGAGTCCCGAACCAGAGGACACAGCTTAAAAATACGGGGTAGACCATTTAGGACAGAGATGAGGAGAAACTTCTTCACCCAGAGAGTGGTGGCTGTGTGGAATGCTCTGCCCCAGAGGGCAGTGGAGGCCCAGTCTCTGGATTCATTTAAGAAAAGGTTGGATAGAGATCTCAAGGATAGTGGAATCAAGGGTTATGGAGATAAGGCAGGAACAGGATACTGATTAAGGATGATCAGCCATGATCATATTGAATGGTGGTGCAGGCTCGAAGGGCAGAATGGCCTATTCCTGCACCTATTGTCGATTGTCTATTATGGGAGTAAGGGTATGTCTGGTTAATCAAATATTCCGGATAATCAAGAGGTTCACATCATCACGTAAAAGTATGCACTAAATAAGAGAAGTAATGCAGGAGGTATACACATCACTGATTTATTTTCTTTAAAGGATAAATAACTTAAATAAAGTGCAACTTCTAAAGTTTACCGACAGATAGCCTTCTCACTTGTACCCTTAACTGACGACTTGCACATTGCAGTAGATCATGGAATTTGAGGAGAAATCGAATTGAAATTGAATCAGCTGTTGATATTTTGTATAGACAAGCAGGAGGCTGGAAAACACAGCAAGCCAGGCAGCATTAGGTGCTGGTGAAGTCAACATTTCGGGTGTAACCTTTCATCAGGAATGGGGGTGGGTGTAAGGGGGATATTTTGTGTCAACATGCATATTTATACAGAGGTAAATAAAGTTTAAAAAGTCTTTAACAGTTGGACAGAATAATACAGAACATTTTGCTGCATTTGAGTTAAATAATTTTTGCCAGTTTATAGAGAGTACCGGTCTATAAAGTTCATTTTAAAACAAAGTTTGCCATACAGTAATTCCTTCTCCTCAATTGTTATCCAATAATTTCTGTTCAAAAATGCAAGGGTTTATGAGTGGTAAGGACAGGGTCAGGTTCATGCAAGATATCTACTTGTACCAACCTAACGCTGGAAGACAAGGGGCGAAATTGACATTGTGATAATAAGTCACCAAATAATCTAATGGCCCTGGAGTTAAATGGGTTCAAGTGCCATCAGGCTCATGAATTTAAATCTAATTAATAAAATCTGTAATTGAAAACTCATCTCAGTAATGGTGACCCTGAACTACCATTGATTGTTGTAAGAAACCATTTACTCCCTAATACATTTGTCAGAAGGAAATATGCCATATTGTCTGCTCTGCTTGTGACATCAGACACACAGCAATGACTGAGTTGACTCTTAACTTCCTTCTGTAATGACTTGGTATGTAATTAGTTCAAAGGCAACAAATCCTGGTTTCGCCAGGGACACCCATTTCCCGTTTAAGAATAAAATAGTTATTTTTACATAAGGAATTCCACATGCCTGTACAATCCAATCTTAGCTTGAATTCTTTGACAGAGAAGGGGAGACCTTATAGATTGGGAGGAAGCAACAACCAGATTAAAAAAAAAACCATGAATATTACTTTTTGCTTAAAGGTTATGTGTTAAAAGTCACTCATAGGGTCCAGGAAAAGTCAACAGTCGTGCACCCGACAGATGGTTTTTCAAATTATTTGCTTCCCCAATTCCTTTTTTTCCCTCATCTCTTCCTGTACCAAGACAATGAAAGCCCTGTGTGTGGTTCAAACTGTTTTTTTGAAAAGCTATTAAAGCAGCAAACATTACAAAGCTGTCAATATCTGGCGAGCAATTCCCTCATACATCCGCGTACACATTCGCACAAATGTTATACAGTCCTGCACCGTGCAAGTTTACATAGAGGATCTGGGCAGTCAGGTCTTCCTTAAATATTACATTTGTGGTAATTGTGAAAACTTTTAGATGTTTCCCTATAGAAATTGTAATTATACAACTTATTTGGAACAGATCGGAGCATTTTTTAATCAACTATAATTATGTTGCTTTTCAAAACCTAATTACGCCTTAATTTCCACCTTTTTTGTCTGTTTTTCCCTTTTTTTTGGAGCAGTCTTTGTGACATGTGTAACATAATATTGCTGTGCTATATTTCTGTAAATGGCAGAACAAGTAGCAGGTATTAATCATTACTAATCGGATATTGAAGTAGCAATGCTTAGCCTAGTGTTTACATTGACATGTAGAAAGGTCTTGCTTTGGTTTTAAATAATCCTGCTGCAGGTACATTCAGTTTAAGCCAAGGTATTTTGTTAGACAGTTGACTATGAATCCTACAGGTCAGCTGCTATCCTGTGGAATGTGCACTGCCACTGTTGTCTGAGGAATCGATTAGGCTGGTAATGCAGACTTTACCTCTCTCCAACTTGCTCTACCCTTATCCAAACCACAGCAACTCACTCTACCTCATACACCCTTCAAGACAAAAGACTGAAGTGTTCACAAAGAAAAAGTACCCAACAGTGGGCTGTTCCTGTGCAAAGATCACACAGTGAAATGATTTCCAGCAGGCAAAATACAACACCAACTTAGACTAAAGTTTCATTTTAATGAGTAAAATATGCCCAAGCGCAATTCACATCATTAGATAATCGTGCACTGGCTGTCATCTCTCATTGTGCACCGATTCGGGATTTTTCAAAGCATTGTCATTTTGTCAATGCACTTTTAATAAGAATGCCTTGGATACCAGTTGTGCAATAATGGAATATTGTCCGTTATTCATTAGCCAGTGCTCCTCTTCATTCATTCCCATTGTGATACGATGCTTTGGGCCGTACAACAACGTGGTTTGAATTAATACAAACCGTATGCTCCACCAAACAAAAATCAGGAAACTCATCAGCCGAGTATATAACACTAGGTAAAAAAAATTAAAAACTCCTATATTGGTTCAAGTATTTTATTCCTGGCCTGCCATCACTGTCTTATTCTGCAGTTTTATGCAAAAGCTTTTCTGCGTGATGTCAAGTACCATAGCCATCTTTTCCTGTTCATTCATCTCTTTTGAAACACCATCACAAGAAGGTTGAACATCTTGATGGACTTCTGACAATCTCCCAACGCTGTTACATGGATTCAAAGAATGGTTACAGCACAGACCATTCTTTCTGTGCAAGAGCAATTCCACAAGTCCCATTTACGATCTTCTGTCGAGATATTTCTCAAATTCCCTTGTAAAATGCACAACTATTTAAGGGAGGTGGTGACAATAGTGGTGTCGCAGTAATCCAGAGGCCCAGCCTCATGGTCTGGGGACTGAGTACAAATCCTACCACTGCCAATAGTGGACTTTGAATTCACTGACTAAATTTAGAATGTAAAGCTGGTTTTAGTAATGGAGAGCACGTCCACTATCATCAATTGTTGTGAAAGCCTATTAGGTTCATTAATCTCTTTGAGGAAAGGAGACTCCAGACCTTACCTGGCCTAAAGATAATTGCAGACCTACAGCAATGTGGCTAACACTTCATAGTATTGGAAGGAGGCCATTCAGTTCAAGGATGGCACTGTGACTCAGTGGTTAGCACTGTTGCCTCGCAGTATCAAGGACCCAGGTTTGATTCCAGCCTCGGGTGACTGTCTGTGTGGAGTTTGCACATTCTTCCCCGTGTCTGCATGGGTTTGCTCCGGTTTCCTCTCACAGTCCAAAGATATGCAGGTTATGTGTATTAGCCATGGGATATGCAGATTTACAAGGATAGGGTGGGGGGATTGGGCTGGATGCTTTTCGGAGAGGTAGTATGGACTCGATGGACCAAATGGCCTGCTTCCATACTGTAGGGATTCTATGTTGTTCAGTCTATCATGCCTTTACCATCCTACAAACAAGGAACAAGAGCCAGCCTCTCAGTCCTTTGAGCTTGCTCCACCATTCAATTAGACCGCGGCTGACCTGATTTTAACCGCAACTCGACATTCCTGATATCCCCAATAATCTTTCATCCCCTTGCTCATCAAAAATCTTCCCACCTCTGAATTAAAAATATGCAGCTTTATGAAAAAAAGACCTTCCACATGTCACTTTTGGCCATTTTACTACTTACCCTGAATTGGTGTTCTCTGTTTCTTTGTCCTTCTACCAATGGGACAACCACTGTCCTCATGGCTTTGAACACCTCTTCCATGCCTCTTGTGTAGCTGGACAAGCTGCCCAAAATGACCGATTTATAATGAACTTCGATGAAATAGCCTGTAAATTAAAGCATGCTGGGAAATGGAAGCCAGCCTTGACTGAGGTGACTGTGTCCACCCAGACAGGCCCCATTTGCCCACAGATAGTGCGCAAACAAACCTGACAGCTACACACACTGCAATACACACCTGAAATTGGACTTGAATGGGACAATGGAATGTCATCCTCGGGACAATCAGGAACATCGGGTCATCCACCAGACACGGAGGTGCCTCGCACCCTTATTTGGAGAAGGTTACGTGCGCCCAGCGCCTACCATAATGGACACCAAAGGGCCACCCTGCCATCAATATGTCAACCCCTGGTTGGGTCTGATCGATCCGGGCAATTGAACCTGATCTTTCCCATTGGCAGATCCTCAAGGCCCTCCCAAAAGGGCGTGAAGACTTTGAAGGATAAGAATCTCTGCAAAAGCCCTGTTCTAAGAAGTACATCAAGAATAATTACAAAAGAAAAGACACGCATGCGACCCTTGGGAGGAGACCAGGCCTAGTGGTGCCCGGCCAAGTTCGAGTGTGGTAGCATATGGTCATACAAACTTAAATTAAAACATAAGATAGTTTGTAGTATTTATCATTAGTTTATAGCATACTTTATTGTTCTAATACTAACTATGTCAAATAAACAAGTATGATTGTGTATCATTATTAGGAATTCACTCAGTTTTTTTATGGAGTATAAGAATTTAAACACACTGTGTGGTAGGCACAACACCTGTCTCTGCGGAGAACATATAGGAACAGAATGACAGGCAGGAGGCTGGAAGAGCACAGCAAGCCAGGCAGCATCAGGAGGTGGAGGCATCAACGGTTTGGGTATTAACCCTTCTTCAGGGTTTACATCCGAGACATCGCAGTCTCCACCTCCTGATGCTGCCTTGTTTGCTGTGTTCTTCCAGCCTCCTGCCTGTCTACTTTGGATTCCAGCATCTGCAGCTTTTTTTGGTTTCTATAGGAACAGAATGAAGCCATTTGGCCCATTGCAGCTGACCCATCATTCAATCATGGCTGATATGTTTCTCAACTCCATTGTCCTTTTTTCTCCCAATAATCCTTGATCTTCTTATGAACCAAAAACTTATCTCTGTCTTAAGGATACTTAATTATTGACCTCCACAGCCTACTGCCTCAATAAGTTCCACAGATTCCACATTCCCTCTGTCCAGGGCTCTCAGTATTCTACAATGGGATGCCACTTCTCAACTATCAAAATTCCATCGACTATGGACCCAAAGTCCTCAACCACTCCTCATACAACAGGCCCTTCATCCCCAGGATCATTCTTGAAAACCTTCTCTGGAATCTGTCCAATGCCCGCACATTCTTCCTTAGATACAGGAAGATACAAAGCTGTGCATAATATTCCAAATGAACTCTGCCCAGAGCCTTACACAGCCTCAGCAGTATCCCTCTATTCTTGCAGTCCAGCCCTCTTGAAATAAACGCTAACATAGCATTTGCCTTCCTAACTGCATGTTAACCTTAAGAGAATCCTGAACTAGGACTCCCTTTGTCCTTCAGATTTCCGAAGCTTTTCCTCATTTGGAAAATAGTCTATGCCTCTCACTTTCCTACCAAAGTGCATAAACTCACATTTTCCCACATTGCATTCTGTCTGCCGCATCTTTGCCCACTCGCATAGCATCCCCAAATCCCGGGCACAAGACTGCAGTCGAGGTCAAACCAGTCTGTTATGAATATAAATATTTGCCATAACATTTGGCATTTGTACCCACATACATCTATTTATATAGCTTGAGGTTAAGTTTTCAAATTGGATTCCCCCTCTATCCCAAGAAGATGAGCACGTTATTCCTTGTAGCAATTCCTCAGTTTGGAAAAATGCCGAGGAGAGTGCAGTGGAATGGTAGGAGTGAAACAAGTTCTTACCAACTATTCTGTCTGGCTTCCAACTCACTATGCTGTTGTATCCTGCAAAAACAGTGAACACTAAAAGTGAAAATCCAATACTTCACATTAGTTCAGAAAATTCCAGTTCTCATTTCTTTCATTTCTTATGAAACTCCAGGAGTTTTTCAAATTGACATGGTTGATGTTTCAGGTGCACAAATACAGTCACTCCATTATATTACATGTGCCTGCGATATTTTGATGGCCATGAACTACGGGTTGCAACACTATCACAACTCAGTCTATGCCCACTCAGTAATTCTGGGCATTTAGTGTCTGACAACAAATCAAGGAGTTTCCTGGTTCAAATTCAAGTGCTTCCTATGAAGGACTCTTTTGACGAATTGGTAATGTCCCTGCTTCTGAGCCAGAAGGTGCAGAATCAAGTCCCATTTGTGCCAGGGGTATGCCTAAACAGGTTGATTGAAATAACTACACCTACTTAGTAGGGTCTTGTAGTGAGTAGCAATGGCCATACCTGTGGTCCAGAAAGTTCAAGTCCTGCCTGCTTCAGAGATGTGTCATAACATATCTAAACAGGTTGACAAAAAATATCTATATCCACTTGGTGTTTATGGAACTGTGAAGTTAGGTAGCTCTTAATTGATTGTGCCATCAAACAGTGGTCATCAGTGTGAACAGGATGGTAAATCAAATGGCCTCCAATTTGTGTCCAATTCCAGTCTAGAAGTGGGAGACAAAGGGACGTTAAAACTATCCCACATAAAGTGCTCAATTTTGTAGTTTAACACAAACTCATGATGTGACTCCAGGACAATGGTTCTCAAGGCTTGCTGGGGATGGCTCCTGCAGGTGGTCTGTGGGCTGGTCCAAATCACAAGCCTCAACTCGCACAGTGTCATGGCTGAGGCATGATGGGAAAATAAGCCAGCACCCTCACCCTCATCCTTATCTCTTCCTTGATGCCACGCAGGCCAGGCCAGACACTCTTTGCATTGCCATAAGCCTGAGAAATGACAATGCAGGTTAGCAAGCCAGATCTACGTTACTGTTACAGTAGACAACCCATTCTCAGCACCATGGGACTGAAAACAAAGAAGGAAGAACCAAATTAACTTGGTGCCTCACATCAGATTAAAACTTTCCACTGAGACATTAGGTATCACCTCAACATTGCTCTATCAAAAATAGCAGCTCCTTCCCAAGACATGGGAAAAAACAAAGGACTGTGGATACTGGAAATCTGAAATACAAACAGAAACGTCTTCAAAAGAAGGGTCACTGGACATGAAGCATTGACCCAGCTTTCTCTCTACGGATGCTACCAGACTTGCTGAGTTTCTCCAGCTATTTATCTCCTTCCCATTAATTCTTAGAATCCCTACAGTGTGGAAACAGGCTATTTAGACCAACAAGTCCACACAGACTTTCCAAAGAGTAACCCACCCAGACCCATTCCCCTACTATTCTACATTTACCCCTAACCTACACATGCCTGAATATTATGGGCAATTTAACATGGCTAATTCACCTAACCTGCACATCTTTGGATTGTGGGAGGAAACTAGGACACCTGGAGGAATCCTACATAGACATGGGGAGGATGCGCAAACTCCACACAGTCACCCAAGGCTGGAATCGAACCCAGGCCTTGGGTGCTGTGAGGCAGCAGTGCCAACCACTGAGCCACCCTCAAATGAGTTTCTTTACATGGTGAGCTGAAAATGTGTTACTGGAACAGCGCAGCAGGTCAGGCAGCATCCAGGGAACAAGAGAATCGACGTTTACATGGTGTCAGGTAGAAGTGCGTGAGGTTAATCGATCAATGGTTTCTGATGTACTTTACCCTGCCTGAGCGGTGGTCCACAGACAAAAGTTTGCAGAACTTCTGGACAGGAATTGAATCACTAATCAGTGCAGATTATCCTGTCTGTGCCAAATTTAAAATATGGGAATCGATAAAGTGGGATCTGGAAAGGAGATGAAAAATAAGCTTGGCAAGTATCTGCAGTGCTATATAACAAGCCATCACTGAAAGGGATTGCAATGCCTTGGCCCAGAATGAAAGGAGGGGACCTGTAGACAGAGGTATGAAATCAGCAAACAAATCCCAGAGTAGAACTTAATTGCTGCTTCATTTGGTCATTGCTGGAGTTATAGTGGTGCTTCAAGGGTTGCTAATGAAAAAGGGCTGCTCTATAGTTGGCTCAACAAGCATCTCAGCCGGGCCTGCAGGGGCTGACCGGACCTCCCAGTCACCACCCATTTTCATTCCCCTTCCCACTCCTTTTCTGACATGACCATCCTTGATCTCCTCCATTGCCACAATGAACCAAACTGCAAATTGGAGGAACAATACCTCATCTTCTGCCTGGGCAGCCTACAGCCTGGAGGATTCAACATTGAGCTCTCCAATTTCAAATAACCTCCCTTCCCATTCCCTGACTCCCTTCCCAGCCCCTCACCCTCCCTCCCACTGCTTCCTGTCACCAACCGGATTTGTTCCTCCCATTGACCAATCAGGTTGTACCCTCTACCTGTCTTCACCTATCCCCACTTCACCACCCTGCCCCACCATCCCCTTTATCTGCACCTCCACTCACACTCAGCCCCAGTCCTGAAGAAGGGCTACACCTGAAATGTTGACATCTCCACCTCCTGACTTGCTGCCTGGCTTGCTGTGTTCTTCCAGCCTCCTGCTTGTCTACTATAATATCAATAGCAATACCTCCATCTCACTTCAATGGGTCACTCACTCAGTGATACCAACCCACAACTCAAAATCACAGCATGATCACCAAGGAGGTATCCAGTCTATAGGTGACCATTGTTGTCCCGATGTTATGTATACCTTATGCTGCAGAGTGGGCACTATTTGAAAGATCCCCCCACATAATTTACTGCAGCACGGTGGCTCAGTGATTAGCACTGCTGCCTCACAGCACCAGGGTCCTATGTTCGATTCCTGCCTCGCGACTGTCTGTGTGGAGTTAGCACATTCTCCCCGTGTCTGCGTGGATTTCCTGCGGGTGCTCCGGTTTCCTCCCACAGTCACAAAGATGTGCAGGTCAAGTGAATTGGCCATGCTAAATTGCCCATAGTGTTAGGTGCGTTAGTCAGAGGGAAATGGGTGGGTTACTCTTCGGAGGATCGGTGTGGACTGGTTGGGCCGAAGGGCCTGTTTCTACACTGTAGGTAATCTAATCTAATCTAATCCTCAGTGGACTCCAATTCAACAATGATGGCCCACTCAGCCTGTTTTCTGCCCCTGGGGCAGGACTTCCCAAGGGCTTGTGAGATCCAGAGTGCAGGATATGATTCCTTTCTTTTTCCTTACCTCTGCCATTGCTGCACCTCATCATCAAGGTATAGGGGCAGCTTGAACATGTTGACACCATTCTCAATAGTTAGTTCGAGTTTCTTCAGTCAGTAAATCACTTCTGCCTTGAGTCAAGTAAAAGCTTCACAGTGTCTCTGAAGAATGGTGTTAGTCCTCCCCGGAATATTGACCATTTGAGAGTTCAGAGGATAGGAACTGACGGTGAAATGAATTTGAACAATATGAGTACAGTGGCATATAGTTCTACCAAAATGGTACAGTGATACAGTCCATATCTCTGAACCATGAGGTTCAAGTCCCACTTCCTCCAGAGGTGTATCATAACATTTCTGAAAGGTGATAACAAAATATTTAGAATGGCTCAAATTGGTGAGGCCCCTTTTGGAATTCCGTGTTCAATTCTGGTCTCCTTGCTATAGGAAAAATGTTCTTAAACTTGAAAGGGTCAGAAAAGGTTTACAAGGATGTTGCCAGGGTTGAAAGGTTTGGGCTACACGGAGAGGCTGGATAGGCTGAGGCTGTTTTCCCTGGAGCGTCAGAGGTTGAAGGGTGACCTTATAGAGGTTTATAAAATCATGAGGGGCATGTGTAGGGTCAATAGACAAGCTCTTTTCCCTGAGATAGAGGAGTCCAGAACTAGAAGGCATAGGTTTAAGGTGAGAGAGGCAAGATTTAAAAGGGACTTGAGGGGCAACTTTTTTCATGCAGAGGGTGGTGTGTGTATAGAATGAGCTGCCAGAGGAAGTGGTGGATGTTGGTACAATTATAATATTTAAAAGGCATTTGGATGGGTACATGAATAGGAAGGGTTTAGAACAATATGAGTCAAATGGTGGCAAATGGGACTGAATTAATTTAAGATATCTGGTCAGCATGGCTGAAGGGTCTGTTTCAGTGCTGTATATCTCGATGATTCTATGACACTTAGATGCCCTCAAGAGTCACTCAGTTCAAGGGCAATTAGGCATGGACGACAAATGCTAGCTTTGAGAATGATGTCCATATTCCCCAACAGAACATTAATTTTAACAGAGGCTCCGTGAGGCTAAATGGCCTCATCCTGTTCCTGTGTTCACTGAAGATTGCCATTGGAATACATTAAGCATTAACTCATTCATACCTGTAGCAATAGGAACTTCTAACCTGGAATCTTTTCCGTGTCACTTTCCTTTAAGATCAGCAGCCTTTTGAAAAGAACATAAATTGACATATCTTCCTTTCAAACTGTTAGCCAGATTGGTGCAGAGTGAGCAGTAAAGAAAACAAATTATGAAAGATTTGCAATAAATCTATTAAAATAGCTCTTAGCCATTAACATTTTTCAATAAGTAAGTCGAATGTTGGATTAGGTTGTGCGGTAATTCACAATTCTGATTAGTTATAAACTGGGAAAGGAGCCATAATAAACATACTTAGCCACTTTTTTCAGAAATTTGTGGATTTATATTTGCAAAAGCCAATAACCTACAAGTATTCATAACTTGAGCACAAAGTGCTTATCAGGATTTAATAGTTGGCTAAGTTGGTATTAAAAATGTCACAATCATTTGGATGAGTAAAACTTCAGAGAAATGCACAGCTTTACATTAATGAATTACCAATTAGTAATTGCCTTTATCATTTTTACAATTTATAGTTCACAGGGTTAATGCATTGACTTCCCAATCTAACCTTCAATCCCTTAATTACCCTTAAGAGGGTGATGGAGAGCTGCTTTCTTGAACAGCTACAGTCTGTTGACTGCTGCTGCACACCGTCCACCTCTTCTCCCTCATCCACCATCCGGACATGCCGTGGTGTGCCCATTTGCCACCGGGCTGTGGAGATCCCCAGTGGAGGGCTCTCTACGTAGGAGTCCTCCCCCTTTCTCTCGGGGATCTGGGTTGGAGGGTGCTGCACGCAGCCGTCCCCTGCAACTGCAGATTGTGGTGGTTCACGGACTCCTAGCCCAACTGCTTGTTCTGTGGTGCTGTGAAGTCCATGAACCATGTATATATTGGGTGTGGGCATTTTCACTCCCTTGTTGATTTTCTCAAAAACCTCCTCCTCTGCTTTTGGTTGCACTTCAGTCCCACGCTCCTGATCTTCGGGCACCCGGTACGGAGGAGGGAGGGCAGGTCTGAAGACCTCCTCGTGGGTCTGCTCCTGGGCCTGGCCAAACTGGCCATAAACAGGTCCAGGCAGCGGGCCGTGGAGGGGGTCGTTAGGGCCGACTGCCTGCCCCCCTTCCGCGGTTACGTTAGAGCCCGGGTGTCTCTGGAAAATGAACACGCGATGGCCACTAACACCCTGGAGTTGTTCAGGGAGAGGTGGGCACCGCAGGGGGTGGAGTGCATTATTTCCCCCTCCAACTCTATTTTGATTTAATCCCTGCCCTCCCCTTCACTGTTTGATCACACAGCATTGCCCTTTGATGTGAAGGGCACTGCTTGTCACAGGCCACTCGGGTGTTTCCTTTCTTCCTGGTGGTGGAAACTGAATAATGATTCTTGCACCTTGTGTCTTTCACTGTGTCTCACACCTGCACACACACAATATGGGTGCGGGGGGAATAAAAAATCAATCGCATTGCTGTAGATTTGGAGGTGCGAAAGAAAAAAAATAAGCAAAAAAAAAACAGCTGCAGTCCATTTGGTATAAATAAACCTACAATGCCTTGAGAAAGGGAGTTCCAAGATTTTGACCCAGTGACACTGAATGAACAGCAATATGTTTTCAAGTCAGAATGGTGAGTGGCTTGGATTGGAACTTACAAATGGCATTGCTCCTGTGTTCTCCTTCTAGATGGTGATGGTCATGGATTTGGAAGGTGCTGTCTAAGGAGGTCTGGTGAATTTCTGTGGTACATCTTGCAGATGGTACGCACTACTGCTACTGAGCATCGATGGTAGCGGGAGTGAATGTTTTTGGATGTGATGTCAACCAGGTCCTTTGTCCTGTAGCCTGTCACACTGAGCTGCATTTACTCAGGGAATTGGAGAGTTTTCCATCACATTCCTGGCTTGTGCCTTATAGAAGATGGTCAGGCTTTGGAGAGACTAGTGGTGGGTTACTTACTGCAGAATTCCTGTTTTTGTCACCACCATATTTATAAGGGTAGTCTGTCCAGTTCCTGGTTCCTGGTCAATGGCAATCTCCGGGATGTGGATAATGGGGGATTCAGCAATGGTAATGCCATTGAAAGTCAAGGGGGAATGTGGTTAGCTTATATCTTGTAGGAGATGGTCAGCACTTGGCATTAGTGTGGTGCAAATGCTACTTGCTACTTATGAATTGAAGCCTGGATGTTATCCAGGTCTTGCAATACATGGATATGGTGACTGAGATCAGATTCCAAATGCATTCCAGGTACTCTGCTTTAAATCTCCATCATCACTGGTAAAGTCATAATTTTTTGTTTTTGCTATGCCACCTAATTTCATTTGACAGCATGTCATGGATAAGCTGGAATTCCTTTGTTGGATCATTGATTATACTAAAGCCAATATGGTAGATTCCTTACTGAACCTGTTCCTCCACTCTTCTGACCCCACCTAAGAACGAACCTGATAATCACACACTTGGTGTCCTATGTAACTCTAGCTTCATATTTCACATCTAATCCCATATCAACTGAATTTTAATATTCTGATAGTTAGATAGTTAGAAAGATTGCGAGTGTCTTTTGAGACCTTGACGATATCACCAAGCCAAAGGGAATTCTTTCTAAGTGCAGTCACTGTTGTAATGCAAGAAAAATGGTGGCCAATCCGAATACAGCAAGATCACATATAGAACAATTACAGTTGACTGTACATGGTAACATATGGAGAGTCAGTTAGGGGCCTAATATGGATACCAGTGGTAGACAGGGGCTAAGCCATGGGATAACCCAGTAAGTTAACCCTGATGGGTATGTAGTCAGCCTAGTTGGGGCGTGCTTTCCACTTGTGTAGCCTGTGCTGAATGGAGGGATTGGTCAATGGCTTGAGCTGTTGGTGCAGAAAGACCTATGTCTGTTTTTTAAATTGATCCAACTCCTTGCCCTCACCAAAGCCTACCTGACTGGTGCCTAGTGATTTCCTACACCCCCACCTCTCTGCCTCACCCATTGATCCTCCAGGCTCCAGCCTGGGTGTCTTGCAGTACTGGAAGTGGCCACTGCTTCCCCTGTGGTGCTGCTAGCAGTGGGAGAGCTGACAGTTTCTGATTGGCTTTGGGAAGTGTGGCTCAGTACCTGCCTACACAAACAACTTATCCCGCACGGACTCAAAACTATATTCAGACCTTCACAATTTGGATCTGACCAGGACATCTCCAGCATCTGCAGTCCTCACTTTCTCCCAGTTTCTGATTGGCTGGCAGCTTTCAGAGGCAGGAAATTTGCTCAAAGGTACTGAGGACCTCGTTGCCTAGCAGGGCAAGGGCCTGAATTAGAGCTGGCAGGTTTGGCCCTCCAAACTGGTGATGGTCTCACTCTACTGTGACCATTCCATTCCACTTGAAAGGTGAGAATAGGTGCAAATAGCTTATCGAAAACAAGAGTCTGAAAATATATAAGGAAGATAAAAGCACTTTATCTATTGTTGGGTTTAGCACAAGTGGATCATAAGAAAAGATTGCCACCAGGAGCCATCTATAAATGACCCAGTTACTTATAAAGTCATAATTTTCTTCATACAACATAACTAGTTACAGCCATTCACCCAATAGAACATGTTAGAAAACTATCAGAATTCAACCGGAGTTGTTGGGATTCCTCAAAAAGGTCTCCAAAGACTCTCCTTTGATCTTGACCAAGGTTAACTGATTATATTTCACTTAATAATCTGCTAGAGTAAACTTGTACCATAGCACAAAATGGTGGGAAAGCAGTTACTTTGAAAAAAATCCACTACAGTATTTTTGCAAGGATTGAGAGGAACCATTGAAAGCTTCCAATAACAATTTATAAAGTTTATGGAACAAAAGATCTGTTTTATTAGAAATGATGTCATGCTGACAATGTAGACCCTGTTTGTAATATAGAACTGAACTCTCTAGAAGTAATTTTCTGTTCGCACGGTTGCTGGTATCTATATATGCAATTGTATGCATCACTAATGGACAATCCATATGCTATGCAATTTTAATATTTTACTTATGAAAATATTATGATTTAGAAACCCAGATGAAGGGCCTAGGTCCACAACCTGAATAAAAACTGAGGCTGAAAGAGGTTAAGCAGAAAATAGGAAACAACAGATTACTTTCCACTCTAGGGATATGTTTTAGATTGATTAGCTCCCCTGTTACTCACCACAAAACGATTCTCTAATTTTAAAACTTCAACTGGGGTCCAATAGCAGTGAACAGTCAACTAACGCAGTGAGAAGCCTATTCTGGTTCAAATCGTCTGCCTTGTGTTCTCCTGAAGCATTAGTGATGAGGCCAGATTCTTGAAAGTGACCACCCAGCTACTGAGCAGGCCCTGGTGCACCAGATAGGCTTTGACTATCATATCATAGATAGGCCTTTCAGCCCATTGCGCCTGCTCTGCTTTTCAACGGAGCCATGGCTGATCAGATTCCTCATGTCAACTCTCCCATTAACCCTTGATTCTCTTACTGACTAAAACCCTGCCTATTTCAACCTTGAATATGCTTAATCACTGAGCCTCCACAGGCGTGAATGGTAAAGAATTCTACAGTTTCATTCCCCTCTGAGGGAAGAAATTCCTCCTCATCTCTGTCTTCAATGTGTGACTCCTTATTCAGAGATGATGCCCTCTGGTCCTAGACTCTGAGTCTCTGTGTATTTTTCCGCCTCATGACCCTTTCAATATGGGAACATCTCAGTGTCGGAACTTCTTGATCTTGTGATTAACCAAAGTAAGGGCTTGAGCTGATGGGAAAGACTTTCTATCATCTGTCAATAGTGTTAGCGATTTAATAATAAATTTAAAAGGTGGGACATCATTATCAGAGATAATAGTGCACTGAACACTTCACAAAGTCGCAATAAATCTATTGGAGATGCTGCCTATCTAAAACAAATGGATCAAACTTGGATTAAAATATGAAAGAGAAGGTAATCAGATGTGCTTCTAATAGATTTATTTCATAACATAACCAAGTTATTTCTGTCACAAATGTTAGTCCTATTTTGTACTTGTACAAATTCTAAATCTTTAGCAATCCGGGCTGTGCCACAATGAAGCAATTCTGGACGAGAACATCTATGAACTTATCAAATGGCCCCACATTTTCTGGAAACACGTTGAATGTGATGGGTCTGTAAGCTGTTTAAGAACGATCATGACATAGTAATTCTTATATGCTTTTGATGTGGTGTGCACGTCACTATGTTGGTGACTGTCCTGTGGAGACTTGCTTGTTCCTCAACCTGAAACCACTTCTTATTCCCCAGTTGGTGAGGCCTTGTTCACATTCAGGGTGGATGCTGACAAACAATGCCATTATCATTGAATAGCGGTAACGCCCTGCGGCAGTTTACAATAGAACATTTAGAACAATTGAGACAAATAGCTCGGGCATTGTACATCAGAAAACCCAATGTCTTTTGGTGAAGTGTGTGGGATTTTGCGGAGGGGTTTTTTGGCTGGATCTCACCAAAGTCACCGCATTAACTGCCCTGCCCTACGACATCCCTCACATGTGATTTGATCTTATCTTCCATCTTACCATGGATAGCTCACCATTCACCAGATAACCTCGAAAGACCACAGCTGAAAAATGTGTTGGTGGAAAAGCGCAACATGTCAGGCAGCATCCAAGGAGCAGGAGAATCGATGTTTCAGGCATAAGCCCTTCTTCAGGAATGAGTTCTTATCTCAGTCCCAACCCTCAGACTCAGCACTGCCTTCTTGAAAGCTCGTTCCTGAAGAAGGGCTTATGCCTGAAACGTCGATTTTCCTGCTCCTTGGATGCTGCCTGACCTGCTGCGCTTTTCCAGCAACACATTTTTCAGCTCTGATCTCCAGCATCTGCAGTCCTCACTTTCTCCTTTTTTAACCCCAAAAGACCAGCATGCCTTGCTGGCCGCAGTGCACTGTAACAATTGTTGGCAATTAGCATTGCCCCTCGCAGCCAATATTATAATATGATTCCTGAAGAAGGGCTTATGCCCGAAACGTCGATTCTCCTGTTCCTTGGATGCTGCCTGACCTGCTGCACTTTTCCAGCAACACATTTTTCAGCCAATATTATGCAACAATAGCCACAAAATGATGCTGTTTACGATACACAGCCAATATGGCTGACTGTCCCTCACACGTACAACCCCATCCCCTCGCCTGTTTAACCACCAGGCCACAGAGTTTACCTGTGCTTAGCTACCTCCCATTTAAACAGCCTTTATGATTCACTGCTACTCTGTCCCATTACAGACTTGTTATTATCCAGTCGGGGAACACACAGGCAAGTTGTTGGACAATCCAAACCATGAACTTTCATTGACAACCAGCAAAAACAAATTGAATTAAAACGAGGAGAGAGTGCAATTCACCAGCACAAAGCAAACTGGCACAATGGCTACTCCACCATTGGTGATGGTCAACCCTCATTGACAGGAAGCGGGTGTTGGTCAGCTCCTGTCTGGTTGTAGCATCTAACATACAAAGCTCTGCCACAGACAAGGAGAGCTTTCTCCTGCCCATTGTCCTCACCCTCCTCCTCCTCTGAAGATTTCTCCCATTCTCCGAGTTCCTCAGCACATTGCTTTGCTGTCTGCTCCAAGGAGCACAGCACACCAGGGTAATGTCCAGACTATACTAGGTGTTTGGGTGGGTGGGTGTGTGTGTGGGTGGAGTGGGGGGGGGGAGGGGGGGCTGTGGAGAGGGGGGAGCCAACATGCTCCTGACCCTTACTGTCTGTGTAGCAGCACTGACATGGTCATGGGGGAAGGAAATGTCCATGCACAGTTATATTATGACACAAGGTAAACCCTCCTGCTTAATTTAAAACCAGCAACACAGAAATGATTTATCCTGTGCAGTAATCTGTAAACTTCAAGTGACCAAGAACTATGTGAAGTAAAAATTAACAACTTTATTTCTTAACGCATAACAGAGAATAATTAACTACCCACTAGTTACAGTTTCTTTCTCTAGCTTATCTTTTACTTTCCCTTCTATAATACTAGTCCGATAAAAATCCCAATTAAGATTTACAAAACAACACTTCTTATCTTAAAAGCAGGCAGCTTTCAATTCTTGTCTTCAGATCTTCCCGTGTCGTCTTTTCTTCTGGTTAAGGATTTCTGCTTTACAGGTTACTGATCGAAAAGGTGCCTTTCTAAGAGAGATGTTTTTCAGGCAGTCTGTTTACATGCTAGATCATGGCAGTTCTCCTCTCAACTGCTCAATTTTCCCCGGTCTTATATTCCAGACCATTGGATTGTGTCATTGGCTTTTAGGATTGTCAATATACTAATTTCAAACTGGATTGGAGTTTGATATATTTTGGGTATAACTTAAACTGATTGGCCAAATTCAAGTTTGTTTTGGTCTCCAAGCAACAAACTAATGAAGTTGTTCGACCCAGTGTTACATACGTTGTTACCTTTTTGAGAACACTTCGTGCTGTGTCCATTAATTCTGCTGCTTTTAATTCTCTTAAAGGTATACCCACATCTTCATAACAGATGCCATCTGTCACAGCCCCCGATGTATTTGGGGGGTGGGGGGGGATGTATGACTGAGGGAAGCCAGCCCTTGCTCTCTGGGAAGTAGTCAGTCACTCTCACAGTCACTGGGAGAGGATGGTCCTTCCCTAGCCCACACACAGCCCTCAGGTCCCAGTGCTGCATCCAGCACAATTCCATCACTGTGTCCCAGGGTATACAGATCCTACACAAACACTGTGCTTCGCTCATCCCCAGGAAACAGAGGCAGTGCCAAAAATTCCTTTCCTCCTGTGGACCCCATGCTTTCTGAGGGGCTCTGCAGCTTTCTGGGAGCTGGCTGCTCCTGGGGACCAGCTCCTGCTTCTCCACATCCAACATCTCCCCGCAGCTCACGACGGGACATCATTGTCTCTATAATCTCCAGGTGCAGATTGTCAGTCAGTGATGCAGCAATAAAGGGTGACCTGCACTGTCTCCCAGGCAAAGGTCTCCAAACTTTCTTGACAAAAGAGGAGACTAGAAAGAGGGGGAGAGAAAACAAAAGTTTTGCATCTTTTGCTACCCCAGGATATGCCAAAGTGCTTTGCAACCGAAGGAGTTCACCACCTGATGACAATCCCCGTCCCATTCCACCAGCGACATGCAAGTCCTGGGCCTCCTCCATTGCCAAATCCTAGCCACCCGAAGCCTGAAGGATGAACGCCTCATCTTCCGTCTTGGGACCCTTCAACCACACGGCATCAACATAGACTTCACCAGTTTCCTCATCTCCCCTCCCCCCACCACATCGCAGATCCAACCCTCCAACTTGGTGCTGCCCTCTTGACCTGTCCATCTTCCGTCCCATCTATCTGTTCCTCTGAACTATCAATCATCCCCCAACTGCATCGCCTTTCCAGCTAACCCCCTAAGTCCAACACTCCTTCTATTTTTCTCTCAGTCCTCCCTTCCACACACCACCCCATCCCCCCCATTCCTGATGAAGAGTTAATGCCTGAAACATCGACTGTCCTGCTCTTCAGATGCTGCCTGACCCACTGCATTTTGCCAGTGCCACAGTTTTTGACTCTGATCTCTCCAGCATCTGCAGTCCTCACTTTTTCGAAATGATTCTGAAGTTTAGTAACTCTTATACAGGAAGTGGAGCTCTCAGTTTGCATTCCGAAAGCTTCCACTAACAGAAATGAAAAATGCCCAATGATTGTTTGAATGGACGCACTCTCCCTGCATTTGGAGACACTCTACACTTGTCAGAGCTTTGAGAATTTTCTTTCTTCTGCCCAAATTACACAGCAACTCCAGGTTAGGGCAGAAGCTTGGCACATACACCGCTCCACCATCAGCTTTGAGGAAATATCACTTCCCTGTCTGCCTTAGTACTGAAATACATTGAATGACATTAAGTTGCTGTATGAACATACAATCCCTACAGTGTACAAGCAGAGAGCATCCGACCCAGACTCACCCCATCTCTGTAATGCTACACATCCCTGAACACTATGCAGAATTCCACCTAACCTGCACATCTTTGGACAGTGGGAGGAAACTGGAGCACCTGGAAGATACCCACACAGACAGTGGAAGAATGTGCAAACTCCACACAGACAGTCACCTGAGGCTGGAATTGAACCCAGGTCTTTGGCAGTGTAAGACAGTGGTGCCAACCACTGAGCCACTGTGATCTTCACTACTTGACAGTTCAAAGGGAAATGCCGGCAACAGCCCCAACGACTCTACATGGCCTTCATCAATCTGACCAAGGCTATAGACTCAGTGAATCAGGAAGTACTATAGAAGACCCTGTCATAGGCTGGCTGTCCAGTGAAATTCATCAACACCCTCCATGACTTGCTCGAAAAGATGTAGCAATGGTCCTCACCGATAGTAATGACAAACTCATTTGGTCAAGACAGGGGTCATGCAGGAATGGGTCATTGCCCTACCCTTTTCTCCATCTTCATCGCCACCATCCTTCATCTTGTCAAGAACTAGCTGCCCAGTGAGAGTGGACATGATGTACAGGATGGACAGAAAGCTTTTCAACCTCAACCAGTTGAAATCCAAGCATAAAACAACCTCAATTTTGCTTGTGGACCTTCAGTAAATGTGGGGTAACATCATCACTGCTCTCTCGGGAAGCGTATCTTCAAGTTCTCTTAATGCTGATGCATTCCGAATAATTGGTCTCTGCCTTAACCTCAAGAAAATTCAAATCCTTTACCAACCCATCCCAGAAAAAGTTCCAGTCTATCCTTCCAGCAGAGAAATCCTCCCAAGTGTCAAACACTTCCCTTATCTGGGAAGCTACCTGTTATGTAAACATAGAACAGGCCCTTCGGCCCACGATGTTGTGCCGAACATTTGTCCTAGCTTAAGCACCTATCCGTGTACCTAACCAATTGCCGCTTAAAGGTCACCAATGATTCTGGCTCTGCCACTCCCACAGGCAGCGCATTCCATGCCCCCACCACTCTGCTGATATTGATGTGGAGATTCAACATGGCATCTACCTTCAGTGTCTAAGGATGACAGTCTTTGAACAACGGTGACATCTGTCCTGATATCCTGTGGAAATGGTAATTATCCTCTGACTTTTCTGTAGGTCTCCGAAACATGGACTACATATAGATGCTACACCAATGCTGTGGTCAAGTCCCATCAATGTTGTTTGAGATGGATTCTCTGCATCAGCTGGGAAGGTAAACACATTCACCTCAATGTCCTTGAAGGAAATAATAGTACTAGCATCAAATACATGATAATCCGAAGCCAACTCTGTTGGGTTGACCACGTACTGACTATGCCTGACTCTCAAAGCTAATCTTCTTAGCCCAGATCAAGGAGAGCTCTCAAATGAGAGGACCAAGGATGCATTCCAAAGACTTCCTGAAGCACATAAGATCTTATTATTTCAAGCCTAAGAACATTTGGAAAGCTGTATTAAATGTTAATTGATGCCAATCAGTCTCGTCAATGCAGAAAATTAACTACTACAAATATGAAATCTTATTCCTTCAGATTTTAAGTATTGTTGGAAATTCTGAACATGTCAAATTTAAAATTGATAATACTTTCTTAATTTCTCATTTCTGTCCTTTCTGTTTCTCTTTTATCCATTCTTTCTGTCATTGTCTTTTTCTGCACTCGATTTGACATTGATTTCAAACTATTTTCTCAATCTTTCATTCTGCAGTCTTTTATTTTGATTAGCGGTATTGGTTAGCTCAGGTGGCTGGGTTGCAGTGCACTGGGATGGATTCAATCCCCACACGAGTTGAGGTGACCATGAAAGACTCTCCGCCTTAACCTTTCCTTTCGCCTGAAGCATGGTGACCCTCAGGCGAAACCATCACCAGTTAGCTCCAGTGGGCGAGGAGGACAATGGTCTGGTAAGTATATGGTGACTTTACCTTACCTCAGTCTGACTGATCAAAATAATGCCCTGTTTCTGGCCATGCTTCCCTGGTTTGCTGTTATCAGCTCATACTTTTGACAACATGTTCCATACTAAACTTGAAAAGCTCAGAGAGGCATGGGCACACTGTCAGGTGGACATCACTGGCTGGGCCCAGCACTTTACTACCTGTCCCGAAGGTGGTGGTGAGCTGCCTTCTTGAACTGCTGCAGTCCACTTGCTATAGGTAGACCCACAATACCATGAGGGAGGGAATTCCAGGATTTTGTCCCAGTGACACGGGAAGGGATGGCTATATATTTCCAATTTAGGATGACAAGTGGCTTGGAGGAAACTTGCAGGAGGTGGTGTTCCCATGTATCTGCTACCCTAGGTGGAAGTAGTCAAGGATTTGGAACTTGCTCTCTGAGGTGAATTTCTTCAGTGCACCTGATGGATGGTACATCCTGCTGCTACTGAGTGCTGGTGGTGTGAGGGAGCAGATGTTTGTGGATGTGGTATCAATCAGACAGGCTACTTTGTCCTGGATGATGTCAAACCTGATGCAACAAATCTTACTTGGTTCCTCTGTTCACGAATGCTGTGTAACTTGCTGGGTATTTCCAACAGCTTAAAGATTTACAGTGGGTTTAATGACATCCTTATTGGAATAAGCCAGTACCTTCATTAAGATAGTGGATGTTAAACCACATTTCCAAAATGTGGCAATACTTCCATCTAAAACCACAGCAGTAACATTTATGGCAATGGTTGGTTCATCTTTAAGGCTGGTCAATCACATAAATCTATGACTAGCAGACTGGTAGATATGAAATTGGCTCCATTTGTATTCAGAATATAATTCTAATAACTTTGTAAGTCCTCTAAATTCAAAATTCATACATAATGCCCACATTTGAAAGTTAACTAGGAGGGTTTCAAAATAATTGTTGCCCAAGGTATGCTTACTATTTTAATACCAAATATTTGTGGCCTGTTTCCTCCACATCAAGTTTCATTATCATTAATAAGAAATTACAATTACAACCGATCCCACTCTCATGACAGAGTAACTTGGAAGATGCTCACTCCCACTTCTTTCAGTCATCAGATCCTGCAAAACCAAATGAATAACATTTGGGATCCACCCGAAAGCTAGGAGGAATCTTATTTAAACCAATCAATTTTCCGAGTTTCAGCAGGTACGCTACTCAAGAAAGCATGCACACGTCTACTTAATTTCTTTCCCAGTAGAAAGTGTGGTCAGACCCTCACATGAAGATAATTGGTTGCAATTCCCCGAAATCAGTTTATGAAATACAATGCTTAAAATTCCACAGTAGACTAAGTAATTGGAGCATTGACCCAGGTCTTCCTGTAAAAATAATGGAGAATGTAATGGCACCTGCCATTATTTATACACAGTTTGTACATGGCATTGGATAAAGGACAGATGCACTGTTAGATGCAGATACCTTAAAGTCTGAGATTTGTTACTTCACTGTTAAATCTGCAAGAACAACATACTGCTTTCTCCTTCATTGTTAAAACACATGGAATGATGTGAAGGTGTTTTATTTGAGGGGTACATACAGTAAATAGAAATTAAACTCACCATGGTGAGTTGCATCTAAGCTATTTTATTCTATATCTCTGTTCAACAATATGACTACTATTAAGCAGCCTCTCAGCACCAAAAATGAACTGTAATAAGCATTGAGTCTGATTTGTCATTTGGAATGCTGTGTTCAATTCTGGTCTCCCTGCTATAGGAAGGATGCTGTGAAATTTGAAAGCGTTCAGAAAAGAGTTACAAGGATGTTGCCGCGGTTGGAAGGCTTGAGCGATAGGGAGAGGCTGACTAGGTTGGAGCTATTTTCTCTGGAGCATCGGAGGCTAATCTGTGATCTTATAGAGCTTTATAAAATCATGAGGGGCATGGATAGGGTGAATAGCCAAGGTCTTTTCCCCAGCATAGCGGAGTCCAAAACTAGAGGGAATAAGTTTAAGGTGAGGGGGAAATATTTAAAAGAGCCTAAGGGGCAACTTTTTCACACAGAGGGTGGTGCATGTCTGGAATGAGCTGGCAGAGGGAGTGGTGGAGACTGGTACAATTACAACATTAAAAAGACATTTGGATGGGTATATCAATCGGAAGAGTTTAGAGAGATATGGGCCAAGTGCTGACAAATAGGACTAGATTAATTTAGGATATCTGGTTATCAGCTGTGCTTTTCAAGCACCACATTCTCGAATCTGGTCTCCAGCATCTGCAGTCCTCTCTCCTGGCTGTTGTAATGCTGAGTGAGGCCAACAGCATGGGTTCAATTCCTGCATTGCCTGAGGTCACCAGGAAGATCTTATCTTCTCAGCCTTGCCCTTCGCTTGAGGTGTGATGGCCCTGGGGGTTATACTAGTTATCCCTCTACTGAGGAGAGCTGTTCAATGGTGACTTTACCCATTCACGTGATCACTCGTGTACCTCTTACTACTGAGTGGCAGGAAGATGCTCTCCTGATTAGAGAGATAACTGGTCTAACCCCAGGACAATCACACCTCAAGCGAAGGGCAAGGCTGAGAAGATAAGATCTTCCTGGTGACCTCAGGCAAAGCAGGAATTGAACCCATGCTGTTGGCCTCATAAGCATTGCAACCAGCCAGGAGAAAGTGAGGACTACAGATGGTGGAGATCAGAGTTGAGAGTGTGGTGCCTGAAAAGCACAGCAGGTCAGGCAGCATCCGAGGAGCAGGCGAATCAATGTTTCGGGCATGAGATCTTCATCAGGAATGGAAGGGGTGGGCCCGAGGAGGCTGAGACATAAATGGGAGGCGTGTGGGGCAGGGGAGATGGTAGCTAGGAATGTGACAGGTGGATGAAGGTGGGGGGATGATGGTGATAGGTCAGAGCGGATGATGAATCAGATAGCTTTGTGGGATGATGGACAGTTCAAGAGGGCGGTGCTGAATTGGAGTGTTGGATCTGGGCTAAGGTGGGGGGAGGGGAGATGAGAAAACTGGTGAAGTCAATGTTGATGCTGTGTGATTGAAGGGTCCCAAGGCAGAAGATGAGGTGTTTTCCCTCCAGGCATCAGGTGGCTTGGATTTGGCAGTGGAGGAGGCCCAAGACTTGCATGTCCTTGGCGGAGCTGGAGGCGGAGTTGAAATGTTTGGCCACAGGGCGGTAGGGTTGTTTAGTGCGTGTGTCCTGGGATGTTCCCTGAAACGTTCCATGAGTTGGCACCCTGTCTCTCTGATGTAGAAGAGACCATATTGGGAGCAACACAGTAGATGAGTTGTTTGGATGTGCAGGAAAATCTCTACCAGATGTGAAAGGATCCTTTCGGGCTTTGGATAGAGCTGAGGGGGGAGGTATGGGCACAGAATCTACGGCTCTTGCAGTGGCAAGGGAATAAGCTGGGAGTGGAGTGCGGTTTGGTGGTGGGGGGAGGGGTAACTTGACCTAACGAGGGAGCTGCAGAGGGAATGGTCTCTCTGGTTGCCGACCGGGGGGTTCTATCCTTGTTGTGATTGGAGGGGTGGGGTTCGAGGGCGGAGGTGCAGGAAGTGGAGAGATGCGCTGGAGGGCATTGTTGATCACGTGGGAAAGGAAATTGCAGTCCTTGAAGAAGGAGGCCATCTGGAATGTTTTGGAGTGGAAGTGATCCTCTCAGAGCAGATATGGTGGAGGCAGAGGATTTAGGAGTAAGGGATAGCATTTTTACAGGAGGAGGTTGGGAGGAGGTGCAGGCCAGATAGCTGTAGAAGTCAGTGGGTTTGTAGTAGATGTCCGTGTTGAGTTGGTTGCCGGAAATGGAGATGGAGAGGTCCAGGAAGGGGAGGGTGGCGTCCAAAATGGTCCAGGCGAATTTGAGGTCAGGGTGGAAGGTGTTTGTGAAGTTGATGAACTGTTCAACCTCCTCGTAGGAGCATGAGGTGGTGCCAATGCAGTCATCAATATAATGGAGGAAAAGGTGGGGAGTGGTGCTGGTGTAACTACAGAAGATGGACTGTTCCACATGCCCAATGAAGAGGTAAGCATAGCTGGGACCCATGTGGGTGGTCGTGGCTATCCCGTTGGTCTGAAGGAAGTGGGAGGATTCAAAAGAGACATTGTTGAGGTTGAGGATCAGTTCAGCCAATCAAATGAGTGTGTCCGTGGAAGAGTATTGGTTGGGTTGGCAGGAGAGGAAGAAATGGAGAGCTTGGAGGCCTTTGTCATGGTGGATGGATGTGTACAGCGACTGGACGTCCATGGTGAAGATGAGGCTTTGGGGGCGAGGGAACCAAAGGTCATGGAGGAACTGAATGGCGTGGGTGGAGAACCGAATGTATGTGGGGAGATCCTGGACCAAGGGGGACAGGATGGTGTCAGGGTATGTGGAGATAAGTTTGGAGGGGCAGGAGCAGACAGAGACGATGGGTCGACCAGTCAGGTTTATGAATTTTGGGTAAGAGGTAGAACCAGGCGGTGCGGGCATCCTGGACTATGAGGTTGGAGGCTGTGGATGGGAGAGCCCCTGAGGTGATGTGGTTGTGGATGGTCTGGGAGATGATCGATTACAACCAAGGTAACTGAACCCCGATCAGATGGATAACATTAGCACGAACACACACTTTGTTCACACCTGGTTATGAAAACCTCCTGATACCCAATGTTCACTGAGTGACAGTTTAAAGTTGAACAATTAGTGATTACCTCACCTTGTTGGGAGGGCAAGCATGATCCTTTGAGGTCAAGCAAAGTCCAAAATAACATTCTTGGTGATGAATGCTCGCAAGTGAGTCAAACTTTTGTGGTAGGCTTGATTACGTGATACCTAAGTTATCAGGTCAACTGTGTTCTTGGGTTATTTGTTGAACACAGGAAATTAGTCATGAGAATGTAGAGGTTTAATGTCAATACAGCGATCATTGTTAAGTAATTTTTCTGTTTGTGTAAGTGATTAATAGAGGCTTGAATGGTGGACCCGTCAATGAGGTTTAATGTTCTTCTCAATGACTCCAGGTAAACCAGAAGTTTGTCCATTCTATGCCAGAATCAATGAGTACAGATTCCCAGTGGCTTGGGTTACAGACTATTGGAGACAGTGAGTTTTCACAAACACCCAGGTGAACACACACAAAATACCCACTGACCCACTTTTAGTGTCAATGAAAGGTATTCCTTCATCAGACTACTTCCATGTACCTGAAATGTAAATTTAAAAATTATATAACAGGCATGAATTAGTTTGGTTGAGTTGTGTTTTTCTTGTTAAATGTTGGGACATTTGTCTGCCACTGTCTTCACACAAATCCTCAAATTCAGGCCCCAAGCATCCAGTACCATCCATTAATTTATGACCATGGAAAGTAGGAACACTCTCACCCCCCTCTCCCATCAGCAGGGACACACTCTCACCCCCCTCCCCCACCACCAGGAACACACTCTCACCCCCGCCTCCCCCATCACACTCTCACCCCCCCCTCCCCCACCACCAGGAACACACTCTCACCCCCCTCCCCCACCACCAGGAACACACTCTCACCACCCCCCCCCTCCTCCCCCACCACCAGGAACACACTCTCACCCCCCTCCCCCACCAGCAGGAACACACTCTCACCCCCCTCCCCCACCGAGAACACACTCTCACCCCCCTCCCCCACCACCAGGAACACACCCTCACCCCCGCCTCCCCCATCACACTCTCAGCCCCCTCCCCCACCACCAGGAACACACTCTCACCCCCCCTCCCCCACCAGGAACACACTCTCACCCCCCTCCCCCACCACCAGGAACACACTCTCACCCCCGCCTCTCCCATCACACTCTCACCCCCCTCCCCCACCACCAGGAACACACTCTCACCCCCGCCTCTCCCATCACACTCTCACCCCCCTCCCCCACCACCAGGAACACACTCTCACCCCCCCTCCCCCACCAGGAACACACTCTCACCCCCTTCCCCCACCACCAGGAACACACTCTCACCCCCGCCTCTCCCATCAAACTCTCACCCCCCTCCCCCACCACCAGGAACACACTCTCACCCCCACCTCTCCCATCACACTCTCAGCCCCCTCCCCCACCACCAGGAACACACTCTCACCCCCCCTCCCCCACCAGGAACACACTCTCACCCCCCTCCCCCACCACCAGGAACACACTCTCACCCCCGCCTCTCCCATCACACTCTCACCCCCCTCCCCCACCACCAGGAACACACTCTCACCCCCGCCTCTCCCATCACACTCTCACCCCCCTCCCCCACCACCAGGAACACACTCTCACCCCCCCTCCCCCACCAGGAACACACTCTCACCCCCCTCCCCCACCACCAGGAACACACTCTCACCCCCGCCTCCCCCATCACACTCTCACCCCCCCCCTCCCCCACCACCAGGAACACACTCTCACCCCCCTCCCCCACCACCAGGAACACACTCTCACCACACCCCCCTCCTCCCCCACCACCAGGAACACACTCTCACCCCCCTCCCCCACCAGCAGGAACACACTCTCACCCCCCTCCCCCACCAAGAACACACTCTCACCCCCCTCCCCCACCACCAGGAACACACTCTCACCCCCGCCTCCTCCATCACACTCTCAGCCCCCTCCCCCACCACCAGGAACACACTCTCACCCCCGCCTCTCCCATCAAACTCTCACCCCCCTCCCCCACCACCAGGAACACACTCTCACCCCCGCCTCTCCCATCACACTCTCACCCCCCTCCCCCACCACCAGGAACACACTCTCACCCCCGCCTCTCCCATCACACTCTCACCCCCCTCCCCCACCACCAGGAACACACTCTCACCCCCCCCCTCCCCCACCAGGAACACACTCTCACCCCCCTCCCCCACCACCAGGAACACACTCTCATCCCCGCCTCCCCATTGCACTCTCACCCCCCCTCCCCCACCTTCCCCATCACACTCTCACCCCCCTCCCCCATCATACTCTCACCCCCCCTTTTTCATTGGGAAGGAAGCTGGATCCGACACCGGGTCAAAATGAAGCCATCCAAATGTCGATGGATGGTAAATTAGGTTAATGTAAGAAAATAAGCAGAGAAAGAAGAATTGTAAAAGTGGGCTGAGCTGAAGCCCACACGCTGAGCTGCCACTCCAACGCCATTTTCCAGTTAGATATTGGTCAAGTGAATTGACTACTCTTCTTCAAGTAGCTCCTGGGCAAATTTATTTACAGGTGTGAGGACCTTGGATCAGTTGGAGAAACTGATGTAACTCTTCTCAGACTAGAGAAGGTGTGAAGGTGATCTGATAGATGTGTTCAAATTTGTGTGGAGCATAGATGGAGTAGATCGGGAAAAGATCGGTCCCTGAGAAGCAGAAACTGATTTAAGATGATTGGCTGAGGAAGCAATGGCGCCATATGGGCAAATGTTTTTTAAGCAGCAAGTGGTTAGTACCCAGAATGTATTACCTGAGAGTATGATGGATGCAATGATGTTACTTAAGGCCTTTGAAAGAGGTTTGAATGATTTATTTTTAAATCGTTCATGAAGCGTGTGTGACATTGACTAGGTCAGCCTTTCCTGCCCATCTCTACTTGTCCAGAGGGCAGTTAAGAGTCACATGCAGGCCAGACCAGGTAAGGATGGCAGACTTTCTTCTGTAAAAGGCCTGAATGAACCAGGTGGGGTTTTTAATCACACTTGGGTATGGTTGCATGTTGGCTAGCTTTTTAATTCCAGAATTTTATTCAAATCTGATTAACTGCCATGGTGGGATTCAAATCCTGGGATTCCTGGATTATGAAACCATGAACATTAACACCATGCCACGACTTTCCCGATGACTCAGCAATGGTTATCCCAAGAGGAAGTATTTGCAGCGCTATGGGAAGAGGCAGAATGAGAGTGGGACTGGTTGAGCTACTTCTGCAAAGAGCTGAGAGGCCCAATGAGCTGAACAGTCTTCCATCAGTCAATACTTCAGTACCAGCTCACTTAAAGACAGCATCTCTCCACAGAGTAGCATTCCCTCAGTACTGTACTGACATGTCAGCCAAGAAAAGTTGTAGCAAACACTGAAATGGGCCTTGGATCTCTCAACCTTCTGGCACAGAAATGAGAATCCTATGACGTAGACCTGCTGGGCCTCTGTCTATGTGTTTGCTTGATTCATAATCACTATCAATGGCTGCACACCAGAATGGGCTTATAATATACAACTTGGACTTTCATGGTGATCTGTAATTAGTCATGCTCAAACTGAAGATCAAAATAAGCTCAATACGCTCAATGGACCACTCCTATTCCAAACTCTATATGTTTCTCTGAGCTACACTCCTTGATATACAGCTCACAACATGAGGGCTGAATGGCCTGTACTGAACTGTATTGTTCTATGTTCTATGTTCTATTCCTTCATCAATTTCATTTATGATGTACTGTGGAAAGGTTAGGTTCTGGTTGGGGAGACCCATCCCCCTCCCCCCAACTTGTCGGCTAATGTTCTCTTTATTCCTTATTGCTATCTCCTACCCTCCAACCATTAACTAACTCATGCCACAACGTTACCTCCAATTGTTTGTGTTTCCAGCTTTGTGCACAATCTCCTGCAGCCAACCTTTAACGAATGCTTTCTGGAAGTTCAAAAAATGTTTCACCTATCCACCATGCAAATGCCATCCTCAAAATTTCAATCAGATTTGGATTTGGATTTGGATTGTCACATGTACTCAAGTACAGGAGGACAATGACAACTTCAATTGGGTCAATTATACATCGTCTACCCTTCGGATACTCCTTCTGATTCTTTTTGTGCAGCTTGTCACAGTCTGTGGCTCTGTCCCTGATGCTGACTTTCCCCATGACTGATATCAAACCGAAGTTCCCATATTCCTCTCTCCCACCAACTTTGCTAGATATCCCCTTTTCTTTACAACTGTCTAAACTTTTGCTTTTAATTTTTGTCAGCCTTAGTTGCTTAACTACATAGGTGGAACCTTTTACCTCTCAGAGGTGTGTACTGGTTTTGCATTGTACCAAATACTACTTTGAATACATCCCACAGAGTCAATTACAACATCAGCTCTTTACTAACATTCAATTTTCCCTGGAATGTCAGTGAGTGAGTGATTGAAGGAATCTGTCACATGTATGCAATGCTTGGTATAATCAATCTGGCCAGAGAGAAAGATATCCATGTACAGTTCATGTTATGTGTTGGGTGGCACGATGGCTCAGTGGTTAGCACTGCTGTCTCACAGTGCCAGGGACCAGGTTCAATTCCCACCATTAGGCAATGCTCTGTGTGGAGTTTGCTCATTCTCCTCGTGTCTGTGTGGGTTTCCTCTGGGTGCTCTGGTTTCCTCCCATAATCCAAAGATATGCAGGCCAGGGGAATTGGCCTTGCTAAATTGCTCTTGGCATAAGGCGCAGGGGTAAATATAGGATAGAGGAATGGGTCTGGGTGGGTTACTCTTTGGAGGGTCAGTGTGGACTTGTTGGGCTGAAGGGCCTGTTTCCATACTGTAGGGTATCTAATCTAGTCTAAAATACATTAGAATTCCATACTGGCACCTTCTATATGACAATGCCGGTTGGTGTGGACTTGTTGGGCCGAAGGGCCTGTTTCCACACTGTAAGTAATCTAATCTAAAAATAATGCCCTGACTTTAACAATTGCAGCCCTCAGGTTTGTCAATGAATAGAAAATTACAGTTGGTTAGCGAGTTTTTCCATGACACAAAATAGTATCTTAATTCAAATGAAAAAAATAGAGTTTTCTGAAGAGATTCAGCAGATCCAGCAGTGTCTGAGCAGAGAGAAACAGAAGGGTTCCTGGGCCCAAAATGTTAACTTTGATTTTTCTACAGATGCCATGAGACCTGCTGAGTTTTTCCAGCAATTTCTGTGTTTATTTCAGATCTTTACCGTCCACAATTCCTTTTCTCATTCTAACATTTTAATGAACGGGTTTTGTGGCCCTATGTATTTCTGCTCCCATTAATTTAACCTACGTTCTCTCCAAAGAATGTGAATTCCAATTGTGGATCTGCACCATTTGCTGTCTTCATGATCTGGGTGTTAACAATCTCCAGAAAAAACAACCCTCTGCTGCAGGAATCTGTCCACATCTTCTCTACAGTCTATTAAATATTGTGTTGCAATTAAGTAGCTATGAAGATTATGCCACAATTACATATTGTCATCAGTGAAATATTAAAAGCATTCAAATCAATTGTCCATAATGAGCAGATGTAATAATTGCAGATTCTTGGTTTGCGTTGATAGTGATACCCATAGCATGTTATCCCACGGTGTTTCACACTGGCACTGAATGTATGAGAGTGAGGTTGTGCATTTATGTCATTATATATCTCCCACACTAAGGAGCAAGTGGAAAGCCCCTGTGTAGGTGTATAAAGACAGCCATGTTGGATGAATTAGTTTCACATTGCTAACCCCAATGCAGCCACAGCTTTCGCCAAAGCTTTCAATGTATTTTTGTACCACAGATCATCACATGTGTCTATCCACTACTAGCTTATGTTTTTTTATTGTTATTTTCTGCTTAAGTTGTCTCTTCTACTGTCACTTCACATCAGTTGTCTGGGTTTGATTAGATTAGATTCCCTACAGTGTGGGGACAGCCCTTCGGCCCAACCAGTCCACACCAACCCTCCAAAGAGTAACCCACCCAGACCCATTTCCCCTCTGACTAATGCAGCCAACACTATGGGCAATTTAACATGGTCAGCACATCTCTGGACCATGGGAGGAAACCCAGTATACAGTCATCTGAGGCTGGAATCAAACCTGGGACCCTAGCACTGTGAGGCAGCAGTGCTAACCACCGTGGCACACACAGTTGCTGGTGAGTTTCTTGTTTTGAAACAATTGTCAGATGGGATCCATTTAACTTCATTCTCTATTGCTAGGCAAGATGTTGTGAAACTTGAAAAGGTTCAGAAAAGATTTACAAGGATGTTGCTGGGGTTGGCGGGTTTGAGCTGTAGGGAGAAGCTGAACAGGCTGTTTACACTGGAGCATCGGAGGCTGAGGGGTGACCTTATAGAGGTTTGTAAAATCTTAAGGGCATGTATAGGGTAAAGAGACAAAGTCTTTTTCCCAGTGTAGGTGAGTCCAGAACTGGAGGGCATAGATTGAAGGTGAGAGGGGAAAGATTTAAAATGGATCTAAGGGGCAACTTTGTCACACAGAGGGTGGTGCATGTATGGAATGAGCTGCCAGAGGAAGTTGAGGAGGCTGGTACAATTACAACATTTAAAAGGCATCTGTATGGGAATATGAATAGGGTACATGAATTAGAGTTGTGGGCCAAATACTGGGATTTACTAATTTAGGAAATCTAGTCAGCATGGATGAGTTGAACCAAGGGGTTTGTTTCCATGCTGTAAGCTCAATGACTTTAAGAGAGATGTTGCTTTTTTACATTCAAGAAATGAACGGTCTAGAGGGTACATACCTCAGTCAAAGCTATTCATTCCACTTCTCATGATGTGATACTTAAACAAATCGCCATAATACATGACAAACAATTGCTGCATAAAATGGTGGGATTATATTCCAGTGATAATATTGTATGCATTTTATTAGCATTTGTTATCTACTAATTTGAATTATGTAAATGTATGCTAATTGTTCTTGAAATGATGGCACAAAACACTGTTTGCATCGTCATTTTCTCTGATTGCTAAGATCAATATCTGTTCAATATACATAATTTTTCATTCTATTTACCAGATTTAAAAGAAAATTCTTTCATGGGATGTAGACATCATTGGCAAAGTCAGTATTTGTTATCCATCACTACCTGCCCTTGAACTGATTGACTCTCTAGACTATATAAGAGATAGTTAGGAGCCAACCACATTGCTGTGGATCCGGAGTCACGTGTAGATGGGGTAAAGATGGCAGATTTCCTTACCTAAAGGGCACTAGGGATTTCACAACAATTGTGAAACAGTCACCATTAAACTGGCTTGTAATTCTCATATTCCAGGGATGGCACAATAACACAGCAGTCTGTACTACTACCTCACAGCACCAGTGACCTGAGTTTGATTCTACGCTTGGGTAACTGTTTGTGTGGAGTGTGTGTGATCTCCCTGTGTCTATGTGGGTTTCTGCCCAGAGTCTAAAAATATGCAGGTTAGATGGATTGGCTATGCTAAATTGCCCATAGCGTTCAGGGATGTGCAGGCTGGGTGGATTAGCCATAGGAAATGTAGGGTTAATGGGGATAGGGTGGGTCTGGGTGGGATGCCCTTTGGAGAGTTGGTGCGGACTTGAAGGGGCCTGCATCCTCACTGTATGGATTCTATTAATAAAAAGGTTATTGAACTCAGCTTTTAAACTGTCATGGTGGCACTTGGATGTACATCTCCAGAAGGTTAGTCTGGGGCTCTCGATTACCAATCCAGGGTTTTTAACTCTATGCCACTATACCCTCATTTCAAAATATGCTCGTTGTAATTACTGTGTTCATATATTATGGCAGAAACAACTCATCAGGCATCAAACAGAACTTGTTACAGGCAAATATTACCCTAGTCTGAAAAAAAGACTGGAAATGTTATATCTGTTTACATCTCCACAGATACAGGCAGACCTGTTGAGTTTCTGTTTTTATTTCAGATCTCCAGCATCCTCAGTAGCTTTTATTACAGCTTACCCTTACTCCTGTTCACAACACTCTCTTACTTAAAAGCAAAATACTGTGGATGCTAAAATCTGAAATAAAAACAGAAAGTCTCCACAGATGCTGCCAGACCTACGGGTTCCCTTGATTTTCTCTTATTCCATACATCCCAACACTGTGGAAGCAGACATTTGGCCCATCAAGTCCACACCAACCCTCCAAAGAGCATCCCACCCACACCCAGCACCTTACCCTATACTTCCTATGGCTATCCAACTAGCCTACATATTCCGGTGTCACAATGGACAATTTAGCATGGTCAATCCACACTAACCTGCACATCTTTGGACTGTGGGTGAAAAACCAGATCACCCGGAGGAAACCCACGCAAACACAAAGGGAATGTGTGTACTCTACACAGACAGTCACCCAAAGCCGGAATCAAACCCAGGTCCCTGGCGCTGTGAGGCACCAGTGCTAACCACTGTGCCACCCACCTTTCACTTGGAGTTTGCATTCAGAAGGAATTTGTGCCACATTCTTCGGATCAAATTGTAACTTGAGTGACAGGCATTAGAGAACTATAGCATTTCCCCAACACGTGAACCTTCTGCAAATCTAAAGGGTCCTGTAAAAACTCCCCCCATCAGCACTTACTGATATTTAGCTTCACTGATTCAACCTCTCTACTTTCTGGTTATATTTATTCTTTAGTCTGAATACTTGGGTGTCATCAGGCTACATGGACAGTCAGAACTGGTCCAATCTTGTTCTCACCCAGTGTCTGAAAAGGGAAGGAATAATTAAGAAAAGAATAGTGAATAATCCTGCAGGTTTCTTTCTCTTCAGAGCAGAGAGGGAACAGATAATAAACCTCGTGGAAATCGAAACCTCAGGACAAAACTCATGGATAGATACCAGGCTGAAGGTACAAATTCCTCTGCAATATACAGCCGGCTCAAATCATTTTGTCTGATCAAATGTTTCTTCAGGGGTTTTTGTTTTGAAATCTTATTCACCTGTTTTTCTTGTTTTTAGTGTGCTCACGGAACCTTAAGCAGAGAGGTTTAGCAGCAACTCTGTAAGAATATTTACATTCCATTTCCAAGTGAAATTCTAAGTCAAAGCTGCTGTAATATTTGCAAAGCACAATGATATACACAATCCTATGCAAACAAAGGTTTCCACTGGTAGTCATGCATCTATCATAAGGTCAACTAAATCCCTTTAAGCTGTTAGACTGTGTTCTCTTTTTAAGAAAAACTGTACTATGTTACAATGACCCTGACTGGCAATGTGTAGAAGCTAATGAGGCTTTACTTAATTGCTTTCGGGTTTTGAACTGAGGCTAAGTAACTAAGTGCTCATTATCTTGAATTGGTTTCACTGATACTTCAAACTTAAAGAGCCCTTCCCTCAATTGCATTTGAATGAAACTGTGTGCTCATTTGGATAAGTCTTTAAGTGTAATATATCAGAGAAAAGTCAACAGTGTTGACTTTTTCTCAACCTCATTGAGACGTAGCACTCATCTGTGATATACACATTACACATGTTATAACTTAGTTGGTTTCCAAATCATAAAAGTTCCTGGAACTCCCTCCCTCAATGCAACACAGCACATGGGCTGTAGTCAGTCAATATGGCAGCTCATCACCCCCATTGCAAGGACAACTCAGGATTGGCAATTAGATTAGATTCCCTGCAGTGTCGAAACAGGCCCTTTGGCCCAACCAGTCCACACTGACCCTCCGAAGAGTAACCCACCCAGACCCATTTCCCTCTGACGAATGCCCCTAACACTGTGGGCACCTTAGCATGGCCAATTCACCTGACCTGCACAGCTTTGGACTGTGGGAGGAAACCGGAGCACCCGGAGGAAACCCACGCAGACACGGGGAGAACGTGCAAACTCCACACAGTCAGTCGCCCAAGGCTGGAATTGAACCTGGGACCCTGGTGCTGTGAGGCAGCAGTGCTAACCACTGAACCACCAATCTGAGCCAGCCAGCAGTGCCCATGTCTCGTGAGGAATTGAAATTGAGTGTCATTGTCACTGATTACATACATAGTACCATTAAATTCAATAACCTCCATCCCTTGTTTATTCCTGGCCATAATGTGAGATTAAGAAATTGCAATTTCCCACGACATGAAAGTCTGGGATCACTCGTCGAGGTTTATAAAATCATAAGGGTATAGATAGGGTGAATGGTAAATATCTTTTCCCTAGGATGGGGGCATTTTTTAAAGTGAGAGGAGAGAGATTTAAAAAAGACACACAGGGTAATTCTTTTACACAGAGGGTTACTCACGTGTGGAATGAGCTTCCTGAGGAAGTGGTGGATGTGGGCACAGTTGCAATGTTTAAAAGGCACCCAGGTAAGTACATGAATAGGACAGGTTTGGAAGGATATGGACCAGGAGCAGGTAGGAGGGATCTAGTTTAGTTTGGGATTATGTTCGGAGCGGACTGGTTATACAGAAGGGTCTGTTTCCATGCTGTATGACTCTGGCTCAATGTGGATAAAACTGTGTTAAATTTGGCCTGTCCCTTTAAGGCCACTCCTCAAATCAGTAAGGCGTTCTGAGGAAAGAGTAGGACACCAACATCAGAAAAAATAATCACAGGAAATGACAGTCTTTCCTTGCTTCCTTTACACTTTGAAATGCAGCAAGTGCTTGTTGGATGTGTATAAAGATAGATTGTCTAATTGCCATGTCGAAGATAATTCACTCACTGTCTGCAATTGCATTACTCTCTGCTGAAGACTATTTTTTTTTCCTTCCAATGGGGCACGTTCGGACAGGAGGTAACTGTAGAGTTTTATGTCAGATTGTTCAATAGTCTATACAATGCACCTTGACTTGCCTATCACAACACAGCCACCCCTTTGACCGCACCCTTGCCCCTGAATTTTAACTTTTCTTCATTCTTACACTGGGGAGATAATGATCAAAAGGATTCATCCAACTTTAGGCAAATCTCATTTCCAAGTAAGTGTAAGGAACCTGATCACTACCACTATCAGCAGTGAAAATGGACATTAGTGTTTGCAGTTGCATGGATTACCTACAGTTACTCTTTCACCATTTAAGATGTCTTTATGCAGAGAGTTGTGAACGCATGGAATGCGTTGCCAGCTGTGGTGGTGGAAGCAGAGTCACTGGGGACATTTAAGCGACTGCTAGACATGCACATGGATAGCAGTGAGTTGAGGGGTGTGTAGGTTGTTACTATATTTTACATTAGGATTAAACCTTGGCACAACATCGTGGGCCGAAGGGCCTGTTCTGTGCTGTATTTTTCTGTGTGAAATGTTGCAGTCAAAGAGGTGGCAGGGTGGTTCAATGTTGACGCTGTTGCCTCACAACATCAGTGACCTGGGTCGCTATCTGTATGGAGTTTGCACATTCTCCCTGTGATTTGATTTATTGTAGTCGCATGTACTTAAGTACAGTGAAAAGTTTTATTTTGCGAGCAGTGCATGCAGATCATAGCAAACAAGGACATAGGGTGCTTAGTCAGAGTGAGGCATACAAGGATACACTGCATAGGAGGTAGATAAAGCAAGATCAACCTTATTTGAAGTTAGATAAAGTAACAGGCTAATAACAGCAGGGAAGAAGCTGGCATTTAACCTGTTGTACATGTGTTCAAGCTTCAGTATCTTCTGCCTGATGGAAAGGTTGGAAGATAGTATTATCAGGGTGAGAGGGATATTTGATGATGTTGACAACGTTTCCGTGGCAATGAGACGTGTAAATGGAGTCCATGGATGGGAGGTTGCTTTCTGTGATGATCTGGGCTGTGCACGCCACCTTCTGTACTGTCTGTGTTGGTGGTTTCCTCCCACAGTCCAAAGATGTGCAGGTTAGGGTGGATTGGCCATGCTAAATTGCCCATAGTATCCAGGGATGTGCAGGTGAGGTGGAGTAGCCGTGGGAAATGCAGGGTTACAGAGATCGGGTGGGAAGCACTTCATGGGGTTGGTGTGGAGTTGATGTGCCAAATGGTCTGCTTCCATACTGTAGGAATTCTATATTTATTTTTGGCCTTCTGGACTGAGTTATGTGTTGGCTTAATTTCCAGTGATTGATAGGCTGCCTTTGTTTAATAATCACAAAAGAGCAACAGGAGTAAATATGCATTCCATATGTCTTTACCCAATAAGACTTGCAATGTGGGAACAAACCAGTTAGCTTCTTGTGGCTTGACTTGGCTTACTGTGCAACCTATTTTTCACAACATGGATCATTAAAAGAAAAGTTAAGCCTTCCAGCTTCTCTCTCTCTCTCTCTCTCTCCACAGCAGTAAGCTGCAAGGGCAGTTTATCATTTAATAAATCTTAATTAACCCACCTTAGTAATCATTTATGAGTGTTTCCACACAATTAGTGTCATGCGTTTCTTATTGACACATTGCATGTGCATGTCTTTACAGAGAAGGAATTTACAACAAATACCTCAAACCCGGCATGTCTGTCAAATATTGCTATTGACGCAGGCAGCATTTCAAAATGTAGAGAAACCAAGCTCAGACAGACACTTCAGCCCTTAGAGTCTGGAACTGTGATCCTTTTTATACATTACTTAACTTTAAATGTATTTATATTAATAATCTGAAATGAGATGGTGGCAATGCATTTTTAAAACTCCTTTTCCTTCCAGTGTTTTTCTCTCCTGACACCTGTAGCTCAGCCAGCTGCATAATACAGGTTCCTTGGTGACTAGTCACACTCCATCAGACATGGCGTGTGTGCGTGTGTGTGCGCGTGTGTGCATGCTTGTGTGCGTGTGTGTGTGCGTGCGTGTGTGTGTGTGCGCGTGTGTATGTGTGTGTGAGAGAGCCATGCCGACATGTTCCAGAAGACTATTTGACTGCAGAAAGCAAATTCTAATCCCCCGACACAATCGCGGACTCTGTCCAGCCTGAATTGTGGGATGGTTTGTTCTCTTGATTTGTTTTTCATTTTCTTCTTCCGTCTTCCCCTTCATTTCTTCTCAAACCTACCCAATGAACAGAGCTCTTCGGCAGGAGGAGGCTTTAATAGCCTCCCAGGAGGCAGCAACAGAGACTTCAGAGACAGCATGGCTACAGAGTCAGTTAGTGGGCCTGTGTATCCCAGAGGGGTCACTCTCTCTGGAGCATGGTATGAGCTGGTGTAGCCCGGAGTGGGACACTCACTCTGGGGGATGGTGTGCGCTGGTGTATCCCAGAGCAGAACACCCTCTCTGGGGCATGGTGTGAGCTGCTGTAGCCCGGAGCAGGACACTCTCTCTGGGGGATGTTGTGAGCTGGTGTAGCCCGGAGTGGGACACTCTCTCTGGGGGATGGTGTGGGCAGGTGTAGCCCAGAGTGGGACACTCTCTCTTGGACATGGTGTGGGCTGGTGTAGCCCAGAGCGGGACACTCTCTCTGGGGCATGTTGTGGGCTGGTGTAGCCCGGAGCGGGACACTTTCTCTGGGGGATGGTGTGGGCTGGTGTAGCACGGAGTGGGACACTCACTCTGGGAGATGGTGCGGGTTGGTGTACGCCAGAGTGGGACTCTCTTTCTGGGGGATGGTGTGGGCTGGTGTAGCCCGGAGTGGGACACTCTCTCTGGGGCATGGTGTGGGCTGGTGTACGCCAGAGTGGGACTCTCTTTCTGGGGGATGGTGTGGGCTGGTGTAGCCCGGAGTGGGACACTCTCTCTGGGGCATGGTGTGGGCTGGTATAGCCCAGAGTGGGACACTCTCTCTGGGACATTGTGTGGGCTGGTGTAGCCCAGAGCGGGGCACTCTCTCTGGGGGATGGTGTGGGCTGGTGTAGCCCGGAGTGGGACACTCTCTCTGGGATATTGTGTGGGCTGGTGTAGCCCAGAGCGGGACACTCTCTCTGGGGCATGGTGTGGGCTGGTGTAGCCCAGAGTGGGACACTCTCTCTGGGGCATGGAGTGGGCTAGTGTAGCCCAGAGGGGGACACTCTCTCTGGGGCATGGAGTGGGCTAGTGTAGCCCAGAGGGGGACACTCTCTCTTGGACATGGAGTGGGCTAGTGTAGCCCAGAGGGGGACATTCTCTCTGGGACATGGAATGATCTGGTGTAGCCCAGAGTGGGACATTCTCTCTTGGACATGGAGTGGGCTAGTGTAGCCCAGAGCGGGACATTCTCTCTGGGACATGGAGTGATCTGGTGTAGCCCAGAGTGGGACACTCTCTCTTGGACATGGAGTGGGTTGGTGTAGCCCGGAGCAGGACACTCTCTCTGGGGCATGGTGTGGGCTGGTGAATCCCGAGTCTGACACTCTCTCTGGGGGATGGTGTGGGCTGGTGTATCCCAGAGCGGGACACTCTCTCTGGGGGATGGTGTGGGCTGGTGTAGCCCAGAGCGGGACACTCTCTCTGGGGGATGGTGTGGGCTGGTGTAGCCCAGAGCGGGACACTCTCTCTGGGGGATGGTGTGGGCTGATGTGGCCCAGAGCGGGACACTCTCTCTGGGGGATGGTGTGGGCTGGTGTGGCCCGGAGTGGGACACTCTCTCTGGGGCATGGTGTGTTCTGGTGTAGCCCGGAGTGGAACACTCTCTCTGGGCCATGGTGTGTGCTGGTGTACCCTGGAATGGGACACTCTCTCTGAGACACGGTGTGTGCTGGTGTACCCTGGAGTGGGACACCCTCTCTGGGGCATGGTGTGGGCTGGAGTGGCCTAGAGTGGGACACTCTCTCTGGGATATGGTATGTGCCTGTGTCGCCTGGAGCGGGACACTCTCTCTGGGGCATGGTGTGGGCTGGTGTACCCTGGAATGGGACACTCTCTCTGGGCCATGGCATGAGCTGGTGTAGCCCAGAGTGGGACACTCTCTCTGAGACACGGTGTGTGCTGGTGTACCCTGGAGTGGGACTCTCACTCTGGGGCATGGTGTGGGCTGGAGTGGCCCAGAGTGGGAGACTCTCTCTGGGATATGGTGTATGCTGGTGTAGCCTGGAGCGGGACACTCTCTCTGGGACATGGTGTGGGCTGGTGTAGCCCAGAGTGGAAGACTCTCTCTGGGGGATTAGATTAGATTAGATTACAGTGTGGAAACAGGCCCTTCAGCCCAACAAGTCCACACCGACCCGCCGAAGCGCAACCCACCCATACCCCTACATTTACCCCTTATTACCTAACACTACGGGCAATTTAGCATGGCCAATTCACCTAACCTGCACATCTTTGGACTGTGGGAGGAAACCGGAGCACCCGGAGGAAACCCACGCAGACACGGGGAGAACGTGCAAACTCCACACAGTCAGTCGCCTGAGTCGGGAATTGAACCCGGGTCTCTGGCGCTGTGAGGCAGCAGTGCTAACCACTGTGCCACCGTGCCGCCCACAAGACTCTCTCTGGGGGATGGTGTGGGCTGGTGTAGCCAGGAGTGGGACACTCTCTCTGGGCATGGTTTGGGCTGGTGTAGCCCAGAGTGGAAGACTCTCTCTGGGGGATAGTGTGGGCTGGTGTACCCTGGAATGGGACACTCTCTCTGGGGTATGGTGTGTGCTGGTGTAGCCCAGAGTGGAAGACTCTCTCTGGGGGATGGTGTGGGCTGGTGTAGCCAGGAGTGGGACACTCTCTCTGGGCATGGTTTGGGCTGGTGTAGCCCAGAGTGGAAGACTCTCTCTGGGGGATGGTGTGGGCTGGTGTACCCTGGAATGGGACACTCTCTCTGGGGCATGGTTTGGGCTGGTGTAGCCAGGAGTGGGACACTCTCTCTGGGGGATGGTGTGGGCTAGTGTAGCCAGGAGTGGGACACTCTCTCTGGGGCATGGTTTGGGCTGGTGTACCCTGGAATGGGACACTCTCTCTGGGGCATGGTTTGGGCTGGTGTACCCTGGAATGGGACACTCTCTCTGGGGCATGGTTTGGGCTGGTGTACCCCGGAATGGGACACTCTCTCTGGGGCATGGTTTGGACTGGTGTACCCCGGAATGGGACACTCTCCCTGGGGCATGGTGTGCGCAGGTGTAGCCCGGAGTGGGACACTTTCTCTGGGACCTGGAGTTTGCACTCTGGCAGTGGTAACACAGAAGTTATCTTTTTGAAATTATATTCCAAGTTAATATGAATGGTGTCTATATACTGCAACAGTACACACTTGCCACTGTATTTTACATTGAATACATGTGAGAATAAAGGATATTCTATTATATTCTATTCTATGTTTGAGAAGTTTTACAGACAATGTAATTTTGATAGAGGGATTGATAGGTAGAGAGAGGTTGCTAGAACAGAAAGTGGGAAAGAGAGAATGAGATAAACAGATATATAGGCATAAAATATGAACACAACTCATGCTAAGTTGTAGTGAAAGCATCAGCACTGGTGATAGTGAACGTGTTTGAAAAGGATGGCTTAGGATAGGGACATTCAAGAAAAACGTGTTGAAACCCAGAAGCCCTGTGACCAACGCCGAGTGAACAAAGGGGCGGTGGTATTGCACAAAAGGCCAGAGTGGGAGGACTGAAGATTGCAGGCGGTGACATAAACGTGGAGGAGAATTCAGAGCTTAGGGTGGAGCAAGACCACAAGAAACATTTGAAGGTGGGGATGTCGATTTTTAATTCAGGAACAGGGAGGCGATGTCAGTCAGTGAGAGTTGAAGTTGATGTGTGGGTGGAACTCCATGTCAACAAATGCAGAAGTGGCTCAATTTCGGAAAAAGTTGGAAGTTAATCTCAAAGTAAGGGTGACCAACCAGGAGGTTGCTGGGAGGATTGAAACCAGTGGTGACGCATGTGTAGGTAATTGTGTTTACAGTCATGTGGATAAGGTAAAGATAGATCAAAGCAGTCTCGTAAAAGTAGAACTTTTTACAGTGGAGCGGACATGGAGATTTAAACTCAGGCCTGGATGGCAAGCTTATGGAAGCTGAAGGGAGGAGAAGCTGAGTTGGAATCAGTAACATCAGAAGAGAATTGAGTCCACGGGCAATAATAATGTCTTCAGAGATAAGAAATTTGATTGATCTATGTTTGACCAATAGACAATCAGACCTACAAAATAATAAGATAAATACAGGTGAGGAAAATGACTCTATTCATTTTTGCGAAAGCATAGAGAAATACTCGACAGCTCCACCATTGAGAAAACCAAATGTTTCTTAAATTTTTACCTTAACTTTCCCACAGATGTCTGTTTGATAAGCCAATAGCTATTTTATAGAATATTCTGACATCGGTGTTAAGTTCTCTTTTGCGAGAATCCAGTGTGGAAAGAGGCCATTTGGCCCATCAAGTGGTACTGGCCCTCCAAAAGCATCCCACCCAGAGCCATCCCCCACTCTTCTCATGGCTAATGCACCTACTATACACATTCCTGGACACTATGGACAATTTAGCATGGCCAACCCACCTAACCAGCACACCTTTGGACTGTGGAAGGAAATCCACACAGACACTGGGAGAACGCACAAACTCTACACAGTCACCCAAGGGTGGAATCCAGCCTGAGTTATTGGCGCTGTGAGGCAGCAATGCTAACCACTGAGCCACTGTGCCACCCTACATTCAATTCATTAAGAGTTTCCATTCTGAAATCCCCTTTCCCAACTCTCTGTCATCTTTTAGTTAGCCAATCCTTAATCAATGCTAATATGTTACCTCTGCCACGATGGGCTCTTATCTTATCAACGTTTCCTAACATGTGGCATCTTATCAAACACCTTCTGGAAATCCAAATATATTACATTTACAGGGTGCCCTTTATCTATCCTGCTGTTACCTCCTCAAAGAATTCTAATAAATTTATCAGGCATGCATTCCTTTTCATAAAACCATGATGAAGCTGCTCAATTGTATTATATTTTTCTAATTGCTCAGCTGTAACATCCTTTATTTTGGAATCTGATACTTTCCCAATAGCAGATATTAAGTGGTAAGATCTTCAGGCAGAGTTTTAGAAACTGGGATAGAGGTTTTTGAATGAAGCTCTTCAAAAGATCACAAAGTATTCCCAGTGCCGTGTTATAGTGAGTGTAGAAATAGGAGGATAGAGCAGTGATATAGTGAAACTGGAGAAAGTGGTGCAAGAGAAGGTTTTGGGTTCTTGTCATGTTTGAGAAGGTATGGAGCAGAATTAGGCCATTCGGCCCATCAAATTTGCTCCAGCATTTGATCATGGCTGATATGTTCCTTAACCTCTTTCTGCTGTCTTTTCCCACTGATCCTTGATTCCCTGACCACGGTGGCATCGTGCCTCACAGCGCCAGGGACCCGGGTTCAATTCCCGCGTTCAGGTGACTGTCTGTGTGGAGTTTGCATATTCTCCCCGTGTCTGCGTGGGTTACCTCCCACAATCCAAACGATGTGCCGGTCCGGTGAATTGGCCATGCTAAATTGCCCAGTCTGGGGTAGGGGAATGAGTCTCAGTGGGTTACTATTCCGAAGGTCAGTGAGGACTTGTTGGTCCAAAAGGCCTGTTTCCATACTGGAGGGAATCTAATCTAATCAAGAACCTATCCATCTCTGTCTTAAATACACTCAACAATGTGGCCTCAACAGCCCTCTGCAACAATGAGTTCCAAAGATTCACCACCCTCTGGCTGAAGAAATTCTTCCTAATCTCAGTTCTAACGGGTCATCCCTTCACTCTGAGGCTGCGCCCTCAGGGCCTAGTCTCTCTTATTAGTGGAACCATCTTCTCCACATCCATTCTGTCCAGGCCTCACTGTATTCCGTAAGTTTCAATCAGATCCCCCCCCCTCTTCTTTCTAAACTCCATGGAGTACAGAACCAGAGTCCTCAACTGCTCCTCATATGACAAGCCCTTTATCCGCAGGGTCAGCCTTGTAAACCTCCTCTGGATCCCTCCAATGCCAACACAGCCTTCCTTAGATACAGGACCCAAAACTGCTCACAGTATTCACAATAATAAACATACATAGCAGGTACTCAGGTGACTCGGCCAATGTCATCTATCTCATGCGCTGCAGGCAAGGATGCCCTGAGACATGATATATTGGTGAGACCTTGCAGACACTATGACAACAGATGAATGGACATGATGCAACAATCACCCAGACGGGGATGTTCCCTCCCAGTCGGGGAATACTTCAGCGGTCAAGGGCATTCAACTTCCTATTTCAGGGTAAGCATCATCCAAGTCGGCCTTCGAGCTACCCAACCACACAGGATCATCGAGCAGAAACTGATGGCCAAGCTCTGTACCTATGAAGACGACCTCAGCCAAGATCTTGGGTTCATGTCACACTACATGTCACACTACATGTGACCCCCACACCACACTTCTGTATCTATAAAATCTTCCGTATTGATCTGTTTTGACACCTTCACCATAATAACTTGTTATGATCTCTCTACTTTAATTAGTTTATAGAGTTTTGGATTTCTTGTTACTTTGGTTAGACCCTTGGCATGTGATTCTTGCACCTATCATGCTATTTCAGCCATTTGGTTTGTTTCCAGCACCACCTCATTTTTAATTTTTTTGTAATTATCTCTTTGCCTCATTTATTGGATAATAGGTCATCCCCTTCACTTACTATTTATTTATTGACAATTTACTCACACTGTCTTACACTTTTGATCACCCACACAGACTTCTTACTCGATACTTCACTCGCACCATTGATATTGTCTTTTGATCTCTCTGCCTTGAAATGTTGTGCCTCTGTGCTTTTCTTCACTTCGCCTGATGAAGAGGCAACGATTTCAAACAAACCTGTTGGACTACAACCTGGTCTTGTGTGACTTCTGACCTTGTCCATCCCAGTCCAACACTGGCATCTGCATATCATGGGCAAAATATTCCAAATGCGGCCTGAACAACTTCAGCATGTACATCCCTGTTCTCATATTCTAGTCCTCTCGAAATGAATGCTAACATTGTATTTGCTTTCTGAACTACCCACTCAACCTGCATGTTCACCTTAAGACAATACTGAACTAGGACTCCAACATCTCTTTATGTTTCAGGTTCCAAAACCTTTGCCTTTTTGAGAATAGTCTTCGCCTCAATTCTTTCTGTAATCTCCATGCTTTCTTAACACTATCTCTCTCTCTCCACCAATCTTTGAGTCATCTGCAAACTGGCAAAAAATGTCCTTAGTTCCTTGGTCCAGATCACTAATGTATAATGAAGAGTAACCCACCTAGACCCATCCCCCTATCCTATTACTTTTCATTTCCCCTGATTAATGCACCTAGCCAACACATCCCTGAACACTATGGGCAATTTACCCGACCTGCACATCTTTGGACTGTGGGAAGAAACCCAAGCACCCAGAGGAAACCCACACAGACATGGGGCAAATGTGCAAACTCCACACAGACAGTCATCTGAGGGTAGATTTGAACCCAGGTCCTTGGTGCTGTGAGGTAGCAGTGTTAACCACTGAGCCACCGTACTGCCTGTAATGTGAATAGTTGTGGAACCAACACGAACTCCTGCAGAACCCTACTAGTCACCAGCTGCCATCCTTAAAAAGACTCCTTTGTCCCCATTCTCTGCTTTCTGCCAACCAGCTAATCCTCTATCTATGCCAGTAAATTGCCGTAACACTATATGATCTCATCTTAATTAAATCCTCCTGTGCATCACCTTTTCAGAAACCTTCTGGAAATCCAAATAGTTCATCTTCACTGACTTCCCTTTGTCTAACTTGCTTGTTACCTCTTCTAGAGGTTCTAACAGACTTTTCATGAATGACCTCCCCTTGACGAAGCCATGCTGACTCAGCCTGTTCATTTCCAAGTACTTCACAATCTCATCCTTAATAATGAAGTCTAAACTCTTACCAATGACCAAGGTAAGGCTCTCTAGACTATAATTTCCTGTCTTCTGCTTCTCTCCCTTCTTATATAGGTGCGTTACATGAACCATTTTCCAGTCCTCTCAGACCCTGCCTTGACTCCAATAATTCCTGAAATATCACTACCAATGCCTCTATAATCGCCTCACCCTCCCTTCCATTCCTCACATTGACCCTTCTAGCCACCAATCAGATTCATTCTTCCCATCAACCAACCAGGTCATACTCTCTACCTGTCTTCTCCTATCCACCATCTCACCACCCTGCACACCCCCCCCCACCTTACCCTTTATCTGCAGGTCCCCTTACACCCACCCACAGTCCTGAAGAAGGGTTACACCTGAAACATTGACTTCTCCACCTCCTGATGCTACTTGGCCTGCTGTGTTCTTCCAGCCTCCTGCTTGTCCACCTTGGATTCCAGCATCTGCTGTTCTTTTTGTCTCTACAATCTACTCAGCTATCTCCTTCAGAACTGTGGACTGTACTCCATCTGGTCTGGGTGATTGATCCATCTTCACACCCTTCAGCTTCCCAGCACCTGCTCTTTAGTGATGGCCACTACCCTCACCTCTAACCCCCTGATTCTCTTGAGGTTGTAGTCTGCTATTGATGCCTTCCAACATGAAGATTGATACAAAGTACCTATTCAGTTCCTCCACCATTTCTTTGTTCTCCAGGACTATTTTTCCAGTCTCATTTTCCCGTGGTCCACTGTCCACTCTTAACTCTCACATTTTATATGTCAAAAAGCACTTAGGCAATCTTCCTTTGTAATACAGTCTACCTTACCTTCACATTTCATCTTCTCCCCCTGTTATTGCACGTTTTTAGTTGTCACGGAGTCATACAGCACAGAGCCAGACCCTTTGATCCAACCACTCTACGTCGCACATAATCCCAAACAAAACTAGTCCCACCTGCCTGCTCCTGGCCCATATCCCTCCAAACCTTTCCTAATCATGTAATTATCCAAACTGCTTTCAAGCATTGTAATTGTACCCATGTCCATCACTTCCTCAGGAAGTGCATTCCACATGCAAACCACCCACTGGATAAAAAAAAAGCCCCTCAAGTCTTTTTCAAACTTTTCTCCTCTCACCTTAAAAATGCACCCCCTAGTCTTGAACCCGCCCCCCCATCATACGGAAAAGACACCTACCATTAACTGTATCTATACCCCTCATTATTTTATAAACTTCTATAAGGTCAACTTTCAACTCCTTAAGCTCCAGTGAAAAAGGTCCCAGTCCACCCAGCCTTTCTTTATAACTCAAACCTTCCATACCCGGCAACATCCTGGTAAATCTCTTCCCAACTCCCTCCAGCTGAGTAATATCCTTCCTATAACTGGGTGACCAGAACTAGACATAGTATTCCAGAAAAGGTCTCACCAATGTCCTATCCAACCTCAACATGATTTTCCAATATCTACACTCAAACAACTGAGCAATAAAGGCAAGCGAGTCAAGCACCTTTTTAACCACCTTATCTCTATCTGACTGGAAGAGTGTGGCACTGGAAAAGTACAGCTGGTCAGGCAGCACCCGAGGAGCAGGAGAGTCGAGGTTTTGAGCATAAGCTCTTCATCAGGAACTATCATCAGCTTATGCTCAAAACCTCGACTCTCCTGCTCCTCAGGTGCTGCCTGACCGGCTCTGATTTTCCAGCACCAACCTCTTCAACTCTGATCTCCAGCATCTGCAGTCCTCACTTTGTCCTAGTTGTCTACATCTGACGCAAATTTCAAAGAATTATGTACCTAGATCCCTCTGTTCTACAACATTAGCCAAGGCCCTACAACTAGTTGTATAAACCCTACGCTTTTTTGTTGTACTAAAATACAATACCTTGCATTTACCTTCACTGGTGTTTCAAGGCTTCCCAATCCTTTGGCTTCCCATTAATCTTCACCAGATTATTGATTTATTCTTTTGATTTTACGCTGTCCCTGACTTCTCTTGTCAGCCACAGTTGACTTGTCCTCCCCCTTGCTATCATTATTCATCCTCGGGATGAGTTTCTGCTGTGCTTCACAAATTACTCCTGAAACCCCTGTCATTGCTACTCCACCATCTTCTTTGCCAGACTCCCCTTCCAATCAATTCTGGCCAGCTCCTCCCTCATGTCTTTGGAGTTGCCTTTACCCAGTTGTTATACCGTTACATCCAATTTCAGCTTCTCCCTGTTGAGCTGTAGGGTGAATTCTATTATATTATGGTCACTGCCCCCTATGTGTTACTTAAGCTCCCTGATCAAGCCTGCATCATTACACATCCCCAAATCCAGAATTGCCTGTTCCCTGGTGAGCTTTGTACAAGGTACTCAAAAACACCATCTCATAGACATTCCACAAATTCCTTTGCTTGGGATCCCCTGCTAGCCTGATTTTCCCAGCCCACCTCCATACTGAAGTCCCCCACGATTATTACTATAGTTACTTCCTTACAAGCCTTTTCTATCTCCTGATTTATTTTCTATCCCATATCTTGACAACCACTAGGAGCCTGCATATAATCTCGTTCAAGTTATTTCTCCTGCTCCCTGCATGAGCTACCTAACTACATGTACAGTCTGTGACTGCATCAAGCCAGGGCCAATATTGTCTCTGAGATGTTAGCGAGTAGTTGATTCGGAATTTAGACTCAGTTTGCTGGAATGAGTGGGAACTAGAAGCTAAAAGGAAGGATAGCAATGAGATCAGAGGACAGAGAAATATAAGCAAGAATAGATTGAGAAATATCCCAAAAATTCCAGGCTGTGGATCAAGGAATTTAGCAAAGGTGATGAAAGAGATATTAAATTGTATGTATGTCAATGTATAGAGTGTGATTATATTCAGGTTAGTGATGGATGTCACAAGTTGCTAATATGGAATGATGAATGATGTGGTAGCATTAATTGAGACATGACTCAGGCAAGGTCAAAAACAAGCTAACTGGTTAGCAAGTGTTCAGGAATGATGGAGATTATATACAGGCCCCTCAGCGGTTGTCAAGATATGGGACAGAAAAAAATCAGGAAATGCATGTAAGAAAGTAACTATAGTAATAATCGTGGGGGACTTCAAATATGGAGGTGGGCTGGGAAAATCAGGTTAGGAGCAGATCCCAAGAAAAGGAATTCATGGAATGTTTACCTTTAATTGCCCTGAAATGCAGCAGCAACATGGAGTATTATGGAAGCTGAGGAATTTCTGATCCGTGTACGTTAGGACTTACTCAACAAGGAAGGAAGGAAGTAATGTTGGGTTTGGTTGCTGGGAAATGAAGTGATTGGGTGTAGTGTTTTATGGGAAGAAATTAGTTAATTAAAAGTGGGTGCATAACTTGGTTCAGAGTAATTATGGAGAGAAAATATCGGAACTGGGGAGAAACTAATTTCAGTGATTTTAAATGAGGAAGTTGCATAGTAGATTAGGTACCAGAGCCATGGAGTTGTGGAAGGCACTTGCAGAAGTGAGAACACAGGTACAAACTACTTTTGATGTATATCTTTAAAGAGAAATGGCAAAATGTCCAAAGTTAATACATCACGAAAGACAATCAAAAGAAACTTCATTGTCAAACAGAAGGAACAGGCTTATGGGAAATAGTAGGAGCAAGATTCAGTTGACATTCAGGAATATAAGAATTATGAGCAGAGATGGCCATTCAGCCCCTCAAGACTGCCTTCTTCATTCTTTAAAACAATGGCTGATTTTCCCCAAACCTCAACTCCTCTTTTATGTAGGTATTCATAGCTCTTAATACCTCGATATTTCAAAATCCATCTACCTCCTCTTTAAGTATTTTTAGTGATATCGCCTCCACAGCCCCCACGGGTAGCAAATTCCAGATATTAACTCTGTTCTGGGAGAAAACATTTCTTCACTTCTCAGTTGTAAAGAAATGTTCCCTCATTCTGTAGTTATGTGCCCTTGTTCATGACTCTCCCTGTCATGGAAACATCTTCTCAACATCTACTGTGTTCAGGACCCTCAGCATCTTGTGTGTTTCAATAATATCACTCTTCTAAACTCTGATGAATAAAGGCCCAACCTTTCTTGATAAGTCAACTCTTTCATCTCAGGAATCAGGATTCCTGAAGTAGAGCTCATGCCCGGAACGTCGATTCTCCTGCTCCTTGGATGCTGCCTGACCTGCTGTGCTTTTCCAGCAACACCTTTTCAGCTCATCTCAGGAATCAGCCAAGTGAATTGCCTTTGAACTGCCTCCAATGCTAGTACATTCTTTCTTCAACTTAGTGACTGAGGCTGTACATAGTACTCCAGTGTCCCAAACACCCATAAAAAGATTTCCCGACTTGTAAACTCCAACCACCTCGCAGTCAAGGCCAAAATTCCATTTGACTTCTTAATTACTTGCTGCACCTGCCTGCTAACTTTCTGTGTTTCACTTCAAAAGCAGCCAGAACCTTCCGCGTCACATCCCTTTGGAGTCTCTCTCTATTTAAATGATAAGTCTGCATTTTCCCACCCAAAGTGCATGACCTCTTCCTACATTAAACTCCATCTACCAGGTTTTCGCTCACTCACTCCACCTAACTATGGCCCCTCGCAGATCACTTATTGCAGGAAGGTAGGGGGAGTGATGAGGAGGGAACTGAAATGTGAACACAAAATGCAAAGACCGGGCCAGAGAGATGATCGGAAAGCAATAATAACTTGCACTCTGATACATGGAGGTACTAATAGGGCTGGGATTTTGTCAATCCAAGAGGCGGCCTTACGTGCCTGTCAGAGATCAGACAAAAAGCTCCTGTCTATTTACTGACAGAGGCTGGACAGAAACCAAATGCTACCCCCATGACTGTGGTTCCTCAGCAGCACAAATCCAGATTCCCAGCAGCTCCTTATTGCCAACCAGAGGGGTGAAGTATCAACAGGTTACACTGAAAGAGAGCAGGGAGCTTATCAATAGGCTGGAAAAAACAGACTTGCACAATTGAAAGTTGACAAGCCACTGATATGTTATTTTTTCATAAACTTATTTTACAAATCAACTTGCTCAGGGATGTTATTATATTAGATTACTTACAGTGTGGAAACAGGCCCTTCGGCCCAACAAGTCCACACCCACCCTCCGAACAGCAACCCTCCCAGAACCATTCCCCTACATTTATCCCTTCACCTAACACTACGGGCAATTTTAGCATGGCCAATTCACCTGACCTGCACATCTTTGGACATATATATCTCTGAAGCAGGTGGGACTTGAATGTAGGCCTCTCACTCTAAGAGTAGGGACTGTACCACAAAAGGGCCTCTTAGTAATAACTTGTGGTTCTGAATTACTAGCCCAGTGACGTTACCACTACATTACCATGTACCGTGAGAAGTTTTTTGAACATGGTGGCAGTGGCTCAGTGGTTAGCACTGCTGCCTCACAGTGCCAGGGACCCAGGTTCAATTCCTGCCTCAGGCAATTGTTTGTGTGGCATTTGCACATTCTCCCCGTGTCTGCATGGGTTTCCTCCGGGTGCTCCGGTTTCCTCCCACAGTCACAAAGATGTGCAGGTCAGGTGAATAGGCCAGGCTAAATTGCCCGTAGTGTTAGGTGCATTAGTCAGAGGGAAATGTAGGCGAATGGGTCTGGGTGGGTTGCTCTTCGGAGGGTCGGTGTGGACTGGTTGGGACGAAGGGCCTGTTTCCACACTGTAATGAATGTAATCTAATCTAAAAGCACGTGTTGTGACACACCTCTGACACAGTAGGACTCAATCACAGACTGCTCAGCTCGGAAGCAGCAACATTACCGCAGCACTAGAAGATTGTTAATTGGATGCTTGATGTCTAGATATATAAAGAGGAAACAGCTGGAGCTGGGGAGAGGACTGGTGTAGTCAATAAACTCTCCGCATAAAGTAAATTTATGTCTCTTGGGTTCTGTCTGAGGTTGGAGTTTATTAACAATCTGATCCAGATGGAATACATCCTGGATTTTTTAAAAAGCAAATTTAGAAAGAGCAGAAGCATTGTTCACAACTTCCAATCCTCAGGAAAGGTTGCTAATATTGAACAGGTTGGGAATTCTTTATCTGAAAACCTCAGGACCAATTGTTTCTCAGATAAAGGATATTTTCAGATTTTGGATACATTTACCTAACCATCTAAGATCTTTAATTAATCATCCCACAAGCAAATGCAAGATATTAATTAACTCTTAAACATGTCGTACCCTTGCCTGTAAAAGAATGGGTTCAGATTATCTTTATCTGAAACCAGATGGTATTTGCAAGCTTTTCTCTTCATTATGCCTGCATTTCTTATATTTTCTGTCTCCATTTTGTTGCAACACTTAACACTTCAGTGAAACAAACTTGACTAGTCCTGAACAGACCTGATACTGAAGTGTTTTTTTGCAGGACCCGAACTCAGTGTGTCTACACATATGCTGATGGAGGAGCGACACTCCGAAAGCTAGTGTGCTTCCAATTAAACCTGTTGGACTATAACCTGGTGTTGTGTGATTTTTAACTTTACACACATGCTCACGTCTTTTTTAGATTAGATTACATTAGATTAGATTACATTACAGTGTGGAAACAGGCCCTTCGGCCCAACAAGTCCACACCGACCCGCCGAAGCGAAACCCACCCATACCCCTACATTTACCCCTTACCTAACACTACGGGCAATTTAGCATGGCCAATTCACCTGGCCTGCACATTTTTGGATTGTGGGAGGAAACCGGAGCACCCGGAGGAAACCCACGCAGACACGGGGAGAACGTGCAAACTCCACACAGTCAGTCGCCAGAGGTGAGAATTGAACCCGGGTCTCTGGCGCTGTGAGGCAGCAGTGCTAACCACTGTGCCACCGTGCCGCCGTGCCGTCTGTTTGAGGTTTGGATTTGAAAAGACTTTCAGATTTATAGGTGTTCTGAAGAAGGGTCACTGGATCTGAAAAATTACCTCCGATTTCCCTCCACAGACACTGCCAGACCTGCTGAGCTCTTCCAACAATGTATTTTTGTTTTGATTTCCAGCATCCACAGTTCTTTTCGTTTTATTCAGGGTTTGAGTCTTTTTTGGTATTTGGTTGCATGGATAAAAGATACTATCTATGCAACCAGTGTTGCTATTCAATAAAACGAGAGGGATGCCACTGATCATTGTAGATCAATGGCTTCACATTGGTTTTGAGAAAATTAATGGAAAGCATAATCAAGAATGTCATAAAAGTTTGATTGGAAAGGTGTTGGCGAATATCGGAAGTTAGCATGGATTTTCTTTTCAAAGAAAAGTCATGTCTGACTTACATAAGTGAATTCTTCAAAGCAGTAACAAGAGACTGTTATTTAATTTATGCCAAAAACACAATAGATTCACGAGGTCAAATCCTGAAATGGCAGGACTATCTTATGTTGAAAGATTGGAGTGATTGGGCTTGTATACCCTTGAGTTTAGAAGACTGAGAGGGGATCTGATTGAGACATATAAGATTATTAAAGGATTGGACACTGTGGAGGCAGGAAACATGTTTCCGCTGATGGGCGAGTCCCGAACCAGAGGACACAGCTTAAAAATAAGGAGTAGGCCATTTAGAACAGAGATGAGGAGAAACTTCTTCACTCAGAGAGTGGTGGGTGCATGGAAAGCTCTGCCCCAGAAGGCAGTGGAGGCCCAGTCTCTGGATTCATTTCAGAAAGAGTTGGATAGAGCTCTCAAAGATAGTGGAATCAAGGGTTATGGAGATAAGGCAGGAACAGGATACTGATTGATAAAACCAGAGATCATAGAATTCTGGAATTCTGAAATAAGAACAAATAGAGTTGGGAAAACTCAACAGCTCAGGCAGAATCTGAAGAGAGAAACAAATTTAATCTTGTGATGGAATTGACAGCTATGCAAGAGTGGAATGCTGTCCCACCTTTCCTGCACCACCTCTCTGTCCACCCCCTCCTTCCACCCTCCCCACCCACACTCCCACTTCAGGGAATGATCATCAATTAAGATGATGGGTCTTCACCAAAGAAGGCCACATGAGGTTCTTGATAAGAGTGGTGCTGGAAAAGCACAGCAGGTCAGGCAGCATCCAAGGAACAGAAAATCGATGTTTCGGGCAAAATCCCCAGGGCTTTTGCCCGAAACATCGATTTTCCTGTTCCTCGGATGCTGCCTGACCTGCTGTGCTTTTCCAGCACCACTCTAATCTTGACTCTGATCTCCAGCATCTGCAGTACCCACTTTCGCCCACATGAGGTTCTTGCCAGCTCACCAGCCAGCTGACAAGATCTCATTACCTGGATTAAATTCTCCCCACTAAGTTACTGAGGATGCTTCAACTGAAGTGCCGGAGACAAAAACCAAACTCCAGTTCAGGAAGGACGCGTGGTGGCTCAGTGGTTGGCACTGCTGCCTCACAGTGCAAGGGACCCAGGCTCGATTCTAGCCTTGGGTCACTGTCTATATCTGTGAAGGTTTCCACCCACTGTCCAAAGATAAGGAGGACTGGCTGTGCTAAGTTGCCCTAAAGTGTCCTAAGGTTTGTGATGGTAACTATGGGCTTATGGAGATAGGGTGGGGAGTGGGGTTCCTCTTTGGGGGCCAGTGTGGACTTAAGGGGCCAGATGGCCTCTATTGATGCCGGAAGGGCTCTGTGATACAAAGGGGCTATAGGGTATTGCCAGGATGCTGTTAGGAACCTTGTGGAGTGCTCGGGAAATATTAGCACCATTCTACTTTGAGCTGTGCAGATTTTCATGAACAATGGAAGGTTTTGATGGTGTAAATAAAGAAAATCTATTCTTATAGGAAGTGGGTTCAAAAACCAGAGATCATAGATTTAATAAAAGATCTGGAAAATCATTAAGAAGATTGTCTTTCAGTTAGAGAGAGTTATCAGGTGTGGAATACTCTTCTTGAAAAGCTAGTTGACGCCGATTCCATAAAAAAAACTTACAAGTGAATGAGGAGCTGATAGGCCTCACACGGAAAAAGATGGGGGTTGGAAAGAGACACAACAGCCTTTTTGAAGCATTGGTGTGGTAGGCTGAATGGCCTCTTGCCTTGCTGTATGTTTCTGCAGCTTTTTATAAGAATTGGTCTAAGGGTGTACAGATCACTAGCTGGACCAGCATTTATTGCCTGGAGGGCAGTAAAGAGTTAACCCCTTTGCTGTGGGTACAGAGTCACATATAGGCCAGACCAGCTAAACATGACGGATTTCTTTTCCTCAAGGGCTTAAGTGAACCAAATGGGATTTTTATGTTACATCAGACTGCTCCACCCCGGTCCGGGGTCTCCTGATGAGCAAGGAGCAGATCCCAGGCTGACTCACCTACCCCACCCCAGTCCAGATTCGTAGGCTGAGCTGAGGCTCCAGGTCTGCAGCTAGGCCCGGCCGTCTGAAGGAGCAGAAGCATCCGTGAGAGGGACAGCAGAGGACCATGATGACCGATGACCAGCGGCAGTGTTGAGAGGAGCACTGGATGGGGAACAGGAAGGACACAACCCCACACAGGCCCATGGCTCCAGCTCAAACACGGCAGTTGCAATTATGGTGATGGAAGTGGCCTGTATCCGAGACCGCAGGGCCCATTACAGAGACCCCAGAGCCCATTACAGAGACCCTGGGGCCCATTACAGAGACCCCAGAGCCCATTACAGAGACCACGGAGCCCATTACAGACCCTCTGACCAATGTCAAGCAGCGACTGGACGAGCAGTGGAGGAGAAACAAGAAAAAGAGAGAAAGGTGAACCCTGCTGCAGTAAAAACTTGATTTATATTCAGTGTTCAAGAGGGCATCAGAACATGGCAACACCTTGCATATAACACACAAAAAAACACTTTTCACTGTATTTTTATGCAAATGACAATAAATCTAAATCTACATCTAGTCTAATCTAATCCAAGACTCGTGTTATGGACTAGGCCAGACCCACCTCAAAATGTCCTAAGAAGATGGCCCAGACCCATACTACTTTTTATTTTAAAGGCAGATGTGACACAGGTGTTCCAGGTGTGATACAACTGGTCAAAGCACTCAGCTTTAAGTTAAACAGAATTTATTTAAACTCCAGTTGAAACACAAACAAAAGAAAGTGGAATTTAGAATAACCTAACTATTTGAAAACCCAACAGACTTGATACAGCAACTTAACTTATTATCTGGTCCAATACAATAGCATCCCATAAACATACCCCTTGCAAAAAGGTAAATTCAAATACAGATTCTTACAGGCAGGAGGGAATAACATCCAGAGAGATTTCAGGAGAAAGTCAGAGGAATTCTTTACTGTAGCTTGCAAATCCTGCATTCATGCATCTTGTGACTGCTACAGCTGAAAACAAACTAGAAAAAACCTAAAAATCACACAACACCAGGTTATAGTCCAACAGGTTTAATTGGAAGCACACTAGCTTTCGGAGCGATGCTCCTTCATCAGGTGATAGTGGAGGGCTCAATCCTAACACACAGAATTTATAGCAAAAATTTATAGTGTGATGTAATTGTGATGTAACTGATGTAACATGATGTTTAGATTGATTCTAACCTGGTGTTGTGTGATTTTTAACTTTGTACACCCCAGTCCAACACCGGCATCTCCAAATCATTAGAAAAAACCTGAACTGTGAGAACTAGCCACACCCCTTCCATTGTTGAACTAGACTCTTCGGCACCTCTGCCTTTACAACCTCAAGTAAAAAAAAACCAAGGACAAGATAACTTCATCAGGAATAAAGGCAGAGAGCCTGAAGCGTGGAGAGATAAGCTAGAGGAGGGTGGGGGTGGGGAGAAAGTAGCATAGAGTACAATAGGTGAGTGGGGAAGGGGATGAAGGTGATAGGTCAGGGAGGAGAGGGTGGAGTGGATAGGTGGAAAAGGAGGTAGGACAAGTCCGGACAAGTCATGGGGACAGTGCTGAGCTGGACATTTAGAATTAGGGTAAGGTGGGGGAAGGGGAAATGAGGAAACTGTTGAAGTCCACGTTGATGCCCTCGGGTTGAAGTGTTCCGAGGCGAAAGATGAGGTGTTCTTCCTCCAGGCGCCTGGTGGTGAGGGAGCGGCGGTGAAGGAGGCCAAGGACCTCCATGTCCTCGGCAGAGTGGGAGGGGGAGTTGAAATGTTGGGCCACGGGGCGGTGTGGTTGATTGGTGCTGGTGTCCCGGAGATGTTCCCTAAAGCGCTCTGCTAGGAGGCATCCAGTCTCCCCAATGTAGAGGAGACCGCATTGGGAGCAACGGATACAATAAATGATATTAGTGGATGTGCAAGTAAAACCTTGATGAATGTGGAAGGCTCCTTTAGGACCTTGGATAGAGGTGAGGAAGGAGGTGTGGGCGCAGGTTTTACAGTTCCTGCGGTGGCAGGGGAAAGTGCCAGGATGGGAGGGTGGGTTGTAGGGGGGCGTGGACCTGACCAGGTAGTCACGGAGGGAACGGTCTTTGCGGAAGGCGGAGAGGGGTGGGGAGGGAAATATATCCCTGGTGGTGGGGTCTGTTTGGAGGTGGCGGAAATGTCGGCGGATGATTTGGTTTATGCGAAGTTTGGTAGGGTGGAAGGTGAGCACCAGGGGTGTTCTGTCCTTGTTACGGTTGGAGGAGTGGGGTCTGAGGGCGGAGGTGCAGGATGTTGGAGGGCATCTTTAACCACGTGGGAAGGGAAATTGCGGTCTCTAAAGAAGGAGGCCATCTGGTGTGTTCTGTGGTGGAACTGGTCCTCCTGGGAGCAGATCCGGCGGAGGCGGAGGAATTGGGAATACGGGATGGCATTTTTGCAGGAGATAGGGTGGGAAGAGATGTAATCCAGGTAGCTGTGGGACTCTGTGGGTTTGTAAAAAATGTCAGTGTCAAGTCAGTCGTCATTAATGGAGATGGAGAGGTGCAGGAAGGGGAGGGAGGTGTCAGAGATGGTCCAGGTAAATTTAAGGTCAGGGTGGAATGTGTTGGTGAAGTTGATGAATTGCTCAACCTCCTCGCGGGAGCACGAGATGGCGCCAATGCAGTCATCAATGTAGCGGAGGAAGAGGTGGGGAGTGGTGCCGGTGTAATTATGGAAGATCAACTGCTCTACGTAGCCAACAAAGAGACAGGCATAGCTGGGGCCCATACATGTGCCCATGGATACCCCTTTGGTCTGGAGGAAGTGGGACGATTCAAAGGAGAAATTGTTAATGGTGAGGACCAGTTCAGCCAAACGAATGAGAGTGTCGGTGGAAGTGTACTGTTGGGGACGTCTGGAGACGAAAAAACGGAGGGCTTGGAGGCCCTGGTCATGGCAGATGGAGGTGTAGAGGGATTGGATATCCATGGTGAAGATGAGGCTTTGGGGGCCAGGGAAACGGAAGTCTTGGAGGAGGTGGAGGGCGTGGGTGGTGTCTCGAATGTATGTGGGGAGTTCCTGGACTAGGGGGGATAGGACAGTGTCGAGGTAGGTAGAGATGAGTTCAGTGGGGCAGGAGCATGCTGAGACAATGGGCTGGCCAGGGTGGTCAGGCTTGTGGATCTTGGGAAGGAGGTAGAACCGGGCATTGCAGGGTTCCCGGACTATGAGGTTGGAAGCTGTGGGTGGGAGATCTCCTGAGGTGATGAGGTTCTGTATGGTCTGGGAGATGATGGTTTGGTGATGGGGGGTGGGGTCATAGTCGAGGGGGCAGTAGGAAGAGGTGTCCTCGAGTTGACGTTTGGCTTCAGTGATGTAGAGGTCAGTGCGCCAGACTACCACTGTGCCCCCTTTAGCCGCTGGCTTGATGGTGAGATTGGGATTGGAGCAGAGGGATTGGAGGGCTGTGTGTTGTGACGGTGAGAGGTTGGAGTGGGGGAGGGAGGTAGACAGGTTGAGGCGGTTAATATCGGCGGCAGTTGGAAATGAAGAGGTCGAGGGCAGGTAATAGGCCAGCGCGGGGTGTCCAGGTGGATGCAGTGTGTTGGAGGTGGGCGAAGGGGTCCTCGGAAGATGGGCGGGAGTCCTGATTGTGAAAGTAAGCTCGGAGGCGGAGGCGACGGAAGAATTGTTCGACGTCACGGCGTGTATTAAATTCATTGATGCGTGGACGGAGGGGGTGAAGGTGAGCCCTTTGCTGAGGACTGATCGTTCGTCCTCAGTGAGGGGAAGGTCTGGGGGGATGGTGAAAACCCCGGCAGGGCTGGGAGCTGGGATCTGGTGTGGGTGTGGAGCTGGGAGTGGGGGCGGAACCTGTAACTGGAGTGGGTGTGATGGTGGGGGGAATGGGGGTGGAGTCATGAGCAGAGGTAGTGCTCCCCTCGGGGTTCTGGGGGGTGGGGATAGTGACAGTGGGGTCTGTGGGGGGCTTGTCAGCAGAATGCAGGTGAGTGGGGGCAGAAGTGGTGGTGACCATGGCAGTGGGGGTGGCGGAAGTCACTGAGCATGTGGCATCAGCGATGATGTGAAGGGCGGAAGTGATGTCACTTGTGATACATGAGGAATTGTGAGGGGTGGAAGTGGTTGTGGGAGTGGCCATGATGTACATACATATCACTCCCCCCGTTCCTAACATAACCCCAAGAGCTATCTGCCTAATCTTTTTTCTAAATTCTTCTCAAAATCCTCACCTCCTTGAGATAAATCAATAAAATAGCCTTCTATCTAGAGATTTCTCAAAAGCCTCATGGCGGAAGAGGTACATCACATCTGTGGCATCTCACAACAGTTTGAGATGGGTAGAATCTTCACCTTCTGAATCCATGTTGCTGTTTAGCAATTTATTGTCACGTTGGGAACACTGAAGCACATGGTGTCATAGAATCATAGAGATGTACAGCACGGAAACACGCGCTTTGGTCCAACTCGTCCATGCCGACCTGATACCCTAAATTAATGGAGTCCCATTTGCCAACATTTGGCCATATCCCTTTAAACCCTTCCTATTCATGTACCCATCCAGATGTCTTTTAAATGTTGTAATTGTACCAATCTCCACCACTTCCTCTGGCAGCTCATTCCATACACGCACCACCTCAGTGTGAAAAAGTAGCCCCTGAGGTCCCTTTTATATCTTTCCCCTGTCAACTTAAACCTATGCCCTCTAGTTTTGGACTCCACTACCCTGGGGAAAAGACTTTGTTTATTTACCCTATCCATACCCCTCATGATTTTATAAACCTCTATAAGGTCACCCTTCAGCCTCCGACGCTCCAGGGAAAACAGTCCCAGCCTGTTCATCCTCTCTTCTGAACCCTTTCAAGTTTCGCTTGTGAGGGACACCAGCATTGCACACAATATTCCAAATGTTGCCTAACCAACGTCCTGCACAGCCATAACGTGATCTCCCAGCTCTTATACTCCATGAACTGACCAATAAAGGCAAGCATACCAAACGCCTGCTTCGCCACCCTGTTTACCTGCAACTCCACTTTCAAGGAGCTATGCATGTGCACTCCAAGGTCTCTTAGATCGGCAACACCTCCCAGGTGCAGGCCATTTGGCTCTGATTATCAGTTTCAATTCTTTACTCAGTATTGCAGTAGGGCAAAGAAGGTCCATAGTTGTCCATTTGCACACTATCCAGTGACATTGTGTTCATGCTTCAACTTTCTCAGTGTTCTTTAACTCCTTCTGATTGTTCAGATTGGACTCCTGACAAAGTGATCTCCTGTCTTTTGTTTTTAATGCCAGGAAACTGATTGGCTGTGAATGCTTTTATTTTGTTTGGTCCCTTCCATCATACAATGGATTCTTTGTGGCTCAGAATGTCATTTAGCCAGAAACTCCAGGTTGAATTCTTACACCTGGACATATTAACCATGGAAGGAGGGTGTGTGTGTGTGTGTGTGTGTGTGTGTGTGTGTGTGTGTGTGTGTGTGTCTGTGTGTGTGTGTGAGTGTGCGTGTGTGTCAGTGTGCATGTGTGTGTGTCTGTGAGTGTGTGTGTGTGCGTGTGTCTGTGTGTGCATGTGTGTGCATGTATCTGTGTGTATGTCTGTGTGTGTGAGTGAGCGTGTGTGTGTGCATGTGCGTGTGTCTGTGTGTGTGTGCATGTGTGAGTGTGTGAGTGCGTGTTTGTGTGTCTGTGTGTGCATGCGTGTGTGTGCATTTGTGCATGTGTGTGTGCGCGTGCACATGTGTGTGAGTGTGTGTGTCTGTGTGTGAGTGAGTGTGTGTGTATGTCTGTGTGTATGTCAGTGTCTGAGTGTGTGTGTCTGTGTGTGAGTGTGCGTGTGTGTCAGTGTGCATGTGCGTGTGTCTGTGAGTGTGTGTGTGCGTGTGTCTGTGTGTGCATGTGTGTGCATGTGTGTGCATGTGTCTGTGTGTATGTCTGTGTGTGTGCGTGAGTGTGTGTGTGTGCATGTGCGTGTGTCTGTGTGTGTGTGCATGTGTGAGTGTGTGTTTGTGTGTCTGTGTGTGAATGCGTGTGTGCATTTGTGCATGTGTGTGTGCATTTGTGCATGTGTGTGTGCGCGTGCACATGTGTGTGAGTGTGTATCTGTGTGAGTGTGTGAGTGTGTGTGTGCACGTGCGCGTGAGTGCGTGTGTGCGTGCACATGCATATGCTGGTGTGCGTGTGAGTGTGAATGCGCGTGAGTGTGTCTGTGTGTGCACGTGCACGTGTGTATGTGCGTGTGTCTGTGTGTTAGTATGTGTTTGTGTGTCTGTGTGTGCGAGTGTGTGTGAGTGTGTGTGTGTGCCTGTGAGTGTGTGCATGTGTGTGTGCATGCGCGTGTGTGTTCGCGTGAATGTGTGTGCGAGTGTGTGTGTGTTTGTGTGTGCGCGTGTGCGTGTGTGTGTGAGTGTGCGTGGGAGTGTGTGTGCATGCGTGGGAGTGTGTGTGTGCGTGCGTGTGCGTGTGTGTGTGAATGTGCGTGAGTGTGTCTGTGTGTGCGCGTGCGTGTGATTGTGTCCGTGCGTGTGCGTGTGTGTGTGTACGTGTGTATGTGTGTGTGAATGTGTGTGTACGTGTGTGTGTATGTGTGTGTATGTGTGTGTGTATGTGTCTGTGTATGTCTGTGTACATGTATGTGTGTGTGTATGTGTGTATGTGTGTGTGTATGTGTGTGCTTACGTGTATGTGTGTGTACGTGTGTGTGTACGTGTGAGTGTGTGTGCATGTATGTGTGTGTGTACGTGTGAGTATGTGCGTGTGTGTGAGTGTGAGTGTGTGTGTATGTGTGTGTATGTGTGTGTACGTGTGTGTGTGTGAGATTAAGCTTAACCGGTTGTCAGCCGTCCACAATGTCCCTCCTCCAATTTTGTGATCCATCTCATGTGTTGCAACCCTTCCTTAAGTTATGTACCTCCCCAAATGTTGCATCCACCATAATTATGCAACCAACCCGAACACCACAATTTTGCAACCCTTACAATTTGCCTTACAGAAAGTGAGGTGGGGGTGTGGGTTGGGGGTGTTGAGGGTGTTGTGGGGATGCAGGGTTGGTGGTAAGTGCATATACAAAGCAGAGACATTTTAATTTTGGGTTGTGCAGAAGGCTGGCTGATCTTCCCTAACATTGGATCAGTTAACTTGGCACTTGGCAGTGATTGAATCTGGGACTTTCAGATCTGGTGTGGTTTAGTGTTGCACCACACAACTCATTTACCAAATGAACATTTGGAGGAGTATAATCCATGTGAAGAGAAATTACTGATCCAAACATTGGTTCTTCTGTTTGTCTCGAGTGTGGAAGTGATTTAGGAAATGAGTTCTTCGATTATATTCATGGCAGATGTCATTTGCTTCTATAGCTCAATGTTCAAATCAGAGAGTGGAACATTTCCCAGTCATAGAACATTGAACAGCACAGCTCTTGATATTCGGCCAACTTTTTATCCTACTCTAGGTTTAGTCTAACCGAGATACTCTTCATTGTACTATCTTCCATGTGCCTATCCAAGAGTCAATTAAATGTCCCTAATGTATCTGACTCTTTTACCATTCCATGCACCCACCACTCTCTATGTAAAGAACCTACCTCTGACATCTCCCCTAAACCTTCCTTCACTCACCTTAAACTTATGCCCCCTTGTGATAGACATTTCTGCCATGGGAAGAAGTCTCTGGCAATTCACTCTATCTATGTCTTTCATCATCTTGTACACCTCTCCAAAGTCACCTCTCTTCCTTCTTCGCTCCAATGAGAAAAGCCCTAGCTCCCTCAACCTTTCTTCATAAGACATGCCCTCCAGTCCATGCGACATCCTGGTAAATCTCCACTGCACCCTCTCTAAAGCTTCCACATCTGTCCTATAATGAGGCGACCAGGACTGAACACAATATTCCAAGTGTGGTCTAACCAGGGCTTTATAGAGCTGCAGCATAACCTCGAGGCTCTTAAACTCAATCCCCTGTTAATGAAAGCCAACACACCATAAGCATTCTTAACAACACTATCAACCTGGGTGGCAACTTTGAGGGACATGGACTCCAAGATCCCTCTGAACGTCCACACTGGCAAGAATCCTGCCTTTGACCCGGTATTCTTCATTCAAATTCCACCTTCGAAAGTAAATGACATCACACTTTTCCAGGTCGAACTCCATCTGCCACTCATCAGCCCAGTTCTGCATCCTGTCAATGTCTTGCTGCAACTTACAACAGCACTCCACACTATCCACAACTCCACCAACCTTTGTGTCAGTGGCAAACTTACTAACCCACCCTTCCACTTCATCATCCGTGTCATTTATAACAGTCACAACGAGCAGAGGTCCCAGAAACAATCCCTGCAGAAGATCACTGGTCACCGAGCTCTAGGCTGAATACTTTCCCTCTGTCTTCTATAGGCCAGCCAGTTCTGTATCCAGACAGACAGGTTTCCCTGTATCCCATGTCTCCTTGCTTTCTAAATGGGCCTACTATGGCAAAGCTTATCAAACGCCTTGCTAAAATCCATGTACACCACATCCACTGCTCTACATTCATCAATGTGTTTTGTCACATGTTGGTTCACACTATGTTAATGTAGTGTTTCATGTACAATAGTTTACATTGTTAAAATGATGCTCAAAAGATTGCACAAAGGCATTTGCGAGTGACTAACCAAAAGAAATAATGTCTCTAAATGTGAAAAAAACACACTCCAGAATATGATAACCTGTAATATCTCATCGTGCGATGACCAGCATTTTGAATGATGCAAATCCAACCGACGAAGGTTCTCTGACAGAACTTGACCCAAGTACTTAATGTTTATAACGTAGAAGAAGAAATGATGACTCATTTTGTGGAACCTGCATTGATGCAAGTTATTTTTCATGATTTTCACAAAAATGTGTCTAACGCTTTGATCAGAAGAAACTCTCTTCAAACGTATTGAAGAGAGGCAAGTCCCACCAACCCTAATCAACCTTGATTCTCATTGATGAAGAAATCAATCTCATCAGCTTCAAGAAAGTATAATCAACAGGTCTCTGTATTATGTTACAATAGTTACTTAGCATATTCATGCTGACAAAATTTGTACATCCTCAACACTGCTATTGAAAACCACGATTGCTGGTGTCTATTTTTTGGATACAGTAGCTTGCAGTTCAATTTGTAGTTTGATACATACTACCAAATGACTGTTTGTTCCCAAGCTCATACAATGAGCTGGACATATCAGCACCAAACATATAGTTAGTTCCAGCAAAGCTCCCAATGCAAAAATTCTAAAGTATGACATTCCTATACCTCGGGCCAGCGTTGACTCTGGGTTTCTTACGTTTTTGGTTTTACAAGGAGGGGACAGAGGCTGTACCCATTTGTAGTTGCCCCAGACACCCTTATCAAAACTGTGTCTTAATTTGTGATCATTTTCCTGAACTCCTACAATGTTATCATGGGGTGTTTTTTGGAGTTTTAGAACTACAGAGAACTAATCTGGAAGATTATGCCTAAGTTTGACCGAAATTTCAAGTTATGTTGAGGGACCCAGTGGTTAGTTTATTAAAAGCTACATTGCACTATTTAATTTTTGCCCTACCTATTGTGTAAAATGACTGCATACGTGTGCAATACCTTAGCAATTTTAGCTAGTGTAGTGCTTAGCAGAGTTAAATTATAGATATTCTAATTTATGACTGCAAACTACCAGTTGTATTTACAGTTTTTAAATACAGTAATGTGAATAGGTGTGGTAACAGATTTAGTACTATTACTTTGTGAAGCCACCCATCATCATTACACATGACATAGTCCTGTTTCTAATGTCCTTTCTTTACCACTCAGAAATGATCAGCTAACCAAAAGAATCCTCTGGAATGAAGTGAAGATATATTCTTCTACAAGACCATATGACGCAGGTGCAGAAGTAGGCCATTCAGTTCATCCAGTCGGTTCTGCCATTCAATAAGATAATGGCTGATCTGATAATCCTCAACTCCACTTTCCTTCCTTACTCCCATAAACCTTGGTTCCTTTACTGAATACAAATCTCTCTCTATCTCAGCCTTATAATATACTTCTTGACTCAGCCTTGACAACCCTCTGTGGTAAAGAATTCCACAGATTCACAGAACCTCTGACAGGAGAAATTCCTTCTCATCTCTGTCTTAAAAGTTTGATCCCTTGTTCAGAGATTGTCCTACCCTCTGGTCCTAGACTATTCTACAAGGAGAAACAACTTTTCCACATCTACCTTGGGCCTGTAGTCCAAAAAACAGACTCCTTTCTGTGGGTAGATATTCAAATCACACTGTAACAAGTTTGTATTTGAATTAACCAGTAAATCCAGAATTAAAAGCTAGCCTCAGAAATGGTGGCCATAACAGCTATAAATGATTATTAATGGTTGCGTTTTCCCAACACCCTTTGATTCTGTGACTGATTAAAACACTTGAATATATTTAATGAACGATTCTTGACATCCCTCTGCTGTAAAGAATTCCACAGATTCACTACCCTCCAAGAAAGAAATTCCCACATGTTTAGGCATCTTTCATAGTTTAAACTGCACTAAATAGTTGTTTGGTAAGACAGAATTTGAGTATTGCTGAAAAAGACATATTTCGTTAAAACTTCTCATCTTTCTCTCATCAGGACAATTTGCAAGAATACCAATTCAAGGGGGAAACCAATATTTACACTGCATGAAAGTTATGTGCCGATTTGTTGTTAAGTGGACTCTGATTGGCTGATGCATTACCATGGAAAATGTGCCCAGCAATTCTGGTTGACAGTTAACTGCTATCAGCTGGTTCATTTAGCACCCTGAAAAACCAACTGGGCAAAAGTGAGGCAACTTCCCTTGGTTTACAGTTTAAACAAAGCCTGGCAGTTAACTGTACAGGAGAAAGTGAGGACTGCAGATACTGGAGAGTCAGATTCAAAAAGTGTGGCGCTCAAAACACACAGCAGGTCAGGCAACATCTGAGGAGCAGGAGAGTCGACATTTTGGACACAAGCCCTTTAAGAGGAATGAAGTTTGACTGTGAAATTCATAGGTGTCTACCTCCGGTTTCAAGAGGGCACAATTGTTATACCCCTGTGCTTTGATTTGATTTATTATTGTCACATGTACCCAAGTACAGTGAAAGGTTGTGTTTAGCGTGCAGGCAGATCATACCATATAAAGACCGTAGGGTGATTGAGCAAAGCAAAGAATACAAAGTTACGACTGCAAGGAAGATGCACAAAATGCAAGATCAATATTAGGTTTGAAATTAGTGAGGTCCATTCAGCAGTCTAATAACAGCGGGGAAGAAGCTGTTCTTGAGTCTGTTGGTACATGTGTTTGAGCTTTTGTGTCTTCTGCCTGTTGGAAGAGGTTGGAAGTGGGGAGAGGGGATTTTGATTATGTTAGCTGCCTTTCTGAGACAATAAGAAGTATAGATGGAGTAGGTGGATGTAAGGATTGCTTGCATGATAGTCTGGGCTGTGTTCACAACTTTTTGTAGTGTCTTTATGGTCCTGGGCGGAGGAGTTGCTGTACCAAGCTGTAATGCATTTGGATAGAATGCTTTCTGGTATATCTGTGAAAGTTGGCGAGGGGCTTTAGGGACATGCTGAATTTCCTTAGCCACCTGAGGAAGAAGAGGCCTTGTTGTGTCTTCTTGACTGTCACATTAATGGGGGTGGTCGAGGACAGAATGTTGGTGATCGTCACTCCTGGGAGCTTGATGCTCCCACTGTCTCCACCTGTGCTCCACTGCTGCAGTTAGGGGCATGCCCTCCTCCTTGCTTCCTGATGTTGATGATCAACTCTTTCATGCTGACAATGAGGGACAGATTGTTATCTTTGCACTACGTCACAAAGCACTCCATCTATTTCTCATATTCTGTGTCATCATTGTTTCATATCCAGCCTCGATTGCATAAGGGAAGTTAGAAATTGGGTATGTGGATAGTTTCACTACTGACACTCAGACACTGAATGTGCTTACAAAAGTGACTGATGCCCCTATACCAAAGAAAGTGCCTGATACTAGGACCTATACTGCAAAGAGGTTACTGGAGGGAAGTACAAACTTATAATGAAAGTCTGTGTTGAGATTTGAAAGATAGAGAATAACTGAAAATGGCTAGTCCACTCTATTTAATAGTAGATAGTGACTGGTTCTCCAATGTTGGCTGAACTAATAAGGTAATTAAACCTCTTGTGTGACATTGCATGGTGAAGGCTGCATCGAGTTAAGTTGCTAACTACTCCAATTCTCTATGCATCCTGAATGGTTCACTATCAAAGAGGGCACAGCATCCTATCCCCACTAAAATGACTTAAGGTTAAGACTCCAGTTCAATATGAGCCTTCTGCATTGTCAGAAATCCTATCTTCCAGAGTAGACCATGACCTGGTCTGCAGCAAATTGGTACGATTTTGGAGTACAGCAACTCCTCTGCCCAGGACCATAAAGACACTACAAAAAGTTGAGAACACAGCCCAGACTATCAACATCTGGCCTTTACTGTATTGCCGATTATGGGATCTTGTTGTGCATAAAATTGGCCACTGAATTTCCCACATTCCAACAGCGATACGTAATTGGTTGTCTGTTTTAGGAATTCCTGTGGTCATCAAAGGCACGAAATAAATGCAAATCTTATCTTTTTTCCCTTTTACTCACACTCCGGGGAAATTTCAAATGACCCGACCATTCCCAAAATAAATTACTCCTTGGTCTTCTGTATTTCTTATAACCACAGTGAGTGAACTTTAACATCAATATTTTTGATATACTTCCCATTCCAAAGCCACAATTATACTTTCTACTGGAGTCCATTGAATCAAGCCAGGAGATTAATGCCCAGGCAGTTTTCTGCTCCCCAGTCTAACTGAATTTTATCGGTGTTGTTTTTGGAAAATAATGTGAAAACCTGAAAACAATCATTTTCCTGCTGCTTTGAGCCCCAACCACATTTTCTTAAATTCTACAACTGATTTCCTGCTGAGCTCCCAATCGCTGGCAGACCTCTCTCTCGAAAGTCCCGAACAATTTTGAGGCTAACCCAGGAACCACACCAAGGTGAGGAACGACATATATCTATACCAGAAAGACCCTATTCCCCTTGTACGACAACGCCCACACCCCACAAATTCTAGTTGAAATGCATTTTGACCAAACCTCTTGCACTAGCATTTCATTTTTTAAAATTATCTTGGATATCAGAACACACAGGAACATTTCAGAATTTGCTAAATGGGGTGGAATGGTGGTTCAGTGGTTTGCACTGTTGCCTCATAGCGCCAAGGATCCAGCTTCAATTCCAACCTTGGGTGACTGTCTGTGTGGAGTTTGTACATTCTCCACCATGTGGGTTTCCTCCAGGTGCTCTGGTTCCTCCCATAGTCCATTGATGTACAGGGCAGTTGCATTGGCTGTGCCAAATTGCTCACAGTGTTCAGGGATGTGCTGGCTTGGTGGTTTGGTAAATGCTAGGTTATAAGGTAGGGAGGAGGGTCGGTGTGGACTCGATGGGCCGAATGGCCTACTTCCATACTATATGGTATACGATTCTATGGTAAACATGGAACTGTGATTTACAGTCAGGAAAACATCAATCCACTACAACAGAGAGCTTAGCAAAATGAATAGATAAATGCCCAATAGAACATTATTGAGAGTTGATGCATTTTGGTGAAATGAACAGGGAGAGACAATACAGACTAAAGGCACAGTTCTAGAGAGTATACTGGGACAGAGGGACTGGGGTGTTCTTGTGCATAGAACTTTGAAGGTGTTTGGATATATTAACAAAATAATTAGCAAGATATACGAGATCTCACATCTCATAATTAGAGGAATTAAGATGCTATGTTGAACCTCTGAAAGTTCCTACACCAGAATTAGAGCTCTACGCCCAGTTCTGTTCCCAATGCTTGAGAAATGATATGAAGGTCTTTGGGAATGTGCAACTGAGGAGATTTACCATAATGCTTCCAGGGATGAGGAATTTCAGCTAAAATATTACATTGAAAAAGCTAGTATTTTTCTCCTTGGGCTGATGATAATTATGGGGAGACTTGGGAATGGTCTACGAAATTATGACAGGTTTAGACAAGGCAGTAAAAGGCAATCTTTCCCATTGGTTGATGATATAGGGAGTGGTAGGGGAAGGGGTAAGTGACGTGCACAGAGATATAATGTTTTGGGAAGAGACACTTGAGAATGGGAGGAAGAGCTTTTTCATGCAGTGAATGGTAATGTGGTAATGACTCTGAACTGACTGCTCAGAAGGTTAGAGTCTGGATTAGAGTAGTGCTGGAAAAGCACAGCAGGTCAGGCAGCATCCAAGGAGCGGGAAAATCGATGTTTCAGGCAAAAGTACTTCTTCAGGAATTCCTGATGAAAGTCTTTTGCCCGAAATGTCGATTTTCCTGCTCCTCGGATGCTACCTGACCTGCTGTGCTTTTCCAGCACCACTCTAAACTAGACTCTGATCTCCAACATCTGCAATCCTCACTTTCACCTTTTTGCCCAGGTTAGTGGAAATGGAGACAATGGCTGATTTCAAAACGAATTGGATGGGCACTTGAGGGAAGTAGACTTGCAGGGTTGCAGGAATATAGCAGGGGAACAGGACCGAGTCTGTGGGTGCACAGAGAGTTGGCCTGGGCTCAATGGACTGTGTAAAAACAAGGACTGCAGATGCCAGAAACCAGAGTCTAGATTAGAGTGGTGCTGGAAAAGCACAGCAGGTTAGGCAGCATCCGAGAAGCAGGAAAATCGACGTTTCGGGCAAAAGGCCTTCATCAGGAATAGAGGCAGGGTGCCTGCAGAGTGGAGGGGTAAATGAGAGGGGGGGGGTGAGGGTGAGGGGAAAGTAGCATAGAATACAATAGGTGAATGGGGTGGGGATGGAGGTGATAGGTCAGAGAGGAGGGTGGAGTGGATAGGTGGAAAGGAAGATAGGCAGGTAGGACAGGTCATGAGGGCGGTGCTGAGCTGAAAGGTTAGAGCTGGGGTGAGGTGGGGGAAGGGGAAATGAGGAACTTGGTGAAATCCACATTGATGCCCTCGGGTTGAAGTGTTCCAAGGCAGAAGATGAGGCGTTCTTCCTCCAGGCGTCGGGTGTGAGGGAGCGGTGGTGAAGGAGGCCCAGGACCTCCATGTCCTCGGCAGAGTGGGAGGGAGAGTTGAAATGTTGGATCACAGGGCGGTGCGGTTGATTGGTGCGGGTGTCCCAGAGATGTTCCCTAAAGCTCCTGCTAGGAGGCGCCCAGTCTCCCCAATGTAGAGGAGACCGCATCGGGAGCAATGAATACAATAAATGATATTGGTGGATGTGCAGGTAAAACTTTGATGGATGTGGAAAGCTCCTTTGGGGCCTTGGATGGAGATGAGGGAGGAGGTGTGGGCGCTGGTTTTGCAAATCCTGCGGTGGCAGAGGAGGGTGCCAGGAAGGGAGGGTGGGTTGTTGGGGGGTTGTGGACCTGACCAGGTTGTCACGGAGGGAACCGTCTTTGCAGAAAGCAGAAATGGGTGGGGAAGGAAATATATCTCTGGTGGTGGGGTCCGTTTGGAGGTGGCGAAAATGTTGGCAGATGATTTGGTTTATGCGAAGGTTGGTAGGGTGGAAGGTGAGCACCAGGGGGGTTCTGTCCTTGTTACGGTTGGAGAGGTGAGGTTTGAGGGCGGAGGTGCAGGATATGGATGAAATGATTGGAGGGCATCTTTAACCACATGGGAAGGGAAATTGCGGTCTCTAAAGAAGGTAGCCATCTGGTGTGTTCTGTGGTGGAACTGGTCCTCCTGGGAGCAAATACGGTGGTGGTGGAGGAATTGGGAATACGGGATGGCATTTTTGCAGGAGGTAGGGGGGAAGAGGTATAATCCAGGTAGCTGTGGGAGTCGGTGGGTTTGTAGAAAATGTCAGTGTCAAGTCGGTCATCATTCATGGAGATGGAAAGGTCCAGGAAGGGGAAGGAGGTGTCAGAGATGGTCCAGGTAAATTTAAGGTCGGGGTGGAATGTGTTGGTGAAGTTGATGAATTGCTCAACCTCCTCGCGGGAGCACGAGGTGGCACCAATGTAATCATCAATGTAGCGGCGGAAGAGGTGGGGAGTGGTGCCGGTGTAACTACGGAAGAGGGACTGCTCTATGTAGCCAACAAAGAGACAGGCATAGCTGGGGCCCATACGTGTGCCCATGGCTCAATGGACTGTGTGGTTTCCTTCTGCATTATAATGATTCTGCGATTAACTAATCACACTCTGTAAAGGACTATCCTTGTTTGACAAGACATTGAGTCTGCAACAGTACAGTGTGGCATTCTGAAAGAAAGAGAAAGCAATAGATGGATTAGGAAATAGGGCAATAGAAAAACAAACAGCTGGGAATGAAAAACAACAGCAACAAATTTAGGTTAAACAGAAGCAAATATTTCCATCTGAGTGTTCCTCTCAAATTCAGGGAAAAGAATGAATCTTGTTAATTTTTTGAACATGATGCAAAGAAAAATTGCTACCATTGTGCTCACATTCTTGACGTACCACATCAAGTAGGTTTTCAAATTATACGTTGTCAGCATCTGGTAGTCTGTCTTGCATATTTTGAGTCAGTTCAGAGGATTAGACACATGTGTTCTTTGTAAATGTAAAACAGAGCAAAACAGCACCGAAAAATGTCACAACCACAAAAACCATTAACAAACTGAAGGGACTTTTTTTCATAAAAAAATCTTATATTTACTTTGTTGCCTTCTGTAACCTTTACAAGATCCATTTGGAATAAATATAAAACATGTAAGCTAAAAAACCTTATAGAACTAATTGACAAACCTCATTCAGAGAGAGTTGAAAGCTTTATGGACTCTCAAATAAATTTCACCTGTTTGCAGAGTGCAAGCATCATTCATCTCATTTAATGTATTTATTGGAACCTTATATGTGATCATTTTTCTTCCTTCCTTGAAGCTGGGTCCCTCAGGGTCATCTACAATTTTTGAAACTTCAATATGAAATTCTGAATGCATTTTCCAGAAATATTTATGCCATCGCTCTTGAATTATTGCGAAGGGACCACAGTGTATTTTCATTTGACTGGCCCCACTAGGTTGTCCCTTGACAATCCCACAGATAGAGGGTATGCTGACAGTTATACAGCTGATTTCATTATCTGGCCTTCCCAGAGGACAACAGTAGTGACAGGGAGAACACTTCAGGAATCCAGAATGGCTAGGCTATGTTCTTTCTAGTTGTTTCAATGACTGAAAATCACACTTGGCACTCCATAATAGCAACCACCCTTCCTTACTGCAACTGCTTAGTTATGCAATCACCTGGTCTGGCCTTCGTGTGACTCCAGGCCTACAGCAATGTAGTTGACCCTTAACTGCCTTCTGGACAACTAGGGATGGATAATGAATACTGGCCTGGCAGTGATGCCCACATCCCCTAAATTAACAAGAAAAATAACACCTTGACGTTCCCAAGTGATGTTCCTTGCTGTAAAATCATGGATACGGTGAACAGCCAAGGTGTTTGCCCCAGGGTAGGGAAGTCCAAAAGTAGAGGGCATAGGTTTAAAGTGAGAGGGGAAAGATTTAATAGGGACCTCAGGGGCTACTTTTTCACACAGAGGGTGGTGTGAGTATGGAATGAGCAGCCAGAGAAAGTGGTGGAGGCTGGTACAATTACAACACTTAAAAGGCATCTGGATGGGTATATGAATAGGAAGGGTTTAGAGGGATATGGGACAAGTTCTAGTGAATGGGACTAGACTCATTTAGGATATCTGATTGGCATGGACGCATTGGACCAAAGGGCCTGTTTCCCTGATGCACTACTCTATGACTGCCCACTAAATTTACGCAGGCCTACCTTTAAATAGGCTATCAACAGTGATCTGTGATGAATACGCTCTTAAAGGTCTCATGCTTCTACTGCAGGGGCCTTGCTATGGGGCCAACACAGGAGTTGACATGCATTGACTGTGGGCAAACACCCACCTCTCCCTGGGCTGGGGAAGGACGGCAAAGCCCTTGTTATTGGCTTATTGAGAATGCTGGGAACTGAAAAGACGGGCTGCTGTGAGCCAACTCTCCCTCCACATGAACCCCCCCACCAAATCCCCAAGTCGCGCACAGCCTCTTCCCTGTGACCACTATGCCTTAAGTCCCTCATCAGTGTGGTCCTCAGGTGAGCTAGATGCAGTACTAGCAATGGACACCACCATCCCAATGGCACTGGTGAGCTGCTGGAGCCTTGATCCCGGGGAAAGACCATAAAACCATAAGACATAGGAACAGAAATTAGGCCATTCAGCCCATTGAGTCTGCTCCGTCATTCAATCACGGCTGATAAATTTCTCAGCCCCATTCTCCCACTGTCTCCCCATAACCCTTGATCTCCTTGATGCTCAAGAACACATCTACCTCAGTATTAAATATCGTCAATCACCTGGCCTCCACAGCCTTCGGTGGCAATGAATTCCATAGATTCACCACTCGCTGGCTGAAAAAGTTTATCCTTATCTCCGTTCTAAAAGATCTTCCCTTTACTCTAAGGCTGTGCCCTCGGGTCCTAGTCTCTCCTGCCCCCATCTTCTCAACATCTACTCTGTCCAGGCCATTCAGTATTCTGTATGTTTCAATTAGATCCCTCCTCACCCTTCTAAACTCCATCGAACATAAGCCCAGAGTCCTCAAAGGATACTCATATGTTAAGCTTTTCATTCCTGGGACCATTCTCATTAACCTCCTCTGAACACACTCCAAGGCCAGTACATCCTTGCTGAGATATGGGGTCCAAAACTGCGCATAATACTCCAAATGTGGTCTAACCAGAGCCTTAGAGCCTCAGAAGTACAGACTGGATTGAACTAGCCTTCCCTGAATGAGGTGGCATTAAATCCAACCCAACTTTTCAGACTCAGCAGCTCAGGTGAAAGAAAGCAGCACAGATCTGAAAAGTTAACTCTGTTTCTCACCACAAATGCGTTGAGTATTTCCAGGATTTTTTTCATTTTATTTTTGCTGGATTCATCAATCCAATTTAATGATTGTGCCATATAGGAATCCTTTACTACTCTGTGAGATTCTATCTTTGGGGACCATATATTTTTTGACTATAAATTGGAAAATTGGAAATTGGACTCTGTGGAATGACTGTAAAATACTAGGATAGTTTTTTTTTCCTCTCTGTGCAATTTGAAAAGCGAGTGAGATTGTGTCATTAATGAAATCTTCTGGGAGCCTGAATGTCATGGGCTACAGTGAGACGTCTGGGAGAATCATATGAGAAGTCAAGTCTTGACATCACAAACGACTAACTGTATTTTCCAACAGAGTTCCAGACATGAAGACAAGATTCTTGCTCAGCAATGCCTGTTAAGGGGGGTTATTGCTCTCCTCAGCTTCGTAAGCTACATTTCCCGCGACATTGAATTGAAAAACAAAACGCCGACAACTCCCAACATCGATGTCTGTGTGACTCCAGCTCTCCATGTGTTCCTAAGATCCGCCATCTTAGACACCCAGTCCCAGCATCTTGGTGCATGTTTCCATTGGCAGTGGCCTCACGTCCTTGCCAGCCGCTCTGCAACATTGTGGCACAACTCCAATCCACTGGCACTATTCTTTAGTGCTTTAAAGATGCACCTCAGGGTTCATTGGCAACTGTTGTCGCAACGCTGCAAGGACACCACGCACTCAAGGGCAAGGTGAGGACTGCAGATGCTGGAGATCTGAGTCGAAAGTGTGGTGCTGGAAAAGCACAGCAGGTCAGGCAGCATCCGAGGAGCAGGAGAGTCAACGTTTCAGGCAAAAGCCCTTCATCAGAAAGGTGGGTGTGCCTGGCTCACAGATTGAACCAGGCTGCATCTCAAAGGTTGTCGCTTTGTCTCTTAGCACTCATTCACTTTGAGCTGACCAGGATGCTCACAGCACTCCCCCACCCCCTCAATGAGCCTTTTTGTGCTGTGTCCCTTCAGCCAGAGCTAACAGGCTCACAGTACGTCTGTCTCAGCTTGTTGTTTAGTCCAGACTTACAGTCAGGTGGTCTGTCACGGCTGCCTGCAGTCCTCAGTCACGTCAAGGAAGAAAGCCATCAGTACGGGGGTCCTGGCATAGCAGTACATCAAAGGAAGCTTTGGATATCAGTCCAAGAAATGGGACACGGTCAGCTCACCATGTGGGGATGGTCAGCTTCAGGATTCTCTCCATATAAGGAGCTGAATGTCAAGCTCATTCTGCGTAAGTGTGGGCTGAAAGGACAGAAAGGAAGGCATTAAGCAGATAAAAGTGAGCGGGTATAGCTCTTGGTGCTGGTGCAGGTGGGAGCTGCAGGTTGTCCTGAATGGGTGAGTACACCATGCAGGGTTAGCGGTGTGTTTTTTTAAAATTTGGGGGTGTTTGGGGAGGTGACCATGTGTGAGTGAAGATGCTGCAAGCAATAGCGAGAGGGGTAAAGCATGGTCCTTGGAGGGGCGTGGGAGAGTGCCAGAGTAACAGTGAGGTGGCAGAGAGAAGATTGTAGAAGACACCACAGAGAAGGTCTGTCAGAGAGTGTCACGGCTTTCCCTGCCATTTCAGGATGGGGTCAGCCCCCCTCTGTAACAGGTGAAAGTGTGGACTGCAGATATTGGAGATCAGAGTCAAAATTAGAGTGGTACTGGAAAAGCACAGCAGGTTAGGCAGCATCCGAGGAGCAGGAACATCAACATTTCGGGCAAAAGCTCTCCTCTGTATCAACCCGATCACAATAATTGTGGGCTGGTACAGAAGAGGGATGACCCCAATAAATGTCACACACCAATTCCCTGTTATTGGCAATATCTGGAGAAAATGTCAGGAACACTATGAAGGGCAGCTCCAGGCTGACAGTGCTTGTACAAGATGCACAAAGAACTTTGAAAATTGGCACAGGAGCCGGAGATGCTGGTCTTCTTTGGGATATCCCAGCAGTGGCAATTCCTTCAGTGCTGGGAGAATCGGGCTCATATTGTATGAGAGTGTCATCATTTGGATCGGTTAAATAAGTAATTATGCGAATTTGGACAACAGAATGACAACGCTATTAGGCATCCTACATGAATCTCAATTAACTTGACACAGTAAAAGAAACAATGTTCACATTTGCTTTTAAAGGTGGACACTTTATGAGACAGAGTGATATCTATAGTTCTTGAGTTAAGGAAAATCTGCTTCATAGAGTCATAGACATGTACAGCATGGAAACAGACCCTTCGGTCTAACCCGTCCATGCCGACCAGATATCCCAACCCAATCCAGTCCCACCTGCCAGCACCCGGCCCATATCCCTCCAAACCCTTCCTATTCATATACCCATCCAAATGCCTCTTAAATGTTGCAATTGTATCAGCCTCCACCACTTCCCCTGGCAATTCATTCCATACACATACCACCCTCTGTGTGAAAAAGTTGCCCCTTAGGTCTCTTTTATATCTTTCCCCTCTCACCCTAAACCTATGCCCTCTAGTTCTGGACTCCCCAGGGAGAAGACTTTGTCTATTTATCCCATCCATGCCCCTCATAATTTTGTAAACCTCTATAAGGTCACCCCTCAGCCTCCAATGCTCCAGGGAAAACAGCCCCAGCCTGTTCAGCCTCTCCCTGTAGCTCAGATCCTCCAACCCTGGCAACATCCTTGTAAATCTTTTCTGAACCCTTTCAAGTTTCACAACATCTTTCCGATAGGAAGGAGACCAGAATTGCATGCAATATTCCAAGGTAAAAACAATGACTGCAGATGCTGGAAACCAGAGTTCAGATTAGAGTGGTGCTGGAAGAGCACAGCAGTTCAGGCAGCATCCGAGGAGCAGTAGAATCGACGTTTCGGGCAAAAGCCCTTCATCAGGAATACAGGCAGAAAGCCTGTAGGGTGGAGAGATAAGTGAGAGGAGGGTGAGGGTGGGGGTGGGGAGAAAGTAGCATAGAGTTGCAGTGGGAGAGGGACTCCCTGAGATTCTTGTAGAGAGAGGAGGAAAACTTCTTCAACGCAGGCATCCTTGCAAGAGGATTCGCAGTAGGGTTAAAATCAATGAGGTAAAAACAATGACTGCAGATGCTGGAAACCAGATTCTGGATTAGTGGTGCTGGAAGAGCACAGCAGTTCAGGCAGCATCCGAGGAGCAGTAAAATCAACATTTCAAGCAAAAGCCCTTCATCAGGAATAAAGGCAGAGAGCCTGAAGGATGGAGAGATAAGTGAGAGGAGGGTGGGGGTGGGAAGAAAGTAACCTATCTCTTATTTTTAAGCTGTGTCCTCTGGTTCGGGACTCACCCATCAGCAGAAACATGCTTCCTGCCTCCAGAGTGTCCAATCCTTTAATAATCTTATATGTCTCAATGAGATCCCCTCTCAGCCTTCTAAACTCAAGGGTATACAAGTCCAGTCGCTCCAATCTTTCAACATAAGATAGTCCCGCCATTCCAGGAATTGACCTCGTGAACCTACACTACACTCCCTCAATAGCCAGAATGTCTTTCCTCAAATTTGGAGACCAAAACTACACACAATATTCCAGGTGTGGTCTCACCAGGGCCCTGTACAGCTGCAGAAGAACCTCTTTGCTCCTATACCCAATCCCTCTTGTTATGAAGGCCAGCATGCTATTAGCTTTCTTCACTGCCTGCTGTACCTGCATGCTTGCTTTCATTGACTGGTGTACAAGAACACCCAGGTCTCTTTGTACTTCCCCTTTACCTAACTTGACTCCATTTAGGTAGTAATCTGCCTTCCTGTTCTTGCCACCAAAGTGGATAACCACTCATTTATCCACATTAAACTGCATCTGCCATGCATCCGTCCACTCACCTAGCCTGTCCAGGTCACCCTAATCTCTTAACATCCTCCTCACATTTCACCCTGCCACCCAGCTTTGTGTCATCAGCAAATTTGCTAATATTACTTTTAATACCATCATCTATATCATTAATGTACATTGTAAAAAGCTGCGGTCCCAACACTGATCCCTGCGGTACCCCACTGGTCACTGCCTGCCATTCTGAAATGGAGCCGTTTATCACTACTCTTTGTTTCCTGTCAGCCAACCAATTTTCAATCCAAGTCAGTATTTTGCCCCCAATACCATGCGCCCTAATTTTGCTCACTAACCTCCTACGTGGGACTTTATCAAAGACTTTCTGAAAGTCCAGGTACACTACATCTACTGGATCTCCCTTGTCCATCTTCAGAGTTACATCCTCAAAAAATTCCAGAAGATTAGTCAAGCGTGATTTACCCTTCATAAATCCATGCTGACTCTGACCTATCCGGTTACTGCTATCCAGATGTGTCATAATTTCATCCTTTATAATAGACTCCAGCATCTTTCCCACCACTGAGGTCAGACTAACTGGTCTATAATTTCCTGCTTTCTCTCTCCCTCCTTTTTTAAAATGTGGGACAACATTAGCCACCCTCCAATCCGCAGGAACTGATCCTGAATCTATAGAACATTGGAAAATGATCACCAATGCATCCACGATTTCTCGAGCCACCTCCTTCAGTACCCTGGGATGTAGACCATCAGGTCCCGGGGACTTATCAACCTTCAGACCTAACAGTCTCTCCAACACCAATTCCTGGCAAATATAAATTCCCATCAGTTCAGGTCCTTCAGCCAGTATTACCTCAGGGAGATTGCTTGTGTCTTCCCCAGTGAGCACAGTGAAGTACCAATTCAACTCTTCTGCCATTTCTTTGTTCCCTGTAATATATTCACCCGTTTCTGTCTTCAAGGGCCCAATTTTAGTCTTAACCATTTTGTTTCCTTTCACAGACCTAAAAAAGCTTTTACAATCCTCCTTTATATTTTTAGCCAGTTTATCTTCGTACCTCATTTCCTTCTTAGTAATCCTCTGTTGTTCTTTAAAAGCTTCCCAGTCCTCCGTTTTCCAACTCATCTTTGCTATGCTATACTTTTTCTCTTTTGACTTTATATGTTTCTTAACTTCCCTTGTCAGCCACGGCCACCCCTGCCTCCTCTTAGGATCTTTCTTCCTTTTTGGAATGAACTGATCCTGCATCTTCTGCATTATACACAGTGGAGCCATTGTTGCTCCACTGCCATCCCTGCTAAGGTATTGCACCATTGAACTTTGGCCAGCTCCTCCCTCATAGCTCCATAGTTCCCTTTATTCAAATGAAATATTGTCACTTCCGATTGTACCCTCTCCCTTTTAAATTGCAGATTAAAGCTTATTGTATTGTGGTCACTACCTCCTAATGGCTCCTTCACTTCCGGTTCATTGCACAACACCAGATCCAGAATTGCCTTCTTCCTGGTAGGCTCCAGCACCAGCTGTTCTAAGAATCCATCTCTGAGGCACTCCACAGACTCCCTTTCTTGGGGTCCAATACCATCCTGATTCTCCCAGTCTTCCTGCATGTTGAAATCCCCCATAACAACTGTAGTAATATCTTTGCGACAGGCCAATTTCAGCTCCTTATTCAACTTACACCCTACATCCATACTACTGTTTGGGGGCCTATAGGTGACTCCCATGAGGATCTTTCTACCCTCAGAATTTCTCAGCTGTATCCATATTGACACTACATCCCCTGGTTCTATGTCCTCCCACGCAAGGGACTGTACATCATTTCTTACCAACAGGGCCACCCTACCCCCTCTGCCCGTCAGTCTGTCCTTACGATAGCATGTATAGCCTTGAATATTCATTTCCCAGCCCTGTTCACTTGAAGCCACGCTTCCGTTATCCCCACATCATCATAACTCCAATTTCCAAATGAGCCTCAAGCTCATTCATCTTACTTCTAATGCTTCGTGCATTCATATATAATATTTTTAATTTGTTACTGCCCTCATCCTTTCTATCAATCCCTATTTCACTCAACCTTACAGCATGATCCCTTTTTGAGTTTTCTGCTCCATTGATACCGTTGTCTTTCTTGACTTCCCTTGTTCTAACTTTCCCTTCAATTTCCTTCTTAAACTTCCAGTTTATCCCCTTCCCCCCTGCTATTTAGTTTAAACGCAGCCGTGTTGCAGTGGCAAACCTGCCTGCCAGACTGCTGGTCCCCCACCTATTAAGGTACAACCCGTCCCTCTTGTATAATTTATCCTTACCGCAAAACATACCCCAGTGATCCAAGAATTTAAATCCTTGCTTCCTGCACCAGTTCCCCAGCCACACATTCAAGTCCATTGTCTCCCTGTTTCTGACCTCACCAGCCCGAGGAACTGGAAGCAAACCGGAGATAACCACCCTGGACGTCCTGCTTTTCAGCCTTTTTCCAAGTTCTCCGAAGTCCTGCTGGAGTATATTCCTCCTCTTCTTCCCCACATCATTTGTGCCGACATGTACCACCACCTCTGGCTCTTCACCTTCGCCCTTGAGGATTTCCTGCACTCTGTCTGCGATGTCCTTAACCCTGGCACCAGGAAGGCAACACACCATCCTCAAATCCTGCCTGTTGCCACAGAAACCCCGTTCAGTTCCTCTCACTATGGTGTCCCCTATTATCACGGCTCTGTGCGATATCTGACTCCTCGGCTCTGCCTCCACGCCAACGTTTGATTGACAGACCTGACCGCCTCGTGGACTGGCAGTGTTGTCTGTCTCTACTGTTTCCAAAAGATTCAACCTGTTCTTGACAGGTACTTCCACTGGCGTCTCTTGCACTTGTCTCCTCTCTGCCTTCCTCATCGTCTTCTCCCTTCTACTCTCTTCTGGTATGCTCGGTGTAATAACCTCACTGAAGGTCCTGTCCAGAAAGATCTTGTTCTCTCGGATGAGCCTGAGGTCATCGAGTTCTTTCTTCAGTGCTGCAATATGCTCTGTCAGAAGCTGAACATGCACACACTTTCCACAGTTATACGAGCCAGATACACCAGAGTCCTTGACCTACCACATCATGCATGTAGCACACTGAATCAGCTTGGCAGTCATGTCTTCACCCTCTTCAACTGTGGCGTAATCACTTCACTCAACCTCCTTGTCGAAGACTCCTGAGCTAAAGATTCGCTCTTTTCTCAACAGAAACTTCCCTGGACCCCCTATATTTTGGTGCAAGAATGCGGACTTTTAATTTAAGTTAGAGGAGGTGGTTGGGAGGGAGGCCCTACTGTGTAGGACCTGGGATTTAGAACAAACCTACTTAAATAACAGTCACTCACCTTCCCAACCACCTCTGTGCTCCGACTTCACTTCCGCCCAGCTCCCGCCGCTCTCACTATCGCTAAACACATTAGAATAACTGTGAGAAACAACTCATCAAATCCTTGTCACTTGTACTTTGATTGGAGAGAAGAGATTTAAGAGGTGACTTCATGGAGACATACAAGATGATCTGAGGATTAGATAGGGTGGACAGTGAGAGCTTTTTTCCTTGGTTGGTGATGGCTAGCACGAGGGGACATAGCTTTAAATTTAGGGGTGATAGATATAGCACAGATGTCAGAGGTAGTTTCTTTACTCAGAGAGTACTAGGGGCTTGGAAAACCCTGCCTGCAACAGTAGTAGACTCGCCAACTTTAAGGGCATTTAAATGGTCATTGAAAATTGGCTAGTGTAGGTTAGATGGGCTTCAGACTGGTTTCACAGGTCGGCGCAACATTGAGGGCCAAAGGGCCTGTACTGCGCTGTAATGTTCTATGTTCTATATTCTATGAATTTGCTTCTCCCAGTGTATACTTTTGTACCCATGACATTAGGAATGAATCTTTGTGTGTTTTTGAGGTTTGAAAGGCTTATGGCTTAAGTTGCACAATAGTAATGAGTAATTTGTTTGTCCTTGTTTAAAAAAGTTTGTTTATGATAAATAGATTTATTTTTCTGTTACTGAATGAAATTTGGTGTGAATTACTTTTCTACTGAGTAGAAGTCAGTCTGACAAATATATCATGTCTGTGCTTTTATTAGCTAGCTAGCCATTTATGATGTCTTGTGGAATAACAGGGCTCGATTACTGGCACACTCCTCCCAACGGAGTTGTGACATAATGCAGAAATATATAGAGGCCGCAAAACATTATTGCTTTTCCTTCGACAATATTACTACAGGTTCTGAGCTAATTTGTCTTTGTAGTGGATAAGCTTTACTGAAACCAACATCTCATAGATGTCATTTCCTGCAAATATGTACATTTATATACTTGAAGGTACTCAGCACATACTAAATAAATCCTTGATGATTTTATCAGAAAAGAACAGGAAGCAAACTGTCACTGCATTTTCCTGATGGAACTGGGAATGGAAGATTAGAGTTATAGTGAGGGACTAGATTTCACTGGAGCAGAGGAGGTTGAGGGTTGACCTTCTCAAGTTTTATAAAATCATGAGTGGTATATATAAGGTGAATGGCAAGTGTCTTTTCCCTAGGGTAGGGGATTTTAAGATTGTGAGGTATATTTTTAAGGTGAGAGGAGAAAGATTTTAAAATGACATGGGGTCAACTTTTGTTCCACATCAGCCTCCGATGCTCCAGGGAAAACAGCCCCAGCCTATTCAGTGTCTCCCTATAGCTCAAACCCTTCAATCTTTGCAACATGAATGTTTTCTGAACCCTTTTAATGTATTTATAAACAGAGCAGGTGGGCAGTTCAAAGTGAGTGGATGGGAGTCTCAAGGATTTGCGTTTTTTGGTCTCAACAGGATCCTGATGGAATTGTAGCTGGAACCTGAGTGGAAGATACCACAGCTTTTCTAACAAGCTGGCTTCATTATCTCACCATTGAATTTAAGATGAAAGAAAAGGGGAGGGTTTACTCCATGTGCCACAACTTCCTCAAAACATTTAGAAAGCATAAGTTTACAACTTACTTCTTCTTTACCAATGAAACCCAGCCCCAAAATGTGCTTTTTATTTCGCTCCAATTATCTGGCTCCCAGGGGCTGGAGGGAGTGACAGTGGGATAAGCATCCCTACAGGGGCCTTCGAGGGAGTCAGATCCCAACCTCTAATGTGAAAGAGGTTTGGACGATATTTGGATTGCACTTGGTATGTTTCTGCCTTTTTGTAGACATCTGTTTTTTTTTTAACTGTTACCAAGTAATTTTGGTACAAGCTCAGGAATAAAAACATGCCGCAAACACCACAATGTAAAACACTATTTAAGCAAACTAAAGAGCAGTGCATTGATTCAATTTTCTCTTTATTTTGTTAAATCTCATTAAAATGTCTACATAAACTGCCATCTGCAGTAGTGCGGTGAGTATCTAATTTTGGTTACAGCTCTGCTTTGTTTGTTTATAATTATGCCAACATAAGGATACATTATTGTGTGAGAGCATTATATTCTTTATTGTAGGAAACTTTCATACCTGCATAATATCATGGATTGAGTACATTCTCTCTTCACCAGCCACAGTTGGAACTAACTCGATTCTAACTACTGAGCTGTATTATCCATTAATAACCTGAGAGCTAACATCAAAACCATGAAGCAAAGCAAATGATTTTGGAGATTTGAGTGTAGTGCAACATTAAGTGTCATCCTTTGCCTCCGAATTTTTTTGATCTTTGCAGTTCAAAATTGTCATCCCCCCAGATTGATCATGGTGCCCAAATACCTTTTGAGGAAATTCCAGGCTGTTACTGTTGGTCAGTTATATGTTTCTCTCAGTCACAGTGCCTAAAATTCTTTCTAACAAAAAATCTGCAATTATTTAATTCCATCCAGCAATGCAAGTTAAAAAATATTCTGTCGGTCCAAATTTTCAACTTCAACATTAGAATTGCAAACTTGTACCCCTGTGTTTTCTATGACCAGTAATATGTTCAACCAATGTTAGTCAATTCAACTGTTCTTTGGCTATCCATTTAAAATCCATCCTGCGCTAAAGTATTTAATAAATAGAAGTTCTAGTTTAGAAGAAAATGGTTGCAGCAAAGGAGAATCATGTTGCTCCATGCCATTTTGCAAATTCACATGCTATTTTAACCATTTACCCCAGGCTTTGCTTGCATCATTGTTATCACCTCAATCTGAAGGCGATTTGAACTCAACCATTGCCACGTAATTTTCAAATTTTCTGTTTACTTCAAGTTTCCTGAACACACTTGACATCCACCTCACCCATCGTTGCCTCTCCATTCCATCTCGCATCTACCAATGAGAACAAGGTACTGTTGGTTCTAGTCACCAAATATCTCCTGTGTAACCACATCCAGAAATTATCAACCTTATTCTTCTATTCTCATATGATTTGACATCAGTAACATGGTGAAAAACTCCAATCACTTCTGCTCTTTCCCTTTCATCATGAACTATAACATCTTTCTGTCTCTCATCTGCCTACATGATCATATGTTTTTTTTCCCCAATATTAAAGAAAGTACTGACAGAGATAGTCATCGTAATCATCCAAGAATCATTCAATGAAACACCCTAATTCAAGAGAACACCCTTATTCAAGAGAACATCCTTATTCAATATAACACCCTTATTCAATATAACACCCATATTCAAAATGAAGGAAGACCAAAACAGATAGGTAACAATCAACCAGTTAGCATAATCTCTATTATTGGGAAATGAGTTGGTTAACTGAAAGGCTGGCTTGCACTATAGAGTGAAACCAATAGCGTGCATTAGATTCCTGCACCGGCTGAGTTTACCATGAAAGCCTATCATTGTAAACCCCTCCTCCAACCTGATGTGTGGTGACTCCCAGGTTAAATCATTGACAATTGTATCTCTCTCTGTAATGAGAGAATGTGATTAAGGTGACTTTATTTTTATAAACAGTGTAATAACAGAGCATTTAGAAACTCAACCATGATAAAGTAGAGTCAGCATAATGAATTTATTACAATTCCTTGATGAGGTAACAAGCATGATCGATGAAGGGGAAGCAGTAAATGTAATATATTTGGATTTCCAAACAAGATTTGATAAAGGACTGCATGTAAGGTTACTTAATTAGACAAGTGTTCGTGATGTTGAGGCTAATTTGGTACCATGATTAGAGAACTGCCAATTAATAGAAGACAGATAAGCAATGGAGGAGGCTCAAAATGGCAATCTATAACTGGTAGAGTACCAGAAGGATCAGTCCTGGGGCACAATTAGTTACAATATATATTTTTAACTTGGATGGGGAAAGTATAGATACCATCGCCTAGTTTGTAGATGACACAAAATAAGTGGGAAGGCATATGGTGAGAATGACACCAGGAGTCTACAGAGGAATATAGACAGGTTAAGTGAGTTAGCAAAAACTGATGGAATATAATGAGGGACAATGTGTAGTCATATGCCTTGCCAAGGATGAATAGAGGTCCTGACTATTGTTGAAAAGAAGAAAGGTTGGAGAAAACTACAGCATGGAGGTCTTTTTAGTTCCTTGTGCATGAATGGCCAAATGTTAGCAAACAGGTTCAGCATGTAAAAGGGAAGGAAAAAGAAGTTTTCACCCTTATATCAGCCAAATTGGTGTATAAAATAAGGAAATCTTGTGAAGCTGACACATAGCATTAGAACCACACCTCTAATCTTGTGAACAGTTTTGGTCCCCTCATCTAAGGAAAGATATACTGGCATAAAAGCAGTGCAAGGAAGATTGACTTAGTTGATTCCACCGATCTTTGAGGATGAATCGAGTGGATTTAGCCTGTACTTAATGGAGTTTAGAACAAGGCAAGGTGACCTCATTGAAATTTTCCTAGTGGGCTTGATAGAATTGAAATGGAGAGGTTGTTTCTTTTTATGGGAGAGTCTAGGTCTGTTGAGATTGGATCATTAATTATATTCTTGTCTGAGATAGACAGATCTTTAATCAGTAAGTAAATCAAGTTGTATCTGAAAAGGCAGGAAAGTGGAGTTGTGGGTTATTCAGACCGGCCATGATCTTGTTGGATGGTGGTGCAGACTCAATCGGGCTGATTGGTTTCCTTCTGCTTCTACAGCTTATGATCGTTCATACCTAAACTCCTGATGAAGAGCTTATGCACAAAACATTGACTCTCCTGCTCCTCAGGTGCTGCCTGACTGGCTGTGCTTTTCCAGCGCCACACGTTTTGACTCTGACACTTTCAGGGAATGGTACACCAAGGTCCCTTTGTCCCTCAGTACTACCTATGGACCTAACACTCATTGTGTAAATTCTTCCCTTCTTAGACCTCCCAAGATGCTCAACCTCACACAGATCAGGGTTAAATTCCACCTGATATTGCTCTGCCCAGTTTGCCAGCTGATTGATATCAGACCATCCTCCTAATGATCAAAAATACCACTAACTTTCATGTCATTTCTATACCATTGGTGGCCCTCTGCATTATGAATCCAATGACAAGTTATTTATTCTTGTGAGGCCTAAGCAAACTTTTAAATTTTCTATTCTAATGTTCCCTACAATATCTTCCAAATGGCAAATGGACAAAATAACAACACAAACTCACAGAGCAGTCACAACACGTAACAAATAAGGTAATATCACCATAGTCTCACCAAACCATAGGGCCGCTCTCTCATTGCAGAGAGATGACTAGTAGTGGCTTAGCCTGAGGGTTACCACACCTCAGGTGAGGGGAGAGGTTGAGAAGGGAAATCCTTCATGGTAACCTCAACTGGTATGGGAATTGAACCCATGCTGCTGGTGTTAGCAGTAGATTTCAAACCTGCCAGCCAGCCAACTGAACTACCCAGTTCCTAACAGTCACCAATTGCAATGGCTGGGAATCAAACTGTTTGGAAGACAGCCATGCTCCCCACTATACTGCCATTGCTGTGCATATACTGCAACATGGACCATGTCCCCTGCCAATAAATAAAGGTGTGAGAAAATGAGCAAAACATTTATTGTAAACAAATTGTGAAGCTAAGTTAAAGATGTTTCACCAATTTAATTCAGTTTGTATTAAGAATGAACTACAACAAGAACTGAAGTATGGGTTAAAGTGGTGCTGGAAAAGCACAGCAGATCAGGCAGCATCTGAGGATCAGGAATCCTGATGAAGGGCTTTTTCCCAAAACATTGATTTTCCTGCTCCTCGGATGCTGCCTGACCTGCTGTGCTTTTCCAGCACCACTCTGATCTAAACTCTGGTTTCCAGCATCTGCAGTCCCCACTTTTGCCTAGAACTGAAGTAACCTTTCACATATGCAATATCATCTTCTTTGTCCCCGAGTGAACCAATTGACCTAATTACTAATAGAAAGTGTTAGAAGTAATAGAAAACCCCTGTTTTTTAGAGTCATAGAGTCAAACAGTATGGAAACAGACCCTTTGTGCCAACTTGTTCATGCTGATCAGATATCCTAAATTGAAGATTTTAACACTTTTTACATGTTATGACTGCTCTGGGAACTTGCATTGCTATTTTGCCTATTTGTCAGCACTTGGCCCATATCCCTCTAAACCCTTCCTACTCATATACCCATCCAGAGGCCTTTTAAATGCTATAATTATACCAGCCTCCACCACTTCCTCTGACAGCTCATTTCATACACGGACATTTTCTTTGTGAAAATGTTGTCCCTTAGTTCCCTTTTATATCTTTCCCCACTCAACTTAAACCAATACCCTATAGTTTTGAACTCCCCTACTCTTGGAAAAAGACCTTGTCTATTTATCCTATCCATGCCCCTCATGATTTTATAAACTTCTATAAGGTCACCCCTCAGCCTCCGACACTCCAAAGAAAAAAGTCCCAGCCTATTCAACCTCTCCCTTCTAGATCAAACTCTCCAACCCTGGCAACATCCTTGTAAATCCTTTTGGCACTGTTTTATGTTTGACAGCATCTTTCCTATAGCAGGGAGACCAGAACTGAACTCCGTATTCCAAAATGACCTAACCCAATATCCTGTACAGCTGCAACACAACAACCTAACTCCTATATTCAGTACACTGACCAATAAAATCAAGTGTACCAAACGCCTTCTTCACCACCCTGTCTACATGTGACTCCACTTTCAAGCCTGCACACTAAAGTCCCTTTGTTTAGCAACACTCCTCAGGCCCCTTCCATTAAGTGTAGAAATCCTAACCTGATTTGCCTTACCAAAATACAACACCTCATTTTTATTTTCTGGAAGTTATGCTGTCGAAAATGATTTGAACATTGTTGGAAATAATGGAATGTCACATGTCCCGAGGCACAGTGAAAAGCTTTGTCTTATGAGCAATACAGGCAGATCATGGAGTTAAGTTGCATAGATAGTAAATAATAGATAAACAACGGCAAAAACAAAAACACAGGTACAAGCAAATATTAAGAGTTTGTGAGTCCAATCAGAATTCTAACAACAGCAGGGTAGAAACTGTTATGGATCTGGCTGATGTGTGTGTTCAGGCTTTTGTATCTTCTCCCTGATGGTCAAGGTTGTAGAAAAACATTGCCAGGGTGGGATGGATCTTTGAGAATGCTGGCGGCCTTTCCTTGACAGCCGGCCTGGTAGATGGATTCTATAGATGGGAGGTTGGCCTTTGTGATTGTCCGGGCCGAGTTCACCACTCTCTGTAACCATCTCCGATCTTGAATGGTACAGTTGCCATACCAGGTGGTGATAAATCCAGACAGAAAGCTCTCGATGGTGCACCTATAAAAGTTGGCAAAGGTATTCGCCATCATGCCAAATTTCCTCAGCTGCCTGAGGAAGAAGAGGCGTTGTGCACATGAAGAGTCCAAGAAAGCTTGCTGTGGATGACCACTCCCAGGAGCTTGACACACTCCACTCGTTTCACCTCTGTGCTGTTAATGTGTATGGGGCATGAGTAACATCCCGCCAAAAATCAATAATGAGTCCCTTGGTTTTGCCGGCATTGAGAGCTAGGTTGTTCTCAGTGCACCATTTTTCCAGGTCTTCCACCTCTCTCTGTAGTCTGTTTTGTCGCCATCTGAGACTCGACCAATTATGGTGGTGTCATCAGCAAACTTGTAAACAGCATTAGTCTGAAAAGGAGGAATGTTCTGGAATACTTTTACCTTCCATTTGACAGGACAAATGCAAAATGCCAGATTTCAAAGATTGCAATAATTCATATTGAAAAGGATGCGGATTAGTTAAGTCACTGCGGTGGAGAAGACCATGGGAATTATAGGCTGGGAATAATTCAAAAAGGTGTAAGGCTCAAATATATCCTTTAGATTGCAAGAAAAAGGATCGCTGTCTATGAATATTCATTTCCAGCAAACATGAATGAGTCATGTTAAGAGCTCGACTGTTTATCTTAAATTGATTAAATGAAAGAAAATAATTTGTTCTTGAAATACGTTTCTTAAAACATAAGATAACTGATTAATTTCCATTTGTTTTCAGGTCTCCAGAAGAGGTGTCAATTAGGACTGTGCCTCAGGTTGGTTATGGATGATGTTCTAAATATTGTGTTTCTGTTGTTAAACTGAAACCAAGCTTTGCCTCTGAGCATGAAGGGCAAGTTACAGAAGAACCATCTTGCCTGAAGAGCAGCCCACAACCAAAGTTGTCAGGTATAATGGTGCATAGCGTAGAGTTTGTGGTGGGCTCTTTATTTAGTGTGGTCATACATACTAACCCTTCACAACAAAGTTGTTGCTCTTTCTATACTGACTGAGATGTGACTCATATTCACAAACATCTGTGCATTATGATCAGGTTGTAGGCACTGACATAGGTTCGGAGCTATAATATAAGGAACAGCAATCTGAATGCCGTGGTGTCCCACCTCTAACCATTAAAGAATTATGGACTGCTCCTTGAACTGGAATTTAGAAAACAATGTGTTGCACATAAAGCAGAGCCCAGTTCTTCTGACTAAGGCAGCAAAACCAAAATGCTTTTAAAAATATGTTCCTATAAAATATCTTGATTTTATCCATGTAATTTATGATGATAATTAGATCTAATGTTTCACTGCAGTTGAGAGACAGGTGAGTGATGACAAAGCCTTCCAACCACCTCAATTCTGTTCTATTTGAAAATCTCTATCCAATTCTCAGTTAATAAATGCATCCGAACCACTGAATATTTGAAGAACAGTGGTTCATCTTTCAATTTGGTGATTTTATCGCCTTCTGGACTCAGTTCTGAGTTCAACAACATCTGTGTATAACTGCCACTCCCTTCATTTCTGAAGGTGCTTGTAATGATTTTGCTCATGCCTTTTGCATCTTATTTGGGACAGTTATTTTGTTCCTTTGCTTATCCCCTTTTGTATTGCATGAGCACTACAGGCAATTTAGCATGGCCAATTCACCTAACCTGCACTTTCTTGAATTATGGGAGGAAATCAGAACACCCAGAGGAAACCCACGCACACACGTGCAAACTCCACACAGATTCCTGAGGCTGGAATCGATGCTGTGAGACACAGTGCTAACCACTGAGCTTCCGTGCCGCCCAGGGAGCAGTGGTGGGAAGGAGCCCTCAATCTTTATGTGTATGGCTCAGTCAGGCACAAGCCTTCTGCCTGGGGATGAACAAGGTATTCATACAGCAGCTTCTGTACATCTCAAGACATTTTGATGAAACAATGCCAGGCACTGGAGGGGCACAGTAACTGGAAAGGTGACGGCTGCTTTGAACTTCTCTGTGACTCACTCTGTTCAGGGAGTGATGAGTGCATCTGTGTGGGATCACACACCCCCAAAGCACCAGGGTATTGACCACTGCACCTGTGCAGGATCACAGAGCTACCACTGCGACCATGGCTGACACCACCATTACACAAGCCCCTGGTGGATGCAGAACGCGGATACAATGCTGACCACACTTTGACCAGGGTCAAGGTGGAGCAGATGATGGGGACTGCTGAAGATATGGTTCTTCTGTCTGGGGACCAGTCTGTATAGTCCAGCCTTCAGTGTAGACCGGACAGAGTGTGTCACACCATCCTGGAGTGCTGTGTTCTGTATAGTGGGAGCAGGCAGCGAGGCAATGGTCTGGATGTTGAGGAACTGGGAGAATGGGAGACGTCTTCGGAGGAGGAGGAGGAGGATGAGGATAATGGGGAGATGAGAGCTCTCCTTGTCAGTGACAGTGCTCAGTGTGTCAGGCACTACAAGCTGGACAGGAGCTGACTGATGCCCGCTTCCAGTCGATGAGATCTAGGTGCAGCAGACCATCATAGACGGTAGAATCGTGGTTGGTCACTATGTCGGCATTCGGTTTGCATTGCTGGAGTGAAGTGTCATTTCTATCATTTTTGGAGGATGCGAGGACTGCAGCTGCTGAAGATCAGCCAAAAAGTGTGGTGCTAGAAAAGCACAGGAGAAAGTGAGGTCTGCAGATGCTGGAGATCAGAGCTGAAAATGTGTTGCTGGAAAAGCGCAGCAGGTCAGGCAGCATCCAGGGAACAGGAGAATCGACGTTTCGGGCATAAGCCCTTCTTCAGGAATGAAAGAAGGGCTTATGCCCGAAACGTCGATTCTCCTGTTCCCTGGATGCTGCCTGACCTGCTGCGCTTTTCCAGCAACACATTTTCAGCTGGAAAAGCACAGCCAATCAGGCAGCATCCAAGGAGTAGGAGAATTGATATTTCAGGCGCAAGTCCGCCATCAGCAATATTGTGTTGTTTGTATGCGTTATCTTCGGTGGCTATTAATAAAAGGTCTGTTTATATTTGTCCAATTGATCATCCAATATGTTGTTCCCCTATTGAATGACAAGGTTCAGGTTTACAGAGGGCACTGGGGATAGAGGCACATTGACCTGGCGAGGGTGTTCAGACAAGATTTAAACCGTGTGGTTTGGTGATAAAGCAGCGACTAGTAAAGGGAATGGGGTTTGTGTGTGTGAGGGACTGTCAGTTTTTGGCAGCTCTGTGGTTGTTGTGCCATTACATAGTCATCAAAGGACAATGCTGGATAGCTAATGCTTGTCCAGGCACACAGTGATCTTTAAAGGATGGCACGCGTGTGAGGGATGCTAGTTTTCCAGCAGATACCCGCGGAGTGGTGTGTTGTTCTGGGAATGGTGTGTGGTAAAATAGGGATAGAATCAGACTTGACAGATGGTGTAAGGCCAGGAAAGGTCATTAATGAGGAGAGTTTGGTTAGCCAAAGCATGAAATCTCACAAAGGCCTAATGGCAAGAAGCTCTCCAGAATCTCCAACGTAACTCACACTTAGCCACAAAAAAAAATACGATTCAACCTTCAATTCAATCCTCAACGGCGATTTCAACAGTAATAGGCACCATGTTAACAGTGGAAAGGTCACATCTGAAGAATAGCAACTTATGGAAGATATTCAAACACCCTTGAAGCTGAATTGCAATCAAGCTACTGAAAGTGAAAGGAGGCAAAATATCAAGGCAGTAGACATTCTACATGTTGAATATGCTTCAGTAAGGTGGTTGATAAGGTTCCACACAGTAGACTATTGCACAAGATACAGCGTTTCGGGATTGAAGGTGATTTAGCGGTTTGGATCAGAAATTGGCTACCTGAAAGAAGACAGAGGGTGGTGGTTGATGGGAAATGTTCATCCTGGAGCTCAGTTACCAGTGGTGTGCTGCAAGGATCTGTTTTGGGGCCACTGCTGTTTGTCATTTTTATAAATGATCTGGATGTGGGCATAGAAGGATAGGTTAGTAAATTTGCGGATGACACCAAGATAGGCAAAGTTGTGGGTAGTGTCGAAGGATGTTATGGGTTACGGAGGGACATAGATAAGATGTATAGCTGGGCGGAGAAGTGGCAAATGGAGTATAATGCGGAAAATTGTGAATTACATCAAAAAATGTAACTGGAATGCTGAGTACCGGGCTAATGGTAAAATCCTTAGCAACGTGGATAAACAGAGAGATCTCGGTGTCCAGGTGCATAAATCCCTGAAAGTTGCCAACCAGGTTGATAGGTTTGTTAAGAAGGCATATGGTGCGTTGGCGTTTATTGATTGGGGGATTGAGTTTCGGAGCCACAAGGTCATGCTTCAGCTGCACAAGACTCTGGTAAGGCTGCTCCTGGAGTATTGTATACAGTTCTGGTCACCGCATTATGTGGAAAGATGTGGAAGCTTTGGAAAGGGTTCAGAGGAGATTTACTAGGATGTTGCCTGGTATGGAAGGAAGATCTTGAGGAAAGGCTGAGGGAACTGAGGCTGTTTTTGTTGGAGAGAAGAAGCTTGAGAGGTGATTTAATTGAGACGTATAAGATCATCAGATGCTTAGATAGGGTGGACAGTGAGAGCCTTTTTCCTCGGATGGTAAAGACTAACACAAGGGGACATAGCTTTAAATTGAGGGGTGATAGATCTAGGACAGATATTAAGGATAGTTTCTTCACTCAGAGAGTAGTAGCAGCATGGAACTGCCTGCCTGCAACAGGAGTAGACTTGCCGATGTTAAGGGCATTTAAATGGGCGTTGGACATATATATGGATAATAATGGAACGGTATAGGTTAGATGGCCATCAGATTATTTTCACAGGTCAACACAATATTGAGGGCTGAAGGGCCTGTACTGTGCTGTAACATTCTATGTACTATGTTTTATGTGTGTATTGTGGTGAGAGGACCAAGGTGGGTGGGGGGGGGGGGGGGGGGGGGGGGGGGGGGGGGGGGAGCGGGGTGTGTGGGCAGGGTGTTTGAATTGGGAGTGGGCAGCGTACATGTTGCTAATCCCACATGGTGCCCACACAACCCCTGTCCCTTTTACTCCAAGCATTCTAACTTAGCTGACAATCCTGTGGCAACTTTTAGAACTCCATGTGAACCACAACAATCACATTACCCTCATCAACCTTTCCTGTCACCTCCTCAAAACACTCCAGCAAATTGTTTCCAACATAATGTGCCACAAATAAAAACAAATCTCTGCTGGTTTTCCTCAATTAGTTTACACTTGTCCAACAAATTGCCTGCTGCTCTATGATTCTAAGTTTTTTTTAATAGAATCCCTACAGTGTGGAAACAGGCCCTTTGGCCCAACAAGTCCACACCAACCCTCTGAAGAGTAATCCACCCAGACCCATTCCCTATATTTACTCCTGACTAATGCACCTAACCTATACATCCCTGAACACTACGGGTAATTTAGCATGGCCAATTCACCTAACCTGCACATCTTGGATTATGGAAGGAAACCAGAGCACCTGGAGGAGAGAAGACTACAAAAACCCCTTGGAATCCTAGTAGCACACAAACCCACCAACACTCTCAAACAAAAACTAACAAACTTAAAAGACCCAGTACAACCCATGGACAAAACCAACGTCATCTACAAAATTCCATACAAGGACTGCCACAAACACTACGTAGGACAAACAGGAAGAAAGTTAGCCACCAGGATACACAAACACCAGCTAGCCACAAAAAGACACGACCCTCTCTCCCTCGTATCTCTACACACGGATGAAAAAAACCACCAATTTGAGTGGGACAACGCATCTATCTTGTGACAGGTTAAGCAAAGACATGCCAGAGAATTCCTAGAGGCCTGGCACTCCAACCACAACGCCATAAACAAGCACATAGATCTAAATGCCATCTATCAACCCCTCACAAAACGAACAGGAAATGACATCACCACAATCCCCAGGAACCCCATCCACGACAAACATATAAATAGAAAGCAAGAGACAACAGCTTCGCTTCACTTGGAGGTCGCCACTGATGATGTTACCTAGCCAGGTAATGAAACATCTGGATATCAAACCTACAGCTCAGTGAGTAAACCTACACCCTAAGTCCTAACTAGTCAGCCACCATGCCGCCCTGGCCCAGATCAGTTCTCAGCTCTTCTAAATTGATCTTCTCACAATTAACTATTTTTACTCTGTCTGCTTCTTGTCCAATTCGTCAGTGAGACTTACATCAGTATGGTCTGTCTGTCCTCCGATCCTGATATCTGTGGTCTGGGTCATGGGCTTCCATTGGATTGTTCGTGTGTGTGGACAAAGTACTGCAGTTGGTCACCATTGCCTTTTTCAAAGAAGGTTTACTGAGAAACTCTCCCACTCTTACCACCCGTCATGATGTGTGCTGGAAGGATTTAAAGGTTGACAATCAACCTTTTTGGCCACGTTACAAATGTCCTGGCACGGGACTCAAACCTGCCACTTCTAACTCAGAGGTAGGGATACTACCACCGAGCTACAAGACCTCCATGATATTATGATCACTACTCCCTGAATATTTCCCCTAATGACACTTGATCCAATTGGCCAATCTCATTCCCTTGAACCCAGGTCCAGCAATTCTCTCATACTGGAACATACCAATGTAGCAATTTCTGTTAAATGTACTTCAGGAGCTTGTCCTCCCTCACTTCCCTATCCTCAAGTGCTCTTGCCAAAGCAGTGTGTTGACAACTAAGAGGGATGTTCTAAAGAAGATCAGCATGGAGATGATGAGCATACTGACCATGTTATTACTCTGTTAGATTTACCATTCTTCTGGTGTGAGTCTAAACAGTGTGTAGCAATGAGGTTTCCCATAGTGAATGTACAAGTCAAGACCAAACCTGTCTCAAGTGGCATTCACAATGCATAGCTTCCATTTCTCCATCTGACCACAAACGAAGTGACCACGGGGTCCACATGGGAGAAGGATCAAAAGCATTGGAATAGGTGATCAACAAAGATATATTTCAGAACATCCTGTTGGTAAGGATTAATGATTTGCTTCAATATTTTTGCAAACTGGGTGTGCGTTGGGAGCCAGCGATAGTGTATCACAGTATGACATGCTTTGAACTATTACAGTCATATTTGAAAGGAAATGTTATGCCAAGGACACATATTTCAGCTTGATCATTAGCTCAATTGTTAGCCATGTTTCTGCTAAATTAAAACTAAATCTTGCCAGGGACAGAATTATCTGTCTGCTGTCTGTGGAAAGACTGAACAAGTTGTGACTATTTATGCTTCCTGTGGGTGTCGTCCTGTCATATATCACAGTAGTGTGCCCAGAACATGTTTTAGCACAGTGAGGTGGTGCGTTCAAGAGTTTAAATTATGGTTCTATTTAGTAAGATTTTATTTTATTTATCCCGTCACCAAGGCCAATGTTAATTGTCAAATGTATTGTTAATTGTGCTTGAGGAGATGGGAATGAGCTGCCTTCTTAAATCACTGCTATCTGCTGAATGTGATTCCGAAGTTCATTAGGCAGGATTTGTTCTGACGAGGATTAGGAAACAGTGATGCATTGCCTCATCAGGATGGTGTGTGACTCTGCTGTGCCTGCTGCTCTTGTCTGTCTAGGTAATAAAGGTCACAGCTTTACACAGTGCTACTCAAGAAGCTGTAGTGAGTTGCTCAGTGCATCGTGTAGATTGTACACATTGTGGTTGCTGAGTGTTGATGTGGATAGACATGAATGTCAACTGGATGTGTTGCTTTATCACATATGATGTCACGTTTTCAGTGTTGTATTCACCCTGCCGTTATTAGACTTCAGAATGAACCTCTCAAATTTCAAATTGAATGTTGATCTTGCTTTTTTGTGCACCTTCTTTGCAGCCGCAACTTTGTATTCCTCGTTCTGTTCAATCACCCTATAATCTTTGTATGGTATGATCTTCCTGTCCTGCACGCAAAACAAAACTTTTCATTGTACCTAGGTACATGTGACAATAATGACAAATCAAATCATCCAGGCAATGATCGTGTATTCAATCAGAATCCTGATTTGTGTCTTTTAGATGATGGAAGGTCTGCAAAGAGCTAGTAAGTGTGCTCCTCGCTGCCAGATTCCTCATTCCTGTAGCCACTTCATTTATATAGCTGATCCAATTCAGTTTCTGGTCAATACTAAACCTCAAGGTGTTAATGCTGAGAAATTGAGTAATAGGAATTATACTGAGTGTTAACCAAGAGGGTTAGGTTGTCTCTAATTGGAGATCATCATGGTCTGGCACTTTCTATTCAGACCTCAAAAACTTTGCAATCTTTGCAACCAGCACGGTCCTCACCTCCATTCTCGCTTAGCGATTTAAAAGTTAGAAGCACCCTTGGTTCTGAATGGCTGTCAATGCTTTCTGTCCTGGCTTTCTCCCACAGCTTCTGGACATCACCTATTCACACAACTGACTGCTCACTGACAAAACTGACTGCGTTCAAGCTACCTGACAGTCTCTATGAGTAAATATCCATGAATACATTCAGCAAAAGAACGTTTCTAGTCTCTACCCTCCATCTTCATTGCTACATAGCATGCTCCGAACAAAGATTTGTGAAGAAATATGCTGATATACAATCTTGGATTGTCAGTCAGCTTACAGTATGGCACACTACTGGAAGCTATATGCATTATTATAAAGGCACTAACCTTCACACACATTATGCCTGACTAAATGCAGCAAAATGGATGACATTCTCTGGTTCATGTCTCAGGGCAACACTTTTCAATCAATCAATGTTTCTTGTTTCAATTAAAACAAAACTGGCAGTTAACTGTCGGTCATTATTAACTGGTACACTGTCCATGACAGTGCTCTCCAGTCATAGAGTATAAATGTTGCTATCCCATCAGTTTGGTATTTCTTGTGAACAGGCCTGATAAGTGCAAAATAAATCTCTTCAACATTTTTCCCCCCTGAAATGCTTAATTTATATTTCCAATAGATTTTTCCAGACTTGTTGGTTATCTCAAGAATTTCCCTCCCCTTGCCCCTGCTACTTTGGATCTAGGACTACATGAATAATTAAAATCCCTTACTGGAGTAAGTGTGGAAGGGAAGTCCTGCCTTTATCAAATCACCACAACAGGACATCCATCATTCAAGATTCCTCCATTGCCAGCTCGGATCTTTTGAATAAACACAAGTTAACTTTGAAGTGTAATTAACCCAGGCTTATGTGGTTTGTGTTTATATCATTGTTGTTCCTAACTCTTCAGCCTAGTGTTTCATTTGTTCCCTTTTTAAAAAAACTCCAATTTCCAAACTAAATGCCATTTCCTAAGATCTATGGATTATGAACCTAGGTATTTGTAACAATATATACCTGAATCAGCCTGAACAGTGAGTGCCCAATGTTATTAATTCATATTAGGCAAAACCTAACCTTGTCTGTTCAAGTCTGCCACCCATTGCTATTCTATTTAAAGTCTGTCAACTTATATTTCAACTCTTTGACATTTTTAATTTATTATTCTCTGTGGTCTTGGTTTCAGGGCTTTGGTCAATGTTTCAACTCAAGTGGTTGTTCAACGCAATATTACAGGGCATTAGAAAGTCTACACCTACTCCTGCCACTAATATTCCATTATTCATGTACACATACAGTGTGCCATATTGATTACACAAAGTACTGTGACTTATAGCCTTGCAAATGCACTCATTCTGATTTTGAAACTTAATATGGAATCCATCAACACTGATGCAACCAAAACCAATTACTCCTTCTGATGCAACAGGAATAAATTTTTGTAAGAAACCGACTCAGAGAAAACCGAAGTTAAATTATGTGTCTATGTTGCTGGAAACAGTTCCTGGTTGGGGTGCATTGCACATGTGTCTGAAGTTGAGATTTCATTGGCTTGGACATTCTTGGTATAAAATCCAACTGTCGATATACCTTGAGAAAAAATCCCCACCCATTCATTCTTTTTTGAAATCCCGGAGTGTCACTCAACTTGATAGGGTCAACGAGCAGATTGTCAAAACATCATGCTTTGCAAATTTAAAGACAGGGATTTTAATTCATTTTACCTTAGTGGAAATGTATCCTCACATTCCAACCAAGATTTGAACATGAACAGAAAATAACTTTTAAAAATGAAAGCACCAATCTGTAAAATATAAATTAATTTCCAGAATCTCTCTCTCTCATACACACACACGCACGCGTTCACACAAATTCATTCTCACACACAGTTTCTCAAACACACACATTCATGCATTCACACATACACACACTCACAAATCTTCACACACACGCACACAAACACACACCCACACACCTACACATGCCCACCCACCCACCCACACACACAGTTTAACTAATCACATGTAAATGTGACTATTTGTGAGAACTATAAAAAAGATTTAATTTCCTTGAGAATCCTCTGAAGCTAGTATCTGATCCCAAGCTCATCCAAAGATGATTAATAAATAAAGCATGCAAGCAATTATAAAATAAATACTTTGCATCAATACTGCAATCAAGTATTTTTGATTGACATTATTGTTAATATGACAAATGCCATTAGTATAATCAATACTACCATGGATCAATTGCAATCAAATGCCTGAAAGGAGATGGGACAAGTGCACGGAGATTTGACTGATCAAGTAGCTCTTTCAAAGACATAATACAAGCATGATGGGACCATGGCCTCCTTCTGCACTGTATTCATTTAATAATTCTGTGTGGATTTAATTTGCTGTAATCTAATCAAGGAATCAACAATCATCAAAATCAAAAGTGAAGTGGTTGATAAATGTCATGCAGATTATGAAATTAACTTGAACTGATCATTTTGATTCCCCTAATTGTTTATGTTTGTAAAGTTCTCTCGCATTGACAACAGTAACCCTGGGCTGTGAGAGGTGAGACCAATTGTAGCTATCACTGCATCAACGCAGTTCACACAGGACAGAGATTGAACCTAAGTTTTTCTGACTATCGGGAAAAGGAGAACGTGGATCCCGTTGAGCGGTTCCCTGGGCAGACTGTCAAAGTCATTTGGCAGAATGCTTCATCGCCAGAACTTTCCAACAAGCACCAGGACATGGGTTGGCTGGTGGTGAGAAGGGCCCTGCCTGTGGGATCCTTTATTCATGCCTGGACACTCTGCACCACCGCACACTGCTCTCGAAGTGGCTGCGGAGGGGGCAAGACTGTCACACACCTCCTTCTGGAATGTTCCTGAAGGAGGTCCGGAGAGGAATGCAGTGGGGTTTGTCGAGGTTCATCCCGAGCAGCTCCGTGATGCAGGATGCCATAATCTACGGCCTGCTCCCCAGGATGCACACCGAGATGAAATTCAACTGCACCTGGAGGACCATCAACTTGGTAAAAAATGCTCTTTGGTCTGCCTGAAACTTGCTGGTCTTCCAGTTGAAGGAGTTGACACCAACTGAGTGTTCATTGGCACCGACCAAAATCCAGGACTTCGTGCTGAAGGACGCACTGAAGTTGGGACAGTTGCCACAAAGGCACAGTGGGGAAAGACCACTGTGGATAAAGCTGCCAAAGACTAACAGTGGTCTATTTAGTAATTGGCTCTGCTGACGTCTCAGCTAAAGGTCAAGAGGTTAACTGAAAATATAGGGAATGGTGATCATCAACGATTCAATTTGTTTTCTATAAGTAAAGTATAGATCGGAACGGCTCCATTAACTGTAGAAGTACTAAAGGTTTCTTTCGATGAATAAAGTATATTTTTGAAATAAAATAAATAAATCTCAATATCACACTCGGCAGAGCATTACCCATTAGACTGCTCAGCAGTTTCATTATCCCCTCGTCGTGTGCGTGTGATTTTAAAGCACTGAGCATTACATTTCACGAACCAAAAATGCTTTTTTTTTTCTAAACTCGTATTTCCACCTTTGGCAAGGACAGCAAATACAAGAGATCTTCATCCCATGTAGCAGATATTTCTCAGTTTGAAACAAAAGAGAAGTGAAATGTGGTGGCTACCGGAATTCTGAAATCAACACACAAAGCGCTGGAAACTCTCGAGAAGGTCAGGCAGCATCCACAGAGAGGTAAAATCAGATTAGCTTTCCAAGATGAAATCAGAACTAGAACAAAGAGTGCTCCTCAATCCAATTGCCACTCAGACTGCATGGCACCTTTCAATCCTTCAAGGTACACCTCCTCAATGTTGGCAGCACTGACTGTCTTCACATTTTTGCCGGAATTAACAGACAGCAAAGCATTCCCACACAGTCCGGTTTATTCACTTGCTGCACATTTTTATTTTGAATTGATTGGCAGCGTTCCTCATATCTGGAATAAGCTGATCAAGAGTTCAAACCCCAGCGCAGGATGTTCTGGAGTTAGACATTAAACGAAGGCCCAATCTGTGCTGTCATGTGGAAATAACTGATCATATCCATCAATGCAAAGAAGGAGGTTTCCCAGTGTCCTACCAATCGGTATTCCTCAACCAATCCCACCTAGGGCACTAATCATTGCTCATTGGCTGTCCTTCTATTTATCAATTGGTTGCCCTGATTGCTTACATATCAATAGAGGCCACACATCCCGGGTGTCTCTGGAGAAGGAGCACGCAGTGTCCACCAACACCCTGGAGTTGTTCAGGGAGAGGTGGGCGCCGCAGGGAGTGGAGCGCATCATTTCTCCCTCCAACTCTGTTTTGATTTAGTCCCTACCCTCCCCTTCACTGTTTTGATCACACAGCACTGCCCTTTGATGTGAAGGGCAGTGTTTGTCACTGGCCACCCGGGTGTTTTCCTATCTTCCTGGTGGTGGAATTTGAATAAAGATTCGTGCACTTTGTGTCCTTCACTGTGTCTCACACATATACACACACACCATGGGTGCGGGGGAAAAAATAAGCACTACCGGTAGTGTGGGGGTTAAAAGAAAAAAAAGGTGAATGTTCCTGGTGGTGGAATTTGAATAAAGATTAAAAAAAAATAGAGGCCACACATCCGGGGTATCTCTGGAGAAGGAGCACGCGGTGTCCACCAATTCCCTGGAGTTGTTCAGGGAGAGGTGGGCGCCGCAGGGAGTGGAGTGTATTATTTCCCCCTCCAACTCTATTTTGATTTAATCCCTTCCCTCCCCTTCACTGTTTGATCACACAGCACTACCCTTTGATGTGAAGGGCACGGCTTGTCACTGGCCACTCGGGTGTTTTCCTTGCTTCCTGGTGGTGGAAACTGAATAAAGATTCGTGCACCTTGCGTCTAAAAGAAAGAAAAATGGGTTTATCAAACAGCATTGCCCTTTGATGTGAAAGGCACTGCTTGTCACTGGCTACTCTGCTCTCTCCTTTCTTCCTGGTGGTACAATATTAATAAAGATTTGTACACCCGTTGGTTTTCACAGTGTCCTCCACCTGCACACACACACGACACGGGTGCTGGAGAAAATTAAACACGACCGCACTTAGGTGGTAGTGTGGGGAAATAAATAAATAAATACAGGAATCTCTGACGTCTTGTTCACTCTATTAAAAAAAGAACAGGAGTGTCAGACATCCTGAAAAGAAAAAAAGTAAACAAACACGAGTATAGAGGTTCTAATCACTGTTAAAAAAAGGGGAAGAAAAGAACAGGGGTGAGAGCTTCTGCAGTGAAGTGGTTATCACGTTGACCTCCCACACAGAAATTCCCTGTTCGAAACATGTTGGAACTGGAATTGAAACTGAGGAACTGTCCCACAGGCTACTGAATGACATTGTTTATAGTGTTGGAATACAAATAAAGATTTACACACCTGCGCACATGTGACATGGGTGCTGGGGAAAAATAAGTACTACGGCTGTTCGGTGGTAGTGTGGGGGCAATTTTTTTTTAAATTACAAACAAGAGCAGGAGTGGGATGGTGTGTTGGGGTGGGTGAGATCCAGATGGTACATAGTGGCAGACAGAGAGCCGGAAGGTGTGTAGGCCGTGCTCAGCGCTGTCACCTCAGGCAGGTACCGGGGCGGGCTGTCCAAGAGGTGGCCAGAAACTGCGAAGAGCGGTTAAGGAAGCCAGTAGGTGGGTAGGCCGTCCTGATCACTGTCATTCTGAGAGGGGGTTGGGGAAACAGGACGGGCTGTCATAGAGGTGACCAGAAGGTAGGTGTGTCAGGACAGACCAAGAACCAGAAGGAGCATGGGGGCGGGCTGCCTGTGAGTGGCTGAAAGGTGGGAGCGATGGTAGTTTGCTGGGTGCCTAAGATATATGCACTGTTTTATTGTTTGGTTTATTGGATTGTCTGTATGTGATTGCATTTACTGTTTCCCTTTTTGATATAATAAAGCTGGGATTTGAGGTTCATCCTTCTTCCCTGTGACCTGCTTGTACAGAGGGGCCTGGGGGTCTGGCTTTACTCCCCCTTTCCCTGTAAATTGCTGTTTCTTGTAAACTGCTGTTCATTGTTAACTGTGCGTAATTTGTACTGGTTAATAAATGAAAGGAGCAGGAGTGTCAGACCTCCCATTCGCTCTGAGAGCTGGCTCGGAGGGAGCTGGGTCAGTGCCAAGGGTTGTCAGTGTATAATAAAGGGTGGCAGGAACCTGGCTTCTGCGGAGTTATTTCAGTTCCCTGAAATTGAAATACTTCTCCTTGGATTCTCTGCCCAGAAAGTAGGACTGAACCATGACACCACAATCTCTATTACAGGAGATGGGTCCTGAATCCAACAGCATGGAATGAGGATTGAACCCCACCTTGTTGGCACCAATCTGACCCTTCAAGACAACTGAGGTAAACAGACCCCCTCCCCCCCTCCAAAGGGATACAAGTTGCTTTGGCTGCATGCACCTTGTAGTCCAGAGCTTGTGGATCATGATGGTAGAGATTCCAATTTTGGTTCCATCACATGATTGTTAGCTCTCTCGCTCTTACCTCCTGCCATGGATGAGTACGGTGTTGGGATAGGGGTGGGGGATGGTGGGTGGTGTGGATTTGGAGGCATACACTCAACCAGTTAGACTGCATTATGAATTCTTCTTTCAAGAAGTACAAGTCAAAGCAGTTTGACTTTAAATTGGTGCTTCCGGTTTAGAGGACAGGGCAACTCCCATTGTACTACAAGAGCTCCCAACATGCTACCAAATGTCATCTTTCAGCCTGCTCCCCACTTATTGCTAGTCGACATCAAACCCTAACAAAATTGTACCTTACTGTTGCTTATCATGTTGCCCTGACTCTAGCAGGAACACACTTCATGGTCCAACTTATGACAGAAATCTTCGTCCGTCAGACGTCTTCTGAAGATTTCATGGAGCAGATATAAAAAAAGAGAAATGATGGCCGAGGGCTGGGTTGTTAATCCAGCCACCCAGGTAAGGTTCTGGGAACCTGGGTTCAAATCCCACCACAGCAGATGATGGAATTTGAATTCAATTAAAAATCTGGAATTAAGAGTCAAATAATGTCTATGAATCCATTGTCAGGGATAACACGTCTGATTCACTAATGTCCTTTAGGGAAGGAAAATGCCATTTATACTTGGTCTGGCCTACATGAGACTCCAGACCTTCCTGATGAAGGGCTTATACCCGAAACATCGATTCACTGCTCCTTGGATGCTGCCTTACCTGCTGTGCTTTTCCAGCACCATACTCTCAACTCTGATCTCCAGCATTACCTTCTTCACAATAATGTGGCTGACTCTGAACAATTGGGCATTGGAAATAAATACAAACCTAGCCTGTGATACCCTCACCCCTCAAATGAATAAAAAATTATCATTCTAACAGAAAGCTTTGTGATGCATTGTCAGCTACAGACCTTTCGAGGCTGCAGATAGAGAACATGCAATATCTCTGAACATGTATAACTTACCGCAACTCAGGTATCTTCGAGATCCCCAGAGTGAAATGTGGCAGGACAGAGCAGAAGTTTTATTGCAGCAATTAGATTACCATGGTGTCAGTCACTGAACGTATTCACAATGAATGTTTAACAAAAGAAGATCAATGTAGCATCTATTGTAGTTTGTGATGTAATAGGTAAAGGTAAAGTGGCAGGACGGCAGCTCTCTCAGTGGAGAGAGACGAATGGAGGTGTTTAACCTGAGGGTCACCGTGCCTCAGGAGAGGGGCAAGATTCAAAAGGAGAGTCCTTCATGGTAATCTCAGCCAGTGCAAGATTCAAGCTCATTGTGTCATCCCAAACCAGCGTCCAGCCATCTCAGCTTGATGCAGAGTGAGACTAATAGCATGGCTTCATAACAGGCACATAATACAAGGGATAACAAGACCTTTTGGAAGATGAAGCAGAAAAATGAAATGTCAATCCCATTTGAAGAGGTCACCTGAAACATTAAGGCTTATGAGAATATTGGGGGATAAAACCAATGGACTTTCCCTAAGCTTAGGGAATAGGAACAAGGCAATATAAGGAGACAATTTTGCTTCTTGAGGTTGTTCTGCCATTCAATGAGACCAAAGCTTAACTACATCCACCTACCTTCAAAATGGTATCATCTTGTCTATTCATCCAGACTAAAAGTAACCTCACAAAACTCACACATAGTACCTTAAAAAGTGAGCTTTATTTGATATATCACAGAGCCAGCATTATGCCTTGCTTCCTTTCCTGTCATAGATCTGGAGAACAGTAAGCCGGTTCCACTAACAAAAGGGTTTCTGCCCAAAGTGTACATTGGGTGCACGTGTGAGGAGCACCGTGCCACCATGACTGAGGAGCAATGCCAATCTGCTGCCCAGTTTATCCTGACAGCTGTTAGACATCATGTTACCGACCCACTTGGAAATTAATCACAATGGGGCAAAAGTGGGTACTGCAGATTCTGGGGATTAGAGTCAAGATTAGAATGGTGCTGGAAAAGCACAGCAGGTCAGGCAGCATCCAAGGAGCAGGAAAATCGACATTTCGGGAAAAAGCCCATTCTAATCTTGAATGAATCGCAGTGGTCCGGTGGAAAGGGCTACTGTGACTATTCACTGGGGAAGAGATGTCCACGCTGCCAGAACATCCAAGGCCATGGGCCGAGTGCAGGAAAATGAAACTGGTGTGTGTGTGTGTGTCTGTCTGTCTGTGTTTGTTTTGTGTGTGTATGTCTGCCTGCCTGTGTCTGTCTGTCTGTGTGTGTGCGTGCGTGCCTGTGTCTGTCTGTGTGTGTATGTATCTGTGTGTGTGTGTGTGTGTGTGTCGTATGTGGAGTTGGGGGTGGGTGGGGGCTACTTCAGACTTGATGGGCAAAAGGGTCATTTCTTCACTATACAATTCCATGATCAACCATCCATTTCCTGTGTGTGTGGGCTGAAAATTGGCTGATTCTGGATGTGGTACCGATGCCAACCAGTGTGAAAATGATTGACGATATTTGCAACCACTGGCTGTGCCAAATCGATGTGATAGATTTGGTGCAGGACTGGCTCAGCTCCAAATGTGTTTTCAAAATACTCCATTTCCCCTTGGTCATTTTCTGGGTAGGGCTCCTGGATTCGTGTGATGGCTGCCAGAAGCCATCGAACATGGGTAACAACCCTTGGACATCTTTCATCATGTGCTATATCAACCCTGAAATATTCCATTTCTCTGATTTACAAACATCACCCATCATTAATCTTAACAAGTCTTGCCAACTGGCATGGGAATCTCTACCTTGCAGTGACATGCCTTGGCACTCCCCGAGCCATAATAAACATTCGGATTGTAAAAGGCCATTTTCATAACCCTTCATCCTTGATACTTTTCCTATTTGATTAAATACTTGTAAATCTTCAATTATTGAGAGTGTGTTGCTGGAAAAGCACAGCAGGTCAGGCAGCATCCGGGGAGCAGGAAAATCAACTTTTCGGGCCAGAGCCCTTTATCAGGAATGAGGCTGGGAGCCTCAGGGGTGGAGAGATAAATGGGAGAGGGGTGGGGCTGAGGAGACGGAAGCTGAGAGTGCACTAGGTGGATGGAGATGGGGGTAAAGGTTATAGGTCAGAAGAGGGTGGAGCGGATAGGTGGGAAGTAAAATTAACAGGTGAGACAGGTCATGAGGGCAGTGCTGAGCTGGAAGGTTGGAACTGGGGTAAGGTGGGGGAGGGAAAATGTGGAAACAGGTGAAGTCCACATTGATGTCATGGGGTTGGAGGGTCCCAGGGCGGAAGATGAGACATTCTTCCTCCAGGCCCAGGTCCTTGGCCTCCTCCATCACCAACCACCCTCATGAGCTGTCCCACTTGTCAATCTTCCTTCCCACCGGGTGCTCCGGTTTCCTCCCACAGTCCAAAAATGTGCAGGTTAGGTGAATTGGCCATGCTAAATTGCCCATAGTGTTAGGTGAAGCGGTAAATGTAGGGGAATAGGTCTGAGTGGGTTGCTCTTCAGAGGGTCGGTGTGGACTTGTTGGGCCGAAGGGCCTGTTTCCACACTGTAAGTAACCTAATCTAATCTAAACTGTCAATTGGGGCAATGTGTGAAGTTGCCACCTATCTGCTCCACCCTCCTCTGACCTATCACCTTTACCCCCACCTCCATCCACCTAGTGCACTCTCAATGACCTTCTCCTCAGCCCTCCCTCCCTTCCATTTATCTCTCCACCCCACCCCACCCCTCCCCCGGCAGGCTCCCAGCCTCATTCCTGATGAAGGGCTCTGGCCCGAAGCGTCGATTTTCCCTGCTCCTTGGATGCTGCCCGACCTGCTATGTTTTTCCAGCAACACTCTCAACTCTGATCTCCAGCATCTGCAGACCTCACTGTCTCCATGCTTCAATTATCGTTTGCTTTGTGGCATCTTTAAAGACAATTTTTTGTTACTTTTACTTCTACATGAATATTCCTTACTCGATCTGGTGCTGATAAAACAAAGCAGCTTTGAAACACTGTTTAATACAAAGGAATCGACTCATTGAGGTTGTACAGGACATTGGTGAGGCCTCTTCTGGAATACTGTGTCCAGTTATAGAAAGGATATCATCAAGCTGGAAAGGTTCCAAAAAGATTGACCAGGATGTTGCTGGGAATGGAAGGTTTGAGTTATAAACACAGGTTGGATAGACTGGGATTTTTTTTACTGGAGTGTAGGAGGTTGAGGGATGAGCTTACAGAAGTTTTTTAAATCATGAGGGCGATAGATGGGGTGAATGGGAGGGGTTCTTTCCCAAGAATGGGGGAATTCAAGATGAGGGGCATATTTTTAAGGTGAAAGGAGAAAGATTTAAAAAGGACATGAGGAGCAACTTTTTTGCACAGAGAATAGTTTGTGAATGGGATGAACTTCCAGAGGGAGTGGTGGATTTGGGTACAGTTACAATGTTTAAAACATAATTAGATAAGTATGATTAGGAAAGGTTTGAAGGGACATGGGCCAAGTGCAGGCAGGTGGGACTAGTTCAATTTGGGATTATGGTCGGCATGGACTGTTTGGACCAAAGAGTCTGTTTCCGCACTGTCTAACTCTATCACTCTACAATATATTGGAAACAGGCAACAATGCATCTGTGTCTTTGCACACCAAAGGTCCACTTTTCACAACTGCTCTTGGGTCAGAATGGGGTACGGGGTGCTTTTTTTGTCCCTTTATTCTTTCATGGACTGTGGGAGGGTCAGCCAACGATGTGGCCAACGATGGGAGGGTCAACATTTGGTGTTCATCCTGAATTTTGCTTCTGAGCTGCACGATTATAGGTCTGGAGTTCATTAGGGCGTGACAGCTCCTTCCATATACATACCACCCTCTGTGTGACAAAGCTGCCCCTTAGATCCCTTTTACCTTCTGGGAAGGTGAAAGCAGGGAGAGCAGTTCACCTTCTCAGAAGGGCATCAGTGAGCCAGATGGGTTTTTACAATACCCATTGATAGTTGTCATGGCTACCTTTCTGAGATGACCATTCAATTTCAGATTTATTGACTTAATTCAAATAGAACATGAAACATTGCAGCACAGGAATGGGCCCTTCATGTTGTGCTGAACATGATGCCAAATCAAACTAATCCCTTCTGCCTCCCATTGGACCATATCCCTCCTTTCTTTACATATTCACGTACTTAAGTAAAAGTTCCTTAAGTACCCCTATCGTGTCTATATACACCACCACCCTGCAGTGTGTTCCAAACTCCTACTACTCTCTGTGTAAAAAACATGCCCCTCCTTTGAATTCTCCCCCCTCATCTTAAATGCATGCCCCCTAGTTGTAGACATTTCAACTCTGGGAAAAAGATTCTGACCATCAACCCTCTTTGTGCATCTCATAACTTTATAGACTTCCATCAAGAGTCCACTCAGCCTCCACCGCTCAGATGAAACAACCCAAGTTTTTCTAGCCTCTCCTTAAAGCTCATACCCTCTCATCCAGGCAGCATTCTGGTAAACCTCTTCTGCACCCTCTCCCAAGCCTCCACATCCTTCCTGTAATGTGGTGATCAGAACTGAATGCAATACTCTAAGTGTGACCTAACCAACGTCTTATAAAGCAGAAGCATGACATCCTGACTCTTATACTCAATTCCCTGACCAGTAAAGACAAGCATGCCTTAAGCATTCTTTACCACCCTCTCTATCTGTGTAGCCACTTTCAGGGAGCTATGGACTTCAGTGCTGTTCAGGGGTCCTGCCATTGACTGTACACTTTTCCTTAACATTCAAAACATAAATTGTAACACTTAAGAAAAAAAAAATTCATTATGCTCGGATTTGAACACCTACCCACTGAAGGGAGTGTGGTCATTCAATAACCAGTCCAATGACAAGATGGATGTGGAAAGGTTATTTCACTTTGTGGAAAAGTCTAGGAACATAGGACAATATTACAGAATAAGAGGTCATACACTTAAAACAGAGATGAGGAGGAATTTCTTCCCCCAAGAGGGAGTGAATCTGTGGAATTCTTTACCGCAGAGGAATGTTGAGGCTGGGTCACTATGTATATTCAAGGCTGAGCTCCACAGATTTTTAATAAGGAAGGGAATCAAGGGTTATGGGAAAAAGGCAGGAATGTGGACTTGAGGGTTATCGCTGAATGGTGGAGCAGACTCAGTGGGCTGAATGGCCTACTTCTGCACCTTATGCTCTCTGATGGTACCACTATTCCACTACTCCCCCTACTCCAGAAAGCACATCTCAAAGCGTGCTCTGTCTGTTCCCATCTGCTCTGCCATTTTCAACAGGGCCCAGACATAGATGGCCAGACAGATGCCTGAAACAGACAGGGGACTTTGTTAAAAATGTACAAATCAGAATTCTATGATGTTAGTCTGACCCTAATGGTACTTCCATCCAAGGAGAGTGACAAAAGCTTGTTGTTGGAGCTGCTCAGTACTTCTGTGAAGCACAGGTAAGAAGCGAACAGTTCTGGTGATAATTAAAGAGGCAGTCAGATCAATATAAGACCATATTTTCTTTATTAATTCACAGGATGAGTGCATTGCTGACCAAGCCACATTTATTGCCCAGAGGGCAGTTAAGAGGCAACCAAATTGATGTGGATCTACAGTTATATGTAGACCAGACCAGATAAAGATGATAGTTTCCTTCCCTAAAGGATATTAGTGATCCAGATGGGTTTTTCCCAACAGTTGACAATGGCTTCATGATCATCACAATTCCAGATTTTTAAAAATTGAATCACCTGCCATGATGGGAGTTGAACCTGTGACCCCAGACATTATATAAGTGCCTGGACTGATAGCCCAGTGATAATACTATTAGGCCATCACCACACACCTATTGCCTGGTCTGTCTCCATCCAGTGTGGACAGCATGTCTCAAGCTGACCACCAGAGATGAGGGTCAGCCTCTGCAGGCTGATGACCTGGTTCCAACAACTACAAACACACCTCGCTCATGCAGAATAGTGCCTGGGCTTTACTCATATCATGGGCTCTGTTTTCCCAGCTCATTGGAAATGGATTGGGAGGCTGGATGGCTGGGGATATAACGGGTGTGCACGCTGGGGTAAGGGAGCCCTGGTCTGTGCGACAGAATTAACACAACTAAACATTTAACATTAACTGCAATGGGATGTAAGAAGCCAACACTGACAACACCCAGAAAGTTACTTGATTGCAGGATACCCTGCAGGGATACATAGACAATTCAGTTTCAAAGGAACCCACAAAACATTTAAAAAGATTGCACTTTCCCAATATCTAAGTCAGATCCAGCCATGACCGGGGAAGTCTCGAAGGTAGCTAGGATGAAACCAGTACAAACCCTCCCTGAAACTTTCTGTACCTGTCACATCCTCTTTCCCCTGGAGTACTGTCTACCAGTGGGGAATTCCCCACAAGGGAAAAAACTTTACAAAAAAATAAACAGACATGAATTCCTAGTGGTTTAGTGTCATGACAGTCAAGTAACGACAAACTAAAACAATAAAGAAAACCACAAGCCATTTTCTATCTTCAACCACAAGACTAGCTTCAAATATTGGGAGTTGAGGATTCTTGTTGAACTGTAAATTGCTGTTCAGTGAAAACTTTCAGCCAGACAGTGTGATTTTATGAACCTGAACACCATAAGTGCAGCAACAGATACTTGCACAACTTTTCCAAACTCATTTTGGAAAAGTTGAACTGCAGCGAAAACCCTTCATTGAAAGGATCCAGATTACAGTACGGTGTTTCTAATCAAAAGTTACCCCTGCTCTAGATCAGGAACCAAGCTCACTGTCACTGATAGTGTACACGACTGGACAATGGTTGTACAGTGTGGTCTGCGAGGTTTCGTCAGTTGGTTCGCAGGCTGTGAAGAAATGCAAGTCTCTTCCACGCAATGTCACAGTTAAGGAAATGTGAGAGAAACTTCCAGAACCCTCATCCCTGTCACTTGCGTGACGACACACAGCCAGAGTGGGTTTTTTGCACGTCCTTTGAATGAGTCATCATGAGAAACAACCACACAGGTTTGTCAGGAAACTTTACGTTACCATGACAACTGCAACATCCAATCGGTGACATTTATGACCCCGAAAACAAAATGGCAAGGCTCCTGACGTGAGGCTGACGTTCCCCAGCTTGGAGCTGGACTTCACCTTGAAAACAGCACTATTCCTCCAGTCACTCAGTTGCAGCAAGCAAGAGTGGGTTGGAGTATGACGACTAGACATTCTGTGGGGACCTCTGCCGATTTAAGTGGCCCTTGCTTTGAGAACCATTGCTGCAGCTAAGGCAAAATGGTAGAAATGTTGAAACACTGGGGGCCTGACGCAGCATTACAAATCTAGATCCCAGTTTTCATTCCTGGTCAGCAGGCAGAATGCACAGTGTGAACCCAGGCTAAAAGGACAGAAATTACGTCAAGAAGTCTTAGCATCCACAATTTTCTCAAAATGGAATTGTTGTATAATTTGATAGGTTGCAAGAATATATGAAAATTACCTTAATTTGCTTTTTATCTATCTATCTATCATTCTATCTATCTGTCTATCTATCTATTTATCTACCTGTCTATCTGTCTATCTATCTATCCAATCTTCTATCCATTTATTCGTCTATTTATGCAACAGACTCAAGACAATTAAACATTTAATTTTACTTGTAACTGGACACAAATGCAGCTGATTACACCAAGGAAGGGATTTTCCCCTCAATGTTTAGCAGGAAGTAAAGCAAGTGAAAATTGACAAGGAAGAGGATTAAACATTGTGAATGTTGACATCTGCAGCACATTCCATATGGGAGTTAATTCACTCCCAGCACCAATGAAGGGAGTTTGTATAGGAAACTCAGAAAGGACAAATTGGAAAAGTTGCAACACTGGTCTAGGAGTATGATTCTAGCATTGGTAGCTATAGTTTAGGGTGGTACAGTGGTTAGCACTGTTGCCTCTTGGTACCAGAGACCTGGGCTCAATTCCAATCTTGAGTGACTGTCTGTATAGAATTTGCACATTCTCCCTGTGTCTGTGTGGGTTTCTGATAGTTTCCTCCCACAGTCCAAAGATGAGCAGGTTAGGTGGATTGGCTAGGGGAAATAGCTTGTAGTGTTGAGAGATGTGTAAGTTAACTGCATTAGACAGGGGGATGGGTCTGGGTGGGATGCTTTTTGGAGAGTCGGTGTTCACTTTTGGGCTGAATGGCCTGTCTTCATTTTGTGGGGATGTATGCTGTCGTAACCGTGTATATCCATCTAATGGTATTAGCAACTGGTTATATACAGGGAAAGCTGTCTAGCTTGGAAACAATCTGGCTGATGCATCAGTCATATTCTCTTCACTGTCAGTATGCAGAAGGCCTAAGAAGGAAAAGAGGGGTAGTCTAAGAAGTTGACAGATATAGGAATACAAGACGCAGGAGAAACCTTCCTGCTAAGCCATGTGACTGTGCATGCACACTCCAAGGAGTCAAACAGACTGATTATGGCATTGACTTCACAGGCCCATGCAACCAGGAAGAAAATTAGAGAGAAGGCTACTCAGGGACAGGCCATTTGGCCCTTCAAGTTTAGTCTACCATCAACAAGACCATAGCTGATCGATGATTGTTGTATATTACAAAGTAGTTAATGTGTAAGATTCATCAGCTCCACTTATTCTATTGGTGTCACTCACAACCATGAGTGGAGACAGAGTTCTGCTGAAGCTTTTGGAGGGAACAGAAGTATCTGTACCAGTTCTCTAATGTTCTTGTAATTCTACTTGACCAAATGTAGTTGTGCTCATTGCTAACATAGAGTAAACCTTCATGTTATCTAAGCACAGTTCCTCTTCTGTATATACTCAGAATTCCCCCAGGGAGGAAGCAGGTCATTTGACCCATCAGGTCCACACCAACACTCTGAAGTGTGGCCTACCCAGACCAACTACTTACCCTGTTGCTGTAGCCCTGCATTTCCCATGGCACATCCTTGACACTATGGGACAATGACTAGGTAGACTCAAGAAAAAACAAAGGCAAGGAGAGGATTGGTAACAATAAATTACCTCAAATAACCCTTACCTCGTACCATAGACTGGTAGAGTTAGCAAATTACCACAAGATGCCAGCAGTGGTCTTCTGGGAAAATACAACATGGCTGCAACGGTGGGAATGTGACTCTCACCACAAGGGGAAGAAATCCACAAGACCCCGAAGAAACAGAAACTGAATTCAAATAAGTGTGCTTACTACTTTCAGAGCATTACGGCTTTAACAAAATATAACCACTGAGGAGCTGAAACACAATTATCAATTGCGAGAGATGGCAGCAACCTTCAAAGCAGCAAAAAGGCAAGTTCAGCACTCCAAGGGGAAAAGAAAAATTAACCTGGAAGCTGGTACAAAGTACTGGAGCAAAAGTGTTTGTTAGGAAAGTAAATAACTATCGGAAAAATCAATTGCTGAACAGAAAGACAAGATGCAACCGGTCAAAGGCTTCATTGGTGGATCTCATGCTGGAACCCAATTAGAAGAAAGAATCCAGTAGGATTTCTTGTGTTGGTATTAGGTGACTGATTAACATTGTCAACACAGAGGCAGTTACAGATGTCACAAGACTAGTGAAAACGTTCAGTTCTCTGTTTCTTAAAACAGGTGTCAGTCACAAAGATACTGCTGAATGAGCAACAGTCTATCAGTGACACAACTGAGAGTCTGGAAAAACTTTACTTCACTCATCAAACAAGAAGGTGTCTTAAGATGTCCAACCTGATGGACAGCTTAAATGAGGTGCTGCGTATAACTCCATGCAAGCCAGAAATTGTTTGGTCCAAGCATAGAGGAAACTGCCACAAAGAGAAAATTCATCCAATTAGAAAGAGTTTGCTTGGCCCACAAATCCAGGCTACACCAAGGTAGAAAGCACTGATATCAACAGAGCAGCTGTCTTCCAGGAGGATTGTGCATGAGATTAAAGGTGCCACAGATGATGTTATGGGAGTAACCACCTTATTTAGCAGACAGGAGTTCCTTTGCCATGGAAATTTAGGAAGATTAAGGGTCTTCCAGTTTAGAAAATGGATCAACAACAAGACCTGTGAAGAACAATGTCTTCAATGAAGAACATTTGAAAGATACACACTCTCCAGCAAATAAATTACCCAAAGATGAGAAACATGTGTTACAGTCCTGAAACAAACAAAAGCTATCACTCCTACAAATTTATAGAGAGCGTGTTCTAAGAATAATGTGAAATTGCCAGACTGCCTACATCAGAAACTTGGGGAGAGAGAGGGTAATGGTAAATTAATATAGTAATCCACATGATTGCACAAAGGGTAAACAGTGAGGAAAAGTGTTTGAGGGGGAGATGCTATTTAAGGTAACAGTTTTTAAAGGGTCAATATTGAAGTGACATTGTCTCCCCTCAGTCTACTGATGTCATTCACACTCTCGCTTTCAGAGGAGCAGATGGACCATTACCCAGCTGCCATCCTTGTAATTATGGCTAATCAAATGTTGTTACACATACTGCTATCAAGCGGTAAACATATTCTATAGATAGGACTAAGACAAAAGAGAATGGGTAATAGTTTACTACCTCAAATAATCCTTGTTCAAGACCACACCATGATAAGCAGACAAAATCCACAAGGTACCTGCAGTAGTCATTTGGAAAGTTACTACAATTGTGTACTTATCTCCCCTATTCCCATCTGTCCCTAAACCCCTTCACCCATGACTCCCTTGTTCATCAAAAATATATCTAACTCAGGCTTGAATAAATTTAAGGACACAGCCTCCACACTCTCACAACCATTTGAAAGATCAAAAATCTCCTCTTCATGTGCCTATTTTCTATCATTATAATTCAGCATCAGCACGAAGGGGGGCAATGGGTTAGTGGCACCATCGCTAGGCTACTTAATGGAGACTCCAGCAAAAGTGTGGAGACCCAGTTCAAATCCCATTCCAGCAGATGGTGGAATTTGAGTTCAATAGAAATCTGGAGCTAAGAACCTAATGATGACCATGAAGTAATTGTTCATTAATTCCCTTTAGAGAAAGAAAGTGCCATCTTTACCTGATTTGGCCTTTGGAATGTGATTCCAAAACCTCAACAATGTGGTTGATTCTTAGGGATGGGCAATAAACGCTGGCCTAGTCAGCACTACCCACATTCAATGGATAATAAGAAAAAATTAAACAGTTTTCTGCTTTCTTCAGGGGATGCTTCTCAAAACCCCCTGTTCCACATGGACGATGTAGCTATATCAAAAATTCATTCCTGGGATGTGGATCTTTATTGCCTTCCCCCAATTACCAGAGGCCAGTTAAGAATCATATTGCTGGAGTCATGACCAGACCAAATAAGAATGGCAGATTTCCCTCCCGAAAAGACATCAGTGACCCAGGTGGGGTTTTATGACAATCGAAAGTGGTTGCCATTAGGCTAGTTTCTTATTCCAGTGTTCTCTTTTAAAAACACTTGATAGTGTTCAAATTTCACATTCAGTGATGGTGCAATTCAAGCTCAAATCCCCAGAAGATCAGTCTGGATTTCTGGATTACTAGTCCAGTAATTACCTCTACACCACTGTGTCCCTGGGAGCTTGGGCAGAGACACAGCATGATGAAACTCCATGTTAAATCACAAGCAATCATTATATCCAAAAGCAATCGGCATTACATATCAGAAAATTTCAGCTAATTACCAGCATACATAAAAGGTGCCACAAATTGCGAGAAACTATGTCTAAAAATTCCAGTTCAAACGGCAGGCAATTCTAATATTAATAGCAGACAATACAAAGCTTCTGAAATGATATTATAGGCTTGAATGGCTCTTGATACTTAAATTCACTGAATTACCACAGGAATTAAAATGAGTAGGAGCTGTGTCAAGAAGAGCAGTCTACCTAAATGGGGAGACAAGTTATGACATTATTCAGTTAGCAACACCAAAGGGACTGCTCTCAAATCAAACCAATTTAGCAAGGCTTGAGCAATACATTGCAAGTTGCTGATGTAATCACTAAATATTCCACAACTCACATTCCTTAATTTATTCCCTCTATATTTGTCACAAGCTGAACTTGTCATCAAACAGGTAAAACTTTGCTCACTTCCTCAGCTCATCTGCAAATTCTTAAGCAAATGAACACTTTAAAAGAAATAAGTGCTTTAAAGCACAGAGGCTTCACTATAAATGAAGGAAATTTACAGGGCACCAACTCTTCACACTGACAATCCAATGAGTTAACCAATCCCTCTTTTCTCAAGTCTAATGATGGGTGTGTATTATTGTTGTGATAGACATTGGCTTTCATAACAGTCCAAAGATGAATTATAAATATCTCTTTCATATAATGGTAGCGGTGACCAAATCATTTCCTGTACTGATTGGACATAGACCACGTTATCCTAACGGTCTTGTGGTTAGGTATCTAATGTTTTTTCTTGGCGCTGTTATACCTGACCTTTTCTTCGAATGTTGCCACCTATTTCCACACCAAATATGGGTTGGTTAGCTCACTTGGCTGGATGGCTGGTTGCTGATGCAAAGTAATCATAAGGCCATAAGACCTTAACATATAGGAGCAGAATTAGGTCATTCGGCCCGTCAAGTCTGCTTCACCATTCGATCATGGCTGATATGTTTCTCAACCCCATTCTCCTGCCTTCTCCCCATAACCCTTGAATCTTTGCGATTTCAAAAACCAATCTATTTCTGTCTTAAATACTCTCAATGACTTGGCATCCACAGCCTTCTGTGGCAATAAGTTCCACAGATTAACCACTCTCTAGCTGAAAAAATCCTCCTCATCTCAGTTATAAAGGCATGTCCCTTCACTCTGAGGCTGTGCCCTCAGGTCTTAGTCTCTCCTGCGAATGGAAACATCTTCTGCACATGCAGTCTATCCATCCCACTCAGTATTCTGCAAGGTTCAGTGAGATTCCCCTTCAAGCTTCCAAGTTCACTGAGTGCAGACGCGGAGTCCTCAAATGCTCCTCATATGACAAGACCTTCAACCCTGGGATTATTCTTGTAAAGACCTTCTGGGCCCCCTCCAATGTATTCCTTAAATACAGGGCCCGAAACAGCTCGAAATATTCCAAGTGTGGTCTGACCAGAGTCTTAAACACTCTCAGCAGTACACCTCTGCTTTTGTAGCCCTCTTGAAATGTTAACATTGTATTTGCCTTCCTAACTGCTAGCTTTTTCATGAGATGTGGATGTCACTGGCTATTTGTTATGCATTGCATTAAGTGTCAGCCATGCTGTGGGTCTGGTGTCACACGTAGGCCAGATAAGGACAACAATTACCATCCCTAAAGGACATTACTTAACCAGATTTTCCTCGCAATGGTCATCATTAGACTCTTAATTCTATCTATTGAATTTAAATTCCACCAGCGGCCATGATAGGATTTGAACTCAGGTCCCCAGAGTATTACCTGGGACTCTTGGATTAATAGTCCAGTGATAATAACACTAGGCTATCATGTCCCCGTAAGCAGAGCTTGCCAGTTAACTTTTAGAGAATCCTGAACTTGCACTCCCAAGTCCCTTTGTGCTTTAGCTTTCCAAAGCCTTTTAGAAAATAGTCTACACCTCTACTCTTCCTCTGACTAATAGCTCGGGTTCAATTCCAGCTGAAGTTACCATGAAGGACTCTGCATCTGAATATCTTCCCTCATCTGAGACATGGTGACCCTCAGGTCAAACCACCATCAGTCATCTCTCTCTAATGAAAGAGTGGGACTATGGTGACTTTACTTTTAATATCGCCTGACCTTGCTGTAGTTTCGTGGAAGGGAAATGGAACATAAATGTAGGAAGGTTTTACCACAATTGTATGAAAGTTTGGTGAGGCCACCTATGGAATATTGTGTAAAGTGTTGTCCTCCTTATCTAAGAAAGGATGTTAGAAGTGTTAAGTGCAGTTCGGAGAAGGTTCACTTGACTGGTGCCTGGCATGAGAGGCTATCTTATGAGGAAAGGCTGGGCAGACTATGTCTGTACCTATTTGATTTTTGACGAACGAGAGGTGATGTTATTACAACATACAAGATTCTGACAGGAAGTAGTAGGATGGATGGTGAGAAGATGTTTCCCCTTGAGTGACCAACTAGAACAAGGGACCACAGTTTTAACGCAAAAGATATCCCATTTACGACAGCGAGAAGAAGGACATTTTTCTTTCAGACGCTCAAGAGTTGTTTGACATTTCCACCCAGAAGGTAGAAGGAGCAACATATTTTAAAAACTTTTCAGGCATATTTAGATAGATTCTTGACCAACAAGGGTGCCAATTGATACCGTGGACTCAAGCCTAGTGGAGCAGGCTAGAGGGGCCAAATGGCCCGTGCCTGCTCTTAACTTGCATGTTTCCTCAGAGATTTAGGGTCACCTCCTCTTTGGTAGTTCTAAATCTGAGGATTCCAGCACCCTCCTGGCTAATCACGTTCTGCCCCTTACAAATGTACTCCTGTCTGAAGCGCTGAAACATAAGTGAATGAGCATCTGTGATGTTAGACTGTTAAAGGCTACGGGCCCAATGCTGGAAAGTAGGGCTAGCATAGATAGGTCAGTGCAGACTTGTTTGGCCAAAGGGCCTCTTCCATGGTGTACAACTCCGTGACTCTGCTGCCCTGTATTGTAACATGCAGCAAATCCCCCGCCCCCTACCCAACCCCATTTCCCCCACCACCATCACCACCACCACCACCAAGCCAACCCCCCCCCCCATGCTTGCTGACATGCATTGTCTTCTGATCAACAAAAATCTCAATTTTACAGTTCATATCCTGGAGCCAGCTGGGTTGAGTTGGGATGTCTGGCCACAGTCGAGGATTGGGAGATAGGTAGGCAAAACCCAGAGGACCACAAGAAAATGTAGAATTAAGTAGGAAATTTATCTGGAGAAAGTGGATGAGGTCCTTAAACAAATACTTTGCATTGGTATTGACAAAGGAGAAGGACATGGATGGTGAGTCCAGAGAGGGATATGTTGATATTCCAGGGCAAGACTATATCAAAATGAAGGTGGTGTTGGGTGTTTTGAAAACCATTTAGGGAGACCAGTCCCTGGAGTCTAATGGGATCTATCCCAGAATGCTGAGCGAATCACTGCAAAATACTTATACCTGCTTTCGTCACAGGAGAGGTCTCAGAGAACTGGAGGATAGCCAACGTTGTCCCTTTGTTTAAGAAGGGCAACAGGGATAATCCAGGAAATTACAGGGCAGTGAGCCTTACGTCGGTGGTAGGGAAATTATTGGAGAAGATTCTAGGAGTTAAGATTCACTCACAGTATGAATTTATTAGCAATAGGCAACATGAAGTTGCGCGGGGTAGATCACGTCTCACAAACGTGTTTGAGTTTTTTGACAAAGTGACAAAATTGAGGGCAAGGTGATAGATATTGTGTACATAGGCTTTAGCAAGGCCTTTGACAAGGCTCCACATGGCAGGCTGATACTAAAGGTGAAATGACATGGGATCCACATTGAGCTGGTAAGACAGATACAGAAGTGCCTTAGTCATAGAAGACAGAGAGTAATAGTGGGAGAGTGTTTTTCTGTCTGAAGGTCTGTGAGCAGTGATATTCTGCAGGGATCAGTTGTTTGTATATAAATGATTGAAAGAGAATGTAGGTAGCCAAATTATTAAGTTTGCGAACAACGCAAAGATTGGAGTAACTGCATTTTGCTCAATGGTGAAAGTGAGGACTGCAGATGTTGGAGGTTAGAGTCTAGATTAGAGGGTGCTGGAAAAGCACAGCAGGTCAGGCAGCATCCAAGGAGCAGGAAAATAGATGTTTCGGGCAGGAGCCCTTCATCAGGAATTCCTGATGAAGGGCTTCTGCCCAAAACATTGAGATTTAGATCATGCAACATTTAAGAGGCATTTGGATGGGTATATGAATAGGAAGGGTTTAGAGGGATATGGGCCGGGTGCTGGCAGGTGGGACTAGATTGGGTTGGGATATCTGGTCAGCATGGACAGGTTGGACTGAAGGGTCTGTTTCCATGCTGCACATCTCTATGACTCTATGACTACAGCTCATTTAAAACTCCATTGCCCTTGCAATGGAGTGGTGGGGGCATGGAATGCGCTGCCTGTGGGAGTGGCAGAGTCAGAATCATTGGCGAACTTTAAGTGGCAATTGGATAGGTACATGGATGGGTGCTTAAGCTAGGACAAATGTTCGGCACATCGTGGGCCGAAGGGCCTGTTCTGTGCTGTATTGTTCTATGTTCTATGTTCTACTATGTTCTATGTTCTATTCTAGCAGGAGTATGATAGAATAGAATCCCTACACAGTGGAAATAGGTCATTTGGCCCACCAACCCTCTGAAGAGTATCCCACCCACTCTACATTTCCCATGACTAATGCACCTAACTGACACACCCCTGGAAACTGTGGGCAATTTAGCATGGCCAATTCACTTAGCCTGCACATCTTTGGACTGTGGGAGGAAACCGGAGTACCCGGGGGAAACCCACGCAGACACGAAGACAACTCCGCACAGACAGTCGCCCGAGGTTGGAATCAAACCTGGGTCCCTGGTGCTGTGAGGCAGCAGTGTTAACCACTGAGCCACCGTGCTGCCCTAAGAGAGGATCAATCAGAAAGACCTTGATCTGTTCACACTTAGTAGATTCTCTGTACTTACGTATGCAAAGTTATGGAATTTCTTGATGTTGTCCTGCCCTTCAGAGTAAAATTGATCAGATCTTCAGGCAGATTGTGACAGATCATTAACAAAATGAATGGAGTCGTGAGAAGTCCTTTACGTTCCTCCTTTTGATGGTAAAGTTGGCATCTTTCTCGAAAACGTGGTGAAAATGGCAGAAAACAATAATATCTCCAGTTTCCACTCACCTTCAGCTAAAGCAATGTTAGGAGATTGTGGGAACCTCACAAAAAGTCCAGTCACAAAGAAAATCTTTGTTGTAATGGTACTGAAGTCAATTAAAAAGTGTGGCAAAGAAGCTGCATTTATATAGCACCATCATATCTCAGGACAGATCAAAACCTTTCACATGCAGTTAATTACCTGATGAAGTGCAATTACTCTTGTTATGTAGGCAAATAAAGGTACATGGGTACAGCAGTTCTCCATAAAGCAGAAAATGAGATGAATGGCCATTTAATCTGTTGGAGGTAGTGTTATTTGATATGGGAGTGAGGGGGATGTACTGCTGGGGCACTGGAACTAAACTAAAAATGCCATGGTCTTTGTCTTCATCTGAATAGGCAGACAGTGACTTGAGTCAACATCTCCAGAAATTGGCACCATGAATGATGTGCCCCGGTTCTGAAATGGAACTTGTTTCCACAACCTCCTGATTCAAGCTGATGTTGTTTTCAGCATCACTGACGCAGTGAGAAAGCTCTGGGTCAGATTTCAGGTTTTGTGCTGGTGGATCTTTGAAGAAGTCGGCTTGGGTAGAGACTTAGAGAGAATGCTGGGATAAACTTGGGACTGTGCGCATGCATTTGTTGGGTAAAAAAGTGTCCTAGTATTTAATTTATGCAACCTAATTTACATTGTAATGTGTAGTTGGCATTAAAGTTTAATATTCGGTAGCTGTGAGCATTGAACAGGTCTACTTGCAAGAGATGCATTGAAAGAGCAGCCTAATTAAGAAAGAGTTTCTTTTTAATATTAGATTACTTACAGTGTGGAAAGAGACCCTTCAGCCCAACAAGTCCACACTGACACACAACCCAGCCAGACCCATTCCCCTACATTTACCCCTTCACCTAACACTACAGGCAATTTAGCATGACCAATTCACCTAACCTGCACATTTTTGGACTGTGGGAGGAAACCAGAACACTCGGTGGAAACCCACACAGACATGGGGAGAATGTGCAAACTCCACACAGTCAGTCGCCTGAGGTGGGAATTGAACCCGGGTCCCTGGCACAGTGAGGCAGCAGTACTAACCACCGTGCCGCCCACAAAGGTACTTGTCAGAAGTGGGATTCAAACTCCAGTTGGAGACCAGAACACCCAGCCTTTATGCGGAAGGATTTAATTCCTTGAGTCTGGTGCCTTAGACCACTCGACCATCCTGACCCCTTGTTGAAACTGGTTCTTTATTAACTAACACATTTAGACCCTTTGTATTCTGAGCAGGTAGAAGTGGACAACTTAGTGTGATTTAATACATGAATACAAATTACAATAGAATATTAGTGTTGAGCATCTTAAGGAGGGAAGCAAGGAAAAACAAATTGGAGCTGCTTTTACTTAAACAAATCAGCTGATTGGTCAGTAGGATTGATGAGTATACCTTGTCTTTAAAGTAAAAATAAGGTCTTTATTTTATGTTTAGGGCTCCAGCGTGTTTTTTTTTTTACCTTTGCATTAAAAATAGCTTGTTAGTTATAAGATTGATATCAGTTTCTGGTCAAAAAAGAAAAAGAAAGCAAAAGTGTTAAGTGTCAGAATTCTTCAAATGTGGTGCTGGAAAAGCGCAGTGGGCCAGGCAGCATCCGAGGAGCAGGAGAATCGACGTTTCGGACATAAGTCCTCCTTCCTGAAGAAGGGCTTATGCCCGAAACATCGATTCTCCTGCTCCTCGGATGCTGCCTGGCCGGCTGCGCTTTTCCAGCACCACACTTTTCAACTCTGGTCTCCAGCATCTGCAGTCCTCATTTTCTCCTAGGGTTCTTCAAGTGTAAAGGTCAGGGATACTGGAGTGATTTTATTAATGCTTGAAGTAAAATATGATGGACATGTCAGATGTGTAACAGCTGCAGCATATGGGAGCTGCTGGACACCAAGGTGATCCACAATGAGCACTTTTGTGTTTGTAACTCGAACAACTTTGGGTGCAAATTAAGGAGCTGAGGTCCTTGCTGCAGAGATTGAGCCACATCAGAGAGGGGAGAGCAGGATACTTTGCTCCATAAGGCAGTCAAACCCCTCAGTTTAGATCGTTCAAACTTTGTCTGTTGTAAAGGGCAGGATGGTGTGCTTGTGGATGAGGCAGGTATAGAGACCCAAGAGCTAACTCTTCATGAGCCTCTGTCTTTGCAACTGTCCAAAAGATATGAGGTTCCTGCAAACTGTGAGAGAGTGGGGACTGCAAGATGGATGAGCAAACTGATCATGACAGCATGATGGGGAGAACCATTCAAATAGGGAAGGGTATAGGAATATTGTAGTGGTGGGACCACATCCATTAAGAGGATAGATACCATCCCACCACCACAATGATGTAAGTGTGAGTTCTAATGTCTGCATTGCATGGCTAGTGTCAAGATTCATGACATCTCCTTCGGGCTGGAGAGGGCCTGGGAGTGGGAGAGAGCCTGGGAGTGGGAGAGGAGGGATCCAGTTGTCATCAACCGTATTGGTATGAACAAGGTTAATAGACCTGGAAAGGAGATACTGCTGAAAGATTTTGAATAGTTAGAGTCATAGAGTCATAAAGGACGGAAACAGGCCCTTTGGCCTGACTTGTCCCTGCTGACCAGGTTTTCTAAACTGAACTAGTGTCATTTACCTGCGTTTGGCCCATATCCCCCTGAATCTTTCCAATCCATGTACCTGTCCAAACATCTTTGAAATGTTGTAACTGTATCTACCGCTACCACTTCCTCTGGCAGCTCACCTCATTTACACACCACCCTCTGCGTGAAAACGTTGCTCCACAAGTCCGTTTTAAATCTTTTCCCTCTCACTTTAAAACTTTGCCCTCTAGTTTTGGACTCCCCTCCCCTGAGGAAAAGGCCTTGGTCATTCACCTTATCTCTGGTCCTAAGGATTTTATAAACCTCAATAAGGTCACCCCTCAGCCTCCTACATTCTTGTGAAAAAAGTCCCAACCTATCCAACCTCTCCTCATAACTCAAACCTCCCAGTCTCGTAACATCCTTGTAAATCTTTTTTGCACCCTTTTCCGTTTAATAGCATCTTTTCCAGGAAATAATTTCTGGATGACTATCTAAGCCATAGGCAAGCTGACACGGTGTAAATAAACGCAAGGAGTTACCTGCATGACTCAAAGATTGGTTAGGAAGGAACGAGTTTCAGTTCGTGGGGTGCTGGCACCAATACTAGGGTAGAAGGGAACTGTTTCTGGTATAAAGGACTTCACTTGAAAAGTGCTGGGGTTTAATGCCCTGGCGAAATGAATAATCTAGATCTTTAAAGAGGGCTTCAAACTAATTAGTCAAGGGGAAAATTGAGGATTGGGGATAAGTAGACTCATAAAACAAAAAGGATACACAGCAGTATGGGGCAGCTGTTTAGGTAAAGATACCCAAGATGAAACACAAAGCGATGGTGCATAAATGTTTAAAAAGCAGCAAATAGCGTCAACAGGGGAAATCATGTTAAAATGGTGAAATGAATGGCTCTTTGCTTTTATTACAATGGGCTAATGGGCTGAGGAGTGGCAGATGGAGTTTAACTTAAATAAGTGTGAGGTGCTGCATTTTGGAAAAGCAAATCAGAGCAGGACTTATACACTTAATGTTAATGTCCAAGGGAGTGCAGGTTCATAGTTCCTTGAATGTAGAGTCGTAGGTAGATAGGATAGTGAATTTAGTATGCTTTCCTTTGTTGGTCAGAGTATAGGAGTTGGGAGGTCTTATTGTGACTGTTCAGGACATTGGTTAAGCCACTTTTGGAATATTGCGAACAATCCTGGTTTCCTTCCTATCGAAAGGCCATCATGAAACTTGAAAGGGTTCAGGAAAGATTTACAAGAATGTTGCCAGGGTTGAAGGCTTTGAGCCACAGGGAGAGGCTGAATAAGCTGAGGCTGTTTTCCCTGAAGTGTTGGAGGCTGTTGGGTGACTTTATAGAGGTTTATAAATTCATGAGGGACATGGATAGGATAAATGGACAAAGTCTTTTCCCTGGGGTGGGGGAATCCAGAACTAGAGGGGATAGGTTTAGGTTGAGAGGGGAAAGATACAAAAGGGACCTAAAGTGCAACTTTTTCACACAGAGGTGGTATGTGTATGGAATGAGCTGTCAAAGGAAGTGGTGGAAGCTGGTACAATTACAACATTTAAAAGACATCTGGATGGGTATATGAATAGGAAGGGTTTAGAGGGATAAGGGCCAAGTCCTGGCAAATAGAACTCAATTAGGTTAGGATATCTGGTCGGCGTGGACGAGTTGGACCAAAGGGTCTGTTTCCCTGCTGTTCATCTCTATGGCTCTACGACCCTATATACATTGTATTAAAAATAACATAAATGAATTAACAGCACAAGGGTAAATAAGTGTAAGAACTTATGGCCACTACAGAGACATAGTTACAAGGAGGTCAAAGGTGGATATAGGATTGGCTGTCTGGTGAAAAGCAGAGAATGGGGATAAAAGGGTCCTTCTCAGGATGGGTGACAAGTGGTATTCTGCATGTCTCAGTGTTGGGACCACAACTTTTCACTTTAAGCATTAACAATCTAGAGGAAAAAACTGAGGGCATTCTGGCTAAGTTTGCAAATGATACAAAGATAGGAGGAGGGACAGGTAACACTGAGGAGACAGGGAGGCTGCAGAAGGATTTGAACAGGTTAGGAGAATGGGCAAAGAAGTGGCAGATGGAATGGAATGTGAAGAAATGTGTAATGGCATGCCATTTGGGAGGGAAAATGGAGAAATCGATTATTTTCTAAATGGGGGGAGAATTCAGAAATTTGAATTGCAAAGAGACTTGGGAGTCCTAGTCCAGGATTTTTTTAAGATTAACTTGCAGGTTGAGCCAGTGGTTAGGAAGGTAAATACAATGTCGTCATCAACGTCCAGAGGACTAGAATATGAAAGCAGGGATGTACTTCTGAGGTTTTATAAGGCTCTGGTCAGACCACATTTAGAGCATTGTGAGCAATTTTGGGAACCATACCTCAGGAAGGATGTATTGGTCCTGGAGCAGGTCCAGAGGAGGTTCACTAGAATGATCCCAGGAATGAAAGGCTTAACGTAGGAGGAATGTTTGAGGACTCATGGGCTATACTCTTTGGAGTTGAGAAGGAAGTGGGGGGGATCTGATCAAAATTTACAGAATACTGTATGGCCTGGACAGAGTGGACATTCACAGATCTTTCCATTGGCAGGAGAGACCAGGATCCGAGGGCACAGCATTAAAGTAAAGGGAAGACCCTTTAGAATGGAGACAAGGCGAAACTTCTTCAGCTAGAGAGTGGTGAATCTGTTGAATTCATAGCCACAGAAGACTGTAGGGGCCAGGTCATTGAATATATTTTAAAAGGAGATAGATGGGTTTTTGGTTGTCAAGGGAATCAAAGGTTGTGGGGAAAAGCTAGGAGAATGGGGTTGAAAAAATGTATCCACCATGATTGAATGACAGAGCAGACTTGATGGGCCAAATGGTCTAATTTCTGCTCCTATGTCTTATGGTCTTATGGAAACTAAATATTCAGAGACATGTGACTTTCTGAGAGGACTGGCAGAATGGAAGGAAGATGGGTTACCATTATTAGTGTGAGATGGATCGGATTCAATAGAATCCATATGTGTAGATGAAAGAAATAATAGGAAGAAAAAGGCATTTAAGGAAGTAGTCTGTAGGCTCCTTAATAGTAGCTGTCCTATAGGATAAAAAATAATTCCAGAGATAACAGGGTGTGTAAAAATGGCAAAGGCATAGCTGACTTTAATTTACATGTAGATTTGGAAAATCAAGTTGGTAGGAGAAATTCAGAGTGCATTCAGGATAGCTTTCTAGAACAGCGTAGAGTCATGGAGTCATACAGCATGGACATTTGGTCCTACCAGTTCATGCTGAACATAATCCCAAATAAGATGATCCCATCTGCCTGCACTTGGCCCATAGACCTCAAAACATTGCCTATTTATGTGCTTATCCAAATGCCTTTGAAACGTTGTAATTGTGTTATCATTCAAAAAATGTTGTGGATCTAACAAGGGATCAGGCTATTTTAGACCTGGTAACATGTAATGAGGCCTGTTTAATGAATGACCTCAGAGAAAAATATTACCTTAGGAAGAGTGATCATAACGTCGTAGAATTTAGCATGAGGGTGAGAAACTTGGGTCAGAAACAAATGTGCTAAATTTAAATAAGGATAATTACATAAGGAGGAGGCAAGGTTGGCTAGAGTGGACTAGAGAAAAAGTTTAACAGAAAAAAACAGTTGAGGAACAATGACAGATGTTTAAGAGAATTGTTCATGACTCATAGCTTAAATATATCATAGTGAGGAAGGGGATAAACTGGCCATGGTTAACCAAGGAACTGAAGGATGGTGTCAAACTGAAAGGAAAAAAAATGTACAATGTGGCAAAGATTAGTGGTAAACCAGAAGTTTGGAGAAGATTTAAAAGCTGATAGAAGCTGACCAAAACAAAAGAGGCAGAAAATAAACTATGAGAGTAAAATTGCAGCTAATATGAAAATGAATAGTAAAACAGTCTTCAAATATATGGAAGAAAGGGAGAGGCCAAAGTGAACCAAACCCCTTAGAGGATGAGACTGTGGCAATAATAGCAAGAGCCAAAAAGAGGCAGAGGAGTTGAATAAATGTTTAGCATCAGTCTTCACAGTAGAAGACACTGTCAGTATTCCAAACAATACTAAATAATCAAGGGACTAAAGGGTGACTGGGAAGGGTGAGGTGAAATAAGCAACGTAACCATCACTATCAAAATTATCACTAGAGAAAAAGTGCTGACAAAACAAATGAGGCTAAAGGCTGATCAAGCCCTGGATCTGGTGAGTTACATTCTATGATTTTAAAGGATGAAGCGATAAGGATAATGGATACACTGGTAGTAATCTTCTAAGAATCCTCAGATTCTGGACGAGTCCCAAAATTTCCCAGAGCCAATGAATCACTATTCTTCAAAAAGGAAGTAAGACAAAAAGAGAGATAACTGTAGGACAGTTAGCTTCACATCTCTCACTGAGAAAACATACCCGTCTGTTTTAAAGAATGTCATTGTGGAGCATTTCCAAATGATTAATCTCATCACGTAGAGTAGGCATGGCTCATGAAGGGGAAAACCTACCTGATAAATGTATTAGTGTTGTTTGAAGAGATAACAGGCAGAATAGATAAAGGAGAAGCAATTTGTATTTGTGGAGAAAATTCAGAAATCTGAAGTGCAAAGGGATTTGAGAATCCGAGTACAGACTCTCTTAAGGTTAACTTGTAGGTTGAGTCACTAGTTGGGAAGGCAAATGCAATGTTGGCATCTATTTAGAGAGGACTAGAATACAAAAGCAAGATGTACTTCTGAGGCACTATAACGCTCTGGTCACACCACATTTAGAATATTGTGAGCAGTTTTGGGCCCCGTATCTCAGGAAGGATGTACTGGTCCTGGAGCAAGTCCAGAGGAAATTCACAAGAATGGTCTCAGGAATTAAATGCTTAACGATGTGGAGAATGTTTGAGGACTCTGTTTCTGTACTTGATGGAGTTTAGAAGGATTTGGTTGGGGTGGGGGGAGCATATCTAATTGAAACTTACAGAGTACAATAAAGGCCTGGGTAGAGTGGATGTTGAAAAGATATTTCCATTTGCAGGAAAGTTTAGTGCCTGAGGGCACAGCTGTAGTGTTAAAGGAAAACCTTTTAGAATGGAGATAAGGAGAAACTCTTTTAGCCAGAGAGTGGTGAATCTATGGAATTCATTGCCACAGAAGGCTGTGGAGGGCAGGTCATTGAGTATATTTTAGACTGAGATGGATAGGTTCTTGGTTGTTAACGGGGTCAACGGTTACAGGGGAAAGTAGGAGAGTGGAGTTGAGAGACGTATCAGCCATGATTGAATGTGGAGCAGACCCGATGGGCCGAATAGTTTAATTTCTTCTCCAATGTCTTATGGTCTTTACAGGAGGTGTTGGAAAAGGTACCACACAATAGGCTAATGAATAAAATAAAAGCCCATGATGCTGGGAGTAATATATTAACATGGAAGGAGACTTTCCTAATTATTAGACAGAGAGTTGAAATTCTAAGCTGAGACAGGGAGATTTTTAATCAGTAAGGAAATCAAAGATTACGAAAAAAAGGCTGGAAAGTTGGGTTGAAGGTTATCAGATCAGTTATGGTCTCAATGAGTGGTGGAGTGGACTCATTGGATTACTTTTGTTCTGACATCTTATGGTCTAAGAAGATCTTGGTCACAATTTAAGACTCTTAAGCTTAAGGCAGGATCATTTCTCTCCAGTGTCTACAGTCATGTGATCTCCTACATCACTACTGACTATTAAATATTTGCGTGTTGACCCTTTATAAGATTGAGCTCAGCTTTGGCACATTCAGGGCTTGTGTTTGGCGACACTAAGCAAGGCGGTTGAACAAAGCTCAACAAGTTAGAGCCCATGGTACAGAGACATTAACAGCACATTTATCCTGAAAGGCACTGACCTTCTTGTTCGTGAGGAGACAGAAAGAATCCAGGAAGCCAGAGGAAAGCCCAGCAGAGATTGGGAATATTGAGGCCCTCACTTGAATAAGTTGCTGCTTTCTCCTACTCAGCAGATAGTCAAATTGATGGCCTGGCATGGAGCAAACCAACCAGAAAGGGCTGAAAATTTCAGGATGCGATTAGAATTGCAGGCCAAGGCATCAGGACCATCATTGACACAGAAGAGAAGATTGGGGTGGTGATTGAGGGTGGACAATTGGCTGAAGGTTGCCCTGTTAGTCCTTCCGTGCCAGACCCACAAGAGGTACAACCCTTCCCTTAACCCTCCCTTCTCGTCCGACTTGCCGCTGTGTGTCACTTGTCCCAATCTCAATTGCTGATTTTGTTCATGGACTGGACGTCTGTCAACACCTCATCCAAAAGCTGGCATCTCTCATGTAGCCGCAGTCCCTCAGTATTCCACCAGAGTGCCAACCAAGACCAATTGTCCATATTCCTAGAGCAGGACATGAACCCACAACTTTGTGAACCAGTGGTTTTCCTTTAACACTAAGGCTGTGCCCTCAGGCCCTAAACTTTCCTGCAAATGGAAATATCTTTTCAACATCCACTCTACCCAGGCCTTTTTGTATTCTGTAAGTTTCAATTAGATGTGCTCCCCACCACCCCAACCAAATCCTTCTAAACTCCATCAAGTACAGAAACAGAGTCCTCAAACATTCTCCACATCGTTAAGCATTTAATTCCTGAGACCATTCTTGTGAATTTCCTCTGGACTTGCTCCAGGACCAGTACATCCTTCCTGAGATACGGGGCCCAAAACTGCTCACAATATTCTAAATGTGGTGTGACCAGAGTGTTACAGTGCCTCAGATGTACATCTTGCTTTTGTATTCTAGTCCTCACTAAATAGATGCCAGCATTGCATTTGGACCCATGACAGGAAAGCTAAAGTCTCTTGGCATTTGCAACAACAACAGCTTGCATTCATTTGGGAATCTTGCCCCCAAGGTGCTTCACAGGATCAGCTTTCAGTTGTGGAATAGAGACCACTATGCGTGTGACAGCACAGGATACCAAGCTTGTAGCAGATGAGAAAAGCATTCGTTTTTGTTTTCCCATTGGTTAGCTGAAGGGAATTGGAAGTCCGATAGACTGAGATGCCAGAGAATCAGCACAGAGGCAGGAGGAGCTGAGAGATGTAGTGAAGATGGATAAAGCTGGGTATCCATCAGAGATGTTGTCTCTGTGTCAGTGAACACTAATGTGGTGGCCAGTGTGGCAAATGTCAAAAACGGGAAAGACTCAGGAAAGCTCCTTAGTGGATTCCAGAGGAGACAGTGCAGGCTTATGAAGGGAAGCTCCATTGATGAGATTGTGAGGGTCTTACATAAGGTAAGAGCAGTATCAATAGACAATAGACAATAGGTGCAGGAATAGGCCATTCTGCCCTTCGAGCTTGCACCACCATTCATTATGATCATGGCTGATCATCCTCACTCAGTATCCTGTTCCTGCCTTATCTCCATAACCCTTGATTCCACTATCCTTGAGAGCTCTATCCAACTCTTTCTTAAACGAATCCAGGGACTGGGCCTCCACTGCCTTCTGGGGCAGAGCATTCCACAAACCCACCACTCTCTGGGTGAAGAAGTTTCTCCTCTTCTCTGTCCTAAATGGCCTACCCCCTATTTTTAAGCTGTGTCCTCTGGTTCGGGACTCACCCATCAGCGGAAACATGTTTCCCGCCTCCAGAGTGTCCAATCCTTTAACGTTTATTGTTAAACTGGACGTTGTGAGAGAACAATGGGGACATCGACTGTGTCAGGAATGCAGAGAGGTTAAAATGGATGAGCCACAGTGATATCAGAGTCAAGCCTTTCAGGGGTTTGGCTAGCATTCTCTCAATACTATGGAAGATTTTGAACCTGATTGTAAGGGTTATTGTGCTTTGTGCTAAATCTTAAGTCAGTGTCAAGGTACCATGTATACTTTAAATTTCAATAAAGGAAGTCCTAATTTATTTATTTATAAACATTATAGCCACAGATCGTGTTGAAGTAGAATCTACATTTCATTTTATTAATGGATACAACTTTATAGAAGAATCATTCTGCCATGCATGTCAGTATTACTTTAATGACAGTATCAGGATTACATAAACGAATATTGTAAAATGCCAAACCCAATTGATAGATCAGGAACACCCTCTGTGATATGCTTATACTTGTGAATGGGGTAACTTTTGTTATCCAACAGTTTGATCTTCTAAAACCATTAATTGTGACTACAAAGTGCTAATAAGGCAGCAATGTGTGTCTTAGCATGTTTCATTTTAATTATATCTTGACTTTAATTACAAGTAGATTCCATTGCAAATGTACACCAAAAATGTAATATTTTTGAGGTTTCAGTGCTGCCATCCACTGGTGGAAATGGTCTGTCTCGGGTTTGAGATTGAACTCCACATTTTGTCTGTATTTATGGTATTTAGAACAGCTCCTACATGTATGGGGAGCAACTGCAGTCTTCCAGAGACTTTTATGTAATAACCTCTCAACGAGTGACTGACCTCATGAAACTGCTGCAGATATGCACTCTATTACCTATTCAACTTTCCCGATCACAGGTCTAGGTTGATTGCAATTATGGCCAAAATGAATTTAAGGGTCCTTCTAGTTACACTCTATATGATAAAGGTGAAGTTGCTATAATCCTACCAGAGGGCTGCTCTTTTATGAGAGAGAGAGAGAGATGACTGGTGGTGGTTTAACCTGAGAGTTACCATGCCTCAAGTGAGGGGAGAATTTGAGAAGGAGAGCCAGGGCTGGAATTGAACCCACACTGCTCGCATCACAAGTCAGACGTCCAAGCTAACTGTCCCCTCACTGTATATTATAGCAGCTACTGAAAACACTGACATCTCAGGATTACGTACAATTGCACCAGAAAAAGGTTTTGGCAAATGAAATTGCAAATGTTAGTTTTGGAAAGGCTCAAGCTGAAGGAATAAAGCAAATTGGAACATTCTGATTCTGCTACTGTTTCATTGTCATGTGGTTGGCATTAATAATCGTTGATGTAAGTGTCTTGATTGTTCAAACCGTGGACAGCCTACTCTGAAAGAGAATAGTGAGCGAGAGAGGTATATCTGAGGGAATGGCTGAGCTTGGAGCCTAGACATCTGAGGCCACAGCAATCGATGGTAGGGCAATTGTGATTAACAATATACAAGAAGCTAAATTGAGGAGTAAAATATCATTCCTGATATTTTGCCCGAAATGGTGATTTTCCTGCTCCTCGGATGCTGCCTGACCTGCTGTGCTTTTCCAGCACCACTCTAATCTTGGAGGGTTGCAGAGCTGAAGAAGATGACACAGAGATAGGCAAGGGGTGAGGACACAAGGGATTCAAAAACATGGATGAGTCAACATAGTTAAATATTAAACGATGAAAACACTCCTTTGGTATACTGATGCCACACGCACTGAACCCCCTAGTATTTATGTCCTATAATAAAACAAAGGGCTGCAGGTGCTGAAGATCTGAAACAAAACCACTGGAGAAACACAGCAGGTCTAGCAGCATCTGTGGAAAGACAAACAGAAGGGTGTTGTGAAACTTGAAAGGGTTCAGAAAAGATTTACAAGGATGTTGCCAAGATTGGAAGATTTGAGACAAACGGAGAGGCTGAACAGGCTGGGGTTGTTTTCCCTGGAGCGTCTGAGGCTGAGGGGCAACCTTGTAGGGGTATATAAAATCATGAGGGGCATGGACAGGGTAAATAGACACTGTCTTTACCCTGGGGTGGGGGAGTGCAGAACTAGAGGGCATTGATTTAGGGTGAGAGGGGAAAGATATAAAAGAGACCTAAGAGGCAACCTTTTCACACAGAGGGTGGTGCGTGTGTGGAATGAGCTGCCAGAGGAAGTGGTGGAGGTTGGTGCAATTGCAACATTTAAAAGGCATCTGGATGGGTATATGAATAGGAAGGGTTTGGAGGGATATGGGCCGGGTGCTGGCAGGTGGGACTAGATTGGGTTGGGATATCTGGTCGGCACGGACGGGTTGGACTGAAGGGCCTGTTTCCGAGCTGTACATCTCTATGACTCTAAGTTAACATTTTGAGCGCAGTGACCCTTCTTCAGAACAGTATTTCGTTGCACCTTGAATAACTGCAGCGTGGCCCTGAGTACTTCTACAGCCAGTGAAGAACTTTTAAAGTGTGGTCACTGTGCATTATTAGAAAAACCGCAGGCAAATCTGAAAGCGTATCGGGGTGCTAATGGGCGTAAGATGCTGTGACTGTTTGTCTTGATGCTTTCATGTCCCAGCCAGTGTATGCTGTTCATACACTGTTTCTGAGGCTCAGCACACTGCACACGGACAACCATGAAATGCAGTTCTCTACAGTCATTCCTTACATCACACAGAAAGTAATGAGCGGAACATTATCTAAGGGAGTTTACAATCACACAGAACCAGGTTACAGTCCAGCAGGCTTATCTGGAAGCACTAAACCTGGACTATAACCTGGTGTTAACACTGTCCACCCCAGTCCAACACCGGCCCTTCCGAATCATGGTTATCTAAGGAAGATCTCATTGGAGGTTCTTCACAGCCTTCCACTTAAGATTTCCTTTCCCACTAAACCGAATGGGCAGAAGGAAATCAGATCCCCAGCGTCACAGAAATGTCACAGTGCAGACGGAGACCATTCAGCCCATCATGTATGATTCAGCAGTCTGGACATTTTAACTCAGTGCCAAACTCCTGCCTTTTCCCCACAGCCATACACGTCGTTTCTATATCACCAGTCAGCTGTTTTCCCTGTAGTGTCAGAGGCTGAAGGGTGACATTGTAGAGGTTTATAAAATCTTGAGGGACACGGATAGTGTGAAGCGACAAGATCTTTAACCCCAGGGTGGGGGTTTCTAAAACTAGAGGGCTTAGTTTTAAGCTGAGAAGGGAAAGATATAAAAGGAAACTAAGGGGCCCGTTTTTCACACAGAGGGTAGTGCATGTAAGGAATGAGCTGCTAGAGGAAGTGGTGGAGGCTGGTACAATTACAACATTTAAAAGGCATCTGGATGGGTATATGAATAGGAAGGGTTTAGTGGGATATGGGCCAGTTGGTAGCAGGTGGGACTAGATTTATTTAGGATATCTGGTTGGCATGGATGAGTTGGTCTGAAGGGTCTGTTTCTGAGCTGTACATCTCTATGACCCTATGTTATGCTCTCTTGAGTGCCTTAGTTATACCTGCTTCCACCACTCTTCCAAGCAGGAATGTATGTATAAGCACTAAAATTCAAACCTGCCCACTGTGGGACTGAACCATTCAGATAAGGAAAGCTTTGTAATTATAGAAACCCATCCACTCATAGCAAAGTTCTGCATCATTGATATTCTTGACTAATCAAGCAGCACTCAGCTGTGTACAGGATACTGATGTGAGAACTCATCACTCTGAGGCCTCATGTGCATTATCGGTTGGATATATGAGATCTCATAGTCCTGTTTTGAAGCAGACACAAGGGAACTTTGGCCTTGTTGCATCCAAGATTTGCCCTCAATCAAAGAGGAGTCTATCCCTTGTCAGGTTGCGGTTTATAGAGACTTGCTGTGCACACGTTGATACATGTGACAATGTGTCATAGATACTCCAATATAAAGCATCTTGTGGTGTCTGGTGCTAGACAAATGCAAGAGTTTGTGTCTTTTGTCTGCACCTCCCTTTGTCCGATGATGTGCATTTGTGCACAAAGGGTCATTGAAGGTTCATGGATTATTGATTTCAGGTGATGTCCAAAAAGTCCAAAGTGACACGGGGAAGGCTTGTTTTGTAAAGCTAATGGCTAGGATTTGGAAAGTACTTCTTGAAAGGGCAGTACAGACAGACTCGATTGCAGCTTTCAAAACAGAATCGGATTAGCGCGTGACAGCAGGGAGTCAAATTTGTACGGTTGTGAGGAAAGGTGGGAAAAGGAGGATGAACAAAGCAGAGTCAGCATGGACGCAGCAGAATTAACAACAAGCCTGGCCCTCAAGTAGCAAGTCCATTCTCACATCTTGGATTGAAATGTTGCAATCTGCCTTGGAAGCTGAACTGCAGGAAATATCTGGGAGCACTGAATTTCCCACTGCCCGGAGATTACCAATGACCAGATAACGGGACTGGTTCCGCATATAAATGCTCCAGCTGCAAGAGCAGTGATGATGAACTCACTTCTGGTCACCCCAGTGTCGGTCCACAAGGCAGGAGTCACGAGTGTGATAGAAAACTCCCCACTTGGCTGGATGAGTGCAGCCCCAACAACACTCAAGAAGCTTGAAACCATCCAGGACAAAGCAGGCGCATAAAACACTACCTTCGCTCCCTACACCATTGGCATTCATTGGTAGCATTGTGTACCAGCTACATAGTGGCACTTCAGCAATCCTTCAAAGTTCCTTTGACAGAATCTTCCAAACCTGCAAAAGGAGATTTGAGCAGTAGATGTATGGCAACTTGACCCTTTGCAAGCTCCCCTCCAAGCCACTTTCCATCATAACTTGGGAATATATCGCCATTCCTTCTAAATTTTGAACTCCTTCCCTAACGGCCCATTGGATGAATCTAGAACCCCCCCTCCCAAGAATTGTGGCAGTTCTGGAAGGCAGTTTCTCCAAGTCAACCAGCAGTGGACAGTAAATGATGGAGGTCTGCAGTGTCCATCTTCCAGCAAAGAAATGAAAGGATCATCACAGTCAAATTGACTTGGTCCATAAAGGACTCCCGTTTCAGGAAAGAAAGGAGTTCTTACTCTGTCAATGGAACATTAGCAGAATAACTCAATCCCATCCAAAGTAGAAATGTTGGCAGAGAACAGAGGGGAAAGAGAGTGTGTGAAGGAAATATAATTTGGAAGAGGAAAAAAAGTCCGGTTTGGACAAAAAAGGTTAAAACTCAGGGACACTCTGCAAAACATTTTTTGCACAATGAACAATTGTTGTACCCGAGAAAATGTTATCCTTTTATGAAAATTTAATTGTTGGAAAGACTTTTGCAATTGAAGAAATGTCAAAGTGTTGGCCCAGTCCCTGCACACCTGACCATTCCCCACCCAATAACCTCATTACAATTTAATGTGCCACCACATTCACTCTTTCCCTGCTTTTGAAAATCTCCTAATGAGCTCCAGAAGTAATTACACAGTCATTTCAGAGCCCAGCAAGCGCACTGTGTGCCAGTACACCTGTGACTGACATCATCTGTGCCCCAAATGCTGAAATTGGCGAAACAAGATGATCTGTTATTTTCTTTCCTTCAAATGAGAAGTTTAAGGGAAGAAGCTGCCAAGTGTAAGACAAATGTAGACAAAACTATAAGGGCTTTGTAACATTTTGCAGTCGGGTAATGAGAAAGGACAACAGGGATTCAATAATGTGTGTGAAAGGCCGAAACTCCTGCTCTAATGGAGCTTGGTCAGCCTTGCCAAGAACTGCTGGCAAATTATCACTATCAATTAATAATTGTCAAATTTGAACTTGCCTACCCTGCTGCCACCTTGTAATATTGGCAAAGGTGGAAATGAAACAACCAAGTCAGGGGAGTCACATAATGCCCAGCTGATCTTGTGCTTCGGCTGGTGGGAGGAATCTAGGAGAAAGCGAGGGCGCAGATGCTGGAGATCAGAGTTGAGAGTGTGGTGCTGGAAAAGCACAGCCGGTCAGGCAGCATCCGAGGAGCAGGCGAATCGACATTTCGGGCATAAGCCCTTCATCAGGAATTCCTGCTCTTTGGATGCGGCCTGACCAGCTGTGCTTTTCCAGCACCACACTCTCGGCTCTGGTAGGAGGAATCTCTCATATTAGCCTCCCAAATTGCCTGGATTATTGAAGATTGAAGATTATTGTCTTCTATTTCTGATCACCCTCTAGCGCCCAGCGCCAACAAGTCTGTGACTCACAGTCAGTTGGGAATAGGATTAGTCTGGCATGAAGTTTGGTAAACAGTGTCCCACTATTCACCATCTACTTTCATATATAAATAATAAGAACAACACTAATGTGCATTTATATATCCCTTTAACGTAATAAAAGGTATTCAATGCATTTCACAGGAGCATTATCAAATAGATTTTGACACCAATTATTTAAGAAGATGTTAGAGGATCAAAAAGCCAATTGGAAAAGTAGATTTGGGAGAGAGATTGAGAATAAGAAGGAATGATATAGAGGCAGAGAGGATAAGGGAATTGCAGCACATTGGTCATCAACAACTGAAGGGGAAATTGCTGTTGGTGGAGCAACTGGACTGGAGGTGCGCAAGAAGTCTGAGTTCGGGGAATCCTGATGTATCAGAGTGTTGCAAGGGCTGAAGGAGATTACAGGGATAGAACGCCAAGGAATGATTAGTACACAGGAATGAGAATGTTAAAATCAAGGTGTTGCTTGGCCATAGGCCACTGCTGCCTGCCACCAGCCGGATTCATTCCTCCCATTGACCAACCAGGTCATATCGTCTGCCTGCCTTCACCTATCCCCAGTTCACCACCCTGCCCCCTGCCACCCCCCTTTATCTGCAACTCTCCCCACACCCACCCCCAGTCCTGAAGAAGGATTACACCCGAAACGTTGACTTCTCCATCTCCTGATGCCGTGTCCTCCCAGCCTCCTGCCTGTCTATTTTATCTCATACACCAATGTCAGCAGGGAGCTGACGGGGGCAGTGGGACTTGGTGTGCTTTCGAATACAGAAGGTGGGGAATTGTTTGAAGGTGGAAGGTAGGACACCAACCTAAATAGACTGGAATATTGTAGAGGATAGATGAAGATTTCAGGAACAGATCAGCTGCGGAAGAATCGCCACTTGATTAAGATACCACAGGGTGACTATTATATCTCCGTAATAACTCAAGGAGCGCAGAAAGATTAAACAGGGAGAAAGAAATGTTTTGGAGCATTCATCAAATAATGGACACCTGGGAGTGATTACAAGGCAGTAATGTAATTGAAGGGTTCAGATGATGTCATAACCCACCAGAGCAAAGCCCGGCTCTTTCATCTGAACCCCTGACATTAGATAAGATTACAGCTTCATAGCTGCTCACTGGTATTTGTTATTTTCTATTATCCTGTAAAACTCAACGCACACAGATTGCACTTTCACAAAGGGTTTTCAATCCAAGCAAAGGCAGTTCAACAGAACCGTCAGTGCACCATCGGATATGTGTGCAAAGAATCATTGCACCAAATTTGTGATTTTATTTGCTTGCTCTACACAGTTAATTCTGTCAGGATGTAATCTTGATCAATCTTGAGGAATTCTAAATATTGAAAGATCAAACTCAGTGAACATTAAAATAAAGTTGTCTGCTAAAATCTAACCCACTCAGGAGATAATTCAACAATGAGAGCTCTGTTGTATGGGCATGCTAGACTGGAGCGTAAGTGATCAGAACAATTACTTTTCAGAGACATGTCAGAAATGACAAGAGCACAGATCGAGGGTGCATTCTTGTTGGTTCAGGGACAGTTGGACTCAAAAGTCAAGGCCTGCCACAAAAGTTAAATCGTTCTTGAACAAGGTGCCAGCATTTGTGGGAAAATCATTTGCAAGCTATCTCTGTGGCTCTACTGAAAGTTCAGTTGGAATCCGCAATGGAGGATTGAGGAAGGCAAATCAAACCTGGTCTTCCTGGTCTGGACAACTTTGAACAATGGCATCAATGTGGACTTCACCAGTTTCCTCATTTCCCCTCCCCCTACCTTTTCCCAGTTCCAACCTTCCAATTCGGCACCACCCTCATGACGTGTCCTACCTGTCCATCTTCCTTCCCACTATTCGTTCCACCCTCCTCTCTGACCTATCACCTTCACCCCCCACCTCCATCTACCTGTCGCACTATCAGCTACCTTCCCCCCAGCTCCACCTCTCTCTCATTTATCTCTCCATCCCCTTGGCCCACAAGCTTCATTCCTGAAATAGGGCTTTTGTCCAAAACGTCGATTCTCCTGCTCCTTGGATGCTGCCTGACTGGCTGTGCTTTTCCAGCACCACACTCTCGACTCTGATCTCCAGCATCTTCAGTCCCCACTTCCTCCAACTTTGAACAACATGACAAACATTGAAGTAGATCCGTAACAATAAGAAAGGAAAGATTAGCAAATTGGCAACTGATGGATGAGCCAAGCAACAACAGAAAAGAATTAGTATCACACGGTGAGTTTCTGTAACGGACTGTTTGAAAATGTAATCTTCAAGGGATCATTGAAAATATATTTGACAGGGCAACATATACAGGGAGAAAGTGAGGACTGCAGATGCTGGAGATCAGAGCTGAAAATGTGTTGCTGGAAAAGCGCAGCAGGTCAGGCAGCATTCAAGGAGCAGGAGAATCGACGTTTCGGGCATGATTCCTGCTCGATTCTCCTGCTCCTTGGATGCTGCCTGACCTGCTGCGCTTTTCCAGCAACACATTTTCAGGGCAACATATAAAGGCTTATGTGGAAAGCAAAGAAGCATTAATTACACAGCTCTTTGAACGAGCTGGAACAAGCACAACAGGCCAAAGTTCTTGTACTCTTTGTCGTTATGGTCATCATCTAGGGAACTTTGTTAGAAATTGATCATATGTAGTTAGTGGTTGAGGTTTGACTTTGATGTGTACTGTAGTGTAGTGGTTATGTCCCTGGACCAGTAATTCAATGCATATGAGTTTAAACAGCAGTTTGAGAATTCACAATCACATTTAGTTTTAAAGTAAAAGTGGCTGTGATTGTCATAAAACCAAACTGATTCACTAATATCTTTCAGGGAAGGAAATTTGTCCTCATCCATTCTGGCCTTTTCATGATTAACTCTTAACCACCCTCTGAAATGACGTGTATCAAACCTTTCTTCTGAAGGACACATAGGGATGAGTAAGACATACCAATCTTGCAAAACAACACACGCACCCAGAGAATAAATATTAACCAGGTTCACATAAGTTACTTAGACTGTTGTACAGTATCAGTCAGTCTTGTGGGGTGTCGGAGTAACATTCCTAAGTTTGGACTAGAACTTTAAAGTTCAGGCTCCACATCAATTCTTACCTCTGATGAAAATTCCTGATACACACAAGCAGTCTGATTGTCTGCCTTTACATCATTTTAATGCACCTGATGGCACACAGTAAGAGTTTCAGTCAATCATCCTGTACAAAGCAATGAGAACCCAATGTGGTAGACTAATCCAATGGAAGTCCATGACTCATCTCTTGGTAAACAAGGACAAGAGAAAAGACAGACATAATAGTACATTTAAGTAGTACTGGGATGCCAAAATATTCAGAAATCAGAAATGCAGATTCCAGCATTTTTTGCGTCTCCTTCACAGTTTCTAGAGGCACACACTTTTCTGGTAGTCAATGATCTCAATAAGAACAACAATGCTTATATTGGGAGGAAGGGAAATCATTTCAGTAGTAACAGCCTTTATACAAGAAGTTGACTTGAATGTGACTGAGAAAAGAGACATACGGTTGAAGTTTTGGTTTCTGCACTCACCAGGACAGACACAAGAATACCAAATACTAAAAGCTGGCAACAATTTGCACCACATGCCATTTGTACTACATGAGAAAATTGATGCTGATCGATTCTAAGTTGACGCAGATTCCGAGTTGCTTTGGAACTATTTCCCCTGACAATTTTATTTAATTCAAAGGAAAGGACAATTCCTGGACATGTTCCTTTTGGCTCCAGGGGACTGTGTATGAATACATGTAACTTCTCACAAGTGTAACTATAGGAAGTTGTGAGCCCTGACTGTTAATGTGATTCTTAGCGGACTTGGGAAATGTAGATATTTTCCTCATCATATCTTGTTTGGGTAGCTGTCCAGGAGTTGCTAGGTGCAGTGATTTATTTAGAAGCATGCATAAAGGGCTGAGTAAAAATGTTCATTCAATAAATTTAAAACTCTTGTGGTACACTGCCCCTCTTTTTCCTTTTTTGTACTTGTTTCTCTTCTTTTCTTACTAATTTCATTCAGGAATTTTTGGACAATAATTGGAAGATTTCTCTCCAAGCATAATCATTAGAGTCACCATTGGATTTGTCAACAGGAATGTCCCTTTCTGATCTTCATGGAAGAAAAAGAGGAAGATGAGGGAAAGCAACGACAAGGTGCAAAGCAGAATTGACTATACCGGGGATGCTATGCACTCCTCACCCATCAGGCATCCTTCCCAATACTCTGATGCTGCAGATTAAAGGGAATAGTACTTTTGCTCAAGGTACAAAATAAGGAGGTTCACAGTGATCTAAGATCACATGGACCAGGGCTCCAGATATGGTGTCTTCTCTTACCATCTTCCTGACATAGTTACATTCAGTAACATCTGTTGCTGTGTTTTCCCACAGGAGTGTGGTACTCAACTGACAACAGCAACCATAACCAGAGGGTTAGTTAGTTCATTCAGAAAAGTTTCCATTCCCACAGGGAACCAGGACGACAGATCTGATGGTACAGTTAAGATATCGGAAAACTTGGAAACTGGTCATGTTTGCTCAGAGAAGTATCCAATCACACTTATCCATCTTTTCGTGACCAAACTTTGGTCAGGCCTGGCATGATGAACTCTGATGAACTGAGAAACAGAGGCAATATGCAAGTGTAGGATATATTGCAGAGAAGAGTCACACAGTTAACTCTTATGGTCAAGAATTCGAGCTGCGACAAAAGATTTGAGTATAAGAATGTGATTTCCATTTTGGACAATTATTAACTGAGTGGGATCTTATTACAGAACTGGTCATATCACACATCAGAATGCAAAAGGTGTTCAAGATGTTAAATTTCAAGCCCACTGTAAGGCCACACAGGTTCAAAAGTGTAAATTAAAATACGTCCACATTTTAAGACAAAGAAGATAGCTCAGCACCAGCTTCTTGAGGCCAATTAGGGATGACCATTAGCAAACAATCTTGCTGGCAAATTCTAATGGAATATGAAAAAAGGTATTGGCTGAAAAGCATCTTGCCTGGTCATAGAGTCATAGAGATGTACAGCACAGAAACAGACCCTTCGGCCCAACTCCTCCATACTGACCAAAGAGTCATAGAGATGTACAGCACAGAAACAGACCCTTCGGCCCAACTCCTCCATACTGACCAAAGAGTCATAGGGATGTACAGCACAGAAACAGACCCTTCGGCCCAACTCCTCCATACTGACCAAAGAGTCATAGGGATGTACAGCACAGAAACAGACCCTTCGGCCCAACTCCTCCATACTGACCAAAGAGTCATCGAGATGTACAGCACAGAAACAGACCCTTCGGCCCAACTCCTCCATACTGACCAAAGAGTCATAGAGATGTACAGCACAGAAACAGACCCTTCGGCCCAACCCCTCCATACTGACCATAGAGTCATAGAGATGTACAGCACAGAAACAGACTCTGTGTTCCAACTCGTCCATGCCTACCCAAAATCCTAAATAAATCTAGTCCCATTTGGTACATAACCCTCTAAACCCTTCCTATTCATATAACCATCCAGATGCCTTTTATATATTGTAATTATATCAGCCTCCACCGCTTTCCTGGCAGCTGATTCCATACATGCACCATCCTCTGCATGAAAAAGTAGCACCTTAGATCCCTTTTAAGTCTTTCACCTCTCACCTTAAAAATATGCCCTCTAGTGTTGGACTCCCCTACCCAGGGGGAAAAGACCTTGACAATTCACCCTATCCAGGCCCCTCATGACTTTATAAGCCCCTTTAAGGTCACCCTTCAGCCTCCAATGCTCCAGAGAAAATAGCCACAGCCTATTCAGCCTGTCCCGATAGCTCAAACTCTCCAACCTGGGCAACATCCTTGTAAGTCTTTCTGAACCCTTTCAAGTTTCACAACCTCCTCCTTACAGTAAGGAGACCAGAATTGAATGCAGTATTCCAAAAGTGGCTGAACCAATGTGCTGTACAGCTGCAATGTGACCTCCCAACTCAGTCAATACAGTCTATGATACCTGAAGAAGGGCTTATGCCCGAAACATCGATTCTCCTGCTCCTTGGATGCTGCCTGACCTGCTGCGCTTTTCCAGCAACACATTTCCAGCTCTGATCTCCAGCATCTGCAGACCTCACTTTCTCCTCAGTCAATACACTGACCAATAAGGGCAAGCATACCAAATGCCTTCTTCACTACCCTGTCTACCTGTGACTCCATTTTCCAGGAACTATAGACCTACACCTCCAAAGCCTCTTTGTTCGACAACACACTCCCCAGGACCTTACCACGGTTGTGAGGAATCTGTCATTGTGGAAATAGTGAGAACAATCCTCAATAATGAATAGTTTCTGTGGAAAAGTGAGGGAGTTCGTAGTAAACTTCATCACAGCGCTGGCTCAATGTCAACTGAAGTGTTGAATCCACTTCTGAAGAATATTGACAGGAGCTTTGATAAAGCGCGTCAAAATCATGGGGGTGAGGATGGGTGTGACAGGACTGTGGATAAACTAGGTAGTGTGGATCTCTTCCAACTGGTTCAAGGACCAGAGTACATCAATGTGTCTTGAATGGTAAAAGGGCCAAAGACAACATGAAGAAAAGTTATTTTAAGCAATGTGTTGGAATTTAGAATGCACTACCCGGGTGTGGTGAGGGAAGATTCATTCATGGCTTGCAAAAAAGTATTGGATAATTACCAAAGAGAAAATAAAAAGATACCATTTTAAGGATTGCTGAGTTTCTCTTGCAGAGTTCCAAGGTGAATCTACAGTGACTGTAAAGAGGTCAGCCAGTTAGGCCTTACAGACTATGAGTTCCTTGACTGGGTCTGTGAACTTAGTTCAATCAGGGAGCCCTGGCTAACAGATATAAACAGGAGTGCCAGTTCATTCTGAGAGCTGGCTCTGAGGAAGGCGGACCACTATGCACGTATGGCACATAGAGAGTGACTTGGTGATGGGATACTGGCCTCTGTAGAGTCATTTCAGAACCAATAGAGCCAAATGGCCTCCTGTTGTCATTTACCCATTCTGGGATTCTCTGATTCTACTTCTGACCTCTGAACTTGAAGCCATGCCACTTAGCTTTTTTTGTTACAATGGAAAACTTTTAAAGATATGCTTTGTTGCTTACAGGCAAGTCTTCGGGGTTTTCTTTCATACAAGTTCTATGTCTTACCACTGAAAGAGGTAATCAGCCCCAAAATATCATAATGAGTAAATGACTTCATGCTCACTTTGAGGACTATAACAAGGAGCACTGAACCAGAACAGAGAACGAAACACCCATCAATGCCTCAACCTCTTTCCCATTTTGCTGCCTTCATATTGTTTACATAATCAGTAATTTTTTTACAATTGCTCAAATCAATGGGCTTCAGCAAATGAGTAAGGAACTTGCTTGCATCACAGTGAGTGTTAATCAGTGCTCGGAGAAATGTATTCATCAAGTGAGTGAATAATGATTTAACAGATGTGCTTTCTTTGTAAAATCACAGCACTGTGCAAAAAAAATGGGCAACTAATGAGCTCAGAGTTGTTACACAGAACCCTAAGTCTAAGGCTGTTGTAAGCTGCTTATGTTATGCTGTCATGCCTTATGATGTCACTGAACCTCCTTGACAGTACACAAATGTCTTGCCAACACTCTAAGACACCTATTATTGTACATTCAATTCCAGCAACAGCTACAGAGTAGAGTCAATGCTGTAATGCCTTAGCTACAATTTGTTGTGGTAATTCTTGCAACTGTTGACTTAACACCTTGTTAAAATCGTAATTTTTCTACACACCAGGCTGAGATCACTTTCGGACAGGAATAAGATGATGCAGTTCTAGTCTTTGCACCTGCCAAGTGTAACCAGCCAATGTACACCAGTGCTCTCCAGTGCAGCTATCCAGATGTTACCAGTACTTGCTTTACTCATTTCTAACTCAGTTATTTTCTCTTTAATAGAAAATCTCTTTACAACGCGGAAGGCCATGAGGCAAAACTCAGTTACGTGCATTCATGCGTCTGAATCCCAGTCTCCCTTCATGCTTCACAAGCTCAAACCTTTCCCAAGATCATATTTACTCAGTTCCTTAACCCACTTATATCGTTTACATCAATGTGCTTTCCTGGTCACTTCTCAAATGTAACAATGGTCCTTCATTCTTCTAAAACTTATACGTGTTCATGGTAAATTTTGCTACATAAATTGGACCAATGTATAAGACAACCCCACTTTTCTAGCTCCAAAAATCGTGTTTGTGTGTATACTTGGGGTCGTGATTATATCGAGGTCAGCCAAGTGGACCTCATAGAACATAAGCTCCTTGATTTGGGCTGTTAACCTGTTCCAAAAAGGGAACCCTGGCTGACACATATAAACAGGAGTGTCATGGGTTTCTGTTGACTCTCAGAGCCAGGTATCCATCCCACCCAGGTATCCACACACCCAGGTAAGCTGGCTGGGTCAGTGTCATGTACTATACATGGGTAAACAAAGGGTGACTTGGTGACGTCTCTCTTTCAGACATGGCACACTCTGCTTGCACAGGTAGTCAGCCTCAATTTTCCACCCGCATCTGCTCGCATGTTTAACTTGCGAGCATCCTGTAACTGAATGTAGATAACAGGCAATGTGGGTATTGTTGTAAAGACGCACATGGGGTAGTGGGAACACATTCACTCTTTTCATCGATTGCTGACGACATTTCAAAATGGCAACCACCCATTTGGTGGTACAACTTTATATTTCTGTGTGTAATTAAACACACTTTAGTTGGAGGCATTTTTTGAGGCTTGAATGGTCAATTTATACACAAACATTTACAATCATTTGTATTCTTTGCTGTTTGTACCTTACGTTGCAGTGAACAGTTTACCTTGAAAGGAATATAACTCTGTTTTCATAACTGGGAAAATTTCAATCATATCACTTCAAATCATTATCTGTTTCAAAGAGACCATGCCAGTCTTCCTTAATGTTTTCTTAAACACTAGCCTTGCTATTACAAAATTCTACTGGCCTCAACCCTTAAATTGGTGCATAAACAATGACAGATATACTTCTTAAAACAGCCTGAGACGTGCTCTTTCACTTTCCCTAATCTTCAGATAATACCTGAAATGCTTGGATACAAAGTCAGAAAGATAGATTTTTGTCTTTACTGCCTGGAAAGTACACCAGCAGAATGGATTCTCTGTCAGTTACCAACACAATGGAAAATTAGGGAGATTCAGTAATGGTCACATACTTATGTTGTTTTAATTTGCACCTGGTGCCATCATACATATGCAATAGCACAAAATCCACCATAGAATGGTAACAGATTAAAGGAGGCCCTTTGGCCCATTGAATCCCTGTCAGTTTCCAAAAAGCAGCTCAGTTAGATCCACTCCCTCACTTTTCCTCCGTAGCCCTGCAAATCTTTACCCTTAAGGTAATTATCCAATTCCCTTTTGAAAACCATGACTGCACCGCCTTCCACCTCAGTGTCAGTCAGTGCATTCCAGGTCCCAAGCAATCACTGTATTAAAAAAATTCTTCCTGTTGTTTCTGATTATTTTACCTCCTATATAAATCTGCCCTGTGGCTTTTCATCCTTCCAGCACCCGGGACAGTCTCTCCTCATCTATCAGCCCTGACCCATCATAATTCCAGACAACACCGTCAAATCTCTTCTCAACTTTCTGTTTGCTGGGGCAAACAGTTGTAGTTTTGTGAATCTATCCAAATAATTGCATGGAATCATTCTCATCAATGTTCTGTACATCCTCTTCAATGTCTTCATACCCTTTCTAAAGCATGGGGCCCAGAAATGGACACAGTTACCCAACTGAGGCTGAATCAAAGCTCTGTAAAGATTTATCATAACTTCCTTGTTTTTGAGCTCTAGTCTTCAACTGAAATGAAACAATAGAAAAAAAAAAGTTGAGTTTAGAAAGAACCATAATGAAATCCAAACAGAATCAATTTACTTTTAGTATAACATGGTGTGCAAATGAACTCATGAATTCCTGATTTATGGAGCCATCTTGGCTAATTGCCTGTGTCATTTACAAAGGCAAAAATATCCTTCCTGTCTTTAAGTGGCCCCAACTGCACAAAGCAATCACAGTGGGGATTATTTTATAAAGCAACGACACAGTCTTTTTCATTTATTCTCCAATCATGCATTAATGCAACTTAGGATGATCAGATGTCCTAGTGTCCTGGGACAGTCTTGGATTTTCCATATAAATACCTGACAGTTCGTTCGATTCGTTCCCATTTCAGCTTTTCCCCTTTTGGGCAATCTTTAAACAATGCCCATGGGATTAAGGCAATGGTATAGTATCACTAAACGTAAGTTTGCCGCAGTCTTACAAGACCATAGCGCTGCTGTCTCATTCAAGACAGACAACTGGTGCTGGTTTAACCTGAAGGTCACTATGCCTCAGGTGTGGGGAACAATTAAGAAACAGAGTCCTTTGCAGTAACCTCAGCGAGGGAGCAACTGAATCTGCTGTTGGCTGTTCAGCCAACTGAGCTAACTGACTACACTATACTGATACACCCAGTCTGTAGACTGAGAAGACAAGGAGCTGGGATGATTGACAGATGAGCCCAAGGAGACAGTAGCGTCTGGGCTTGAATCCTAAAGCTCTTACCAGCTCCACCAGGTCACCCTCTCTGCATTGTGATGTCCCTTAGCAAACACAACTGATGTGCAGGACGTGGCGTTCAAGGTAAAAGTACTCACTGAGAAGGCCAGGAAGAAACATCTCTTGCTACACTGGCGAGGGACACAGATCATATAGACTCTCATATCCTTTAATACAAAACTTACAACCAACGTGGGCTGGTCAAGGCAGACCCGTTTTGACTCGCAAAAAATCAAATCAGCCTAAATCCAGAACCCGATTGTCGTCTTTCCTTGAAAAGCACAGCAGGTCAGACAGCATCCCAGGAGCAGGCGAGTCGACGTTTCGGGCAAAAGTCCTTCCCACATTCCTGATGAAGAGTTTATGCCCGAAACTTCGACTCTCCTGCTCCTCGGAATGCTGCCTGACCTGCTGTGCTTTTCCAGCACCGCACTCTCGACTCTGATCTGCGGTCATCATTTGCGCCTGAATTAAAAAGTCCACCCAAAGAAAGGCTTCAGGACTAATTCACTCCAGTCATTGCTGTGTTTGATACTTGAAATTCTCTCTCTTTGTAAATGCCATCTTCATGTCTGACCTAGAACAAAACACTCACGCAATAATTTGATTGTGCCGCTGAGTGTGTGCGTTTTTTTTTTATTAATGACTTTGCTAAGGAAGGTTTAACCATCGAAACTCTGGGCAGTTCTGTTTCCACTATTTTTAAATCATCAAGGTACCACAAATAGCTCAATGCTATTTTCTATTGACATTGCACAACCGCTCACATTATCCACCTCATATTAGTATTAATGGATTGAGCTCTCCGAAATCTCCTTTACTAAGTACTGTAATTGACAATCTCATATTGATCAGCAATAACCCGCCTACAGACTCTTTCCTAATCAGTATGTTGCACGACTCTACCCATTTAATGCATATTTCTCTTTTTCTGTGTATTTATTTATACCCTTAATCTTCATCACATTCTTTGCAAGCTCAGTAAATTAGAATCATAGCCGGAGGCATCAGAATTGCAACACAAGAAAAGTTTGGAAGAAGACTCAACGTGAAAATATTCTCTGCCCTATAATTCCTTGCAAAAAAAAAATTGACATGCACAAAAACAGACCAGAAACATTAGGAGTATAATATGTTAAAAAGGACATTTAATTGCAACATTCATCTTCATAAATTTTGCAGCCTTGGGGAACTATACAGTAGTTCAAATGTCTCAAGATAACATTTTCAGATGGGAAAGTCAAATTTCAATTTCAGTCTCAACTGCTTCTCTCTTTGGGGCGGGGGGGTGGGGGGTGCAAGTGGGGTGTGATTTAAAGAGCGGAGGACGGGGGGGGGGAGGGGGGAATTGAACAATAAGAAGTGGGTGACTTGAGAACGGTAAGATAACCAGCCAGGGAAGAGTCCTTTCCTGCCTGTGGCAGGCTGACTACAAAACATCACTGACGTTATCTCTGGAGATATCTGCAGACCGAATTGTTTCACACTGTCAGCAAAGCGTAGCGCTCATAGCGGGGAAAAAAAGGGGGGTGGGGGGGAGAAAAGTCAGTGTATTTTAAAACTACGCTAAAAATAATTGCACAGGGCAGTCTGCTGGATGTAAGGTAATAGAGTATAATGATCAAGCAAATAACTGAATCCAGTTAACGCTTCAATAGAATTAAGGTAATTGCTTACAATGTGAGTTTAGCAACTCAGCGAAACTTAGTTTGCAAAAGTGGAAGGTGTTGACTAAAAATCACTTAAGACGTTGTTGAGAGTCTAATCTTCTGGTTGCAAAATGGAATGACGATTGCTCATCTCATCATTGTTGGCCAATCGGATTAAGGGAATTCCAAACTCCCGATCAGTTAGTTACCTGTCCGTTGCAAACACCAACAGTGCAATGACATGAAGCTAAACTAGGTTCAGATTGCTCCATTAAAAACTCCCAATGTGTACTCAGTAACTAAGAGACTCATAATTTCATGGCTATTAGAGGTACTCGGAATAAGTTTAAAAGCATACAGTAAAAAAAAACAGTAGCAGCAAGTAGAGCCTTGGGAGCATCATCACCTACAAGTTCTCTTCCAAGCCCACAGTGTCTTGATTTACTGTTGAACTATGTTGTCACTCCTTCCTGGTTGCTGGGTCAAAATCCGGAAAGTCCCTTCTCAACGACACTAAGGGTGTACCCTCTAACCCCTACCCATGCCATGGACTGCCATGGTTCAAGAAGGCGCATACACATATAATCAAGGAGCAGGATTAGGCCAGTCCAGCTCTCCAGCCATTCAATAGGATCATGGCTAATGTGATTATAGCATGAAATCTGTAATCCCACCCTACACCATTCCATTGTTTCATGATAATCTAGCCACCTCCAGCTTAAAAATTTGATAGCTCACCACCACCTTCTCAAAGTTAATCAGGCATGACCAATGGCCTAGTCAGTGGCACCCACGTGCTGTGAATGATGTAAAAATCCCATTGTCCTGCTCGCTGTAATAATTCCAAACAAAATAAAGCCGGCAGCTGATGCAGTGATGTGTGGCATCCTATCTGAGGATACAATTAGGGACTGTTCTGACGAAAGGTTACAGGGCGGCACGGTGGCACAGTGGGTAGCACTGCTGCCTCACAGCGCCAGAGACCTGGGTTCAATTCCCGCCTCAGGCGACTGACTGTGTGGAGTTTGCACATTCTCCCCGTGTCTGCGTGGGCTTCCTCCGGGTGCTCCGGTTTCCTCCCACAGTCACAAAGATGTGCAGGTTAGGTGAATTGGCCATGCTAAATTGCCCATAGTGTTAGTTGAAGGGGTAAATGTAGGGGAATGGGTCTGGGTGGGTGCGCTGCGGCGGGTCGGTGTGGACTTGTTGGGCCGAAGGGCCTGTTTCCACACTGTAAGTAATCTAAAAAAAAACCAGGAATCTTAACTATTTTTCACTTCATGGATGCTGCCTGGCCTGTTGAGATGTTCAAAAGTGTCTTTGTTCTCAGAAGTGAACATGTTAGTATTTGTGGCTTCTCATACACTGTGCTAAAGGCCTCAAATCATGCTCAATTCTTTCTTCAGGTGAATATATTGTCTCCACCCCCCCCCCCCCCCCCCCCCTTGGGTTTGCCCTTCCAAAGGTGGCAGTCAAGTAATCTTTGAGTCACACAGTCATACAGCACGGAAACAGACCCTTCGGTCCAACCAGTCCATGCTGACCATGTTCCCAAACTGAACTAGTCCCACCTGCCTGCTCCTGGCCCATATCCCTCCAAACTTTTTCTATTCCTGAACTTATCCAAATGTCTTTTAAATGTTGTAATTGTACCTGCATCAATCACTTCCTCTGGCAGTTCATTCCACACACGAACCACCTCGGTGTAGAAAAGCCACCCCTCATAATGTCTCATTCTCCTCTCATCCCTGGTTTTGAACTCCCCACCCTAGGGGAAAAGACTCTTGTCATTCACCTGGTCCATGTCCCTTGTGACTTTATAAACTTCTATAAGATCACCCCTCAACCTCTGCTCCAGTGAAAAAAAAGTCCAGTCTTTCCAGTCTATATTTATATCTCAAACCCCACCTCATTCCTGGCAACATTACTGAGCACTCTCCAGTTTAATGATATCCTTCCTATAACAGGGCAAGCAGAAGTCCATGCAGTACTCCAGAAGCAGCCTCACCAAAGTCCTGTACAACCTCAACATGACATCCCAATTCCTTTACTCAAAGCAATGAAGACAAGCATGCTCAATGCCTTCTAACTATGAAGCAAAATTTAAAGATTTATGTATCTGAAACCCCAGGTCTCTCTGTTCTGCAACACTAGCCTTCTTGAACTCTTGCGGTCCATGCAATGAGGTGTAGTCAGATAGAGGTTTCAGGATTTTGGTTAGTGTCTGTGAAGGAGCAGTTCAAACCTTGCAGTTGCTTGGTGGGAGGGGGGGGGGGGGGGGGGGGGGAGAACTAGGATCGTGTTCCTGCCCATCAGTTGCCCTTGCCTTGATACGTCTTGTCGAAGAAGCCTTAGTAGGTTGCTGCAGTGCATCCTGTAGTTAATCTGCTGTGCCATTGTACACTGCTCATGAGGGAGTGAGTGTTAACTTCTTTTGTAATGAACAACACTAACTTGTTATATAAATAAAGACACGTGTGGTGGCAGGTCCAATACTGGAGCAGATTCACATTTAGCAAATACTCAGTGGTTGATACTCTAACTTGCAAGCACTCGTTTAATTATAAACAATGCTTTAATCTTAGATAATCTAGGTTACTCATACTCATAGTGGCTACACTTGAGCAAATGCTTTTAATACCAGACAGAGATTGTCGGTGTAAATGATTGTCAAATATTATATGTGGTGATTGGGGGCTCAGGTGGTTTTAGAAAAATAGTTGAGACTATCTAAAGCATGGCATGCCACAATTCAGAGAAGGCATGATGGCCTGAATTTGTTTACCTTCCCAACAATTCACTATTAAACAACTGGACTACTTGCCAAGTGTGTCAATTCTCCCGGAATTCCATAAACAATCTCAATATTCTACTGAAATGATCAAATGTAAAGATATGCTTAATCTAAGTGTAAACCAAATTATTACAGGACATATGGGAAAATGTTTGCAATGTCTTTAATAATATGATGCAATAATGTTTTGGTTTTTATAAAAAAAACCAACACCGCAGAAAAATGTACAAGTGGTTACAATTTTGTTTTGAAAATGCCATATGCGAAGAAAATGTTTGGCTACAATGGAACTCAAAATGTTTCTCGGCCCTAAATTATGAAACTGAATTCTATTTGCAAAGCATTATGTTCTGTTGCAGCGGGGATGAACTTCGCTTATCAAGTTTCGATGTAATAATCAGCTTGTAGACAAAAGTGGGGCAGTTGTTTCAGTAATACTACATTCCAAGTGATTCCTCTCAGTGTGTGCATTTTGAACAGAAAGTTACAAAGGACTGTGAATGTGTTGAGGATGTACATTTCAAGGACTCAGTTTTTCTCTTTCCCAGAATATTCTTTACAACTCCAGCAGATCTGATTTTGCAGGTGTGCTTGCCATGTATCAAGGTGATTACAAATTGCAATGCAAATGAGATAAAAGGTGGCTCTTTTATTTCCTGTACAAAGCCAAATGGCTCAGGCACTGGCCCCATCTTCTGCATTCAAGTGGAACAAAAAATTCCAGTACAGTGAGAGTACAGTGTGCATTTTGTAAGTGCACACTGTTGGAATAGAAGTGCTGTGATTATACTCAGCAGATAGGAAAGTTATGTGTGAGTAATGCTTAGTGCAGGAGATCTTTGGAATGGATGAGAATATAATTTCCACACTGGGATTAGTGTAAGGTTTTACAGTTTAGTAATGAAAACAAACCATTATGCCTGCAACAGCCTCACTCTATCAGGAAGTGAAATTACCCTTTGAAATTTAGCATTTGTTCCGCAGTCAGCTTTCCTTTAAAATATTTGTCAGACTTTCACTGAACTTTACATTGGACGGGGCACACAACGACTTGCTGCTCCTGAGATGAATGAAGGCAACGATTCAGCAAGAGGGTAATTCCACAGTAATTTACTTCTGCCAGTGTGGTCAAGTTGTTTCAGTTTAAATTTAGACCATATGAGCATTTTGTTTTTAAAAATCACAGAAATGAACAAAATGAAAAGCTTCAAATAAACCCCTGTGATACATTACTACATAAATGGTGCTTTTTTTTTTGCCCAGCATTACAGGGTAGGATCTAGCGATATGGATTGTAGCTCAAGCATCACGTCATAAACTTGAGGGTCTATTTGAGAACTCTTTTTTTGGACAAACACAGCTCCATTTGAATTCATGATTTCCTTTAATTTTCTTCCCTCTTCTGAAGATGTGGAACCCAGTGGGGTAGAGTTTCACAAATGCCTGCAGCTTTATTTTAGGGCGGTACATAGAGGGCCAAAAGATAACACACCAGTTCCGTGAACAGTGTTGACATTGTTAAAAAGTGAAAGACTTGCACTTATTTGATCCTTTCATGATCACAGGGATGTACAGATAATGACGAACTTCTGAAATGCGGCTACAGTTGTAATGCACAACAGTCACCTTATGCACAGCAAGATCCCACAGGCAGCAGTGCAACAATGACCAGATCACTTTTTTTGTGTGAATTAGACTAAGATATAAACAGTGTTGGACATGAGCAATAATTCCCCTGCTCCACTTCATAAAAGTGCCATGCAATCTTTTTACATACAACCAAGAGGCCAGATGGAAACTTGGTTTTACATCTCATCCAAAAGATAGTGCCTCAGACACTGTCGTATTCTCTCAGTATTGCTTTGGAAAGTCAGCCTTCATTTCAGCACTGAAGATCTGAATTCGGGCCTAAAGTCATAAGAATACACTTTAAGATGAGACAGCAACAAACTAAATAACAGCAGACACACTGGGAGAAGTTAATATGGACTTGTCTCAGGTAAAAGGCAGTCACCATCATCCTATTCTCTCATTAGACTGGTTGCAATTTAACCTGAGGGTCACCATGCCTAAAGTAAGGGAAAAGACTGAGAAGGAGAGTCCTTCATGCTAACACATGCTGGTGTAAGAAGTGAATCTACACTGTTGGCGTCACATGGCATTGCAAACCAACTGTCCAGCCAACTGACCTCCTGTTGTCTCAATAGGTTCAACACTTGGAGGTTTAATAACTGCAGAGCACCAAAGTCAATGGGATGTTGGGTGATATGGCCAAACCAGTAGAAAATTAGTCATTGTGGTATAATGGTCAAAGTTTATAATGTCAGCCAAACCTTTAATATTGCATCCAAATCTGGTAACCAGAAATTAGGGAGGCACTCAAATACAAAGAGCCACATATTTCAGCCCCCTGTGCAAAATGTCTAGGCTTTCAAGAACTTCACAGGAGATCATTAAACTTTATACCTCTGAAACAAAATAATTGGTGGGTGAGCCTCCAGAGACATAGAAGACTGCCCAGTTGTTAGACAATTGTGCTGTGTGTTATTATTTCAAATAAACTTGAAAGGGTTTGGAAAAGATTTACAAGGATGTTTGCCAGGGTTGATAGGATAGTGAAGGAGATGTTTGGTATGCTTTCCTTTATTGGTCAGAGAATTGAATATAGGAGGTCAGAGGTCATGTTGCAGTTGTACAGGACATTGGTTAGGCCATTTTTGGAATATGTATGGAATTCTGGTCTCCCTGTTATAGGAAGAATGTTGTGAAACTTGAAAGGGTTCACAAAAAATTACAAGGATGTTGCCAGGGTTGGAGGGTTTGAGCTATATGGAGAGGCTGAATAGGCTGGAGCTGTTTTCCCTGGAGCATTGGAGGCTGAGGGGCAACCTTATAGAGATTTATAAAATCATGACAGGCATGGATAGGATAAACAGACAAAGTCTATTAACAGGGTTGAGGGACTCCAGAACTAGAGGGCGCAGGTTAGTGTGAGAGGGGAAAGATTTAAAAGGGAGCAAAGGGGCAACTTTTTCATGCAGAGGGTGGTACGTGTATGGAATGAGCTGCCAGTGGAAGTGGTGGAGGTTGGTACAATTGCAACATTTAAGAGGCATTTGGATGGGTATATGAATAGGAAGGGTTTAGAGAGATGTGGGCCAAATGGGACTAGATTAATTTAGGATATCTGATTGGCATGGACGAGTCAGACCAAAGGGTGTGTTTCTGTGCTGTACACCTCTCTGACTCGCACTGTGAAAACGTACAAAATGTAAGACACGGAGATAGTCCTGCTGAAGCCATTTCTCCCATCATTCAATTCATGAAGGGTTGTCCAGTCTAATTTCAGGTGAATTGGCCAGGCTAAATTGCCCATAGTGTTAGGTGCATTAGTCAGAGGGGATTGGGTCTGGGCGGGTTACTCTTCGGAGGGTCAGTGTGGACTGGTTGGGCCGACGGGCCTGTTTCCACACTGTAGGGAATCTAATCTAATCTAATGTCCAAATAGGAAATTCGTCAGTGTCATTTAAAAAACAACGAGACTGCTGGCAGATAGCTGACACCAAAAAAGGGTCAAGGGGCTTTCCTCAGAGTTCTGAGGAAACGTCACCGGACCCGAAATGTTAACTCTGACTTCTCTGCACGGATGCTGCCAGACCTGCTGAGCTTCTGCAGCAACTTCTGCTTTTGTTTCTGTTTCACAGCACCCGCAGTTCTCCCGTCTTCCTCAAATCATAACTGACTGCTCTCAGAAAAATCTTTATTTATGTTGCAAACATAAACAATGACAATCTATTTCACCGTGGATTGGAGCCGAGAGCAATCCCCCTCTAATATAATCAAAAAATATCACAAGAGAATGTTATGTTGCTCCAGCCCTCGAGCTTTGAAGACGTTCGGAGTTATCAGGCGAAATCAGAAAATTCACCAGGGCACAGGAAAACAACATGAAATCTTTCTGCTCTGCCTGTCTATCTACGAACACAAAACCTTTAAGCACTAAGCTGTCTTTTCACATTTGAGAATTCATCACAACAAAAGCCGCCATCTATAGGTCAAACGGAGAGTCAGCGAGCACTGGAAGCGTTGACACAGAAGTTTGATGTTTGCAAATTAAAAATAAATGCAGTGAACACGGCGTTTCTGGTTGGAGCCCCCACAGACGTGTATTTTTGTTTTGTTTGTGTCTTGCAACGGGATAACACACACAAAAACTGCTCACTTAAAATTGCAGCAAAATAGCTTTGCTTTCCCAAGAATGTGCAAATATTACCAAAGAATACCTCAGGCTAACAGTATCAATAATCTGACAGAACGTGATATTTGACGGAAGAAGAAGTGAGTGAAACTTTTTTTTAGCCTTCAGGACAAAATTTGGTGCCTAATTTGTGCAGTCCTGGTTAAATGAATTATTAAGCTATTTGCATTGGGAAAGCCGCACCGACAGACAACAGAAAGAAAATAAAATGCAAGTTGTTTTCCCTTGAGTTACAAGAATCAAGAAAGCACTGTACAATCCAGCAAATGGTTTACAACGTATTACAACAGTATATGTAACTGGACACAGTAAGTCATATATATTGTTAAATAACTAAGGGATAGGACAATCCTCGGTGCATCTTGACAGACGTACGTCTTAATTGTAATTCTAACTATATTTTTAAGGTCCAACTTTGAAAGCAGAGTGGTGTTAACAACTTGCATTGCCGCATCCACTGCTCCCCCAGTTACTACCATCAAGTCCTACACTTTACTGTCTGGAACGTCTGGAAACCAACTCGCTAATTACATATCCCTGACATGCAAATAAAGGTGAAGATCAGCTAGTTAGCCTGCGCAGAATCGCTGAGACTTGGGCCCTAGTTCATCAGTGGTTTTTGTTTTGCCGTATGCTGAGGGGTTTACCATAGTCCCAACTATGAGTAAGGGAGTGATTAGAATTTAATTCTGGCTATGAGTATAGTGTAAGAAAAAAAAAGTGGAAAATGTTAGCATAAAAGGAACTTGAGAATGATGCAAAATATGACCTTTTTTGTATATATATATATATATATATATATATGTGTGTGTGTGTGTGTGTCTTGCACATAACAGAGTTGCCAATGGTCTTCACCCCTCTTTTAAAAGCTGTGACTTGTGTGTATCACCAATGGTAACCCACTGTATCAAACAACTTTGACCATTTGTTGCAGTGTTTCTGCAGTCAGATCTATTGAAACAGCCCAGGCATAAGACTTGAGAGTTTTTCCAGATCAGTGCATCACCAAAAGAATTATTTACCTGCTGCCCTGTCAGGGGGTTTATTTGACACACTATTAATAAACTTTTGTTTTTGACTCCTATGCGCATGCACATACACACTATTATTGATAATTGATTAGCTTTTTCTCCCCTTGGTACACAGCTGCTGGCTGGTCCCAGGGTTCAATTTGACGGAATCCAGAATGTCATTGATTTTATGTCCATTCTTTACATCGGAGCTGAAAATGAAACTGTTTTCAGGATATTCAGGATCTGGGATCTTTGAAACTGTGCCCTGAGCTTGTCTTCCAAGTCTGGCTTCCACACTTTCCATCAGAGGCCACTGAAAAAAAAATGATTAGGAGGAGTAAGAACTTAGATTACTTTCCAGGAATATTATGACAAACTGCAGCTCTCATACTGCCTGCACAATAGAGATCAGCAAATTCCACACAGTCCATGGAGCAAGGCTGGAAAGGTTTGTTCCCTCACTCAAGGGAATGTGTGTCTGAGTCATGACTGAACTTTTGGAGGAAGTAGGCATTGCAATCTTCTAAATAAGCATTCAGATTGAAATGTTGCTTAATGTAATGGGAGAAGTTGACATTAAGGGAGTGGCCACTCGTTGAGCTTTCTTCAAAACTGTTGTTGGATCTAATTTGATAAAATAATTCAATAGGTGGTAAATAAAGAACTAGTGACCCTGTCTACATTCAAATGGTAAAATCCACAATAGTCAATTACTGGCATGGGAAAAGATACACATGTTCTTGAGTAAATCTTTGTAAAGAGGAAGCATCTGAAATGATACTGAGTTGCTCTTAATTGTTTAATCTGTGTTTAAAGATGTTTGGAGCTGAGGGTAAATTGTGGAAGCACTAGAGTTCATGGTAAACAAGATAACTGATAAGTGCAGCTATTTTCTGTGGTTAAGCAGTCACTGTTGTGACAGGGTCAAAAGGTGATGTTAACCTTCTTGGTGACTTACATAGATTCTATCTAAACCTCAATTTAAGAAAAACACAATGTCTTGTGACATTAAACAGCTATTTTATTTAATGGACATTTCTGCTGTAAGTAGTAAGTAATTATTACCCTAAAGGATCCCTGAGGAACTTGATAGAGGAGAGTGGGAGGTGGAAATAAAGTATAGGAATTTACACTGTATCGCTTTCAATGCTTTTTGTCTTGTCAGTAAATATTAATTAATTCTTTGGAAGGGCATTTTCGGTATCTGTAGCTAGGAGTTCTCCACAAAGCTTCCATTTGCTTTTGATGACTTTCTGTAGCTCTAAATAGTGTCACAACTCCTGCTTGTGAAAATCTGATGTAATAGTTTGGAAAATTTTAATAAGTTATATATTGATGCTTTGTATCATGCTGGTGATAAGGTGACCAATTTCCAGTATTTTCGATGCAGATGAGAAGCTAAATGAATTTTGCATTTTTTGAAGTGGATGCCTCCTTTAATTATTGTGGTGTCATAATTAATTGTGTTTCGCGTATTTGTAAATAAACCCGAATCAGCTTGTAGATATAAATCAATTTCATTTGAGTGGCTAAATAAAGCATCTTCATGAAGGAAATAAAAAACCTGGTGTAATAGCACTTTATATGTAGTCAGGTCATCTCAAAGTGCTTCCTGTTCAATTAATCACATTTGAATCCTAAGTACTGTTGTTGAGTAGGCAAATGTAATTTACACACAGCTATGAGACAGACAACCAGATAGTCTGTTTGTATTGAGGAAGAACTGTTGGTAAGGACTCGAGCAGAAATCCTCTTTGGTTTGCTTTAAAGAGTGTAATGGGGTCATTTACATTAACTAATTGAGACTCTCAGTTTAAGATCTAAGCTGAAAAAGTACAGTGTCAGTTTGGTCAAACTAGATTATGTGGTTAAATCTTGAACCATCTTGAAATCACACCCTACTGAGTAAGAAACTGGAGTAATTTCACTGAAGCCAAGCAACCCTTGCGCCTTATGAAACTCCTAGCTGGCACACTTTCTTCCATTTAAAGATGGGATTTAGGACTTTTCCCAGCATTCACGCTTCACCTCACCAGAAGTTGAATAACGGGTCCATTTTGCCTCTGGCCTCTATCTAATTTAACCACCTGTAAACTACAAGGAGCAGCCCAGTGTTATTTTACACTGTTTGCTATTTAGACCTCACTACAATTACTTTTGTATGCATTCCAGTCCCTAAACCCTTCATCTTATTATCGGTAAGCTTTTCAAGATTGCTATGCCAAAAATTTTAATGTGCCACATGTCAGAAAGCGCTTTGAAATGTGGGACTCACGTCAGTACACGTTCTGAAACATTTTAGGTTCTTAGTTTGCCTGCCCCCAACTGAGAAAAAAGGTCTGATTGCAAGTTTTGTTTCAAGCATATAGACTTCAGACAGATGTGGATTGGCAATTTATGTACAAACCCTATATTTATCTTTGATTACATATAAATACAAATTAGCTATTTTCTAAAAAGTGGTTACAATTGCAATAAATACAAAATAGGAATTCGACCATTATACTTCATGTGTTGGGGGTTAAACCCATATAAACATGTACATCTGAAATACAATTAAACATCATTTAAAAGGAACAATTCTCTGATTAAAATATTTATTTTCCCAATTTCTTTTTAAGTAACCATAAATATATTTTCAAAATAGATGCTTCTATTTTGTTAATTTTTTTTTAATATAAATAGTGTCTTCATTGGGAAATAGTAAAGTGTCAAGTTTTTTTTGATAAATTTCTGCTTTAACGACATCCACAACCCTCCACAACCATATCTTGGTAGTTCTTTAATACAACTTTGTCGTATTCATCAAGATAAAGCATCGAAATGGGACTGAGGTCTGTGGGGACGCAACATGCCCTGGGAATGTTTGCATTGACTGAGTTCACCAATGTCTGCACAATGGCATGGTTTGTTGAGTTTAAGTGATCTGCCAATGGAAAAGGGCACTCTCCTTGGCAGTAAAAGGCATGATATCCCGGAGGTGCCACTATCCAGTCATTCCACCCCACGTCACTGAAATCCACATATAAAGGATGTCGTTTGCAGCTGGACTTGGACCTCTTCTTCGGCTTGTGTTTGACCTGACGCCTCACTCTTTTCTCAAGAGTGTGCCCTTTGCCATTGTGACTAAACGTCACCAATAAAGGCCTCATTTGAGGCCAGCTTTCTTCATCTTGATGCAAAGACCGACTGATCCTGACATGTCGCTTTGAATGTCTGCACTCCTTGTCCAAGTTAACGACTTCCACCATAAACCCATGGTTGGGCTGGCCCTGCGCAGTCCATCTCATAACAGAAGGGCTGACGTCAAAGCTCTCCCATTTGCTCACATTGTGATGCACGACCTTTGTGTCCAGCAACCGGGTAATGGGATCACTGGATGAGGACCCCGTTGCTTTGAGAATCTCATACACATTGATGCGATGATAACCACTGCTGGCATTAGCACAGGCTTTTTGCTCCTGCTGGCGGTAGATCCTCAGTTCTGCCGAGGTGATGAGCTCCTCCCTCGGTATAGAGTTTAAGTTGAAGAAAAAACGACGGACTACCTCTCCCCTGGCTCCAGGCAACTCCTCCATGAGTTCTAAGATGAGAAAGAGATCAGAACCACCATTAGCCACATTGCAAGGCTCACTGGTGAGGCCAATCTGTAACCATATGGAAACACAGAAATCACAACCACCCAATGTTTGAGTTAATGATTGCAATTTGTATTAACTACAGTATCAATATAAATGATAAATATGAATGTCATCATTCGAGACTTTGAATAAAATTATTTTCTCCCCTTAGCAATCTATTGTCACTGACAATATCTTAACCCTCTGTATATCTTAACCCTTAAATATGAGAAATTATTATAAGTAAATAACCTAATTTGATTATGTTCAAAATTCAACACAAACTACTTTCTTACTTCATTGCACTGCAGAGTTTGAAATGATATTTGCATCACAATGTTTGAGAGCACGCTTGTATTGGAGACAAAAGATATTTAAGATGGTCTGTTTATTTTTACTTTTAACCCTCAGCAGTTAGGAAGAGCAATAATAACCAGTGAGCTCCCACATGACCCGTGTTTGGTAAGCCAACTGGCATTCTTACTTTTGCGTCAGGGTCATTCGCCATGAACAGAACTTGACCACATTCTAAGAGATGGGTCTGTGCAGGGAATCCAGTGCTGAGATGTGTGAATAGCCAAGAATTCCATTATTAAAAAAAACTGCAAAAAATGAACAGTGCTTATTCATTTATGGAGGGTGTATTGAATACATTGCAACCAAGTAGTCAGGGGTACATGTAGAGTAACAGTGTCAGAGAATGAGCCTGGGTGGGTTACCCTTCAGAGGGTCAGTGTGGACTTGTTGGGCCGAAGAGCATGTTTCCACACTGTAGTGATTCTACGATAATTCTAGTGACTTGCCACATGCAGACTCAAGGTCCAAAGAAATATAAGGGGTCAGGAGGGGGAAGTGGAGGGGGTATAGGTGGATGAATCGGTAATGCATTCTGATTAAATCACATGCAACTGAAGTGTCCCTTAATGCCAGCGCAATACTGATCTGGACCAAAATATGGTGCCCCTTGATCGCCATGTGTGTGCCACTTTTAAACTCTCTGCCTCATACAAGAGATTGCACCATATTCTGCGATTACTTTTCAATGGTTTCGCCCCTGCAGCAGTTTTTTTTTAAATAGATCCATTCACATTCTAAACACACTGCATTATTTAACTCACTGCCAATATGCCCATCTGTGCATTTGTTCAAGTGTGCTGCATGGTATTAACACAGCTGGGAACACACAGATCTAACTATTTCAGAACTTGCCCTTGTTCGAAGATTATCCACCCCATGGTTAATTTACGGGGTCATTTTTTCACATTCATTTTCAGCTGCATTGGAGAGAGAAATGAACTGCATTTGTAAATGAATCTAAATAAAATTGAACTGCTAATGCATGCCTGCAGTTTGTGTGTCTGCAGTGTGTATCTGCAGTTAGTGCAATGTGTATGTGCATGTGGTCTGCTGTGTGTCTGCATCTGTGTCTGCATGTGTGTGTCTGCATGTGTGTGTGTCTGCATGTGTGTGTGCTGTGTGTGTGTCTGCAGTGTGTGTGTGCTGCATGTGTGCCTGTGTGTGTCTATAGTGCGTGTGCGTGTTGTATGTGTCTCTGCGTGTGTGTGCCTGCAGTGTGTGTGTGTCTGCAGTGTGTGCTGTATGTGTGTCTGTGTCTCTGCAGTGTGTACCTCTGCGTTCACAGAACTCTGCGGGCCTTAGGACCTCCTAGACACCTCAGCAGCCTGATAGAAGATTGGCATCAGATGCAGAAATTGAATTCCCTCTCTGAACACGGCGCTTTTATTTAGACTGACTGTCGTTCTTTTCCCGCGGGATGTAGGGGGTTCAGCGAAGAGATGCTGAGTCCATTTCCTTGTGTACAAAGTCACGCACGTGAATCCTAGAGTATGTACCACAGCCCTGCAAACGTTTAAGACACCTGTAACCCAACTTGAGGGAGGTTCGCGTCGAGATGATAAGTTAGCAATCTGGGTTAGTAATAAGTGAGCTCTGGGTCCCAGTGTGCCCCGATGAAAGCACTTGGGGATCAAGTTAATCCACTTGGCTTGGGATCTCATCTCCCTCTGCGCGGAAAGCTTTTGCAGATAACACCAGCCCCCGAATAAACTCTCACACACGCCAACCCCGCCCGAGCCTGTCCTCTTGCACTAAAGCCAATGCTAAACTCTGCAATATCAATAATTCACAGATCTGTGTGAAACGACAAGAGGATTAATTCTCCATCGTGTGTATGGGTGGGGGGGGGGGGGGGGGGGAGAATATTAAACTATCAAAACCTTGGTACCTGTGGGCTTGCGACCTTTGCTAAATAAATGTGACATCCCTCCTGAAACGAGGGGCTCTGGGAAAATAAAGGGAAAAAGCCTCTCGCAAACAAGAGGGAGTACACTGATAAGATAAGGCTCCGAGCTCCTGGGGACAAATATTTATGGTCGTTTTCGTTACACGGCTAATCAACTGGAATGTAAAACAAAATTCAGCCAATCATTTACCAAGTGGCCCTCTCGCTGTAATACGCAATGTATTTGAGTCGAGATATCCCACACTTACCCACCCCCTCAAAACAAAATCTTACCAGGGCTGGCAGTGGGTAACAGAGAGAGAGAATGAGAGTTTGTGCCCGCTCTGGAGGCTCACTGAGCTGCGAGAACCCTGTCAAAAGGTCACAAGGAACGCAAGAAGGGTCACTGGACCCTGAACGACAACTCTGGTTTCTCTCTCCACAGACCTGCTGAGTTTCTCCAACACCTACTTTCGGCTTCAAAAGAGCGCGATGTGTGCGATCTGGATTCCAATCAGCCCCCCTGCCGCCCTCCCAATCCTAGACTAGACAGGCTGTGTAGACAGTGAAGGATAAACAGATTTCTGACCCTATATATATGATAGTGAAGGATATAGACTTTTGATCCTATATATATATATATAAAATTGTGAAGGATGAAGGCTTCTGAACCTACAGACATGTAAAATAGTAAAGGATAAACGGACAGCTGACCCTATATATAATAGTGAAGGATAAAGACTCCTGACCCTATAATAGTGAAGGGTAAACAGATACCTGACCCGGTGTAGGAGAATAGTGAAGGTTAAAGACTCTTCACCCTATGTGTAAAACAGTGAAGGATAAAGGCTCCTGATCCTATACATATATATTCGTGCGTGGAGTTACCTCCGATGGGACTGGAGTTACCTGTGTGTCATATGTGGCTACATTGTTGCCCAGGGACGAGTTGTATGACGGGTTTTGATCTTATCCCCCAGACTGAGAGAACTTGGGGCAGAGTGTGTGTGTGTGTGAGAGAGAGAGAGAGGTCACTGAGGTGAACTGCCTCGCTTCACCTTACCTTCATGGTGGAAGCTCCTGACGGTATTGGCGTTGCTGGCCGACCTCTCGGGGAACTGGGAGAGCACCCAGGCGTCGGTCGCTTGTCCCCGTTCGGCTTCCTCGCCCGAGTGCAGCCGGTACAGGTCCACCATGTACTGCGGGATGACCGCGTTCCTGGCGGGGTGAGGGCGGCGCCGGAGGCCGAACATGTTGAGGAGCCGCAGCTCGAACTCCTGCAGCAGCTCCTCGGTCTGCGGGGGAGGCTGTGCCCGGCCGGAATTGGCGTACTGCTCGGCGAATCTCCTGCGGCCCACCTCGGGGATGAGTCCGGCCGAACCCCCGAATAAAACCTGACAGAGCAATAGCGCCATCAGAGATCGTCTACCGGCGGTCATCGTGTCTCTGAGAGAGAGAGGGGGGGGGGGGGGGGGGAGAGAGAGAAACGGGGTTTATTCCGGCATCACAAATGGTAATACACAGACACACACAGACACTCCCACACACACAGACACACAGATACACACACACATTCACACACACTGACATTCACACACAGACACATTCACACACAGACATTCACACACAGACACACATACAGACACATACACAGACACACACAGACACTCCCACACACACAGACACACACACACACAGATACACACACACATTCACACACACTGACATTCACACACAGACACATTCACACACAGACACACATACAGACACATACACAGACACACACATACACAGATACACAGACACATTCACACACACAGACACAACAGACACACATACAGACACACACAGATACACACACATACACAGATACACACACAGAGACACACACATACACAGATCAGAGAGTCCAGGGGACAGATATCGAAGGCAATATAAGGAAAAGATGTAGAATTGTTTAAAAAAAAGATTCTTCTTCCAATACAAAAAGAGTGAAGCAGAAACCCAAAGGCAGACTGGATGAAATCTCACTTTAATTTCGAGAAACCAAGAGTTAGAAAGAGAGAATTTTCTTTGGAGGAAAGGAAGGAAAGGAAAGCTAAGGAATTAATTGAAGCAAGGAAGACCAAAAGTGCACCCACACACGTGTGTGTATGTGTGTGTGAGAGAGACAGAGACAGCCGCCTTGTTTATGTTTGTCTGAGCTGTTGTGTCTGTCTGGAGTGGGACAGATCAGAGAGTTGAGGGAAGGTGGGGAAGGGGGGGGTGGATGGACAGCAGACGTACAGGTGCTCTGTCTGTCTGTCTCTCTCCTCAGTCCTTGGACTCGGCTGCAGCAGAATGCACAGCCGACTCTGTCCCTCACACATACACACCGTCTCCTTCCTGCGCCCGCGTTACCTTTCCCTACAACAGGCGCCCAGCTCAGAGAAAGCAGCGGTCCATTGAAACGCGGGCAGGTCCGCTAACTCCGTCCTCGGTTCGTTCTGGTCCCCCCCTCCCGCAAATGAAGGCGCCGGAACATCTGCTTTTGGGAGGGGGGAGATAAAGTTCAGGCGATTATTTCCCTCCTCTCCGCGGCTGCCTTGTTTTCTAGCATCTAGGAAGGGAGGGAGGGTTGTTGATGTGGAGGGAGGGTGGGAGGTGGCGGGGAGTTCGTTTCCGTGCCTGGCTCTTAGTTTATCCCTCCCGAGTCTCACAACGCAGGAGTCCGTCAATTTATTCCTCTCCTGGGACCGGCAACCGAACCAGCTCCGCTCCGTTCTCCCCTATCCTCTGCATTGCTCGCTGTTAATCCACACACTTTCACTCTCTCTCTCTCTCTTGTCCGGGCGTTGGGAAGATTTCCAGCGGACAGTACACCCCTTCTCGCCGATCAACAGGAGGCGGAGAGGGGGCCAAACATTGTTTTCAGACCTCTGTACTGAGAATGCAACCAAAAGGGGGACAGATTCCAAGCAAGTTGTCCGGTTTACTCACAAAGCCGCGGGCATTCAGCGCTTTACCAAAGTCCATCATGTCTCAAAGCCCATATATATATATATATATATAAAGACACACACACAGCAAACAGACAATCCAGACTGAAGAAGCAGGGTTTATATATAAATTCAGTAGGGTTATTTTAAACACTTTTTCCTGCTCCTGCTGACTAAAATAATTGAAAGGGGGCTTTATATATATATATATGTCCCGCTTGCCCGCTGATGTCACGTCAATGAGGCGTTGTGCCAATCAAATGCGATGATAATTCCTGTCACAAACTCGACATTGAGATCAGAGCAACAGTTTGGGGGTGGAACAACAGGCACTTTCTGCCTGGAGGATCAACCCTGGGGTAACAAACTGCGTGATTTTTTATGTTTCATTTATTCTTCTTGGGGGTGGGGGGTGAAGGGAAGGGAACTCCCTGTAGCGAAATAGACACATCCCATCTTTTTAACCCCCCACCCCCCACCCCCAGCCCAAAAGAACACACGGCCCTTTTAAAATACCCTTCCACACATGTATACCCTCCAACCCCCTCTCCTCCCCACCCCATCCAAATTAAATCTACCGGTGGTCATTCTCACTGACAAGATAGACCGGCTCTGGGGATAAAAGGCACCATTGCAAATAAAAAAGAATTCTTAACTTTAATTTCTCACCCTTCATTTCCCCCGCACCCCCCCCGCCCCCCCTCCCCCGTCAATAATGAAAAAAATAGATCCTAGAAACACTGCTTAAGGCGATCCAGAAATGAGGAATCTCTCCTCTGCAGTACGTGCAAGATTTATTTACTCTTGTTTATGTGGCGATATCATCTGGGCGCTCAGAGCGAAGGTATTGGGAACTCGCTCTCTGGGAGAGGCACGGCTGGGGTTACAGAAACCCCCCCACACAACGGGAGCTTCATTCATCCCGAGAGGGGTGGAACGGGGTGGGGTGGGGTGGGGGGGCTATTGAGTCCGAGTGTGGGGCGGTCCTGCCCCCCGGGACCGAAGTCTGTCAGTTTCTTTCGGACTTTATTTTTCATTTTGCTGGTAGTTTTCTTTTTGTCTGGTCTTGATCTATCAACGAGGAGAGTGGCCGGTCAGGGATGCGGGACAGGCACTTGTCACCCGCTTTGGATTTTTTAAAATACTCTCCCTCCCCCTTCCCCACACACCCCCTGAACGGAACAAGATTGGGTCTGATATGTACTACAGGGGAAACAAGAGAAGAGGGGGAGAGGGAGAAAGAAAGAGTGCAGAGCGCCAACTCCTGGTCAACACAGCAAAAGACCGGAGGGTTGAATTTTTCCAACTCGCTTTTTACAACGGCTCCTTTGTAAGTCTCGGAGTGCGAGAGAGAGGAGAAAGAAATCAAGTCGTCCCGAGTCTCGGCTCAGCACAGATCGGGTTGGTCTGGGCTGTTCAGCTAACAACACTAACCCACCACCCCCAGACACACACACACACACACAAACATAACAACCACTTCAATTTACAACTTTAAACAATCGGAAACAAAACACACAGTTTTCTTAAAAAAAAAACAAATCAAGTGTGACGCCGTGGGAAAATAAAAGGCAGTGGAAGAACAAGGTAAAAGTGTGAGAGAAAGAAACTTAACACCGGCGGCCGAACAAGTGAATGGCAAGAGAAAATAAAGCAACGACTCTGGGACATGGCTGTGGATTGGAGGCTAATGTTGAATGAAAATGAAGAGGGGAAAAGAAAGAAGGAGACAGAGGTTAAAAGTAATCGAAAGTGTGTCAAATGAATTGAGCATCCTGTAATCAGGAGCAGCAATTGGTTCCCTGTACTTAACGCAAATGATCAAATGAGTGAAATCTCCCCACTCCCCTTACCTGAAAGAGGCTGTTGCATTAGACCAGGCAGCTGCCCCTTATAACCCGGCTGCTTCTGTCAGCGGGATTTGATGAAAAAGTGCCGAACGGGAAGGAAAGACGAACCATCTCACTGGGTGAGCAAGTTCGGAGACACCAGAAGTTAATCTTTGCATGTGCGGAACAACATGCTGGGGTAGGTTCCGTGCGCCTGATTTAAAGCATCTTACAGCAACTCAGTTCTTCCGAGCGAATGACTTCACACTCGCTCATGCAACGGCTCTCTCTCTCTCTCTCTCACTCACTCACTCACTCGCCTTTCGTCTTCCTGCATTGTGGCTGGCATGGGGCATGTTTACAGCAATATGTGACTCATTCGTTTGAGATCTTCATCTAACGTCATTACATCACAGTGGATTTTTGTATTTTTTAGAAAAAAAAGGTTCTGTTTCAGAGTGTAAACAGGGTGACTGATGCTGTGTCTGTGACACAGAGAATTTCCTACACACTGTCAGAAGGTTTCTCCATCAGACAGAGACAGAGAAGTGGAGAAGTGTTACTTTAAAAAAAAACTGCACTCCTCGGATATCCGAGTGTGGAAAGGACTGTACATTTCGCCGCTAAAAGGTCCAGTTAACAGATGAGAGAAACTCATACATAAACACCATCGGGCGCTTGAAATCACAGGGTAACCGACATATCAAATCCATAATGCGCACAGCAATCTGTAATGGGAAGGGGACTGGTGCTGTAGGCAATACACGAACGAATTGCTGGAGAAACTCAGCAGGTCTGGCAGCATCTCTGGAGAGAGAAAGCAGTGGTAATGTTTCGAGTCCAGTGACCCTTCTTCAGATTTGCCAGACCTGCTGAGTTTCTCCAATAAATTCCGTGTGTGTGTGCTATGATCTGTGTGTGTTTGTGTGTATGATCTGTGTGTGTATGTGTATGTGTATGATCTCTGTGTGTTATGATAGTGTGTGTGCTATGATCTGTGTGTGTATGCGTATGTGTGTATGATCTCTGTGTGTTATGATAGTGTGTGTGCTATGATCTGTGTGTGTATGTGTATGTGTGTGTATGATCTCTGAGTCTATTATAATCTGTGTGTGTATGTGTATGTGTGTGTATGATCTCTGTGTGTGTGCTATGATCTGTGTGTATATGTGTATGTTTGTGTATGATCTCTGTGTGTGTATATGATAGTGTGTGTGTGCTATGATCTGTGTGTGTGTATGTGTATGTGTGTGTATGATCTCTGTGTGTGTATGATAGTGTATGTGTGCTATGATGTGTGTGTGTGTGTTTTGAATCTTTATTTAATTTCCGATGTTGTGATTGACCAAAGGTGGATAAATCCCCAGGACCTGATCAGGTGTACCCGAGAACTCTGTGGGAAGCTAGAGAAGTGATTGCTGGGCCCCTTGCTGAGATACTTGTATCATCGATAGTCACAGGTGAGGTGCCAGAAGACTGGAGGTTGGCAGACGTGGTGCCACTGTTTAAGAAGAGTGGTAAGGACAAGCCATGGAACTATAGACCGGTGAGCCTGACCTCGGTGGTGGGCAAGTTGTTGGAGGGAATCCTGAGGGACAGGATATACATGTATTTGGAAAGGCAAGGACTGATTCGGGATAGTCAACATGGCAATATGCATGGGAAATCATGTCTTACAAACTTGATTGAGTTTTTGATGAAGTAACAAAGAGGATTGATGAGGGCAGAGCAGTAGATGTGATCTATATGGACTTCAGTAAGGCGTTCGACAAGGTTGCCCATGGGAGACTGATTAGCAAGGTTAGATCTCATGGAATACAGGGAGAACTAGCCATTTGGATACAGAACTGGCTCAAAGGTTGAAGACAGAGGGTGGTGGTGGAGGGTTGTTTTTCAGACTGGAAGCCTGTGACCAGTGGAGTGCCACAAGGATCGGTGCTGGGCTCTCTACTTTTTGTCATTTACATAAATGATTTGGATGTGAGCATAAGAGGTAAGTAAGTTTGTAGATGACACCAAAATTGGAGGTGTAGTGGACAGCGAAGAGGATTACCTCAGATTACAACAGGATCTTGACCAGATGGGCCAATGGGCTGAGAAGTGGCAGATGGATTTTAATTCAGATAAATGAGAGGTGCTGCATTTTGGGAAAGCAAATCTTAGCAGGACTTATACACTTAATGGTAAGGTCCTAGGGAGTGTTGCTGAACAAAGAGCAGCACAGTGGCACAGTGGTTAGCACTGCTGCCTCACATCGCCAGAGACCCGGGTTCAATTCCCACCTCAGGCGACTGACTAGGTGGAGTTTGTGCATTCTCCCCGTGTCTGTGTGGGTTACCCTCTGGGTGCTCCGGTTTCCTTCCACAGTCACAAAGATGTGCAGGCCAGGTGAATTGGCTATGCTAAATTGCCTGCTGTGTTAGATGAAGGGGTAAATTTGTGGGTCGGTGTGGACTTGTTGGGCCGAAGGGCCTGTTTCCACACTGTAAGTAATCTAATCAAAGAGACCTTGGAGTGCAGGTTCATAGTTCCTTGAAAGTGTTGTCGCAGGTAGATAGGATAGTGAAAAAGGCATTTGGTATGCTTTCCTTTATTGGTCAGAGTATTGAGTTCAAGAGTTGGGAGGTCATGTTGCGGCTGTACAGGACATTGGTTAGGCCACTGTTGGAATATTGTGTGCAATTCTGGTCTCCTTCCTGTCGGAAAGATGTTGTGAAACTTGAAAAGGTTCAGAAAAGATTTACAAGGATCTTGCCAGGGTTGTAGGATCTGAGCTACAGGGAGAGGCTGAACAGGCTGGGCTGTTTTCCCTGGAGCATTGGAGGCTGAGGTGTGACCTTATAGAGGTTTACAAAATTATGAGGGGCATGGATAGGGTAAATAGGCAATGTCTTTTCCCTGGGGTCGGGGAGTCCAGAACTAGAGGGCATAGGTTTAGGGTGAGAGGGGAAAGATATAAAAGACACCTATGGGGCAACATTTTTACACAGAGGGTGGTATGTGTATGGAATGAGCTGCCAGAGGAAGTGGTGGACGCTGGTACAATTGCAACATTTAAGAGGCATTTGGATGGGTTTATGAATAGGAAGGGTTTGGAGGGATATGGGCTGGGTGCTGGCAGGTGGGACTAGATTGGGTTGGGATATCTGGTCGGCATGGACGAGTTGGACCGAAGGGTCTGTTTCAAGGCTATACATCTCTATGACTCTATGACCAGTCATAAAGACGTACAGCATGGAAACAGAACCTTCGACACAACTCGTCCATGCTGACCAGATATCCTAAATTTATCAAGTCCCATTTGCCAGCACTTAGTCCAAATCCCTCAAAACCCTTCCTATTCATAAACCCATCCAGACACCTTTACAAATCAGACAACACTCGATGTCATTTCCACACACAGGTATATATTAGACATCGCCTGGGAGTACCCAGGGAGGACAGGCATTGGGATTATTAAATAGAGAAAATGAGGTCTGCAGATGCTGGAGATCAGAGACGGAAATGTGTTGCTGGAGAAGCGCAGCAGGTCAGGCAGCATCTAGGGAACAGGAGAATCGACGTTTCGGGCATTAGCCCTTCTTCAGGAAATAGACCTATTATTAAATAGACCTATTTATTAGCCTTGTCTATTCACATACCTCACCCTCAACTCTGTGCACTGAGTGAAAGACCCAATAGCTCCCAATCTCACCCTAACCTCCAATCCCCCACTCTCTGATCTATCCCATTCCAGACACAGGCACAACACACCTGTGCTCCGGTCCCCTCTTGTCCCTTTTAGTTTAAATACCTCCTCTCTTCTGTCTCCTCCCTACGTACTTTCTTACTTGTCACACACAAATTAAAAAAAAAGATGATTGGAAAAACTGTCCCTAATTATTAATCAGTCTTCCCTGTGCTTATTCTTTGAATGGTTAGAGAGCGAGATCTCCTCTGACAGAGACAGAGAGAGAGAAAATACAGTCTGAAACCCGAACTGGAAATCTAAGTTATATACAACACAAACTGCTCAGCAGGTCAGACAGGAGCTGCGGAGAGAGAGAAACAGTTCACGTTTCAGCTCTGAGAGTGCTCAGGAGGAGAGATCCTAAGCGCTCGCTGATATCGCCAAACTCCGCTGCATTTTTTTTTGCAACGTTTTTTTTTTCTGTTTTCGCAAACGCTGACTGAACTGGGCCAACACGCCCTCCCCTCCCCATCAGTCACTCCCGGAGGGAACGAGCAATCCCAAATGAGTAAACGCTCGACCAAAGTTTCAAACAAATCAAAGGGGAAAGACCACGGGCAGATCACAGTGGCTTCCCTGTCCCCGCCAAGCCGGACGGCACTGCAGCCGTGTTTCTGCGCGCTTTCCCTCTTTCAGTGAAGGCAACACAGCTCAGCGAATGGCAACTTTGGGTTCAAGAAGAGTTTTAACTGGGTTGGGTTGTCACTTCTTGTTTTAAACGCGGCGAGATTATACTGTGGTCTTGTTTGAGCGAGATGTATTCAAACCTTCAGAAATTCCGAAGTGGCTATGGGTTTATTTCAGAGAATCCCCCACAGTGTTGGGGACAGGTCATTGGGCCCAACAAGTTCACACCCATTCCCATATTACTCCTGGCTAAAGCCGGCACATCCCCTGAACACTGTGAGCAATTTCCCATGGACAATTCACCTGAACTGTACATCTTTGGACTGTGGGAGGAAACCCGCGCACAGTCGCCCGAAGGTGGAATTGAACCCAGGTCCCTAGCGCTACAAGGCAACAGTGCTCACCACTGGGCCACGGTGACAAGCCCGTTCGCGATCTACATCGAATCCTTAGTCTCAAATTGGATTTTTAGAATTGGACCGAGTTAGAAAATCAAACTCAGCCTTCTTCTGGAAATTCTCTTCACTGATCTTGGTCGTTGGAGGGGGATATATTTTGCTGCAGTCTTCCAACCCAGACTCTCCCATGATCGTTTAGTCTATAGCAACAGCTTCTATGTGATAGTTCAGCTTTCAACTTTTAAGAGTGTGTTCAGATGCTGCGCCCCAGAAATGGAAAATAATTCCCCTTCCTGATTTGTTGTCCAGTGCACATGGGGGGGGGGGGGGGGGGTGCGGGGGAAGCAGAGCTATAATAACGTGGTGTGTATCAGTAGCAAGAAGTCCTTCACCATCCAACAACAAGACTGTGCATTTACATAGCACTTTGCTGATATTAAAACATCACAAGTTGCTTCTGCAATGTAAAGTCAGCTCAAAACTGACACCATGCCAAAGAAGGGGGCATTCTAACTACTGACCAACAGATTCATCAAAGGAATTAGTTTCACAAAGGATGACAAATAGATGAAGAGGTTGAGGGAGAGAATTCTCGAACTTAAGGTGAATGTCACCCTCGTCAACAGTGAGTAATGGAGGGAAAAAGATTGACAGGAGGACAGATTTCTCAGAGATTTGCCAAATTGGAGGAGGCTACAGAGATGCAGAGACATTGAGCAATGAACAAGCTCAGTAATAATACCAGGGAAAGTGATGCTGCAGATGCTGGAGATCTGAGTCAAGATTAGAGTGGTGCTGGAAAATCCTTCCTGATGAAGGGCTTTTGCCCGAAATGTCGATTTTCCTGCTCCTCGGATGCTGCCTGTCCTGCTGTGATTTTCCAGCACCACTCTAATCTTGACTCAGTAATAATGCCCTCCATCATCATTAATCTGCTATAGTCATTGTCTCAGTGAATGTGTGATATAAGGGTCCTTGGGCAAGCCATAGCTTGGCTTCATAGTTCAGCAAACATTAGTCTCTCCAAACAGGAAGGGCAACTTCCTCTATCAGATCTGTTCGATTTGGTGCTACATTTCCCCCCCATTGGGTACCTGCAGCATCTTACTCCCTTTGTGGTGGTTGGAGCCTGGGAACAAGAGTTCGCCTCTCCATTTTGTGAAGTTGCAACAGCTGCTGTTGTTCGTTATTTTTGCCAAATGCTAGAGGTAGAGTTTAAATTTGACAACAAATCACAACCCTAAATGTTGACAGCTAAGAGGCTGCTTATCTAGGATCAACACAGTAACTTTTAATCAAAATTATTATGGTGCAGATTACTTTTATTGTTGCTTTGAACTGTTCCACTGATCTCGGTCACAGATCGAGCTGATAATGCAAGTCGGAGGAGGTGAGATTCAATCCAACCAGAACACAGAAGTAGCTTTATTAGTTTGTAAATTGCATTCTCCTGATATTATCCATTTAGATCACCACTTCAACTCAATTGTTTTGGAGAAATTTGACAACAGCAATTTTTGTTTTGGAGATTTACTGGTAATCATGTAAAAATGAAAGAAAACCTATAATTAAAATGATATTTTATATTACTTATGAAGAAACAAGTTTGATTTGCAATACAGCTACTTAGTGTGCAACCCTTCCAGGCCTCAGTAAAGTACAATTAGCAGTATGTGAGGTTTGTAAGGATTATCCTGGATACAGGGTATCCTTAATCTGGTTGAAAGGTGATTTTTAAAATTTAAGCACATTAGGCAACAATGCTGTACTGTAGCGCTCAGCTTGAAAATGCTTCAACAACACTTTTGCTACACATTAGACTTAAATTCAGAATTCAAGTTTACAATGAAAATATGCAGCCTAATACTGTATTTTTAGCGTGAAGTAAAATCATAAGAAACTTGAAAGAAAGTTCAACAGCAGTTATTTATTGAAAAAAAATAAATCTGTTGGGTTTACTGTGCTAAAGGGATATGTGATCAAATTAAAGCTACTTTAATACAAAAGCACCTCACTTTTGACTCCAGTCATCCACTTCTGTATCATCATAATGTCTGAAAAGCTTGAGGTCATTATTATTAATATATAGCATTGAAATTAAGCAGCTTAGTAGAGATGCAGCATGCCTGGAGGTCTCAGCTGTAATACATACAGTTTTTGCATAAAGCTCATACTGTTAAGGGTCTCATTGAAGATAAAAGACCATTCGCCAAAACAGTTGTTGACTAAGTAGCTGTGAGGGGTCATAAAGTCATAGAGTCACAGAGATGTACAGCATGGAAACAGACCCTTCGGTCCAACCCGTCCATGCTGACCAGATATCCCAACCCAATCTAGTCCCACCTGCCAGCACCCAGCCTATATCCCTCCAAGCCCCTCTAATTCATATACCCATCCAAATGCCTTTTAGATGTTGCAATTGTACCAGCCTCCACCACTTCCTCTGGCAGCTCATTCCAGACATGTACCACCCTCTGTGTGAAAAAGTTGCCCCTTAGGTCTCTTTTATATCTTTCCCCTCTCACCCAAAACCTATGCTCTCTAGTTCTGGACCCCCTGACCCCAGGGAAAAGACATTGCCTATTTATCCTATCCATGCCCCTCATGATTTTATAAACCTCTATAAGGTCACTCCTCAACCTCCGACACTCCAGGGAAAACAGCCCCAGCCTGTTCAGCCTCTCCCTATAGCTCAAATCCCCCAACCCTGGCAACATCCTTGTAAATCTTTTCTGAATCCTTTCAAGTTTCACAACATCTTTCCGATAGGAAGGAGACCAGAATTGCAAGCAATATTCCAACAGTGGCCTAACCAATGTCCTATACAGCCGCAACATGACCTCCCAACTCCTGTACTCAATACTCTGACCAATAAAAGAAACACCAAACACCTTCTTCACTATCCTATCTACCTGTGACTCTACTTTCAAGGAGCTATGAACCTGCACTCCAAGGTCTCTTTGTTCAGCAACACTCCCTCGGACCTTACCATTAAGTGTATAAGTCCTGCTAAGATTTGCTTTCTCAAAATGCAATTTTCCAGCTCAAATCCTTCAGCTGTATAAAAGTTCTCCTTCATTTTCAGTTATGTGGAAATACAACTGGATGCTTTGCAATATTTATGGTACAACATTACAGCCAACAGAGAAACATATTAATACCCTAAAATTAAAGGGTGTCATTTTTAAATTGTATTCACCGTTGATGATCTTCTCTTCTATAGGCATCACACTTGAACAGTTCTCTCAACAATTTAGTCCATTGACTCCAAGACCAATCAAAATAAAACAAAGGAATATGTTGAGAAACTAAAGAGAAGCTATCTGTATCAGTTTGTGCATGAACTATTGTGTCCTACAAAATAAGGTTTTAAAGAATGGAAATGGATTTGATGCATTTTTAAAATTCTTTCATGGGATATGACTGTCACTGGAAAGACCATAATTTGTTTCCCATCCTTAGTTACCCTTGCGACGATAGTGGTGAGGCACTTTCTTGAAATGCTGTAGGTTCAATCACTGGGTTGTTAGGAATTCCTGCTGCTTTTGGAAGTGGCTAGGAATTATGACAAATTTTCACCACTAGTTGTGCCAGAGTCAACTTTTGCATTTCTTCCAGCATCAGATGACTGAAGTATTAGTGCTCGTGAACATGACCTGAAATTCAAATCCAGTAATGTGGCTATCTACCAAAACAAAGATGTATTTTACACTCCAATTTTAATAACCAAACAAATTAACAGACACATAATTTATTTAAAGACCAAAATTTGTTAGAGCTAAGAATCAGATTGTGCTAACAAAATTAACACTGCTCATAAGCTGTTTTAATAATATTCAATTCAGTGGAAAATGTTGTTATGTGCACTTTGCAAGTCCATCAATTTGTGCAAAAGATCAAATTATGTCTCTTCAATATGCAATGGACAAAATTAATTCTTTAAATGATTCTATTCTTACAGCCAGGGATATCACCTTTTTTTTAACCTTTTAATTACTGGAACACTTAGAAAAAGTCATTAGTGCTGAATTCATGCAAAGAAAGAACCTACATTTATATAGTGTCTCATATGATTTCAAGATGCCCCAAAGTGCTTCGCTGCCAATGAGTTTTTGAAATGCTGTCACTGTTGCCATGGAAATTTGTGTCGGACAACTTGAGACACAATTGGTCCTGCTCACAGGAATGAGGTATATAACTAATTATGCCATTCTGCTGTTTGTATTGAGGACTAGATGTTAGCCACAAGAACTCCCCTGTTCTTTGTCAGAAAGTGCCATAGCATGTTTTATATCCACCAAAGAATGCAAAAGGGCCTTGATTTGACATCTCACCCCAAAGTTGACTTGTTCAACAATGTCGCACTCCCTCAGTGCTATACTGTCAGCCTAAATCATGGGCTCAAGTCTCTAGAGCTGAACTTGAAAAGCCTTTCTAAAATTTTAATTTAGGGGCTTGGAAAGGAATTTTTATAGTATTGAAAGATTTGAGGAGAGAGAGTTTAGCTTTGAGCGCACGGTGTATAGAAACATGGTTAGAAGTGTCTTCTGCTATTAAACAAAGGGCAATTTGAGATACCTGCTATCAACTCCCAGCATATACCAGTTATCATATACTGATATGGTTTAATAACACTTCAAAGAGTTTGGATAATTCTCTACTCATCATTAATGCAAGCTTTTGTCAATCCAAATAATTATTGCACTAACACTACCATCTACTATTACCATACATTTAAGTTTTAAGAGAAATATTAACATTGTTAAAACATGAATTTTCAACTCCCAGTCCCAGTTCATATATGCAGTCATCATTCAGTTTTATTGGAAGAGGAGGAAGCAGTACAGGATCAACAGGTTATTTTATAGTTAAGCAGTTGACATTCTTATCAAACGATGGAATGGAACAGTGAGAGTGCTGTTGAGAATTCAACAGTGTGTTGCTGCATGCCATCATAGCAAAGTTGGTGTCACCCAAAAGACAGGGGTGAAGACTAATTAGGAACATTTCTACATTTCTCGTATGAGAGTATTTAAAATTGTTTCAGGGTTTGTGCAAATATCAGGGGAATGGGCCTGCTCTTTGTGGCACAGACTGTTTAACGTCAAGCCAAGAGGTCAAAATGCCTCTCAATTAACTGTTCACCTGAAACAAGGCACCTCCCACAATGTAGCATTACATTAATGCTGCACTGGAGTGTCACTCAAGAACACGCACTGAAGTGGTGTAGAGCTGCTGGAACCCAAGACTGTGATCATTGAGCCAATGGTGACACTTTTTGTGGGATACTTTTGGATCCAAAGGGTGGATAGTATTGATAGCTGCAAGGATTAAATAAGGATATTGGATATGGAGCTTCAGTGGACCAGAGGAAGTGCAGAATGTGTGGGAAGGTGATCCTGGTAAGAACTTTTCTAGAAAGGGTACTAAAATATGCAATTTGGTACCTGGTAGAATACTAGGACAGAGAGCGACCATTTGCCTGACAGTTGTCCTGACACTTAGCTGACAATTCACTTACTTTTGATAACCTTGTAAGATTGTTTAACTTGTTCTGACATTGTCAGTGTGCTGTCGAAATTCATTGGGTCCCATTTACTGTCGCTGCCTCTTCCACTTTTCCATTTGAGCACCTTTAATAACTTCCTCCCAGCTGACCTTGAATGGCCATCTTATGATGAGAATTTGAACTTTCATAACACTCAAGGCTATAGGTCAGGTGCCAGAAAGTGACCTTGTGTAGATTTAGAATCACTTTCTGTTGGTGCAAACTGAATTGGCTGATGGGCTTATTCTGTACTGTACAGTACTGTATAATTCTTTGATTCTCTATTTCTGATCAAAAAACCTCAGCTCCACTGTCTGACAAAATATTATTCTCCACTTTTCCTTTGTTGCGCTTATCTTTTTTCTCAGTCCCTCAAATCAAATAAGGTTTTCACATCTCACCGTTCAAACATTACTCCACTCCTCCTCTTGAGCTAGTCAGCTTCTGTCCACCTGGGTGTATCTACCCTATTGCCAGAGAGACTTGCACCCTACCCAGTGTTATGAAAAGCAGCTGTTTTTGAGAGTTCTAATGAGTCAGTTCCATTGGATGTTGGTACAGAGAAATCTTCATGTATTTCTCAGGGTGGGTGTGAAATTTCAGATGCTAGACTTTAGAGTTACAATTATCCTGTTAGTATAACAGTGACACAAAAATGATAGCTTAGCTCGAGCTTATGTCTGTGTGCAGCAAAACCTAGACAACATCCAGGCTTGGGATAAAAAGTGGCAAATAATACTTATGGGTCGGCAAAGACCATCTCCAACAAGAGAGAATGTTTCATTACCACTTGACTTTGAATGACACTGCTTGGGGATTACCATTGACTAGAAGTTGAACTGGACCTTTCAGCCTTATACATACTGTGGCTACAAGTACAGTTCAGAGCCTGGAAATTACACTGTAAATAGTTCACCTCCTGACTCCCCAGAGCCTGTCCACCATCTACAGGGCACAAGTCAGGACTGCAGTTGTATACTCCTCACCTGTTTTGACGGATTCAGCTCCAACAACAACAAGAAGCTTGACACCATCCAAGACAAAGCAGCCCACATCATCAGCAGATCATCCACCACATTAAACATTCATTCCTTTCATCACTGACTCACAACAGCAGCAATGTGTACCATATGCAAAATGCGATTCAGCAACTCACCTAGCATCTCTTCGTAGCACCTGCCAAACCTGCGACCTCTACCATTTACTAGGACAGGAGCAGTAGATACACAGAAGCGCCCTCACCTGCAAGTTCCCCTCCAAACTGTACACCATCCTGACTTGAAGTTACCTGCTGGATTGAAATCCTGGAGCTGCAATCGTAACAGCACTGTGGGTGTATCTACATCAAATGGACTGCAATGGTCCAAGGTTGCCTGTCTCATGAACAGTTACAAATATGCATGAAATGCTGGCCATGTCACTGTTGCTCACATCCTGTCAGAGTTTTAAAAAGCATTGGAATGGTCATGTACTGTTAAAAACTTGGAGCATATTTTACCATTTAATTGGATGACGGTTAATCTGTGTCTTAACATTATCTCCTCTGCCCTTAACCTCTTCAACCACATTCCCGATGAAGGGCTTATGCCCAAAGCGTAGATTCTCCTGCTCCTCAGATGCTGTTTGACCTGCTGTGCTTTTCCAATGCCACACTTTTTGACTCTTAACACTAATTGTCTGCCTTGGCCTGCCTTGAAGTGGTTTTTCTCCTCTCTCTACAAACCGCACTGTCCCCTTGACTCGTCCGGACTTGTCCGACCTGCCTAGCTCCATTTCCACCTATCCACTCCACCCTCTCCTCCCTGACCTATCACCTTCATCTCCTCCCCCACTCACCCATTGTACTCTATGCTACTCTCTCCCCACCCCCACCCTCCCCTAGCTTATCTCTTCACGCTTCAGGCTCTCTGCCTTTATTTCTGATGAAGGGCTTTTGCCCGAAACATCGATTTTACTGCTCGTTGGATGCTGCCTGAATTGCTGTGCTCTTCCAGCACCACTGATCCAGAGATGCCTTGGTTCCATGTCTGTTGGTATCTTTGTCCGAGCAAGAATCTATTAATCTGAGTTTTGAAAGTTTGAAATAGACCTAATCTAAACTCTGATTCTGGAGGGGAGGAATGTAGGGAGGCTGTCACATGTCATGGGGAAGTTTGTAGATTCCAAGTTAGTTTACCAGAAAATGAAGTTCACCAAATGCTGAGTGAGTCCTTCAAGCTCTTGCACTGTTTGTACGATGTTCATTTGAGAGAGGTGCTGTTAGTCCTTAAAATAGGTGTTGTTCTAAATGCTTTGAATGTGAATAGTCGTATCCACATCCTCAAACATGAGGTTACTGCTTTAGAGTGGAATTAAGTATGTGTACGTGAGCAAGTATGCTCAAAACTGTCTTAGTCTTGAGCATTTAAGTCACAGAGGCTGTGTACTCAATAGTCAGCCTAACTGGAATAAATTCTGTAGCTTACTCATCTTAAAAAAGTATAAACGCAGCTTTATATTAGCATATTAACAATTCTTATGTGGAGTAAAATTGGAGCTTCTAAAAGGGTAATGTTTGTAAGCTCCATTTTGGAGTGTTGAACTACGTAAAAAAAAATCACTTGAGAGATTCCTCAGAACTAATGATGCTCTGTGGGCAGTACGCCACTGGAAGTATGAAAGTCCATGCTTCCATTTTACCTTGAAGCGTCAGAGTTCATTTGGAGATATTTTTTGTCAATCAATTGTCTAGTTTTTTTCTCACAGGTCATTTAGTAAGGACCAATATGATATTATTGAAATGAATGATCTTTTAAGCACTTTTTATTTTGGCATCAGAGTCAATAATGTAAGCTGATCTGCACTTACAACTTCATGTAATCACATTTAATAAAGTGTTTCATTCCATAGCCACAGTACCAGATGGTCAAAGAGTCTTCAAGTGGTAGGGTTGCTAGTAGGATAATATCATCTTGCATTTTCCAAAGTAAGAAAGGACCAAATGGATGCGTTGAGAAGGTGAGATGAAGTAAGGTAGGAGGAGGCCAATATAGAGTTTAAACTCTGGCGTAGATCTAATGGACTGATTGGACAGTTTCTGTCCTGTGAATGCTCACCATAAGATATCATACTTAAGACATTGGAAGAGCCCTAAATATCTGGGGCAGTAGAGGGAGCTCTTCTGAGGTTGGGCTGAGGCACATTATTGAAGCAGGGTAAAGAGTGCTTTACTCCATTAGAGGAATTTTAACTCCCAGCTGTGAAGCTGTCGACAACTCTCCACAGGTGGAAAATTCAGAAATGTCAGCTGGGGGTTTTGCTGTTTATAATTACTCTCCATTTCCCTTCATCCTTTTCCTCTGACGACGTTGTTCCATTTTCTGCTTCCTTGAAGGTATTGACTCAATGCTGGACGTAACTCCATGACTGCCAAATGGTCCCCAGAAATTTCTCCATGTGTCCATTCTTTTTAAGTTGGCATGCTCCAGCCTTGTCAATTCCTTGTCAAACCGAGCAAGCCGAGAGTGGAGACACTTTGAAAAACTTCAGCCTAGAAGTAACTTGTTACACACAGCTCTGGAAGGATCAGACAACGTTAATACTTGATTAAGTGCAATTAATATGGTGATGCTATGGCAATATGATCACAGATAAAGGAGTTTATAGGAAACAGATAACTTTATTGCTACAGTCTCTGTAGCAATAAAGGTCATGTCTATATAATCTGTAAATAATTGCAGCAATGCAATAAACTTCTTATCGTTTACTGAACAAGATTTTTTTCCTTAGACCAAAAAGGTGTATTTCTTATTCTTATTCTAGACCACTTTGGGATTGAAGGAACCCAACACAACATGGTGACAATGGTGGGCCCTTGCTAAGTGTATGGATTGTGGTGACCAGAGCTATTTCCAAATGATGCCAACTAAAAGGAATTGAAAATTAGGGCTTTATGGATAAAAAAAAACACAAGGAAAATTCTTGCTGAGGATGAAGAGAGGACTTCAAGAGAAATCGATACTGTTGCTTGCTGATGACAGTGCATGTCACAAATCTCATGGCTATACTCAACACAGGAGAGCACTTCAGACAAAAGGACACAAAACATTTCACACCTGACAGGGGATGGACTGGAACAGAAGAAATCTGCAGCTCCCAAATCGAGGTGCAGGCTGTTATGATGTGGTAGTGTGTGAAAGTGTGTCTGGGTTTCTGTTGAGTCAGTGATTGAAAGTTGAGTATTACTTGAGTCAAAACCCAAAATCCTTGCATGAAAGGGAAATCCTAAATGATGCAACAATTCAGGCTGACAGGAGAGTAATTTATAGAAAGTAACAGCTCCAATGGGGCATTGTCACCATAGTGCATAGACACCATGAGGTAGGACTGATAAAATTAAATTAAGAGTACCATGAGCGTAAACTCATATATTCCAGCAGTGGAAACACAGAGAAAGTACTAACTAAGCCATGTATAGCAGATAAATATTGGGCATGTTCAACAAGTATATAATTCGATCTAACACAGAAATCCTTTCAGGGATAAAGAGAAGGCAGCAGGAATCTTAGAAAGACTCTAAAGCAAAAGGAAAATCTAAATTATGCTGAAAAACCTCCAAAATAGCTACAAAGCACGATAAAACCTCAATTTGAGCAACAAAGTATGAAAAAAAATCTCCACCGCAGTTGTAAAGCTCAGAAAAATGTTCCAAAATAATAAGGAAGCACACGACAACCACCATCACTGCAGATTGCATTCTAAAACAACTTTAAACAAGAAAAATATCTAATCACGTTGGTAAAAAAATGTTGCCTGAAAGATTTCATTTCAGAGAATTGAATACAAAATTGGAATGCTGGAGGAGACAATTCTTGAGGTAGAGAATTGATTCTAAACTGGACAGTAAGACAGAAGCTGAACAAGTAAACATGTCCTGTACACAATGGAAGGCATAGCAGAGATCATGAAGAGGTGGGATATTTTGCTGGGCTCCAGCAGATCATAATGGAGTCAAACCAAAAAACAGAATCTTTTAAGGTTAATTATGTTGACATAGAAAATGTGGTTCATACTATAAATGAGATGGGAAGCCGTGACTCTCGTTTTCCATTGATATTAAAACTAAAGGGAGTTCAGACTCCAAGTGGCACAAAACTTCATGAGGTACAACAAAGAGACAAAAACTGGACTGCATAGTGGATGCATAATGATAGACAGACAGTGGAAACATCTGCACTGAATTAGGTTAGCAATTTCCAATTTTCACCACCATGAAAAATTATCTACTCCAAATTTAAATCTGCCATAAGAGCATAAGCCCTTAAGACATAGTTGCAGGAATTAGGCCATTCATCCCATCGAGCCTGCTGTGCCATTCAATCATGGCAGGTAAGTTTCTCAACTTCATTCTCCCAATTTCTCCCTTTCACCCTTGATCCCCTTGATACTCAAGAACCTATCTATCTCAGTCTTAAATATACTCAATGACCTGGCCTCCACAGCCTTCTGTGACAGTGAATTCCATAGATACATCACTCTCTGCTGAAGAAGCCTCTCCTTATCTCCATTCTAAAAGGTCTTCCCTTTACTCTAAGACTGTGCCCTCAGGTCCTGGTCTCTCCTACCAATGAAAACCTCTTCCCAACATCTACTCTGTCCAGGCCATCCTGTAAGTTTCATTTAGATTCCCCCTCATCCTTCTAAACTCCATCAAATATAAACCCAGAGTCCTCAAACATTCCTCATATGTTAAGCTTTTCAGACGAGGTTCATATATTGTGTGCAGGTGATTAGGAAGTCACAAGTTCAAGAAAAATGTTCAAACTCCCCACTTTCTAAAGGAGCATCCACAAAAAAAGGATTTAATATTAAGCAAGGATGAATTTCTAGGTAACACAATTGAGGAAGTTGGTTTTATCAATAATTCAGTCACTGAGTAGGAAGGAGAAAGTCCAAAATATTTAAGAAATTGAAATCATGTCTATTTCACCATAGACTGACAGATGGAATGAGAACCTGATTCCATTGATACACATTGAAGATTTGAGTGATATGAAGGTTTGAAGACATCCTCTCGAATAGAGCAGGCATCAGGTCAGTTGCTATCTCTTCATTGGTACATCTACTCAAATTTTGTCACCACATGGAATCTGAACTCTCTTCAGTTTGATATCAATGGAAAACTTTTGAAGATTGTTGCAGACAATTCTATAGAAAATGCTTTTGAGAAAAGACAAACAATGTGCAAAGGTGCAATATACTGCAAAGAAAAGTGCTTTGGAGGAGACCTCACCAGCCATAATAAAGAATTAACATGTACCACCAGAGTCTTCTGCAACAAAAATGCAAGATGTTAAATGCCCTCCAGTTCAACAAAGAATGATAGGCCTCAAATCATCAGGAAGAAAGTTCATCTAAACTATCTTCTACTCACAAACTTACCATTCTCTGAGGAGAACACATTTGGGGAGAATAGTGAAACATATAGATGGTTTGATTTGGAAAGTTAAAAACAAAGGGGAAGATGGGGTAATGGTAAATATAAATAAATGTTTATCTATATAATAATTATAAGGGGAAAATACTTCATGGGAGATGTTGTATATGGTTCTGAAAGAGTTAATATTTGATTGGATGCAATAAACACCACCACTGTGATGACATCAGGCAAATTTGGTCAGAGAAAAGGAGCTGATAGGACACAAAGCTGAGGCTCATGTGCTTATGACAATCTCTGTAGATTTTTAAAATATTTTAAAGATCACTCCTGAACTTTCTTTTTACTAGAGAGAAAAGACATAGGCTTCAATTATTGGCTATCACGTAACATACAGATTTCTGGTATTATCCACGTAAATCTTCTCTGCACCCTCTCCACAAGTCCATCCTATGATATGGCAAACAAAATGGTAGAGAGTGTTTAAATTTACTTTAATCAAGTTTTGAAACAGGGTTAGTATAACTTCGTTTTGATTCAATTCAATGCTTCAGTTAATAAAGCCTTCTACAAGGTTTGTTTTATTTTTATTGATGTGCATTGCCAATTTCAGTGCCACTTTCAGTTTTAGTTTCGACGTATCTGCATTCCAGGATCCCTTATAGCACACCGAGACTTGCACCTTCCATGTAATAAGTGACCTCCCTCTTCCTCTTACCAAAATGCACTACCTCACATTCTGTTATACTTAATTTGTTAATTATCTGCCTGTTCTGCAAATTAACTAATGTCCTCCTGTAATTTGTTGTTGTGCCCCTCAGTATTGACTATTTGTCCGAACTTTGCATCAACAACAAATTTAGGAATTGTATTTTTTGATTGCAAAGTTCTTCTCAGGAGTGTAAATGATGGAACAAAGCCAGTGCCTTGTGGCCCATCACCCTCTCCTTGCCTCCCACTATACCCCCAATCCTCCTCCTGCAACTCTGAAGAACTACCCTTTATTCATTTCTGAAGAACAGTATTCTTGAAACATTTCTCTCTCCACAGGTGTTGCCAGACCCGCTGAGTTTCTCTAACATTCTGTGTTTGTTTCAGGTTTCTCACTTCTGCAGTATTTTGCCTTTACTCTTTGCTTCAACTCTCTTCTCTCTTTCTTGAAGCTAACTGGTAATCCATTTGGAATTCATTCCCTGCCTTCATATCCTCTGAATTTATAATGAATATAAAGAGATGAAGTAGAGTTTGCCTTTGTTATCAAGGCAACACTTGAGTGAATGTGGTAGCAAGCAGCCCATGTAAAATTGGAGTCAATGGAAATCAGAATAAAACTCTCTACCCACAGCCATTTCTTGCTATCACGTGGGTTGAAATGAATTGGCTTTCAGGTAAATCAAAAGACCACTCAAGATAGATTTCTCCATTTGAAACCAATGCTGGCTGTTCATTTTTTTACCTCCAGATGTTCCTAACTCTCTTTTTTAGTAAGGATTTAACTGTTTTCCATACAACCAATATTAAGCTGATTCATCTTTAAGTCCCAGAGTGTGCTTAGTCCCCCTTCTTAGCTACAAGAACTGCATTAGCCATCATCTGGCCCCATATAATTTTTCCAACATGTGAGTGCAATATCTCTGCTGTATCTTGTTTTAAAATTAGTGGGACATTTCACTAATGTAGTGCCCGTCCCTAGTTGCCCTTGAGAAGTTGGTGGTGAGCTGCCTTCTTGAACTGCTGCAGCTCATGTGCTGTGAGTAAACCCACAATGCCATTAGGGAGGGAATTCCAGGATTTTGACGCAGTGACAGTGATATATTTCCAAGTCAGAATGGTGAGTGGCTTGGAGGGGAACTAGCAGGTTCCCATGTATCTGCTGCCCTTGTCCTTCTAGATGTGGGTTTGGAAGATGTTGTCAATGGATCTTTGGTGAACTTTTGCAGTGGATCTTGTAGATAATACACACAGCAGCTGCTGAGCATCGGTTGTGGAGAGACTGTATGCGTGTGAATGTAGTGTCAATCAAGTGCACTGCCTTTGGAGGTAGTATGGGCTGATGTCAGAAATAGGAAAGGTGCAGTCACCTTGTTGGGTGTTTACTATAGGCCCCCCAATAGCAGCAGAGATGTGGAGAAACAGATTGGGAAACAGATTTTGGAAAGGTGCAGAAGCCACAGGGTAGTAGTCATGGGTGATTTCAACTTCCCAAATATTGATTGGAAGCTCTTTAGATCAAGTAGATTGGATGGGGCGGTGTTTGTGCAGTGTGTCCAGGAAGCTTTTCTAACTCAGTATGTAGATTGCCCGACCAGAGGGGAGGCCATATTGGATTTGATACTTGGTAATGAACCGGGACAAGTGATGGGCTTGTTAGTGGGTGAACATTTTGGTGATGGTGACCACAATTCTGTGACTTTCACCTTGGTTATGGAGAGAGATAGGTGCGTGCAACAGGGTAGGTTTTACAATTGGGGGAAGGGTAAATACGAAGCTGTAAGACAGGATCTGAGGAGTATAAGTTGGGAGCATAGGCTGTCAGGGAAGGATGTTGTGGAAATGTGGAACTTTTTCAAGGAACAGATACGACGTGTCCTTGATATGTATGTACCTGTCAGGCAGGAAAGAAATGGTCGTGTGAGGGAACCTTGGTTGACGAGGGAGGTTGACTGTCTTGTAAAGAGGAAGAAGGAGGCTTACATAAGGTTGAGGAAACAAGGTTCAGACAGAGCATTGGAGGGATACAGAATTGCCAGAAGGGAGCTGAAGAAAGGGATTAGGAGAGCTAAGAGAGGGCATGAAAAATCTTTGGCGGATAGGATCAAGGATAATCCCAAGGCATTTTATGCCTATTTGAGAAACATGAGAATGACGAGAACGAGGGTAAGTCCGATCAAGAACAGTAGTGGGAGACTGTGTATTGAGTCGGAAGAGATAAGTGAGGTCTTGAATGAGTACTTTTCTTCAGTATTTACAAACGAGAGGGACCGTATTGTTGAAGAGGAGAGTGTGAAATGGACTGGTAAGCTAGAGGAGATACTTGTTAGGAAGGAAGATGTGTTGGACATTTTGAATAACTTGAGGATAGACAAGTCCCCCGGGTCTGACGGGATATATCCGAGGATTATGTGGGAAGCAAGAGAGGAAATTGCAGAGCCGTTGGCAATGATCTTTTCGTCTTCACTGTCAACAGGGGTGGTACCAGGGGACTGGAGAGTGGCGAATGTTGTGCCCCTGTTCAAAAAAGGGAATAGGGATAACCCCGGGAATTACAGGCCAGTTAGTCTTACTTCGGTGGTAGGCAAAGTAATGGAAAGGGTACTGAGGGATGGGATTTTTGAGTATCTGGAAAGACACTGCTTGATTAGGGACAGCCAGCACGGATTTGTGAAGGGTAGGTCTTGCCTTACAAGTCTTATTGAATTCTTTGAGGAGGTGACCAAGCATGTGGATGAGGGTAGAGCAGTGGATGTAGTATACATGGATTTTAGTAAGGCATTTGATAAGGTTCCCCATGGTAGGCTTATGCGGAAAGTCAGGAGGCATGGGATAGAGGGAAATTTGGCCAGTTGGATAGAAAACTGGCTAACCGGTCGAAGTCAGAGAGTGGTGGTTGATGGTAAATATTCAGCCTGGAGCCCAGTTACAAGTGGAGTTCTGCAGGGATCAATTCTGGGTCCTCTGCTGTTCGTAATTTTTATTAATGACTTGGAAGAGGGAGTCGAAGGGTGGGTCAGTAAATTTGCAGATGATACGAAGATTGGTGGAGTTGTGGATAGTGAGGAGGGCTGTTGTCGGCTGCAAAGGGACTTAGATATGATGCAGAGCTGGGCTGAGGAGTGGCAGATGGAGTTCAACCCTGCCAAGTGTGAGGTTGTCCATTTTGGAAGGACAAATAAGAATGCGGAATACAGGGTTAACGGTAGGGTTCTTAGTAAGGTGGAGGAGCAGAGGGATCTTGGGGTCTATGTTCATAGATCTTTGAAAGTTGCCACTCAGGTGGATAGAGCTTGTAAGAAGGCCTATGGTGTATTAGCGTTCATTAGCAGAGGGATTGAATTCAAGAGTCGTGAAGTGATGTTACAGCTGTACAGGACTTTGGTTAGGCTACATTTGGAGTACTGTGTGCAGTTCTGGTCGCCTCACTTTAGGAAAGATGTGGAAGCTTTGGAGAGGGTGCAGAGAAGATTTACCAGGATGTTGCCTGGAATGGAGAATAGGTCGTACGAGGATAGGTTGAGCATGCTAGGCCTTTTCTCATTGGAACGGTGAAGGATGAGGGGTGACTTGATAGAGGTTTATAAGATGATCAGGGGAATAGATAGAGTAGACAATCAGAAACTTTTTCCCCAGGTACAACAGAGTGTTACAAGGGGACATAAATTTAAGGTGAAGGGTGGAAGGTATAGGGGAGATGTCAGGGGTAGGTTCTTTACCCAGAGAGTGGTGGGGGCATGGAATGCGCTGCCTGTGGGAGTGGCAGAGTCAGAATCATTGGCGAACTTTAAGTGGCAATTGGATAGGTACATGGATGGGTGCTTAAGCTAGGACAAATGTTCGGCACAACATCGTGGGCCGAAGGGCCTGTTCTGTGCTGTAATGTTCTATGTTCTATGTTCTATGCTTTGGCCTGGATGGTGTCAAGCTCCTTGAGTGTTGTTAAATCTGCACAATCCAGGTAAGTGGGGAGTATTTCAGCACACCCTTGACATGTGCTTTGTAGATCATGAGTAGGTTTCAGGGAGTCAAGAAGTGAATTATTTGCTGCAGTAATCCTAACCTCTGACCTGCTTCCATAGACTCTATGTGAGTCCAGTTGAGTTTCAGTTCAATAGTAACCCAGAGATGTTGATAGTGAGGGATTCAGTGATGATAACACCATTGAATGTCAAGGGGTGGTGTCCAGATTGTCTCTAGTTGAAGATAGTCATGGCCTGGCATTTATGTGGTGCAAATATTACTTGCCACTTGTCAGGCCAATGCTGGATATTGTCCAGATCTTGTTGCATATGGACATGGACTGATTCAGTAGCTGAGGAGTTGAAAATGGTGCTGGACATTGTGCAATCATTAGCGAACATCCCAACTTCAGACCTTATCTTGGAGAGAAGGTCATCGATGAAGTAGCTGAAGATGGTTGGGCCTAGGACACTACCGTGTTGAGATGTCCTGGACCTGAGACGACTGACCTCCAACAAGCATATCCATCTTCCTCTGTGCCAGCTATGACTCCAACCAGCAGAGAGTTTACCACCTAATACCCATTGATTCCAGTTTTGCTAGGGCTTCTTGATATCACACACTAAATTCTTTTTAACATATCACCTTTTCAGTAGAACCAGTGTTGAATAGTGAAAGTAGCCATAAAGATTTCTAAACTGTGGGAGTGGTAATATTGAATAAGATGATTCTATAGCTGCACCATGTAGAGTTTGTTCTGAAAAGAATGCTTGTTAGCTTAAAAAAGTTTCTCAGAAATGCTGTTAGGCCTTGATATTTTGAGATGTGTACTCTGCCCATGTCTGGATGAATGACTGGCATAAGTGAAGTGTAACTTGTCAGTGTCTTCACTGCAATATGAACTGAATAAGACAATAACAGCATGATCTGGAGTAGAAGGTTTACTGCATAATTTTGTCTTGGGCAGGACAAACACAGGATGGAAGAAAAGAAGGCACAGGAGGGAAAGGAAGAATGGAGGAAGGAGTCAAGGCAGGGAAGGAGTTGGGAGGAAGGAAGAGAGGGAAGGATGGGTGAAAGACTGGAAGGATTATGGCCTCAACCCCTCATTGCTTTGACTCCCTTGTTAATCAATAAACCTTCTATCTCTGTCTTTAAAAATATCCAATGTTTCTGCCTGCACCATTCCCTCAGGAAGAATTTTACAGACTGACAGTTCTCTAAGAGAAGATAAATTTTCCTCAGCCTTGTCCTCAATGGGAGACCGTTTATTTCCTAACTGTCTCCTAGATACTGTCTCTCCCGCAAGGGGGGGTCATCCTTCCAGCAACCACACTGTCAATTTCCTTCCTTATGAATAAAATCATGTCCCAGTCTTCGATGGATTCAGGCCTGGCCTGTCCAACGTTGTCTCATAATCAGTGAGTCCTCTCGGAACTGCTTCTAATGGAATCACATCCTTTCTTAAAGAAAGAAACCAAAGCTGCCAGAGGAAGTGGTAGATGTAGGAGCCACTACATTATTTAAAAGACATTTGGACAGGTACATGAATAAGAAATATTTAGAGTGATATGGACCAAATGCAGGCAAATGGTTCCAGTTAAGTTTGGGAAACTTGGGTCGGCATGGATGAGTTGGACCAAAGGGTCTGTTTCCATGCTGCCTGATTCTATGACTCTATGTGTTCTCATCAATGCCCCATACAACTGCAGTAAAGCAGTTCTATTTTCAAATGCCATTTCCCTTGCAATAAACAACATTCCATTTGCTTTCTAAACTAACTGCTGTACCTGCATTCTTACTTTGGTGTTTCATATACCCAGAGCACCCAGATCCCTCTTTACCCCAGGATCCTGCAGTCTCTTTCCATTTCAATAATATGTTGCTTTTCAACTCTTTCTGCCAAACTGGACAAATTCCAGCTGCTAAATGTCTGCCCATTCACTAAATTTACCTCAATCCCTTGCAAACTCATTGTGTCCTTTTCACAACTTATTTTCCTGCCTTACTTCAGCAAACAGAGAGAAAAAAAATCAGAAAATTGTGAAAGGAAAAATCAACGAAATCCCATACTCTTAAACAGTGATAGTATGTTCGTCTCTGAGTCAAACTGTGTAAAACTTCAGTGAGTATCAGTTCTTAAAATCTGGCCAAGTGTCAAGTCAGGTCAGGGAGGAAAATCATTCTTTGATTGTTGAAGGACTTTCCTCCAGTTGAGGGGTCACTTTCTCCATGGTAGCCGCTGGTATTGGAGCTTCTTACTGGTGCCATTGTAACTGTGATGATTCTCTGAAGGCTATAAAATTGATTTGGAATTCTCCCCGAAGAACTCCAAGGTTGCAGCAGTGAAGATTTCTGCTGGATCTTCAAACCAACAGCTCAGCTTTGAGTGGGAGAGATTTAGGAACATAGGCATTTGAGCGGGAGTAGGCAATTCAGCCTGCTCCACCATTTTACATGATCATGACTGATCTTATCCTGGTCTCAACTCCACTCTCCTGCCTGATTCTATGACTCTATGTGTTCTCATCAATGCCCCATACAACTGTAGTAAAGCTGTTCTATTTTCATATGCTATTTCCCTTTATCCCGCTTTTCATCAGAAACATATCTATTTCTTTCTTGAATCTAAAATTTAATTCTGCCTCCACTGCACTCTGGCAGAGTGGGTGCCACAGATTCACAATTCTCTGAGAGAAGTAGTGTCTTCTCATCTCCGATTTGAATCTACCTCCTCTCACTCTATGTTAGATTTCCTACAGTGTGGAAACAGGCTCTTTGACCCAACTAGTCCACACCAACCCTCTGAAAAGTAACTCACCCAGACCCATTTCCCCCTGAATGATGCAGCTAACACTATGGGCAATTTAGCCTGGCCAATCCACCTTACCCACGCAGAGCATGTGCAAACTCCACACAGACAGTCGTCCGAGGCTGGAATTGAACCTGGGACCCTGGTGCTGTGAGGCAACAGTGCTAACCACTGAGCCACCATGCCATCCTATCTATACCCTCTCATCCAAAACTGTCCCACAAGGGAGAACACATATTCAATGTCCACCTCATCAATTCCCTTTAGCATTTTAAATACCTCGATCAGAGCCCCCTTGGCTCTTGTGAAGATAGTTACAGAGAGTGGTGAACATGGCCCAGACAATCACACAGGCTAACCTCCCATCTATAGAATTCCTCTCCAGGCCCACTGTCAAGGAAAGGCCGCGAGCATTCTCAAAGATCCATCCCACCCTGGCAATGTTTCTCTACAATCTCTACCATCAGGGAGAAGGTACAGAAGTCTAAACATACGCTCAAGCCGGTTTCAAAATAGTTTCTACCTTACTATTGTTAGAATACTGAATGGACTCACAAACTAACATTCGCCTGTACCTGTTTTTTTTTGTTTTTGCCTCAGTTTACCTATTATTTACTTATTTATGCTGCTTAACTCTGATCTGCCTGTATTGCTCACAAGACAAAGCTGTGGCTCGGTACACGTGACAATAAATTCCAATCAATTCAATACAATTGTGAACTCCAAAGAGTATAAGCCCAAGCTATTCAACTACTCCTTGTACAACAGCCCTTTCATATCCCTGAATCAACCTGGTGAACCTCCTCTAGACTGTCTCCACTGCCACCACATCCTTCCTCCAGTAAGCGGACCAAAACTGGGCACAATACTCCCAGGTGTGAAAACCAGACACAGTACTCCAGGTTAATTTCAGAGAAAGAGAGAGAGAGGGATAAGGCTGTTTCTGTTCTATGCTGGGACAGTCTTTCTCACTGATTATTCATTCAAACTCCTGTAGCTATCCTCTAAGGGATTCCTCCTCCCATAGATGAACTCTTTTCAATCCAAAAGTCCTATATATATTTCCATACACAATTGACATTAATTAATATTTTAGAAAACACATTTTCACAACTGCATACATTCATTATTTCTTCATCTGTGGGACATGGGCACTACTGGAAAGGTGAAAATTTGGTGCCCATCCTTAATTGCTCTTGAATTGCATGGCTGCTTGGCCATTTCAGGGGCAGTTAGGAGTCAACCACATTGCTTGTGGGCAAGACAAGGTAAAAATGTCAGATTTCCTTCCCCAAAGGATTTTATAAAAGATGATGGTTACTATGCCAAAGATTAACTTTTAATTCCAAATATTCATACATTGAATTTAAATCCCATCAAGTGTCAAGGCGTGATTTCAGCCATGACCCCAGATCATCAGTTTAGGCCTCTGGATTATTAATTCAGTCACATGACCACGATGCGAAAGTGAGGACTGCAGATGCTGGAGATTAGAGTTGAGAGTGTGTGCTGGAAAAGCACAGCAGGTCAGGCAGCATCTGAGGACATGACTACTATGCCTAATAGCCTGCTCACTGATATCCAGTTTGGATTCCACTTGGGCCACTCAAAATTTGGCTTCATTACAGACAATACGGTCAGAAGTGCTGAATTCCAGAGGCAGGGTGAGAAGTTATGTCCATGATCTCAACACAGCATTTTCCTGGGTGCGGCATCCAGGAGCTTGAGCAGGACTGAAGTCGATGGGAATCGGGGAAAAAGGCTCCATTGGCTGGCGTTATGCCTCGCACAAAGAAAGATGGTTGTGGTTGTTGGTGCTCAATCATCTTAACTCTACGCCATCACTGCAAGAGATGGCCTAATCATCTTCAGTTGTTTCAGCAATGACTTTCTTTCTGTCACAAGGTCAAACATGGGGATATTTGCCAATGAATGCACAATACACCATTCATGACTCCTCCGATACTGAAGCAGTCCATATCCAAAAGCAGCAAGGTACAGGTCAGGAGTGAAATGGAATACCCTTCGTTTGCCTCACTGAATGCAGCTCTAACAACACTCAGGAAGCTCAACACCATTCGAGACAAATCAGCCTGCTCGCTTGGCACTCAACCCCATCTTCCACATTCACCCATTTTGCCATCAATATACAAGCTTGAGCTGACAAGTGGCAAATAACTATCACATCAAACAAGAGCCAGGCAATGAGTATGTCGAAGAAGAGCAGGATTAATTCAATCCAACCAATTACTACCCAGGAAGTCTATTCTCAATTATCAGCAATTTGACAGAAGATGTTGTCAGCAGGAGTCCTTCAACAGCATCATCTAAACCTCTGGTCTCTACCACCTACAAGGATAATGGCAGCAGCTTCACGAGTACTTGTATAACACAAACCTTCTTACTGATGTTCCATTTAGGTCCTGCCAGGTCCAGGCACCTCATTATCTACTTCAAACAAGGATAAAAGAGCTTAATACAAGATGAGAAGAGAGGATGGCTATCCTTGATATTAAGGCAACATTAGATTCATTAGGCATTAAAATTGGATTCAATGAGGAAACTCTTTGCTGATTGGAGTCACACCTACCACGAACGAATATCGCCATGGTTATTGGAAATCAATCAGGTCAGCTACAAGATATATCTTCATGAGTTCTTCAGGGTCGCCCAAGACCCAACCATCTTCAGCTGCTTCATCCCGAGATCCTGAGGGGTCTTGACCAGGTGGATGTCGAAAGAATGTTTCCTCTTCTGGGAGAATCTAGAACTAGGGTTCATAATTTAAAAACAATGGGTCACCAATTTAAGACAAAGATGTGAGACTTTTGTTTTCAACATCCTGGAGGTTACCATTGACAGGAAACCGAAGTGAACCACAAAGGCTAGGAATTCTGTGCTACGTAACTCACATCCTGAGTCTAGCACCTATAAGGTACAGGTCAGGAGTGAAATGGAATACCCTTCGTTTGCCCCACTGAATGCAGCTCTAACAACACTCAGGAAGCTCAACACCATTCGAGACAAATCAGCCTGCTCGCTTGGCACTCAACCCCATCTTCCACATTCACCCGTTTTGCCATCAATACCCAGTGGCAGCAGTATGTGCCATCAACAAGATGCACTGCAGCAATTCAGCAGGAGTCCTTCAACAGCATCATCTAAACCTCTGGCCTCAATCAACTACAAGGACAATGGCAGCAGCTTCACGAGACAACCACCGCCAGCAATTTCCCCTCTAAGCCACTCACCAACCTGCCTTGGAACTATATTGATGTTCCTTTATTGTCACTAGGTCGTATGTCTGAACTTCCTTCCAACCAACATTCTGGGCCTATCTACTCATCAGTAACTGTTGCGCTTCAAGAAGACATTGTATCATTGCCTTCTTAAGAGCAATTAACACTGAGCATAAATGCTGACTCAGTTAGCAACACCCACATCCTGTGAATGAATTTTTAAAAATGCCACTATTTGCCCCAAATTGGATCCACTGCTTATTATATGTTTCTCGCTGGCTTCATTGAAAACTAAATTTCAGAATGAGATGCAACTGTTTTGATAGCTTCTATCTTATACCATCACACAATGCCAAAATGATCTCCATAATCACTGTCATTAAAGTACATCTCAGTCAGTTGTGGCCATATTCCAGATATACTGTCTAGCTTATTTCGTATTGAAGAACTTATAGAGTGGAGGTTGATCAAGAAATGTCTAGAAACAATCATTCGGGATAAAATCAATAGTAGTGTGGAAAAACGTGGGCTGATTCAGAAGAGTCACCATGCAGTTATAGAGTCATAGAGATGTACAACACGGAAACAGACCCTTCGGCCAACCCGTCCATGCTGACCAGATATCCCAACCCAATCTAGTCCCACCCGCCAGCACTCGGCCCATATCCCTCCAAACCCTTCCTATTCATATACCCATCCAAATGCCTTTTAAATGCTGTAAATGTACCAGCCTCCACCACTTCCTCTGGCAGCTCATTCCACACACGTACCACCCTCTGTGCGAAAACGTTGCCCCTTAGGTCTCTTTTATATCTTTTCCCTCTCACCCTAAACCTAAAGTTCTGGATTCCCTGACCCCATGGAAAAGACTTTGTCTATTCATCCTATTTGTTCAAGGAAAACCACGTCTAAACAATTTGCTGGAGTTTTTTTGAAGATATAAAAGAGAGGGTTGATGAGGATAAGGCTGTTGATGTGATATTCATAGACTTTCAAATCAGGCTTGTGAGAAATGGGACAGGAATAATGTGAGCACACATTGGTTGAGGGATAGGAAACAGAGAGTAATGGTTGATGGGCATTTAAACAATCTAGACTTTGGTCTGCAGGAGACAACTTGAAAGTTTGGGGATGACACCAACATGGGCGAATTCAAAACTGTGGGGAGGTTAATACAGCTTATGCAAAGGATATTGACAAGGTGGTGAAGTAGACACATATATGGCAAATGATGTTCAATGTGTTGAAGTATGAGTTGATGCACTTGAGTTCGAAGAATGTGAGAGTCAATATAAAATAAAAGATACTATTCCAAAGTGTGTGTTGGAGCAGAGAGATGTGAGTGTATTTGTGATTAAGGTTTTTAGGGTAGCAGGACAGGCAGAGCGAGCTTTTAATAAAAGGATTCAATATTCCAGGATATAGAGGGATATAGAGTACAAGAGCAGAAAGACTATTCTGAACTTATATTGGACACCAATAATACCTCAGCTGGAGTATTGCGTACAGTTCTGGCAGATACACTATAGATAGATTGTCAATGCATTGAAGAGGGTTTATGAGAATGGTTCCATAGCTGACAAGTCTCAGTTGTGAGGATAATTTGGAGAAGTTGGGACTTTTCTTTGGGGAGGAGAAGGCTAGGAGTTTGACAGGAGTTTCAAAAACCATGACAGGCCTGAACAGAGTAGATAAGGAGATTTTAGGGGCCGGGGTGGGGGACTGACATGAGGAGATGGAAAAGGGAGCAGAATAAGGAAAGGTTCAGTCTTTGTGCTTCCACCGTCAGAGAAGTGTCGCAGGATTGATGAGACAGCTACCCACTTCCTCAAGGACATTTGGCAGTCAGTACTATATGCTGGCCTAGGCCAGGGACACTGCCCACATCCTTAGGCATTCCCATCCTTTGGGCTGACGATACCAAAATTCATTCGCAAACCTCAAAGAGAGATATTTTTATTAATCTGAACTGAATCTCTCAGAAGTCAAACCCCACTACAATAGTCAGAGTCTCGATATCCACCTACACACGGGTTGGAATTTGTCGTCAATAATGGATACTTTTATTGGGCTTCTATAAAACAAACTATTCTTATCACTGAAACATACTTTTTAGGTTCTACAGGCACCAACAGTACACCTCCTAAAAATGACCATTGGTCATGTTTGTGCTTTGACTGTCATTGATAGCATTTTGGATGTGACAAGCTCACCCAAATCAGTCCAGGGATAATATCCATTTTTCATAGAATAGAATCCCTACAGTGTGAGGGAAGGGCATTCAGCTCATCGAGTCTACACTGACCCTCAGAAGATCATCCCTCCCAGACTCACCCCATCCCTGTAACCCTTCATTTCCCATGGATCACCCACCTAGATGGCACACTATTGGTAATTTCCCACGGCCAACCCACCTTAACCTGCACATCTTTGGACTGTGGGAGGAAACCAGAGCATCCGCAGGAAACCCATGCAGACACAGAAAGAATATGCAAACTCCACACAGACAGTTGCCGAGGGTGGGATTGAACACAGGGCCCTTGTGCTGTGAGGCAGCAGTGCTGACTGCTGAACCACCGTGCCGCCCAAATAGCAATTTCAACAGTAATTATTGAAAGGCAATAGAATCCAGAAATCCTTACTTGCCCTTCCTCCGGGTGCTCTGGTTTCCCCCCACAGTCCAAAGATGTGCATATTAGGTGAATTGGCCATGGTAAATTACCAATAGTGCGCAGTCTGGGTGGGTGAGCCATGGGAAATGAAGGGTTACAGGGATGGGGGGGGGGGGGTTTGGGAGGGATGATCTTCTGAGGGTCAGTGTAGACTCGATGAGCTGAATGGTCTGCCCCTACACTGTAGGGATTCTATTCTACAAAAAATATGTGTGGATGTTATCCCTAGACCAATGTGGGTGAGTTTTAATACTTAGGTAGTGAATGTGGTGTATTATATATGTGGAAAAGGCAGTAAGTAATAGAACTTGTAAAGACGCAATGGCCTCAGCAGCCTGCTTTGATGCGTAACAATTCTATATATCTTTTGCTCAGATGCCTCATGTTAAATAGATTGACATCATCTTTGCTTTTAGCAGTCAGGCAACGTGGGATTGGGACAACTTGGATGTGAAACTTGGCAGCAGTGAGATGAACTGTAAGGTTTTGAATACGGTACATGAATGTTGCCTCTTTCCACCCTCTGGCATGGAGCACTTTAGCAAATAGTCCCGGCCAAGATGTTACTGAATAGAAGTTAGTTTTTAGGTTTCCAAAGACCACACACAGCATAATACTGGATATGATGCATGATGTGTACAATAACCTCTCAATGCCCTTTCACCCAGCAGCCGGGCCAAGAGGACATTGTGCTCAAGCTTTGACCAACAACTTGCAGGTCAACAGCCCTTTCTCTGGGTTGCAAGTTTCCAAGTTTAATCAAAATGAGCTGTGATTTCAAATCAAAGGCATAACATCCGTCTTTTTTTTTTAATCCCTCCAGTAAGCTAATTGTCATTCTTTTCTCATCTCTTTCGGGCAGTGATTTCTGCTAACTCCATCAGACGAAAAGAAAACACAGAGAGCTACCAAGCCTGAAGAATAAAGCTGCACGAAGACAGTACAGCGTCAATGTGTGTCAAAGTAATGGGGAATTGAATTGTCTCTTCACTCGAGGTGACGAGAGACAGAACCAAAGGCTCACAAATAAAAAGAGGAGGAGAATGGGGTTAGAATAGATCGGTGGTTGTTATGGTTTGACGTGGATCTGATGGGCAGAAGGGTCTTTTTATGTGCTGTAGATCTCTCTAACATCATATCAGCAGGTCAGGTAGAATCTGTGGAGAGCGAAAGAGCATTAATGTTCCAAATCACTCACCTGTTGTCAAGTGCTGGAGAAGAACTTATGGCAAGCCATAAAACTCGATAGAACTGCGGATACTTGTAAATCAGAAACGAAAGCAGAAATAGCTAGAAAAGCTCAGCAGGTCTGGCAGCATTTGTGGAGAGAAATCAGAGTTAACGTCTCAGGTCGAGAGACCCTTTCTCCAAATGGCGTGTTATTTTCAGCAATGGTGCACATGATAAAGGAGTATTTGAAAAGGCCAGAGAGGAAAGCATTGCGGCAGGTGGGGTAGAGTTTATAGTCGGAAAGGGGAGTAAGTAAAGATTTTTGCTATTGGTTCGGCATTGAGCAAAGTTGATTGTACACAGGAAAAGTAATGTCAAGAGTTATAGCATCAGAAACAGGAACAAATGATGAAAGCCCATCATACCAGTTCATTAAAATGCACCTGTCGGTGCATGAATGCTTGGTGTGACACTTAACAAGCAAGGCAAACGTAAAAAGATGTGTTGGTCCATTGCCCATAAGACCATAAGAATTAGGAACAGGAGTAAGCCATTCAGCCCCTCAGACCTGATCCATCATTCAAAAGGATCATGGCTGATCCATGAGAGATCCCCCTCCCCTCAACCGCCAAACAGATTTCTGCCTGCAACACTCGAACATCAGAGCAAATATTATGCAAAACCTTGTCTATCAAGAGAGGGTCGTCTTTGATGTGTAAAGAATGGCAGACTGGCACCTTTATAACACTTCCACTGTCCTCAGGAAGGCGCAAAGACTTTTGCAACCAATAATGACTGTTGAAAAGTCACCCTGCCTGACAGCTCTGTGCAGGTGTCTGCACCACATGGACTGCAGAGGTGCAAGGAGGCAGCTCATGAAAGAAAGAAGGAAAATATAGTCAACGTGGCAATGTGGGAAACATGTTGGCCAACTGCTCAAAGTGCGATCCCACAAACAACATGTGATAGTTGACCAAATAATCGGTTGTAGTTGCTAGAGGGGCAAACATTGGGAGAATTCCTCTACTCTTCTTCAAGTTGACTTCCTGAGGCAAATGTTTCAATATTTCAGCAGGTCCTACATCTGAGCAAAATTGGCATGGACTCAGTGGAATGAATGGCCTCTTTCTGTGCTGCAAGGCTGAATAAAGCCAGGTATCTTTTGCAGCTACCTTTGAGGATCCTAACCCATCATCTGAAGGTCAGTTCAGCACATCTTCAGTGTGTCACTAGAGTATAAGTGAGTCGAACACACATTTCAGCAATCCTGGGCCTCTGGAGTGGGGCTTGTCCCTCTGAATCAGAAGCTAGAGCACCTCCCGCCCCACCTACTGAGCCAAGCCTGTCATCCATGCTACCTTCAGCACTCATTGTCTAAAGAGTAATGCATAAATTGGCAAGTGTAAAACTGGCTGAAAAGTAAACACAATATGCCATGAAGCAAACCAAAGTTGCAGCAGAAAGCAATTAAGGAAAGGCATTCATATTACTGACATGCACTTTCATCCCTGATTTCCTGCTACTGCAGAGTAAGGTCTCAAGGATAAAGAACAGAGGTTAATGGTGTATGTATATATAAGACACACAGAAGTAAAGTTAACCCCCAGCACAAGAGTGGATGGTGCAAAGGAATAATTTTATTCAGCAACTTGACTTCCATTAGCAGACCCATTTGTCTTGAATGCAATTACATTGCAACAGAAGGGGGTTGCCTTTCCTCTCTCGCTCTCCATTCTTCCACAGAACATGCAGTTAATGAGGAAATACGACAAGTTGGCGTATTCAAGACCTTACAGTTCATCTCACTGGTGCCAAGTTTCACATCCAAGTTGTCCCAATGTCACATTGCCTGACTGCTAAAAGCAAAGATAATGTCAATCTACTTCACATGAGGCATCTGAGCAAAAGATATATAGAATTATTACTCTCATATTCCTGGGGGTGGCTTTTAACCCAGTTCGGCCCAGAACTACTGGGTGAAAATCACTCACTTGGTATGGTCAGACTCTGGATTGGAAAGACAGACCCAACAGTGGAAGTGGAACCTTTCTGTTGCCCCAATTTCCAGTGGAGGTGCACAGTCCTTGAAACATGGCCTGTGTCTGTGCATGATGCAAAAACACTTTTGGATGATGATCAGAGCCTCGTCCTTGGATTGAACTGGTGCCTAGACTTCCACAATAAGCTTTCTTTGTTGCCTTTAGTAAGCTGATCATTTGGACTGAATTCTGTCCTTTCCCTTGTATTGATGTTCAGTGTTTATACAAAACTGGGCCATTCCATTCCAATGTTTATACTCTACACAAGTCTCCATTCACTCCTCTTTATCTGATCTTATCAGTACATCCTTCCATTTCTTTCACTCTCCAGCGTTATCTAAAATGCATCTATGCTATTGACCTCAATTCCTGCTTCTGTTAATGAGTTCCACATTCTTGCCACACTTTTAGGTAAAGAAAAATCATTATGGCTTCTAGTTTTGAACTCCCCTAAAGAATGGAAACATTTTCCTTTCATCTATCCTGAATCAAATGCCTTAAAGAATGCCCATCTCTCAGCATTCCTTATTTTTCCAAAGAAAACAGACTTGTCTTGATTAGATTTTTTTGTTAATATAGTGTTGACACATTTTTGTAATCATTGTAACATGTTCTCAGATGTGTTTGCTTTATTTTGTAATGTGTATGTTCATATGTATGTGTATGTGTGTGTGTCTGTGTGTATCTGTGTCTGTGTGTGCACGTATATGTGTGTTTGTGTGTGTCTGTGTGTACATGTGTCTGTGTCTGTGCGTGTGTTTGTGTCTCTGTGTGTGTCCGTGTGTCTCTGGGTGTGGATTTGTGTGTGTGTGTGCATGTGTGTTTGTATCTGTGCATGTGTGGCAGTGTGAGGTTAAAATGATGCAAATTACAATCGACTGAAGAGCTCCTAATTTAGATGATTTTGAACTCAACAAGAAGTTTGCATTTTTCATGTCCTTAGGAAGTCCCAAAGAACATTACACTAAATGAAACACTCTTAAAGTAGACTATTGTTACTTTGCTATTGTACGAAACACAGCAGCTAATTTGCACACAGTAAGCTTCCAGGAACAGCAATTTGCCAATGACCAGGTAATCTATATTTGGGATATGGATTGAGGGATAAACATTGGATAGGACCCAAGGGTCAAGTCCCTTGCTTTTCTTTGAAATATTGGAATCCCTCGTTATCCGCCTTCACAAACACACAAAGCCTTGTTTCAAGGCTTCAGCAAAAAGTACAGGGCAGCACGGGTGCATCAGCTTAGATTTTCTGCTCAATGCGCCCAGAGTCGGGGTTAAATCCACAATTGTACACCTCAGAACCAAGAGTACTATAAAGGAACGACAAGTGATAGTACATGGTCATGTTGGACAATTAGATAGGCATCAATTTTGGCACCCATTGTCAGCATATTGACCTTGCTCTTTGTGCACCTTCTCTGTTGTATTAACATTGTATTCCTCGGGTTCTGTTCTATTACCCCAATGCACTTTGTATTGCCTGTACTGCATGCAAAACAAAACTTTTCACTGTACTGAGATACATGTGACAATGATAAATGAAAATAAATCAAATCAAGCATCAGCATATCTACACTGTGAAACAGATAGAGAACTAAGCCTCTTTCATTTGACTAGGAGAAAGTGAGGACTGCAGATGCTGGAGATCAGAGCTTAAAAATGTGTTGCTGGAAAAGTGCAGCAGATCAGGCAGCATCAAAGGAACAGGAGAATCGACGTTTTGGGCATAAGCCCTTCTTCAGGAATTCCTGAAGAAGGGCTTATGCCCAAAACGTCGATTCTCCTGTTCCTTTGATGCTGCCTGATCTGCTGTGCTTTTCCAGCAAAACATTTTTAAGCTCTTTTATTTGACCCCAGTAATACACTTTGATCTGAGTCTCATTCAAAAGTAACTAAAATGAGTTGACCCACATTCATTAAGGCCATCTGAAAGGGAATATGTTCTTCAGAAATTCTATGAACACTCAAGAGGAGGCCAGACAAGATCTTTGGAGAGACAAGCACCATTTCAGGTTGATTGCTTTTCCAATGACGTTCTGAAATGTCACTTTTCTCTCTCCACAGATGCTGCCTGACCTTTTGAGTATTTCCTTTTACATTCAGATTTGCAGCATCTGGAAGTTGTTCTTGTCTAGAGGATATTATTTTTCCATCAGTCAAGGTTAAGTTTGGCTTCCACGGGTCATCATTACACTACACCATCATTTTTAATACAATAAAACTGGTTATGTGGAGTCTTAGTGAGACAAATTCAGTATTATATGTGACTTATCATTCAGTTGTAACCTTGGATTGATCTCATCTGCACACTAATGGGAAGGACAGCTTCTGTGATCCCCTATTTGAGGCGATTCTCCTTACAAGTTACACATCTCTCATCCAGTCCAGATTTAGTTTTGTTCCAAATTTGCAAATAACCAAACAGGTGATTCACTGGTCACGAGGGACAGCAAGCAAGAAAGAAATGTAGATTTGGACAGAACTACAATACGGGGAAAGAGTAACAGAGATGTAGGGAGTGAATAAAGAGGGAAAAAGATAAGGCATAAGGAGAGATTGACAAGATAAAGGAACACCTGCATGAAGAGATACAGGGAAGTGTAATAGAAAATGAAACCAGAGAAAGAGTAATAGCAACATCTTCAAAATATCTTCAAGATACCAACAGGAAGAGGCAGAGAAAGTAACAATTTCCACTGATTTGGGATTCTGGAAGTGAGGGGGTGGGAGTAGTCTGAAAATGAGGGCCAGACCATTCAGGAGCGATGTTAGGAAGCACTTCTACAAATCAAAGGGTGTGCGAGGTTTTGGAATTCTCTTTCCACAACTGGCAGAGGATTCTGGGTCAGTTGTTAATTTTCAATCCGAGAAAGATAAATGCTTGTCAAACAAAGGTATTAAAGAAAATGGGCCAAAGGCAGGTTGATGGAATTAGGCCAATGGTCTCAGTGAATGGTGGAAAAGGCTTGAGGGCCTTATCCTGATGAAGGGCTCATGCCCGAAACGTCGATTTTCCTGCTCCTCGGATGCTGCCTGACCTGCTGCGCTTTTCCAGCACCACTCTAATCTAGACTCTGGTTTCCAGCATCTGCAGTCCTTGTTTTTACCTTGAGGGCCTTATCGGTCTACTCCCCTTCATATGCAACATAGGAATAAGATCACAGAGGAGAGAAAGACTGAAATAGAGAAAGGTTCCAAGGCATAGAAGAGAAGGAGTGTGGTGCTGGAAAAGCACAGCAGGTCAGGCAGCATCCGAGGAGCAGGAGAATTGACATTTCGGGCATGGACCCGTCCATCATATGCTCCCCTCTGACCTATCACCTTCTCCCTCACCTTCATTCACCTATCACTTTCCCAGGTTCCTCTTCCTAATCCCCTCCCATTTATGTCTCAGCCCCGACCCACAAGCCTCATTCCAGATGAAGGGCTTATGCCCGAAATGTCAATTCTCCTGCTCCTCAGATGCTGCCTGACCTGCTGTGCTTTTCCAGCACTACACTCCTGAACCTAATCTCCAGCATCTGCAGTCCTCACTTTCTCCTATGCAAGGGAAGGTAAAGTTTGTAGGGCAAGCGAAACAAAGAACAGCCAGGGAATTCCTAGAAGCATGGCACTCATCCACAAACTCCATCAACAAACGCATCGACCTGGACCCAATATACCGGCCACTACAGCGGACAGCTGAAACTGACAACCGGAAGCGGCAGGGACAGGCCACTATAAATGCCGGAGGAAACACCACAGAAGCGCTTCACAGGAGGCTCCCAAGCACTGAGGATGTCACCTAGACAGGGAACGAAACGTTTGCAACAAAAACTTCCAGCTCAGCGAACAGAACCACAGCAACGAGGACCCGAGCTACAAATTTTCTCACAAACTTTGAATATATTCTGTTTCCTCACATCAGGGAAGTTTCGTACCTAGCCATGGCTACAAGAGCTGAGTGGAGGCAAGTCAGGTATTCTGAACTGGAAGAGGCTCAACTCAAGAATACAACTATGTGGTTGGATACAGGCAATGATGACAATATTCCAGTCGCCTTTGGGACTACTTCATTAGTAGCAAAATCAGTTCCTTAAACATCCACTCACCCCACTATTCGCACACTGTCTGCAATGTGCATGAATCTTCAGGATATACTGCAGCAATTCAACAGAACTCCTTCGACATTTATGAACCTGCAAGGTCCACTGCTTAGAAGTACAGAGGTGGCAGGTAACAGTGCTCATTTCTCCTGCATGGGTGAGTATGGTCACTGATCTTGCTCACTGTGCTTGACTGGTTAAGATTCAGAGTTGGCACATATTGAACAGACACTGGAGAAGCTATTAGAAGCTAAACTGTAAGCGTGAGCACAGATAGTTTGCAGCCACAGAAGTGAATTAAAACACTGTGGGTAAAGCGCACTGCACACATAGAAGCTAGAGACAACGTTGCATTGCTCTGAAGAAAATGAAATACGGGATTGTACAACAACTGTCACTTCTAAGTATGCTCCTAGTCAGAGACCAACCTGACATCACCATTCCTTCATCACTGCTGGGCACAAATCTGGAATTTTCACCATGTTACCAAATGGACTGTAGTGGGTGCGTGACACAGGCTCAGTACCCAACTCCTGAAGAGCAGCTGTCAGGGCAACAATGAGAACCACACTGGCCAGCAACGCCCATACCCATAAATGCACTTTTTAAAATGTGCTTGCCTTTTCGCATTTTCCTGCCTATGCGTGCTGCAAGCTCTCCAAGGTAAGCCGTCACCTCTTCAGTGTTGGTTACAAACAGCGTGGGGCAAGAAGGGGTGCAACTCCTGCATGGAGGGAGGCTACAATGCCAGAGAGAAACCTAGAGACGAAGAACCCCAGCTTCCTCTGACACACCAGCTACTGGCTGGGAATGTGATAGTTTAGCAGATTTTGGGGTTAATCTCTTGGCGGCGTACGGATGATGCATAGGGACACCATTAGCGCAATGAACAGTTATTTCAAGAGACTTGATCACTGTGATAGCCAACAGCATTTGGTCTATCTCAGATCATCTGTCCAAAAGAAATTGTCGAATCCCTACAGTGTGGAAGCAGCCCGTTGAGTCCATACCAACTCACCAAAGAGCATCCCACTCAGACCCACACCCCTACCCTATCCCGTAACCCTGCATTTCCCATGGCTATTCCACCTCACCAGTATAACCCTGTGAATTATGGGTAATTCAGCATGGTCAATCCATCAAACCCACACATCCTTGGACTGTGGGAGGAAACTCCACGGGAAGAATGTGCAAACTCCACACAGACAGTCACTCAAGGGTGGAACCAAACCTGATGTGCTGGTGCTGTGAGACAGTAGTGCCAACCACTGAGCTACCGTGCTCTCCAGTATGGATTCTAATTGTTTCTGAACTACCTCTAGATACTTAACTTCCCCTTACGTGGACAGTTCTTCATTTCACCTGTTGAATGCTCTATGAGGGTAACTGTCTTGGAAGGTGAAAAATATATTGTCGTGAATTGGCTACACACTTTGCCCATCATTTTTCTTCCACTGATTTTAATGAAATGGAACATCAAGGTGTTATTTAGGGTTGTTCAATTCACTATCACTCATTTTTCACACTTTTGTTTGAAGAACAATTTCCTGATACCAATTCATGGTCACCTTTTACGAGTTGGAGTTTTGTCACCTAGTTAGATTTAAGTTTAAGTAATTATTATGTATTAATTTTTGATACCTTTGAAATTTTCATATACTCTACATCTTGAGCACCTCTCAGACATTTCCTTACTAGATTAAAGAGTCTTCCAGACTTTGCACAAAGTCAAATGTCTAATAATGAAGGTCAATTTTATTCTTTCTTCCTCTGCACTGTTGACATTATTCAAGCTGTGGTCTGATACAGAGCATTATATGAAATAACTGCACAGAGGCAAGTATCCCATCACTAAATCACCCTGTATTTACACACACATAGCACTTGACCCTGGTTCAGCTCCCTCAGAGCCAGTTCTCAGAGTGAACAGAACTTCTGACAGTCCTGTTTTTTTTTAATATTTTTTTTAATTTTTTCTCCCAACTGGCCAGTGTCAAGCAGCATCTCCTGGTTATTTTTGTGTTTTGGTGGACGGTGTGCAGCAGCAGTCTATACAAGGCCCGCCTTTTTACCCCCAGGAAGGGAACAAAATTTAAATTCCGGAGGCGGCTCAGGTTGTGGGGCACAGGCTCCCGCGGGAAGTACAGGACCTTGACACCAATGTGAAATTCCATCTGGGCTGGGGTGAGCACGGACGGGATCCCACCGCACACCTGAGCGTCCTCCAACTGGTGCACTACGTAGGGTCCGAGCACCGCCGTTTTAAGGCGTCGGACGTCTACGGCTGCCCTGCTCGCTATGTCCTGCGGCCACATCCAGCCCAGGCCCCCAGCACGTCCCCGACCCTGGTCACCCTCACCACCATGGCCCTCCCCTCTGACAGCCACTCAAACCCGCGAGTACGGATGTGTGGATTCCTGAGCAACGGCTCCCTGACGACAGCCGCTACTCTTTTTTTTTTCTTTCTTTTTCTTTTTTAACCCCCACACTACCACCTAAGTGCGGTAGTGCTTATTTTATCCCCAGCACCCATGGTGTGTGTGCGCAGGTGTGAGACACAGTGAAAGACACAAGGTGCACGAATCTTTATTCAATTTCCACCACCAGGAAGATAGGAAAACACCCGGGTGGCCAGTGACAAGCACTGCCCTTCACATCAAAGGGCAGTGCTGTGTGATCAAAACAGTGAAGGGGAGGGGAGGGACTAAATCAAAATAGAATTGGAGGGAGAAATGATGCACTCCACTCCCTGCGGCGCCCACCTCTCCCTGAACAACTCCAGGGTGTTGGTGGACACCGTGTGCTCCTTCTCCAAGGACACCCGGGCTCTAACGTAACCGCGGAAGAGGGGCAGGCAGTCGGCCCTAACGACCCCCTCCACGGCCCGCTGCCTGGACCTGTTGATGGCCAGTTTGGCCAGGCCCAGGAGCAAACCCACGAGGAGGTCTTCAGACCTGCCCTCCTTCCTCCGTACCGGGTGCCCAAAGATCAGGAGCGTGGGACTGAAGTGCAGCCAAAAACAGAGGAGAAGGTTTCTAAGGAAATCAAAAAGGGAGTGCAAACGCCCACACCCCATGTACACATGGTCCACGGACTCCACAGCGCCACAGAACAAGCTGTTGGGCTGGGAGTCAGTGAACCACCGCAATCTGCGGTTGCAGGGGACTGCTGCGTGCAGCACCCTCCACCCCAGATCCCCGAGAGAAAGGGGGAGGACTCCCGCGTAGAGAGCCCTCCACTGGGGATCCCCACCGCCCGGTGGCAAATGGGCACGCCAAGGCGTGTCCGGACGGTGGATGAGGGAGAAGAGGTGGACGGTGTGCAGCAGCAGTCTGTACAGGGCTCTTCTTTTTATTTCACTAAACGAAACAAAGTTAAAATTTCGGAGGCGGCTCAGGTTGTGGGGCACAGGCTCCCGCGGGAGTACGGGACCTTGGGGCCAATGTGAAATTCTGTCCGGGCTGGGGTGAGCGCGGACGGGATCCCACCGCACACCTGAGCGTCCTCCAACTGGTGCACTACATCGGGTCCGAGCACCGCCGTTTTAAGGCGTCGGATGGCGGTGGCCACGTACTGGACGTCTACCGCTGCCCTGCCTGCTATGTCCTGCGGCAGCGTCCAGCCCAGGCCCCCGGCACTCAGCACGTCCCCGACACTGGTCACCCTCGCCGCCGCGGCCCTCCCCTCCGACAGCCACTCGAACCCGCGAGTACGGAGGTGCGGATTCCTGAGCAACGGCTCCCTGACGACAGCCGCTACTCCAGCCGGAGGGTAGGCGCGACGCGATTTGACCATGTTCCAGACAGTGATCAGGTCCTGGTAAAAGACAGGCAGCGTCTTGAGGGCGACCTCCAAACCGTCACGGTCGACGAACAGGAGCTGCGTGTCGTAGTTGAGGTTACGCACCTGGCGGAAAAAATACGTCGCCAGGGCGCACCACCTAGGAGGAGGCTCGACGTAAAGGTATCGCTGCAAGGTCTGAAGGCGGAACGTTGTGACCTGGGTGCGGACGCACACCAGCGACTGACCGCCCTCCTCAATAGGGAGACTCAGAACCTGCGCGGCGACCCAGTGCATCTTTTTGTCCCAGAAGAAGACGACCATCTCTGGATGTCAGCGACAAAGCCAGGAGGAGGGACCAAAAAGTGACCAGCCGGTACCACAGCATGGCGGCCACCAGCTGGTTTATGACCAGCACTCGACTCCTGTAAGATAGCACTCGGAGCAGTCCTGTCCAGCGGCCTAGGCGAGCCGAGATTTGGCCTCCAGCTCCTGCCAGGTCGCCGGCCAGGATTGCTCAGCCGGGCTGAGGTAGACCCCCAGGTAGAGGAGATGGGTGGTACTCCAGCTGAACCCCCGTAACTCCTCCGGCAGAGAGTCAACCCACCATGGACCGACCATTGGCCGGAACATTTGGCTCAGTTGATCCTGGCGGAAGACGCCGCCGAGTACACGGCCTGGCACTCGCGCATCCTCCCCAGGTCAGCCGGGTCGGTGAACGTGAGGAGCACCATGTCGGCGTAGGCCGAAAGGACCACCCCCGTGCCCGCGCCACGCAGAACCAGCCCCGACAACCTCCTCCACAAGAGGCGCAGAAAAGGCTCCACGCACAGGGAATACAGCTGGCCGGACAGGGGGCAGCCTTGACGCACTCCTCTCCCGAAGCGAAGGGGCGCCGTCAGGGACCCGTTAACTTTAACCAGACACTCTGCGGTGGCGTACAAAAGTCGGATACGGGCGACGAACTGCGTCCCGAACCCGAGTGCCCGCAGAGTCCCGAGCAGGTACTCGTGATCAACCCTGTCGAACGCCTTCTCCTGGTCGAGAGACAGGAAGGCGCTCGGCAGACCAGCCCGTCGACAGAAATGGATCAGGTCCCGGACCAGGTGGACGTTATCGTGTATCCTCCGGCCCGGGACCGTGTAGGACTGGTCCGGGTGAATCATGTGGGCCAGCACGGAGGCCAGGCAAGAAGACAACACCCTGGCGAAGATTTTGTAGTCCGTGCTGAGGAGGGAGACCGGACGCCAATTCTTTAGCGAACGAAGGTCCCCCTTCTTTGGCAGCAGGACGATGACCGCCCTGCGCTAAGAAAGGGGCAGCAGTCCGGCATTTAGGCACTCCAACAGGGCCTGTGCGTAGTCGCTCCCCAGGATGTCCCAGAACGCCCTGAAGAACTCCACAGTCAGCCCGTCCAGCCCCGGGGTTTTGCCCCTCGAGAGCCGGTCAGCTCCTCTAAAGTGACGGGAGCGTCGAGCCTCCCGGCGTCCTCTGGGCTGAGCTGCGGCAGGTCCTCCCACAGAACTCTGCGAGCATCCTCGCTGGACGGATCCGGAGAGAACAGAGCCGTGTAATAGTTTCGGACGTGGGCCCTGATGATCTCTGGGTCCGAGACGAGGGACCCGTCGTCGGCCAGCAGCACAAGGAGCTGCTGACGGGTGCCACGCCTTTTTTCCAGCGAGTAGAAGAAGGGGGAGCCGCGGTCCAGGTCCTGGAGGAGCTGGATCCGCGACCTCACGTACGCGCCCCGAGCCCCGACGAGCTGCAGGTCCCAGAGCGTGGCCTTCTTCTCTTCGTACGCCCCGCGCAGGGCCGGGTCCGCGTCGGCCTGACCGAGGCGTGACTCCAGGTCGAGCAACTCCCTCTCCAACTCCCCGATCCTGGATTTCCACCTCTTCGTCGACCCCCTCACGTACTCCTGACAGGAGACGCGGATGTGAGCCTTGCCCACGTCCCACCATAGCCTCAGGGAGGGGAAGCTTCCCCGCTTCCTTCTCAAGCTGGCCCAGAAACGACGAAACGAGTCCCGGAACCGCTCGTCCTCCAGCAGCAGGTTGTTAAAGTACCAGTACGCGGAGCCCAGCCTGGCGCCGAACGGAAGGAGTTCCGCCCACACCAGGTGATGGTCCGTGCACGACACCTGCCGCGTGGAGGCCTTCGGAAAACAGGAGGCGTACGCCCGCGAAACGTACAGGCGGTCGATTCTGGACGCTCCGACCCCAGGCCTCACGAAGGTGAAGGCGATGGAGATTCCTCCAGACGTCCACCAGGTTCATGGACTTGACCAAGGCCCCAACCTCCTCCCCGACGCCCAGCCAGTGCGGGCACCGCCATGGTCCCTGCCCTTGAGGATTCAGTTAAAATCTCCCCCGAGGACGACGCACTGGTTCTCGTCAATGGAGGCGAGATGAGCGGACACTTCTCCGAAGAAGCTCGCTTGCCTCGGCCCGGCCAGGGGAGCGTAGACGTTCGCCAAGTGAAGCACCGCGCCCCCCAGCCGAACCATCAAGTGAAGCAAACGGCCTGGCACGGGCTCCCTGACCCCCAAGATCTCCGGCTGAAAATGCGGGGCCAACAGGATAGCCACCCCGCCAGATCTGCGGGTGAGGTGACTCATGTAGACCCCCCCCTCGCCACTCCAGGAGCCAGGTGGCTTCGTCTCCCGGGGTAGTGTGGGTTTCTTGCAGGAAGCACACCGCATACCTCCCGTCCCGAAGGACCGAGAGGGTCTGGAATCTGCGCTGCGACTCCCTGCTGCCGTTGATGTTGAGGCTGGCTATAGTCGTCTCCATGTCGGAAGCTTTGTGCAACCACCACCAGTACAGATAACAAACCTATCTACATATTTACAGGGAGGACGAGGGAGGGGCACTGAAGCCCCTCGCCCTCACCAGGAGTGCCCCCAGGAGGTTCCTGACTCACTTTCGCTCATTAATGTCGAGCCCAGGCGCCTGGCGGGCAGCGTGGGTCGACCAGTAAACTTTTTCAAAGGAGCTCCAGCGGTCGAGCGCCAGTTGGGCTCTATCCCGGCGACCCCGAGTTTCCTCGATAAATTCCCGGAGTTCCTCGAGGGGGATGAGGGGGAGATCGGTGGGCGGCACCCGGGACTCAAAAAAGTCACTGCAGACGGAGTCCGCGTCGTCCCCGGTGTCCGCCACCGATCCCGAACCCTCCTCCGGGAGGTCGCCCTCGGTCACCGACCCCTCCCCCACTGAGAGGATGGGGGCTGGTCTGGTGCCACCAAGTGGCCTCAAACCCCCAGTGACCCCACCCCCAGGGTCACCAGCGGTTCCTTCCTCGGCGCACCCCTTCCCGGAACGCCCCGAGTTCGGGTCGTCGGGCGGCAGAGGCTCGGGGCCCCGCTCCTCTCCCGACACCGGGACGCCTGGCTCCTCGGGGAAAAGGTCATCCCCCAGGAAAAGGTCATCCCCCAGGGTCAAGGCCCCCAGAAAAACAGTCTGGGAGGGAGGAGCGAGGATAACACCTTCCTCCCCTCCACCGCTCGACGACCCAGCAGAGGGTCCTCCGTCGTCACCCACACCACAGCCCTCATGGTTGTTAAGGTCCTCCCCAGGGGCCGGAGGAGTCGAGGCAGCAGGAGGCCCTGCTGCAGCCCCTGGGGGCTTTGCTAAGTCGGGCTCCGGTGCGGGCCAGTCGTGGGGCACCGTTGGTTCGTCCCCTGGAGAGGGGCAGCACCACCAGTGCACTGCTGGAGTGTCTCTCCCCTCCAGGGGCCAGTGCCTCTTCCCCAGAGAAACCGGGGGGAATTTATTTTTTTTTTTTTTTTTTTCTTTTTTTTTTTTTTTTTTTTTTTTTTTTTTTTTTTTTATTTATTTATTTATTTTTTATTTTAACCCCCACACTACCACCTAAGTGCGGTAGTGCTTATTTTTTCCCCCAGCACCCATGGTGTGTGTGTGTGCAGGTGTGAGACACAGTGAAAGACACAAAGTGCACCAATCTTTATTCAATTTCCACCACCAGGAAGATAGAAAAACACCCGGGTGGCCAGTGACAAACACTGCCCTTCGCATCAAAGGGCAGTGCTGTGTGATCAAAACAGTGAAGGGGAGGGTAGGGACTAAATCAAAATAGAGTTGGAGGGAGAAATGATGCACTCCACTCCCTGCGGCGCCCACCTCTCCCTGAACAACTCCAGGGTGTTGGTGGACACCGCGTGCTCCTTCTCCAAGGACACCCGGGCTCTAACGTAACCGCGGAAGAGGGGCAGGCAGTCGGCCCTAACGACCCCCTCCACGGCCCGCTGCCTGGACCTGTTGATGGCCAGCTTGGCCAGGCCCAGGAGCAGACCCACGAGGAGGTCTTCAGACCTGCCCTCCTTCCTCCGTACCGGGTGCCCAAAGATCAGGAGCGTGGGACTGAAGTGCAGCCAAAAACAGAGGAGAAGGTTTTTAAGGAAATCAAAAAGGGAGTGCAAACGCCCACACCCAATATATACATGGTCCACGGACTCCACAGCGCCACAGAACAAGCAGTTGGGCTGGGAGTCCGTGAACCACCGCAATCTGCGGTTGCAGGGGACTGCTGCGTGCAGCACCCTCCACCCCAGATCCCCGAGAGAAAGGGGGAGGACTCCCGCGTAGAGAGCCCTCCACTGGGGATCCCCACCGCCCGGTGGCAAATGGGCACGCCAAGGCGTGTCCGGACGGTGGATGAGGGAGAAGAGGTGGATGGTGTGCAGCAGCAGTCGGTACAGGGCTCTCCTTTTCACCTCCCGAAACAAAACAAAGTTAAAATTTCGGAGGCGGCTCAGGTTGTGGGGCACAGGCTCCCGCGGGAAGTACGGGACCTTGGGGCCAATGTGAAATTCCGTCCGGGCTGGGGTGAGCTCGGACGGGATCCCACCGCACACCTGAGCGTCCTCCAACTGGTGTACTACGTCGGGTCCGAGCACCGCCGTTTTGAGGCGTCGGATGGCGGTGGCCACGTACTGGACGTCTACCGCCGCCCTGCCTGCTATGTCCTGCGGCAGCGTCCAGCCCAGGCCCCCGGCACCCAGCACGTCCCCGACCCTGGTCACCCTCGCCGCCGCGGCCCTCTCCTCCGACAGCCACTCGAACCCGCGAGTACGGAGGTGCGGATTCCTGAGCAACGGCTCCCTGACGACAGCCGCTACTCCAGCCGGAGGGTAGGCGCGACGCGATTCGACCATGTTCCAGACAGTGATCAGGTCCTGGTAAAAGACAGGCAGCGTCTTGAGGGCGACCTGCAAACCGTCACGGTCGACGAACAGGAGCTGCGTGTCGTAGTTGAGGTTACGCACCTGGCGGAAAAAATACGTCGCCAGGGCGCACCATCTAGGAGGAGGCTCGACGTAAAGGTATCGCCGCAAGGTCTGAAGGCGGAACGTCGCGACCTGGGTGCGGGCGCACACCAGCGACTGACCGCCCTCCTCAATAGGGAGACTCAGAGCCTGCGCGGCGACCCAGTGCATCTTTTTGTCCCAGAAGAAATCGACCAACGTTCTCTGGATGCCAGCGACAAAGCCAAGAGGAGGGACCAAAGTGACCAGCCGGTACCACAGCATGGCGGCCACCAGCTGGTTTATGACCAGCACTCGACTCCTGTAAGATAGCACTCGGAGCAGTCCTGTCCAGCGGCCTAGGCGAGCCGAGACTTTGGCCTCCAGCTCCTGCCAGTTGGCCGGCCAGGATTCCTCGGCCGGGCTGAGGTAGACCCCCAGGTAGAGGAGATGGGTGGTACTCCAGCTGAACCCCCGTAACTCCTCCGGCAGAGAGTCCACCCGCCACGGGCCGACCAGTAGTCCGGAACATTTGGCCCAGTTGATCCTGGCGGAAGACGCCGCCGAGTACACGGCCTGGCACTCGCGCATCCTCCCCAGGTCAGCCGGGTCGGTGAAAGTGAGGAGCACGTCGTCGGCGTAGGCCGAGAGGACCACCCCCGTGCCCGCGCCGCGCAGAACCAGCCCCGACAACCTCCTCCGCAAGAGGCGCAGGAAAGGCTCCACGCACAGGGAATACAGCTGGCCGGACAGGGGGCAGCCTTGACGCACTCCTCTCCCGAAGCGAAGGGGCGCCGTCAGGGACCCGTTAACTTTAACCAGACACTCTGCGGCGGCGTACAAAAGTCGGATCCGGGCGACGAACTGCGCCCCGAACCCGAATGCCCGCAGAGTCCCGAGCAGGTACTCGTGATCGACCCTGTCGAACGCCTTCTCCTGGTCGAGAGACAGGAAGGCGCTCGGCAGACCAGCCCGTCGACAGAAATGGATCAGGTCCCGGACCAGGTGGACGTTATCGTGTATCCTCCGGCCCGGGACCGTGTAGGACTGGTCCGGGTGGATCATGTGGGCCAGCACGGAGGCCAGGCGAGAAGACAACACCCTGGCGAAGATTTTGTAATCCGTGCCGAGGAGGGAGACCGGACGCCAGTTCTTTAAGGAACGAAGGTCCCCCTTCTTTGGCAGCAGGACGATGACCGCCCTGCGCCAAGAAAGGGGCAGCTGTCCGGCATTTAAACACTCCCCCAGGACCTGTGCGTAGTCGCTCCCCAGGACGTCCCAGAACGCCCTGAAGAACTCCACAGTCAGCCCGTCCAGCCCCGGGGTTTTGCCCCTCGAGAGCCGGTCGAGGGCGCCGGTCAGCTCCTCCAAAGTGACGGGAGCGTCGAGCCTTCCGGCGTCCTCCGGGCCGAGCTGCGGCAGGTCCTCCCACAGAACTCTGCGAGCATCCTCGCTGGACGGATCCGGGGAGAACAGGGCTGTGTAATAGTTTCGGACGTGGGCCCTGACGCCCTCCGGATCCGAGACGAGGGACCCGTCGTCGGCCAGCAGCACAAGGAGCTGCTGACGGGTGCCACGCCTTTTTTCCAGCGAGTAGAAGAAGGGGGAGCCGCGGTCCAGGTCCTGGAGGAGCTGGATCCGCGACCTCACGTACGCGCCCCGAGCCCCGACGAGCTGCAGGTCCCGGAGCGCGGCCTTCTTCTCTTCGTACACCCCGCGCAGGGCCGGGTCCGCGTCGGGCTGACCGAGGCGTGACTCCAGGTCGAGCAACTCCCTCTCCAACTCCCCGATCCTGGATTTCCGCCTCTTCGTCGACCCCCTCGCGTACTCCTGACAGAAGACGCGGACGTGAGCCTTGCCCACGTCCCACCATAGCCTCAGGGAGGGGAAGCTTCCCCGCTTCCTTCTCCAGCCGGCCCAGAAGCGACGAAACGAGTCCCGGAACCGCTCGTCCTCCAGCAGCAGGTTGTTAAAGTGCCAGTACGCGGAGCCGAGCCTGGCGCCGAACGGAAGGAGTTCCGCCCACACCAGGTGGTGGTCCGTGCACGACACCTGCCGCATGGAGGCCTTCGGGAAACAGGAGGCGTACGCCCGCGAAACGTACAGGCGGTCGATTCTGGACACTCCGACCCCAGGCCTCACGAAGGTGAAGGCGATGGAGTCGGGATGGAGATTCCGCCAGACGTCCACCAGGTCGAAGGACTTGACCAAGTCCCCCAACCTCTTCCCTGACGCGCGGTCAGTGCGGGCACCGCCGTGGTCCCTGCCCTCGAGGACGCAATTAAAATCTCCCCCGAGGACGACGCACTGGCCCTCGTCGATGGAAGCGAGATGAGCGGACACTTCTTGGAAGAAGCTCGCTTGCCTCGGCCCGGCCGGGGGAGCGTAGACGTTCACCAAGTGAAGCACCGCGCCCCCCAGCCGAACCGTCAGGTGAAGCAAACGGCCTGGCACTGGCTCCCTGACCCCCAAGATCTCCGGCTGAAAATGCGGGGCCAACAGGATAGCCACCCCGCCAGATCTGCGGGTGAGGTGACTCATGTAGACCCCCCCTCGCCACTCCAGGAGCCAGGTGGCTTCGTCTCCCGGGGTAGTGTGGGTTTCTTGCAGGAAGCACACCGCATACCTCCTGTCCCGAAGGACCGAGAGGGTCTGGAATCTGCGCTGCGACTCCCTGCTGCCGTTCATGTTGAGGCTGGCTATAGTTGTCTCCATGTCGGAAGCGTTGTGCAACCACCACCAGTACAATTAACAAACCCGTGTATATATTTACAGGGAGGACGAGGGAGGGGCACTGAAGTCCCTCGCCCTCACCAGGAGTGCTCCCAGGAAGTTCCTGACTCGCTTTCGCTCATTGACATCGAGCCCAGGCGCCTGGCGGGCAGCGAGGGCCGACCAGTAAACTTTCTCAAAAGAGCTCCAGCGGTCGAGCGCCAGTTGGGCTCTATCCCGGCGACTCCGAGTTTCCTCGACAAATTCCCGGAGTTCCTCGAGGGGGATGAGGGAGAGATCGGTGGGGGGCACCCGGGACTCAAAAAAGTCACTGCAGACGGAGTCCGCGTCGTCCCCGGTGTCCGCCACCGATCCCGAACCCTCCTCCGGGAGGTCGCCCTCGGTCACCGACCCCTCCCCCACCGAGAGAATGGGGGCTGGTCCGGCGCCGCCAACCGGCCTCAAACCCCCGGCGACCCCACCCCCAGGGTCACCAGCGGTTCCTTCCTCGGCGCACCCCTTCCCGGAACGCCCCGAGTTCGGGTCGTCGGGCGGCAGAGGCTCGGGGCCCCGCTCCTCTCCCGACACCGGGACGCCTGGCTCCTCGGGGAAAAGGTCATCCCCCAGGAAAAGGTCATCCCCCAGGGTCAAGGCCCCCAGAAAAACAGTCTGGGAGGGAGGAGCGAGGATAACACCTTCCTCCCCTCCACCGCTCGACGACCCAGCAGAGGGTCCTCCGTCGTCACCCACACCACAGCCCTCATGGTTGTTAAGGTCCTCCCCAGGGGCCGGAGGAGTCGAGGCAGCAGGAGGCCCTGCTGCAGCCCCTGGGGGCTTTGCTAAGTCGGGCTCCGGTGCGGGCCAGTCGTGGGGCACCGTTGGTTCGTCCCCTGGAGAGGGGCAGCACCACCAGTGCACTGCTGGAGTGTCTCTCCCCTCCAGGGGCCAGTGCCTCTTCCCCAGAGAAACCGGGGGGAATTTATAGGCCTTCTCCTCCCCACCCGCCTCGGTGGTCATGGAGCCCGAGGTCCCTCCCCCCAGTCTTTCCAGGAATACGAATGGCTGGGGGAAGACAGGGGGCATGGCCAGGGTGGGGAGGGTCAGCCGTGTCACTTCCTGCCCCGCCCCGGGTTTATCAGGTGAGGGCGGGCGGGGCAGGGGTCCGGTTCCCACTCCGGGGCCCGGGGACACGGTCGCCGCAGAAGGTGGGCCAGCGGTGGTTCCCCCCAGGTTAGTGCCAGGGCGTGGCTGGGTTGGGCAGGGCTCGGGCTCAGGTGCCCCCGGGCGAGGTGTTGCAGTGCCAGGGGCAGACGTTGAGTCCCGAGGGGTTTCTCAATCGGGGTGGGGAGTAGGTGTGGGGTCAGTGGGGTCAGGATCAGGTACGGGTTCGGGGGTTTGGGGGTCAGGGTTCCCGCGCCGGGGTGACGCTGGCACATTGTCGTGCCGGGGCGGGGCAGGTCGTGGGCTAGGTGTCGGGGAAGGGGATAGGGTGGTCTCCCCGTGGGCGGGCCTGACGCGTCGCGTCTTCTTCCGCGCCTTCTGGCCAGCCGGACGCTCACCCCCCTCCCTGCCAAAGGCTGGAGCATTACAAGCCCCTGGCTTAGCCTCCGGTGCCGGGGCCTGTGGTGTTGGCTTCGGGGGAGGGGGAGTGGGTGCGGCGGCACCACCATCAGCTATCGGCGCGGGCTGGGCAGCCTTCTGGGTGGGGCAGTTTTTTCTTATGTGCCCCACCTCGCGGCACAGGCGGCACCGCACGCCATCCGCCGTCCAGAAGACGCGGTAGGCCACGCCCTCGTGGAGGACGGTAAAATTGCCCTCGGTGACGTCCGCCCAGGCCAGGCAAATGAACACCTGGCGCCGGAAGGAGTAAATGTGTCGGAGGGCAGGGTCCTTCAGACCGAGCAGGAGCGGCTGGACACCTGACCGGATTTCCCCCAGGGTGGTGAGGTGGGGAAGAAGGAGCTCACTCGAAATGAAGGGCGGGACATTGGAGATCACGACCCTCTGGGCCATAACCTCCAAAGGGTCGACGGGCAGATGTGTCCCGCCCACAGTGAGCCCCCTCTCCACGGCCAGGTGGACCGCCTGCTCGGTCTTCAGAAAAAATACGGCCTTCCCGTACATCCGGGCCGCAGCGACGATGGCCAGTGGGCCGACCACACTAGCCATGGCCTTGCTGCAGGCCTCGATGGTCATGTTGGGGTGGTGATAGGCCTTTACCCCCAGGCATTTAGTCAGGTGCCTGAAGGGGTTCGTGGTTGCAGCCGGGGTTGGAGCAGCCGAGCCTAAGGCAGCGGCTACCCCGGTGTAGGTGCGGCTGGGCCCCGCAACCTTTGGGCTCGCCATGCTTTGCTGTCTTCCACAGGCTTGACAAGAGTCCAATCGGGTCCCCAGGCAGCAGCAGCAGTGGAGGCAGGCATCAGGTAAGTCCCAGGCAGCACCAGAGTGAGTCCCAGGTAGGCCTTGGTCACAGCGGTGGGGGCAGGCCTGTTTGTTGGGGGGGGGTCCCCAAGGCAAGTCCCAGGCAGCAGCGGTGGAGGTGGGCCTCAGGTCGCAGCAGTGGTGGAGGTTGTGGGGAGGGGCCTAAGGTGAGTCCCAGGCAGCGGTGGTGGAGGCAGGCCTCAGCGTTGGAGGCAGGATTCAGGCAAGTCCTAGGCAGGCCCTTGGTCGCAGCAGTGGGGCAGACCTGTTAGGGAGGGTCCCCAAGGCAAGTCCCAGGCAGCCCCAAAATTGAGTTCCAGGCAGCAGCGATGGAGGTGGGCCTCTGACAGCAGCGGCAGTGGTGGAGGTCCTGGGAGGGGCCCCAAGGAGAGTCCCAGGCAGCAGCAGTGAGGCAGGCCCCAAGCAGTAACAGCTGAGGCAGGTCCGGGTGGGGTCCCAGAGACCAGCAGTGGGAGTGGGCCCCAGGTCAGCAGCAACACTCCCTTTACCTGAGTGAGGCCCAGGCTGCAACTCCAAAAGTAGGCCCAGGACTCAAAGCTCTCACCTCCTTCTGCTTCTGCCGCTTCCTCTTCTTCTTCCCTTCCTAGAGCTCTCTCGATGTGGGGCAGCTGGTTCAGGGACAGTCCCCTTCCCCTCTGACACCTTCAAGGAGGAGAGTCCCTGCACGCACACTGATCCAGCTCCCTCAGAGCCAGCTCTCAGAGTGAACAAGATGTCTGACACTCCTGTTTATTGTTTTTCGGTTTTTCTTTTTTTTTCTTTATTACCCCCACACTACCGCCTAACTGCAGTCGTGCTTATTTTTTTTCCCCAGCACCCATGTTGTGTGTGTGTGTGTGTGTGTGTGTGTGCAGGTGTGAACAGTCCTGTTTATCTTTGTCAGCCAGGGCTCCCTGATTGGGGCTGTTAACCTGGTCCAATCAGTTAGCTCCTATGAGGTCCACTTGACTGACCTCATTACACTCACTATGTTATAAAGCTTTGTCATTGCCTCGCTTATATTCTGCTCTTAGTTGTGTCGTTCAAAATCTCATTGGCTTTGTAGACCACTGCTCTGCGTTGGTTGAATGCTTTTAAAATTATTGAATTGGAGAGGCCATTCGTTCAATTTTGCATGTGCTGGCAATTTGTAAGAGCCATTCTGCTTGGATCTACACCCTTATGTTTTGTCCTTCACCCTGTAAACCCTTGAATGCCTTTAACTTATGTTTAATATGAATCTGCCAGGACTGGCCACTTCTTGACATCTATTTTAATGCATTGTCTGTCAGCTGTCTTCACTTCCTACATGCCACACTCTTCTGTATCTAACTTCATCTGATGCAGCTTTGCTGTTTTCTGCAAGTCCAAAGTAATTTCTGAGCTGTCTTTTCCAATGTTGATGCTCTGTGCAAGTTGCAACTATCAGCAAATGTTGGCCACTTTGGAATCTATTGCATTATCGATTTGAAACAGTAGTTAACATCATTCTGAAGCCTATAAATCTGACTTAATGCTTGCTCCCATTCCTGACACAACTGCTGTAACTGAACATCTGCTGTTTCCTGTCCTCAGCCAGTGCTTTCATCCCCAGGGTTTAGACTGTCCTGCTTAATAATCCCACAGAGGGATCAGATAAGTCTTTAGCAGTCCGATCATACAGCTAACCATGATTCCCCAAGAAACAACTTGCCAACATTAAATAAAAACCGAAGGAACTGCAGATGCTTTAAATCAGAAACAAAAACAGAAGTTGCTGGAAAAGCTCAGTAGGTCTGGCAGCATCTGGGAAGAGAAATCAGAGTTATCATTTCGGGTCTGAGGAAGGGTCACTAGACCCAAAACGTTAGCTCTGATTCCTCTTCACTGATGCTGCCAGACCTGTTGAGATTTTCACTTCTGCCAATATTTAACTTTGCACATGACACCTCGGATTGGATGAATCAGCCATAAACGCACACAGCAACCCCTGTCTGTCACCGGTAAGGGGAAAAAGGGGGCAAGGCCGACACAGCGATGAGATGGTGTTGTAGTATTATCGATTTAAGAGCCAGGTGTGCGAATGAGCCAAGGACTGGGTGAAACCACCTGACCAACTATCCTGCAGAGTCCAGCAGAAGCAAGTTAGAAGGAAGAAGACAATTCTGGATGTTGATGTGACTCAGAGAAGGTTAGAAACGTGCCTTATGTAAGATAGAAAACTCATTACATTTGGATCCGAAAGTCTGCCACAAGCACAATCCAATTCTTCCAACATAATGGGTGAGACATTTGCTCAAGTATTGAGTATTGCAAGATTCCATTCATTCATTGTTTCGTCAGCAATTCACTGTGCAAACTGATCTCAAACCATTGGGAATAATTTGGTAGAAACTGCTTGAGTATAGGAGTTGGGACTAGGAGAAAGTGAGGACTGCAGATGCTGGAGTACCAGAATTGAAAAAAATGTGGTGCTGGAAAAACACAGCAGGCCAGGCAGCATCCGAGGAGCAGGAGAATCGAAGTTTCGGGCGTAAGCCCTTCTTCAGGAATGGGGCTGGTGTGCCAAGCGGACTGAGATAAAAGGTAGGAGGGAGGGAATTTGGGGGAGGGGCGCTGGGAATACATTAGGTGGAAGGAGGTGAGGGTGATAGGCCAGAGAGCGGGTGGGGGCGGAGAGGTCGGGAAGAAGATTGCAGGTCAAGAGGGTGGTGCTGAATCCGAGGGTTGGGACTGAGATAAAGTGGGGGGAGGGCAAATTCACCTGCACCTCCACCCACATCATTTACTGCATCCGTTGCATCCGATGTGGTCTCCTCTACATTGGGGAGACAGGCTGCCTACTTGCGGAATGTTTCAGGAAACACCTCTGGGACACCCGCACCAACCAACCCAACCGCCCCGTGGCTGAACACTTTAACTCACCCTCCCACTCCACCAAGGACGTGCAGGTCCTTGGACTCCTCCATCTCCAGACCCTGGCCACACGATGCCTGGAGGAAGAGCGCCTCATCTTCCGCCTAGGAACCCTCCAACCACACGGGATGAATGTAGATTCCTCCAGCTTCCTCATTTCTCCTCCCCCCACCTTATCTCAGTCCCAACCCTTGGATTCAGCACCGCCCTCTTGACCTGCAATCTTCTTCCCGACCTCTCCGCCCCCACCCCCTCTCCAGCCTATCACCCTCACCCTCACCTCCTTCCACCTATCGTAATCCCAGCGCCCCTCCCCCCCCACCTTTTATCTCAGCCTGCTTGGCACACCAGCCTCATTCCTGAAGAAGAGCTTATGCCCAAAACGTCGATTCTCCTACTCCTCGGATGCTGCCTGGCCTGCTGTGCTTTTCCAGCACCACATTTTTCAACTATAGGAGTTGGGATGTCATGTTGAGGTTGAATAAAACAATGGTGGGGCCACTTCAGGAGTACTGTGTGCAGTTCTGGTTGCCCTGTTACAGGAAGGATATTACTAAACTGGAGAGGGTTCGGAAAAAAAAAAATTGATTTATTCATTTATGGAATTTGCGCATCACTGGCTGGCCAGCATTTATTGCCCATCCCTAGTTGCCCTTGACAAGGTGGGTGAGCTGCCTTCTTGGACTGCTGCAGTCCATATGCTGTGGGTTGACCCACAATGCCCTTCAGGAGGGACTTCCAGAATTCTGATGCAGCAGGGAGAGAACCCCAGCTTTTAGCCATAATAGAGAGAGGAATAAAAGCTTCCACAGCCACCTTCAAGATCTCAATAACTGCAGACAGCCAAAACTAAGATAAACGTCCTGGTTCTGTGGGAGCTTGACCCCACCCATTCAGGCTGCTTCTATTGTTCCAAGTTAAAAAGAAAACCCAAGGCCTCGCAAGCTGTTTACATTGCTAGCTTTGGAGCAGACTGCTTGACACCTCTGTCCCAAACTTTCATCATAAAAAAAATCCAGGACCAAGTATGCCTCTGAAAATCGTAGTATCGTCACACTTACCTGACCTGGTCTATATGTGACTCCAGACCAACATGAATGTTGTTGACTCTCTCCGAAATGGCCCAGCAAGCTACTCAGTTCAAAGGAAATTAGGGTCAGGCAGCAAATGGTGGGTTGTCGGTGACACACATGGCTCATTAAAAGCAAGTGGCTGAGCTGGGAAAAGGAGAGATCTGCTGCCATTGCATGAACAGTAAATGGCACAGGGTAGTGAATGGATAGTCCAAAAGTCAAACGCTGAGTCCTTTAGTGCGGTAGCTTTGATCTTTTATTTTCATTTCCGAATTTCCAAGCCAGGAGCTGCAGCGATTATGTAAGCCATCATATCATTGAAGCAATTAAAAAAAACCCAAAAAAATCTGATTAAAATAAAGCTGAACCAACCTACCTCTGAGTCAGTGGCAAGAGAAACGTAGTACCAAAAACACATCAAAGTACCCACATCAAACAGCTAACCCTTTAAAGGGAAACGTTGCAGTCGGAACATTGTCCCTTTTATTTTTACCTGAGATAGAATTCTTAAAAAAAATGTCGTGCAACTGAGTGCTGCATACTCCCCAAAGTGAACAAAACCAAGTGTTCCAGTCTCAAGGGAGAAAGAAGTCCCAAATGTATACGGTTTCTGCATTGCTCCCAGTTTGACCTGATTGACCTTGTTTGTTAAGACTGTCGCCGAGATTCTCTTCAAGAAAACGTTGGGCCAGGATTAGGAACTGTGTGTTTTTTGCTGCAAATGTTTCTGTGGGAGGATTGCTTCATTAAATTTATTATGCAGCTGCGTTAAAAGATTTCTTTTTTTTGAAGTGGCTGCATTCTCAGCTTATTGACAAAGAATCCATTGCCTATAAAGATTAGCCCAAGTCTTCTTTCATGTTTCTATATCAACAAAGAAAAGTGATGGGATATCAAACAACTACTTTGGCAGACGTGCTCTCACTTTCTACTTTTAAGGCGATGCCAAGAGGGGTAGAAGTGAGGCAATCCATAACTAATTGACAAAAGCACACTGTTCATTAAGAGGGCAACCTCTCACCACTGCCTTCCATGCAGTAAAACCATGCCAACTAACAATTAGTCGGGAACTGTGCGGCTCAATACTAGGATTGTGCCACATTTACGCACAGGCACGAAGAAACGATAACGAAAGGGGCAAAGCGCGTGTATGCATTGAGGATTTGTCTTGGCACATAGTTGACTTTATTCATTGCTAATGATGCAGGTCCCGCAAATGAAAACACAGCCAATTCACACCGTTGGCTTTTTTTTTTAAATGTTTCAAAATTTGTCTCGGGGATCAAGCAAACTCCATTTCAAACGTGACACAGAGCCAGGTAAATCCCAAGAACGGAACCATACGTTCAGCAGTTATCAAAGGCAGCGTTATCCCTGACTTTTCAAAAGCAGAGGTCATTCAGAGGTCTAAAACCTGCTCTCGTTATGTATTTAATTTTTAAACTTGTTTCTGCTCCATTGAAAAGCCAGTTTAAACACAGGAGCACGTGAACATTTACTTTAATTTGTAGAAAAGAACATGCCGGGTCAAAATTCGAAATATTTGCTTGTGCTTAATTCTGCAGCAAGCGGTCGAAATGTCCTGTGGATGGACCTGAGAAACCTGTTTAACAAGCACAAGATTTAGGATCTAGTTGCTGGGTTTTGAAAATTATGCATTCCACTGATTAGGCACCACCTATCAGAAATCACGCTGTTTGACATCATCTGTGGCTCAATGGGTAACATTCGGACCTTTTGAATGGGAAAATTGTGGATCAAATCCCACTCCCTAATGCATCAACACAGATACTGCCTTCAGGAAGAAACAATAAACCAAACTCAGAATCCTTACATTGTGGAAACAGGCCGTTCAGCCCAACAAGTCCACACCAACCCTATAGTGGGCGGCACAGTGGTTAGCACTGCTGCCTCACAGCGCCTGAGACCTGGGTTCAGTTCCCGCCTCAGGCGACTGACTGTGTGGCAGCGGGGAGGTGCAGCAGCCGATCCAAGCTCCTGCAAGACAGACGGAGGAAATGGAAGAGAAGGGACCAAAGGAGGCAGAGGATTGGATTACCGTGAAAAGCAGGAAGAGGAAACCTCCCAAAGCCACCCAGCGAGGGGGGGAAGCAACACCTACACGACGAAGATACATGCAGCTCTTCCGACGGTGAGGATGGGCGCAAGGCGGGTCATCACCAGAGGAAGAGACAGCGCCGTGGGGAAAAAGGAGGGCAGCACCGCCCAAGCAGGAAAAGACGATCCCTCTGAGGGGATGGGTAAAGGCCTCCCCCAACCCAGTGAGAACCAAGAGGTACCCACCGGCCCACAGCTCCAGGTAACTGGGAGCAGCGGTCCTGTGACAGCCCCGCTGTCAGATGGAGCACTGGACCATGCGGACCCTGGGCCCGACCCGAAGACACCAGAGCGGGGAAATGGCTCCAGCGTGGAGCCGGACAGCTACCTCAGCCCTGGGAGGGTCCAGCAGTTTGCCATCACCACGGGAATGCACACAGCTACCCCAGAGGGGCAAGACCAGCAGCAAATGGACATTGTTAACCTTGTAAACTGTTAAAATGGGGATAAGAGTTGCCAGCATCAATGTGCGTAGCATCAAATCGGCTACGCGATGTGTTTCTACGATGGCCTTCCTGGCCAACGTTAAAGCCGACCTCCTGTTCCTGCAGGAGTGTGGGATACCACACCTCAGCAGCTATAGGAGATGGTCGAGCTTATGGGCCCATGGGCTGTCAGTTTGGTCGGGGGGTAACGATAGCCGCGCCTCCGGCCTGGGTATCCTGTTGAGAGGAGGCAACTTCACCATCTCCGGGGTTAAGGAGGTGGTGGGCGGGCGCCTCCTCGTCGCCGACATCATGTACAGGAATGCTCCCCTGAGACTGATTAATGTGTACGCCCCAGTGGGTAAGAGTGAACGGTTGGCCGTCCTGCAGCAGCTCCACTGTTGCTGGCTACGTCCAGGCCGGTCATTCTGGCCGGAGACTTCAACTGTATCATTGATACAGATGGACGATCTGGCGGGGGTGGGGGACAGTAAACTGGACACCAAGTCCAGAGCCCTGATGGACACGGTAAAAGATGCCAAGCTGCACGACTTCTTCAGCACCCCTGCAGACGGAGCGCAGCGTAGATACACCTGGTCACGGGCAGACGGGTTTATCCGCTCAAGGATAGATTACCTGTTTGTGTCCCGAACGCTCTCGGTCAGGTCCACCGACGTCAAGCCGGTGTTCTTCTCCGACCACTGCCTCCTGCTGGCCGACACCTACAGGACGAGCAGCGGGCTGGTCAGGGAGCGCGGAAGCTGAACACCAAGCTGTTGACCCTGGGAAACATTGAGGAGCTCAAGAGGGACTACGCAGGTTGGAGAACCGTGAAGCCCCTCTTTGAGTCCCCAGCGGACTGGTGGGAAACAGTAAAAGGGAACATCAAGAGGTTCTTCATCCTCAAGGGTGTTCAGGAGGCGAGAGAGAGGCGGGGAAAACTGTCCCAGCTCCAGGAAAGTATGCAGAACCTGCTCCTGCTGCAGACGATGGGGGTGGATGTCACGGAGGACCTCAAGGAGGTGAAGGGCCAGCAAGCCACGCTCTTTGCTTCGGAGGCCTCCAAGATAATCTTCCGGTCCAGGGTCCGCTCGGTGGAGCAGGACGAGACGTGCTCACGTTTCTTCTTCCAGAAGGTGCACAAAGAGAGCTCTATGCTCAGCAGCCTGAAGGAAGAAGATGGCTCGCTAACGTCATCTCAGGCTGACGTCATGAGGATCAGTAAATCCTTCTATGCCAGTCTGTATGACGCGAAGCCGACCGACAGCGCGGCCTCCCAGTCGTTCATGTCCTCTATCACGAAAGTCTTAGACGACAGAACACGAGAGAGGCTGGACCAGCCGCTATCTCTGGATGAGCTGACCAAGGCCCTCGAGTCCTTCGAAAAGAATAAAACTCCCGGAAGCGACGGCTTACCGGTCGAGCTCTATTCCGCTCTGTGGGACTTGATTGGCCAGGACCTGCTGGAGGTGTATGTCAGTATGCTTCGGACAGGTACCATGAGTGAATCCATGAGGAAAGGCATCACCACCCTCATCTACAAGCGGAAGGGGGAGAGGGAGGAACTCAAACATTGGAGACCGATCTCACTGTTGAATGCAGATTACAAAATTCTGTCAAAGGTAATCGCCAACCAGGTCAGGTCTGCTCTAGGGTCGGTGATTCACCCTGACCAAACCTGTGCTGTGCCGGGCAGGAAGATCGCTGAGAGTCTCGCACTCCTCAGGGATACGATCGCCTACGTGCAGGACAGAGGGTTGGACACCTGCCTGATCAGCCTGGACCAGGAAAAAGCCTTTGACAGGATATCACACACGTAAATGAGAGATGTTCTCTCCAAAATGGGCTTTGGGGAGGGAATCTGCAATTGGATCAGACTGCTCTACACCAACATTGTCAGTGCAGTCTCAATCAACGGGTGGGAATCAGATAGCTTCCCAGTCAGATCTGGAGTCAGGCAGGGCTGCCCCCTCTCTCCTGCCTTCTTTGTGTGCTGCACAGAGCCATTTGCCGAGTCCATCAGGAAGGATGCGAGCCTGAGAGGGGTGACTATTCCTGGCAGTGGGGGCCTGCAGGTTGAGGCCTCCCTGTACATGGATGACGTCGCCGTTTTCTGCTTGGATCCGCTGTCCGTGCGCAGACTCATGTGCATTTGTGACCAGTTCGAACGGGCCTTGGGGGCCAAGGTAAACCGAGGCAAGAGCGAGGCCATGCTCTTCAGGAACTGGGCCGACCAATCCTCGATCCCCTTCACCGTCAGGACCGACCACCTGAAGGTGCTGGGTATTTGGTTCGGAGGGGCTGGGTCTTGCGCCAAGTCTTGGGAGGAGCGTATCAGCAAAGTGAGGCAGAAACAGGGCAGATGGAAGCTACGGTCGCCCTCCATCGCGGGAAAAAACCTGGTCATCAGGTGTGAGGCACTGTCATTGCTATTATACGTGGCACAGGTCTGGCCTATTCCCAGAACCTGTGCCGCTGCAGTCACCCGGGCCATCTTCCAATTTATATGGAGGTCAAAGATGGACTGGGTCCAAAGGGACTCACTGTATAAAGATCTGGGCAACGGGGGAAAAAATACACGCAATGCCACCCTTACTCTAATGGCCACCTTTGTGTGTGGCTGCATCAAGCTGTGCGTGGATCCCCCGGTACACAAACACCAAGTGTCACTGCGTACTGAGGTTCTACCTGTCCCCGGTGTTGCGAAGGATGGGCCTGGCCTCGCTGCCGCGGAACGCTCCGAGTAGTTGGACCGTTCCGTATCACCTGTCCTTCGTGGAGAAGTTTATGAAGAAAAACACCTTTGACCACAAGTCCATCAGGAAGTGGTCAGCACGTAGTGTCCTTGAGACCCTTCGGGAAAAGGAGAGGGCGGATCCTATCGAGCGGTTCCCTGAGCAGACTGTCAAAGCCATTTGGCAGAATGCCTCATCGCCAGAACTTTCCAACAAGCACCAAGACATGGCTTGGCTGGTGGTGAGAAGGGCTCTGCCTGTGAGATCCTTTATGCACGCCCGGACTCTCAGCCGCACCGCACGCTGCCCTCGAAGCGGCTGCGGGGGGGACGAGACTGTCACACACCTCCTTCTGGAATGTGCCTACGCAGAGGAAGTCTGGAGAGGAATGCAGTGGTGTTTGTCGAGGTTCGTCCCGAGCAGCGCCGTGACGCGGGACTCCGTGCTCTACGGTCTGTTCCCCGGGATGCACACCGAGACGAACATCAACTGTGCCTGGAGGATCATCAACTCGGTGAAGGACGCTCTCTGGGTGGTCCGAAACCTGCTGATCTTCCAGCTGAAGGAGTTGACCCCGACTGAGTGTTGCAGACTGGCACATTTCAAGGTCCAGGACTACGTGTTGAGGGAAGCGCTGAAGCTTGGGGCAGCTGCTGCCAAGGCGTGGTGGGGAAAGACCACCGTGTAACATCTGCCTGCCTAAAGAAGAACAGGGGGCCCATGCAGTCATTTGGGCTCTGCTGAAGCCTCAGCTAATTATATGGGCATATGATCAAAAAATGTACAGACCTGTATAAAAATGATAAGTTTTGATCTCTGTATGTAAATGTTTACATACGTATGGCATGACCAATTGTACAGACCATCAAATTATTTATGAATAAAGTATATTTTTGGAAAAAAAAAGACTGTGTGGAGTTTGCACGTTCTCCCCGTGTCTGCGTGGGTTTCCTCCGGGTGCTCCGGTTTCCTCCCACTGTCCAAAAATGTGCAGGTCAGATAAATTGGCCATCCTAAATTGCCTATAGTGTTAGGTAAGGGTCAAATGTAGAGGTATGGGTGGGTTGCACTTCGGTGGGCTCCAGTTTCTTCCCACAGTCTAAAGATGTGCAAGTTAGGTGTATTGATCATGCTAAATTGTTCAGGGATGTGCAAGTTAGGTGTCTGGTCATGCTAACATGTTCAGGGATATGCAAGTTAGGTGTATTGGTCATGCTAAATTGTTCAGGGATGTGCAAGTTAGGTGTATTGGCCATGCTAAATTGTTCAGGGATGTGCAAGTTGTGTATTGGTCATGCTAAATTGTTCAGGGATGTGCAAGTTAGGTGTATTGGTCATGCTAAATTGTTCAGGGATGTGCAAGTTATGTGTATTGGCCATGCTAAATTGTTCAGGGATGTGCAAGTTAGGTGTATTGGTCATGCTAAATTGTTCAGGGATGTGCAAGTTATGTGTATTGGCCATGCTAAATTGTTCAGGGATGTGCAAGTTAGGTGTATTGGTCATGCTAAATTGTTCAGGGATGTGCAAGTTATGTGTATTGGCCATGCTAAATTGTTCAGGGATGTGCAAGTTAGGTGTATTGGTCATGCTAAATTGTTCAGGGATGTGCAAGTTGTGTATTGGCCATGCTAAATTGTTCAGGGATGTGCAAGTTGTGTATTGGCCATGCTAAATTGTTCAGGGATGTGCAAGTTGTGTATTGGCCATGCTAAATTGTTCAGGGATGTGCAAGTTAGGTGTATTGGTCATGCTAAATTGTTCAGGGATGTGCAAGTTGTGTATTGGCCATGCTAAATTGTTCAGGGATGTGCAAGTTGTGTATTGGCCATGCTAAATTGTTCAGGGATGTGCAAGTTGTGTATTGGCCATGCTAAATTGTTCAGGGATGTGCAAGTTAGGTGTATTGGTCATGCTAAATTGTTCAGGGATGTGCAAGTTGTGTATTGGTCATGCTAAATTGTTCAGGGATGTGCAAGTTGTGTATTGGCCATGCTAAATTGTTCAGGGATGTGCAAGTTGTGTATTGGTCATGCTAAATTGTTCAGGGATGTGCAAGTTAGGTGTATTGGCCATGCTAAATTGTTCAGGGATGTGCAAGTTGTGTATTGGTCATGCTAAATTGTTCAGGGATGTGCAAGTTGTGTATTGGTCATGCTAAATTGTTCAGGGATGTGCAAGTTGTGTATTGGTCATGCTAAATTGTTCAGGGATGTGCAAGTTGTGTATTGGCCATGCTAAATTGTTCAGGGATGTGCAAGTTGTGTATTGGTCATGCTAAATTGTTCAGGGATGTGCAAGTTGTGTATTGGCCATGCTAAATTGTTCAGGGATGTGCAAGTTGTGTATTGGTCATGCTAAATTGTTCAGGGATGTGCAAGTTGTGTATTGGTCATGCTAAATTGTTCAGGGATGTGCAAGTTGTGTATTGGCCATGCTAAATTGTTCAGGGATGTGCAAGTTGTGTATTGGTCATGCTAAATTGTTCAGGGATGTGCAAGTTGTGTATTGGCCATGCTAAATTGTTCAGGGATGTGCAAGTTGTGTATTGGTCATGCTAAATTGTTCAGGGATGTGCAAGTTGTGTATTGGTCATGCTAAATTGTTCAGGGATGTGCAAGTTGTGTATTGGTCATGCTAAATTGTTCAGGGATGTGCAAGTTAGGTGTATTGGCCATGCTAAAGTGTCTAGGGATGTGCACGTTACGTGAAATGGCCATGCCAGAGTTGCGGGAGTTGGGGGAGAGGTAGAATGTTCTTCGGAGGGTTGATGGGCCAAATGGCCTGCTTCCATAGTAAGGATTCTACAATTGTTGTTTTGTTTTGGAAATTCGGTTGTTCTGATTCATACCTTGGCTTTAAAGCATTTTGTGGAGTCCTGAGGTCATGAAAGATGCTATACAAATGAAGTTTTCTGCTATCAGATGAAGTATTTCAGCAGTGAAAGACAAGTTTATTTTGGGTCTTCTCTTTGTTCGTTCTCTAACTGGTGAGGTGCAGAGAGCTGCAATCTTCATAGCACAACAGGTCAGATATTCTGATGGCTTAATAGGCATTGGAGCAGCATAAACCAGGCGTTGGGACCATGTGGAGTTCCAGACATCGCAGACTCCATGTGAATTACCCCAGAAATTGAAGACTCAAATGGGGAATTTCCCCTGCATCACGAACCCTCCAAAAAAAGCCTCATAACGAGATTGGAGACAGGCCCCACCCCTGGAACCCTGTGTCCTGGAACCCAATACCCATGCCTCCTAAACATCTTGACCTAACAACCCCCACTGCCCTCTTGACCTGACACACCCTTCGCCAGGCTAGGCCACAACCCTGACTTCGTCTAAGCATCCCATCAGTATCTGAAACCCTACCACCCAACTCACCCAGCCAACTCACCTGGCACCCCATTTACTTGGCACCCTGCCACCCTAACCACCTGACACCCAACTCACCTGATACCCCAACATCCTATGTGCTTGGCATGATGTCACCCAATGCACCTTGCACTCTGCCCATCTGGCCCCAACTCACCTGATATCCTGGCACTCTGCATACCATCCCTTCCTTCACCTGGTACCCTGACACCTTACCTACCAGCCTGGCATCCTACCCACCAGGCAACCTAGCCCCTTAACCAACCACAACCATCGTCCCACATTTACCTTACGTGCTGACTCTTGTGCAGGCGATGGCTGTGCAGCTGGATGTGTAAAGAAGCAACTGTACAGCTCTGGCAAAGATAGCATGCTTTGACTTTCCCTGATTATCCTGCATCATGAGAGAACTGTTAGATTTCAGGTACCTTTCATCACTGAACACGCTCGGTTCGAAACTGTTGGCCAGAAATGCAGAGCTGAGAACTAATACAAAAATATAGGAGCAGAGTTGCAATCTCACTGTGCTTGCCAATCCCCAGAACAGACATTCAACAGCAATTTTTAAATCTTAATTCTCTTGTGGGATATAGACATTGCTGGGAAAGTGGCATTTGTTCCCCATTTTGACACCACTCCTAACCCTTGGCTATTTCTCAAAGCTGAAATTCCAAGCCGAAAGGTGTAATAGCTGCAGTCTTCATACCTTAGCAAACAAAATGTTTCTGACTAGCCTTCCTCTGGTTACCTTTAGGAAGGGGAGTGACGCACGCAGTATTCAACTGTTCAATTGTTCTGTTTCTGATTATGTAAGTCCATTTATTATTGATGCTCACCATGCTTGATTGGTTAAGCCTGAATGTTGATGCAGAAAAGTAACCAAAGTTGTCAAAAGAACTGGAAACCAGAGGTAAAGCATGGATTAGATATATTAAAACATTGTATGAAGTACTGTAAATGAAGGTCAAACACGTACAAAAACTGGTGTTATCACTGCGTAGTTCTGAGACATTCATCATGCAACACTATCCAGTAAGTCATTAAAGGCAACTTCTCGAATGTTTATAAGCATTCCACCTGTCTGGAACTATATTATCCTCAGGTACTCCGGCAGGTGGTCTGCCATGCACCATGTGCTTATAAAGGCAATTTTGTCCTTTTGTTTTGGAGAGAGGCTGGAAAGCAGAGGTGTCGAGCAGTCTGGGTTAATATAAACAGCTTGGGATGTCTTGCAGTTCTTTTTATCGGCCAGCTCTTAAAGTTCCAGATTTCTGGGTTTTGGTTTCTTCAATAGCACCAGAAGCAATTGGGGTCTTAACAGAGTTAGAAACTTTGGTGAATGTCATCTGGCTGGTACTTTCTCTGAATTTTCCCTTGATTCTTTTTTTCCTCCTGGTTTGGAGAACTGCATTTTGAGAATCTGAGTTTGAATTTATCTTTTTGCCAAGGGATGTGTGTAAGGGATGTTATTCTATTGGAACAGTTAATTCATACTAGGTACTGAATCTATTATTTTGTTAAGTTTTCCAATAGAGTTACGTTATTCTAAATTCCTCTTTCTTTAGTTGTATTTTTAACTACTGTGTTAAAAAATGCTGTATTTTGTTTAACATCAAGTAATTTGATCACTCACATTGCATCTGAAACAGATACTTCACATCTACCTTCAAAAATGAGAAAAAGTCAGGGTCTAGGATGTCTCCTTAAAATGTTTTGAGGGGGTCTGGTCTGATCCATAATAACTAGGACTGATTTAGACCAAATTTGGTCTACAAAGCTTAATTATCTTGCAGTATTTTCTCTTTTAACACAACATGACATATAGTTACCTTGAGAGAGACTGAGAAAGGCTAGTTACAATGCCACATTGCCACATACAAGTCTGAATGGAGAACCAAAGGGTGGTACTGTTACACAATCTTCTCTGTTCTACTGCAGAGATGGTACAAATCAGGGGGAACAATTTGGGAGAAACAGTTGGACAGGAAATGGAAGAATAACACAAAGGAAGGGAACCTCTCAGGTAGAAGACAAATATTGCCCAATAAGGTGGCTGCAATATATTAAGAGGAGTGCCTTTTGATTATTCAGCTAAAGCCAACAAAAATGGATATGATTTACAGTAGCCATTGGAAAAACAAACAACAGCTGGCCACCACATATTCAAACTGCTTAGGATGCATGGATTTGAATTGGTTCTGTGGTCTGGGTGGATACAGGATCTCCACGATGGATTTATTGAGCTGTCTGGTTCTGTTTTGGACACTGCTCCATTAATAAAAATGGCCTACGAAAAGAAAACAGCATCCTCCTGCTAACAGGAAGGAAACGCAGTGGCCTAAGTGTATTGGAGAGATAACATAGTATACAAGTCACCCGAAAGATTGTGGACATCTCTTTAAACTTTGGGGATTTGCTTTGGTTCAGATTTGTTTGTTTGTTGAAGGAGAGACATCGTGGAGAAATTGCATGAGAAAAGTTGGTGACCTCAAAGCTCGAAATTTAAACATGCTTAAGTATACAAATGAACAAAAACTCTCTACACTGTGCATTTTTCTGTCAGCTTCCGTCAGCTAAGGGCAGCCATCAATCCTGATGTTTGTAAGAAGTGTCAAGGCAGACAAAAAAACCGTTGACTTTCTTGCTGTGTACACGCATGTTGCAAATTCAATGCGCAGGACCAATACAAGGCAGCTGTTATAAAATGCATGCTCAATGTAAAAAAAAATACAGGCCAGCCAAATGCTTTGAGAAATGTTTTCCTGGCCTTTTTCTTTAACTCCAGCTGAAGCTAAACCGTCCTTTGTTAGGGTAAAGAGACTCGATTCCTCATCTCTCCCCCAGTCAGCATTTTACATGAATCATGTTATAATGAGGCAGTCCTTGGTGATTTAATTCGCCACAATATGGATAGTGGTAGGAGTGTTATTGTTGGCTTTACCCGAGAAAGGATAACATCAGAAGTCCCACATCCAAGTGGTATCCAGTGAGCCTCTCCTTACCAAGTGAGAACAGGAACTGGTTCTGCTGTAGTGTCCCAGTGTTTGTTGCAATTTCTGCTTCTTGGAAATGAACAGTACCCATTGCATTCTGTGCCAGTAAAGTTGCAGGAGTGGAAGTAAGCACTGAAAAATGCAATCTGCTGTCTCAGTCACTGATGTGCCACTCATTATGGAGTTGAGCAATGTGAGGAATGAAGGTTCTATGTTTTGCCATTGGCTTGAACTGAGTTGATCGTCAATAGTGTCAGTATTGACGCTATAATTGGCATCCCACTAAAGAGGTCAGAGGGAGGCTGACAAAGGTTAGTTGAATACCATAACTGATCATTATCTGTGGAGACTTGTTGAATACCTCTAGACTTAACTGTGTAACTTTCAAGGTTTGCATGAACAAAAGCTCAGCCAGAAAAGTGATCCAGCTGTGGTTAACCACTGGGGAGTTAAAGATTCCATTGGTCAAAGGAAGAGCCTTATAAAGTTGCCAAAATAGTAACTACCCTGAGGACTGGAAGCATTTTAGAATTCAGCAAAGGAGGACCAAGAAACTGATATAAACAAAGGAAAGTAGAAAATGAAAGTAAACTATAAAGAAACATTCTAGGAGAAAGTGAGGACTGCAGATGCTGGAGATCAGAGCTGAAAATGTGTTGCTGGAAAAGCGCAGCAGGTCAGGCAGCATCCAAGGAGCAGGAGAATCGACGTTTCGGGCATGAGCCCTTCACCATGGACATCCAGTCCCTGTACAACTCCATCCCCCATCACGAAGGACTCAAAGCCCTCCGCTTCTTCCTTTCCCGCCGTACCAATAGTACCCTTCCACTGACACCCTCCTTCGACTGACTGAACTGGTCCTCACTCTGAACAACTTCTCTTTCCAATCCTCCCACTTCCTCCAAACTAAAGGAGTAGCCATGGGCACCCGCATGGGCCCCAGCTATGCCTGCCTCTTCGTAGGATATGTGGAACAGTCCATCTTCCGCAGCTACACTGGCACCACGCCCCAACCTTTTCCTCAGCTACATCGATGACTGTATCGGCGCTACCTCGCGCTCCCATGAGGAAGTTGAACAGTTCATCCACTTTACCAACACCTTCCACCCCAACCTCAAATTTACCTGGACCGTCTCAGACTCCTCCCTCCCCTTCCTAGACCTCTCCATTTCTATCTCAGATGACTGAATCAACACGGACACTTACTATAAACCGACCGACTCCCACAGCTACCTAGACTACACCTCCTCCCACCCTGCCCCCTGTAAAAACGCCATCCCATATTCCGAATTCCTTCGTCTCCGCCGCATCTGCTCCCAAGAGGACCAGTTCTAATACCGAACAATCCAGATGGCCTCCTTCTTCAAAGACCGCAATTTCCCCTCAGACGTGATCGACGATGCTCTCCACCGCATCTCCTCCACTTCCCGCTCCTCCACCCTTGAGCCCTGCCCCTCCAATCACAACCAGGACAGAACCCCACTGGTCCTCACCTACCACCTCACCAACCTCTATATACATCATGTTATCCGTCGTCATTTCCGCCACCTCCAAACGGACCCCACCACCAGGGATATATTTCCCTCCCCTCCCCTATCAGTGCTCTGATAAGACCACTCCCTCCATGATTCCCTTGTCAGGTCCACACCCCCCACCAACCCAACCTCCACTCCCGGCACCTTCCCCTGCAACCACAAGAAATGCAAAACTTGCACCCACACCTCCCCCCTTACTTCCCTCCAAGGCCCCAAGGGATCCTTCCATATCGGCCACAAATTCACCTGCACCTCCACACACATTATTTACTGCATCCGCTGCACCCGATGTGGCCTCCTCTATATTGGGGAGACAGGCCGCCTACTTGCGGAACGTTTCAGAGAACACCTCTGGGACACCCGGACCAACCAACTCAACCACCCCGTGGCTCAACACTTCAATTCCCCCTCCCACTCCACCAAGGACATGCAGGTCCTTGGATTCCCCCATCGCCAGACCATAGCAACACGACGGCTGGAGGAAGAGTGCCTCATCTTCCGCCTAGGAACCCTCCAACTACAAGGGATGAACGCAGATTTCTGCAGTTTCCTCATTTCCCCTCCCCCCACCTTGTCTCAGTCCCAACCCTCGAACTCAGCACCACCTTCCTAACCTGCAATCTTCTTCCTGACCTCTCCGCCCCCACCCCCACTCCAGCCTATCACCCTCACCTTAACCTCCTTCCACCTATCGCATTTCCAACACCCCTCCCCCAAGTCCCTCCTCCCTGGATTCCTGAAGAAGGGCTTATGCCCAAAACGTCGATTCTCCTCCCTGGATTCCTGAAGAAGGCTTATGCCCGAAACGTCGATTCTCCTGTTCCCTGGATGTTGCCTGATCTGCTGCGCTTTTCCAGCAACACATTTTCAGCTCTACCTTTTATCTTAGCCTGCTTGGCACACTCTCCTCATTCCTGAAGAAGGGCTCATGCCTGAAACGTCGTTTCTCCTGCTCCTTGGATGCTGCCTGACCTGCTGCGCTTTTCCAGCAACACATTTTCAGCTATAAAGAAACATTGAACAGTTATGTTATCTTGTAGATATGCAATAAGGAAACAAAAATATCAAAGTTAAATATGAATCCTTTACGGGCAGGGATAGGAAATTTTAAGAAAATGACATAGAAATTAAACAAAAGGCTATGTTTCACTTCATGGAAGACAGTACAAACAAAAATTCCCAGAACTATTAGGAAACTAAGGGACTAAAGAGAATGAGGTGTGACATAAAATAGCATTGGCAAAAAAAGTAGTAATAGAGAACTTAATTGGTCTGAAGGTCAGGTAATTCCATGTACCTGGTAATTTATATCTCAGAATGTTGATAAAGGTGACCTAAAAATAATGGATGCATTGGCGGTCATCTTCCAAACGTTTTGGATTCTAGAATGGTTCCTGCAGATTGGAAGGTGGTGAATGTAAACTTACTACTTCAGAAAGAAAGTCAGAAAGCTGTAGGAACTCGAAACCAGTTAGCCTGACATCAGTAGTTCAGAAAATGTTAGATTCGATATGATAACTGTATACTAAGGAAATAATAGTATGATTGGACAGCATCAATGTGAACTTGTGAAAAAAATAATGTTTGATAAACCTGAAAGAATTTTCTTGAGTGTTTAGCTAGAAAATAGTGAGATAAGTTGTCTGACCATTACTCTATAAGGGGGAATGAGTGGATATGGTGTATTGGCACTTTCAGAAGGCTTTTGATAAAGTCCCATGCAAGACGTTAATGAACCATACTTGAGCACACAGCATTTAGGAGTAATTTACTGATTGAAAAATCAGTTAAATGACGTTAAATAAACAGAATAAACGCATTATTGTCAGGTTGGTAAACTGTGGATAGTGGGGTGCTGCAAGGATTACCACACCAATCTCTTACAAGCTCTATCAATGACTTGGATTTAAAGATGAAATGTAATCTTTCCAAGCTTGCCAATGATGCAAAACTAAGTGAGAATGTGAGTTGTGAGGAGGATGCTAAAAGGCTTCAATGGAATTAAGTGAATTGGCAGCTACATATCAGATGGAATACAGTATGAAAAATCTGAAGTTATCTGTCTTTTGTTGAGAAACAGAAATGCACAAAACATTTCTTAAATGGTAAGTGATTGGAAAGAGTTGACATCAAAGAGACCTGTGTGATCTCGTACATTAACAATTGCAATCTAACAGGTAGGTGCAGCAAGCAGTTAGGAAGGTAAGTGATATGTTGACCTTAACCACAAAAGATTTTAAGTACAGGAGTGAGGGCTTGCTTCAATTGTACACAACTACAAGGATGCCGCACCTAGACTGCTGTATATAAAGGGGTTGATTAGCTCAGTTTCCTGGACATCTGGTGTGAAATGCAGAATTATGCCAATAACATGGGTTCAATTCCTGTAGCAGCTGAGGTTACCACAATGGTCTTGCCTTCCCAACCTTGCCCCTTTCTTAAGGTGTTGTGATCCTTACATTAAAACACCACCAGTCACTGCTTTCTAAGTAGAGAACAATCCTTTGGTGCGATGACAGTTTTACCTGTGTACAGATTAGAAGAATGAAAGATGTTCCATTGATCATGTAAAACTTAAAGAGCGTGACAAGGTGAGTGCAGAAATGTTGTTTCTCTTGGCTGAGGCACACAGAACACAGTCTCAAGATAAGAAATGGGCCATTTAGGGCTAAGATGGGGAAGAATTTCTTGACCCAGAGGGTGGTCAATTTGTAGAACCCATTGCCTGGAGGCCAAGTCATTGAAACAGAGATGGATATGTTCTTGATTAGTAAGGGGATCAAGAATTACAGGGAGAAGGCTGGAGAATGAGGTTGAGAAACATATCAGCCATGATTGAATGGCTAATTCTACTTCCATATCTTATGGCCATTGGAAGAGTGGTGAATATTTCTGATTCTCTCCATTGCAAAGCTGTGGATGCAAGAGAAATCAATCTGAAAATTATCAAGGGATATACAGATGGTGGAGCAGATGTAAGGTATAAAAATCTGTTCATGGGATGGGGGTATCACTGGCTAGGCCGGCATCTATTGCCCATCCTTAATTGCCCACAGTTAAAAGTTGCAAAGGGTGGTGCTAGCAAAGCACAGCAGATCAGGCAGTACTTGAGAAGCAGTAGAGTCAACGTTTTGACCATAAGCCCTTCATCAGGAATGTGGGGGTGGTGTGGGTATTGGGGAAGGTGGCTGAGAGATAAATGAGAGGGGCAGTGCTGGGGGGAAGGTAGCTAGGAAGGCAATAGGTGGATGCAGGTGGGAGTTAATGATGATCGGTTGGAGCGGAGGGTGGAATGGATAGGTGGGAAGGAAGATGGACAGGTAGGACAGTTCAAGAGGGCAGTGCCAAGTTGGTGGGTTGGGGATGGGAGGGGAGATGAGGAAACTGCTGAAATTGACATTGATTCCATGTGGCGGGTCCAAAGGGGGAAGATGAGGTCTTCTTCTTCTCGCCATCAGGTGGCTAGGATTTGGCGGAGGAGGGGGCCCAGGACTTGCACGTCCTTGGTGGAGTGGGAGGGAGAGTTGAAGTGGTTGGCCAGGGGGGTGGGGTTGTTTGGTGTATGTGTCCCAGAGATGTTCCCTGAAACGCTCTGCAAGTGCGTTCAGTCTCCCCAATGTAGAGGAAACCACATCGAGAGCAACTTACACAGTAGATGAGGTGTTTGGATGTGCAAAAAATTCTCTGCCAGATGTGGAAGGATCCTTTGGGGCCTTGGATGGAGGTGAGGGGGAGGTATGGGCACATATTTTACACTTTATCTGGTGGAGTGGACTCTGATCTCCAGCATCTGCAATCCTCACTTTCTCCTAGTCACAGTTAACCACATCGCTGTGGGTCTGGAGTCACATGTAGGCCAGACCAGGTAAAGATGGCAGTTTCCTTCTCTGAAAGACATTAGTGATCCAGATGAGTATTTCCCAACAATCAACAATAGTCATCATGAGACTCTTAATTTTAGATATTGATTGAATTCCAATTCCACCAACTGCCATGGCAGGATTCGAACCCAGTTCCCCAGACAATAACTGGGTTTCTGGATGAAAAGTTCAGTGAAAATACCACCAGGCTGTTGCCTCCCCTATGCGCCAATGAAGAATGATGCCTTGGAATGGGAGAGAGGAAAGCCGTCATGCTCTTTCCAAAAATAAAATCATAGATCTCCAATATACCTGAACAAACAAAGTAAGTCAATGTCAACTTTTACCTATCAACATTCATTTTTCAAAACTTGTGGGTATTTAATACCGTAGCTGTCTGCAGGGGCTTATGCTGTTTGTTTTCTCTTTTACATTTTTGCTTTGGCTGCAGTCAGAGTAATCAGCAACAGTAACCATACTATCATATGATATCTCTGTTCAATTTTCTCCTTAGGTTTTTCAAACCACATGTAACTATCATCAATTTTGTAATTATTTATGACAATTTTGACATTTCCTGTGTTTATCATTGTCAAACATCTACTACAGACCCTCTTGTTGCATCAAGACTTAGACGTAAGATATTGGTTTGTCTTTCTGTTTTTTCCAGCTCAGTTATTTACAGTAATGCTTGAAGGTGGCTAAATATGTGTCGAGTTTGGTTATATATAGTTTAATTCAATCTTAATGCACTTGTGTGCAGTAAGAGGTATAATTTTGCTGTCTGCCTCATTCCTCAGCTAGTATATGTTTTATTTGACTCACTGCTCTTTAGTCTCCACCCCTTGGAAAGATCCCACTCCAATTGCATAAACTCAGATTTATTTTCTCACTGGATGTATACAAGCATTCATACACACTCAAGCAAGCATGTATTAGAGAGGACGGGTTCAGTCACTTCCAAAACAACACAAACTAAAATTGCTTTTGATATCCAGTCGTCAAATAAAACCAAATAGGGGAGATATTGGTGTGGTGGCAGTGACACCAGACATGTGAATCCCAGGCTAATGCTGTAATGAAACAGATTCAAAACCCACTGTGAATTTAAATAATTACATTTGGAATTGTAAAGCTCGTCTGAGTTATGGTAACCATGGCTTTTTTGTTTGTCAAAAACCCAACTGGTCCACCCTTTGGGAGGGAAATCTGCCATTCTAACTCGGTCTGACCTACATATGACTTCAGACAGACAGCGGTGTGGTTGACTCATAACTGCCCTCTGAAATGGCCGAGCTAGTCAATTCAAGGGCATGTAGGAATGGCAACAAATGGGATGATATCCACATCCTATCCAGTAAGTGATTAATGGGGTGGCGCAGTGGCTCGGTGGTCAGCACTGCTGCCTCACAGTGCCAGAGACCTGGGTTCAATTCTAGCCTCGGGCAACTGTCTGTGTGGAGTTTGCACATTCTCCCGGTGTCTGCGTGGGTTTTCTCTGGGTGCTCTGGTTTCCTCCCACAATCACATAGTTGTGCAGGTTAGGTGAATTGGCCAAGCTAAATTGTCCACAGTGTTAGGTACGTTAGTTAGGGAAATGGGTCTGGGTGGGTTGCTCTTTGGAGGGTCGGTGTGGACTTGTTGGGCCGAAGGGCTTGTTTCCACACTGTTGGTAATCTAATCAAAATTAGGCTTCATCTGCTGACATCCAGGAGCATAAGCTCCAGCAGTGGTAGATCTCAAATACATTTGAAAAAAGTCATAAGTAGCTAACAAAAACCTAAAGGTGAAAAGAATTGAATAAAATTATAGATTGGTTAAAAAAAGGTTAAGCAGATTTCACAGATTGTTCTGTGCAATCTCTAAAAATGGGCTTTTATAAGGTGCATGTATCTGTGCAGAATGCATAATTCAGACATGGGTATACATATATACACGAGCAGTCAGTAAATATTATCAGATCATTGGGGCTAGCAAACTAAAATAACTTCACAGAGGCCAGTATCCTGTCACTGAGTCATCCTTTATTTACACATGCACTTGACTCTGGTCTGGCTCCCTCAGAGCCAGCTCTCAGAGTGAACAGAACCTCTGACAATTCCGTTTATCTCTGTCAGCCAGGGTTCCCTTGTTGCACCAGGTTAACAGCCCCAATCAGGGATCCTAGATTGTGAGAGGTCCACCTGGCTGACTTTGTTGCGATCAGTACACAAGCGCTACAAATAAAACAGGCATTCTCATTGTCAACACCCCTCAAGCAAGCCATTATTGCATTGTGCAAAGTCAAACTGATGAAACTCTGTTTGCTATCATGAAAAGAAAAACTTGCATTTGTACAGCACCTTTGATGACTACCGAAGGGTTGTACAGACAATGAAGTACTTTCAAAGTGTGATCACTCCAGTAATTTAGGAAATACAGCAAGCTCGCAAAACAGCAATGTGACAACGACCTGATAATCTGTTGTTTGAGGGCTAAATATTAGTCAAGACACCAAGGAAAGCTCCACCTTCAGAACAACACCACAAAATGTTTTATGCCCATTTGGAATGGGAAATAGGGTCTCAGTTTAACATCTCATTTGACACAAAGCACCTCCAACAGCACAATACTCCCCATGTAAGACATTTAAGGATCAGCTGAGAATTGCACACTCAATCTCTAGCAATGGACTTAAACCCCAAAACCTTCTGACTCAGAGACATGGTACACTGAGCTACAATTGACATATGACCACTGACAATCCAAGTTAAAATGATTTGGGGAAACCGCAAGTTTTTTTTTAAATACAAATTAATTGTAAGAAAGTTATTTTTGCAGCAAATTATGGTGAAGTTGCACACTTTGGCGATTACTGATTCTGATTGGCTTGGCTGAGACAGATTCGGGGCCAAGCTGTGAAGTGCAACTCTCGAATACCAATTTACTGTCAGTGATCACATGGAAGACAGGCCTTGCTGGTCAAGACTGGTCTTGGTTTGCATGCTAATTGATGACCAAATACACCCAACATTTTCCTTGCAGTTCTAGACAACAATATGATCTTATCCAGGTTGCCCACAGTCCACTTCTTGTCACACATTGCACTGTCAATTGGATCCCTGCTTGAAAATGTCGGCGGCATCTTGTGAAAATCAAAATGTGCCCAGTGTTTTGGCCCATTGTACAGATAACGATTGTTTGCAAAATTGGCTATAGAATCCCCACAGTGTAGAAACAGGCCATTCGGCCCATCGAGTTCACACTGACCCTCCAAAGAGTATCTCACCCAGACCCACCCCCACCACACCACCCTATCCTTGCATTTCTCAAGCATTAATCCACCTAGCCTGCCCATCTCTGGACTGTGGGAAGAAACCGGAGCACCTGAAGCTTAGATGAAACACAAAACAAATGTTTTTTTTAAAAATTAATGTAAGGGATTGTGACTGTCATTGATTTGACCAGCATTTATTCCCTGTTCCTAGCTGCCCTTGGAAAGGTGATGAGTTGCCTTCTTGAACTGCTGAAGTCCTTTTGGAGTCAGCAGATCGACAAAGGTCAAATTTAGGACAAATTAATTTTGCACGGTTACAAAATAAAACTCGAACCTGTACAGTAGCAGGCTCAAGATGACAAAGATGGGGAAAAATAGAGAGAGAGAGTGCAGGGGTCAGAGTTAGCCATTGTCAGAAAGTGGATCGGGCATTTGTGTATACCTTAGTCTTAATTGCCTTGATTTTGTTTCTCAAAAGTTGTCTCTGGCCTTTGAAGAGCTGGTGTGTCTCTGACAGGACAGCAATTGGAGCACCACACTAAATAGTTTCTCTCAGTTAGCAACTGATAGAACCAGTTTGCAATCCTGGTTCATGGACAGTGAGCTCAGGAATGGACCTCAGTTTATTTTGTACCGGCAGTGGTCAAATAAACACACCAAATCATTGGGAACGCTAGACAGTGGTTGTGTTACTGGACTAATGATTCAGAATCAAAAGTTTAAGTTCTACAGTTGCAGTTAGGAGTTGAAATGCAGTTAACTAAAGAACGCTGGCACAGTGGAAACCTAATATCCTATAATATCCTGGATACCTAGTCCCAGTAATGGATGGTAATGTAATTACTGCAGTGTCAAATCATAATAGCCTACAGGGAAGGAAATCTGCCATTCTGGGCTGGTCTGTCCTATGTTTCACTCGTCTGGTCAATGTGCTTGCCTCTTGATTGTTCTCTGAACAAGTCTAGCACATCACTCAGCTGTAAGAACGCTCCTCAATGGTATCTTCTCAAGGGGATTTAGCAATGGGCCATAAATGCTGACCCTGCTAACAATGCCTTAAACCTGTGAACAAGGTTGAAATTACATTTAGAATGGACTCCTGAGCATTTAAGTATGGTAATTACATCATTAAATCACACTGGATTTGTTTCTTTTTTCCCCGTGAATGCATTTTCATAGAACAGTCTGACCAGTCATTATTTGAATGCATTGCTTATAGCCAAGGATCCATATTTCAATGTGAGTGGGAACTGACAGAGAAAAACAGGCAAAAATAAAGTGCTTGATCTGCAATTGCTTTTGACTAAATTAAGAAAATCACTGTGAAATGGAAAGGAAAAGACCAGTCGCCTGAATATGGCTGACACACTGAAATATGTAATCTTAAATAAGATCTAAAAGACTTAAATTTAACCACACTGTTCGAATGGCTGTGGATGGAAATGTGTTGCTGTCACCTGTAATTCAGTGTGGTGTTTACCCAGTTCAGAGAGTCTGACTTCAGAAACATCTCAAACATCTTACAAGCCTGTAATTCACTTCAAGAGCACTTGTTCTTCTCAACGTAACCATTTCTGATCTGCTAGATTCATGAGTTGAAAGAGTCTTGTTTTATAAAAATGCATTCACAGATAAAAATCTGTGTGACTTAAGTGATGCAACTATCATGCACAAATGCTCAGGAGCCAAGTCGAAAAAATGTAATTTCAACTTTTATTCAAGATCAAAGCAAACTAAGTTCTGATTACATAATGATATTTGGTTTATGCTTTGTTAAATTTTCCAATAACGTAATTTTGGATGGGGAGTGGGCAGCAGGAGAATGTGTTGGACGCCACTCCCAAAACAAAATAATGATGAGATAGAAACAAATTTGTGAGGTAAATCTCACTAAGATACCAAGAATGCCAAATACACAGTTCCTGGCAATCCACTTGGGAACTCGAGTATGGACATCCTGTTTATCACAGAGTTTACTGAATCACAAATGTCTTCCGATTCTAAGATTCCCACTGAGCTAGCAGGGAGGTGCAAGGTCCCAGAGTGATTATGTCCATGATCGGGATTACATAAATTGCACATCTCTGCTGCACACAATAAATAAATACGTTGCATAGAAACCCAAGACAAATATGTTCCATGTACCCTGTTACATCACCAGAGTGATCAGGTTAACACACCCTCACCAGACAACTGAAAGAAAAACAGGGCTTTTACATTTCTCTCCTTTCCAGTTAATAAGTCTTTTGAACTCCTGAAAGTACACAGATCTTCATCATTGATCACAGAGGTTTGGGTACATAGAGTGATAACCTCAGCAGGCCAATACACATTTGCCTCATTTGACTTGTCTCTCTTACCTACATTTCCCTGTCCTTTCTATCTTCTAATGAAAGAAAAGACACATAAAGCCAATTCAACAATTCTCTGTTAAAAATTCCTTCTTCCATTCTTGAAAGATGATCTAGCAAAAGTGAATGGATCCTAAAACGATTAGTTGTTAGGTAGAATAGTCTCCCTGCCTCTGTGTGTGATAACTTCATTTTTCAAGAATGCATCCAACACCTTTCTGAAAGATTGCAAAGAATAAAATCCCACTCCCATCTGAAATAGAAGTCATTCACTGTCCCCTCTAAGAAACCAAAATAACTGAATATCCAACCTCCCTCCCTTCACACTTAAAATTGTTGGGTCCTATTTCTACAGAGCCTCATCACAGAATGTTACTGATCCAACATCCATAATAATGTGCAATCATATACCTTCCAAGTCAATGGCTGATTGGTGAATGAATGGCACAAATTCTATCTTCAGTGCAATTAGAGTGAAGATATTCTTATTACTTTTGTTGCATTGCTTTTCTTGATGTGTAACAAATGATGTTTCCATTTATTGCCGAACCTTATGTAAAACTTGTAAACTGGATTTTCATGGGGATCCTCAATTTGTAGTGAATTATTTGACAAAAAGTCCTCTTTGCTTCAGTCAAAGTTGACTTGCATTAGAATTTTCTTTCAGGTCTTGTGAATAATAGCAACATTTTACTTACTTAAGTTGCAGTCCAGATTTATATCTGGGTGTATAACTGCACGGTTATGTATATATTAAATGGCATTGGCAAATTTTTGTCCCTCTGCCCCAAGTTCTCCAAATTAAGTTGAAACCTCCTTTCTCCGAATTCTTAACACAATCGTACAATTGAGTATCTCCACAAATTTATCTATACCATGTGACATGTCCTGCTCAATGAGGACTTGCAACAAAATGGTGGCTTTGGCATATCAAATACTTTGAAGACACTTTGCAAAAGCATAAGGGGGCAAAAATGGACAGTCCATTAAAGAAGGCGCAATTATCAGGATTACCAACAGCTTGGTTAGAGTTGAGATTTAAAAGAATCAAACCAAGAAAGGCAAGAGGGAAGTAAAGACTTTAAAGGAAGTAGATAGTTCTTGTTGAACCTTCTACCAGCTCAGTCAGTTCACAATGGGGAAATGAAGTCCATTCCAGTTAGTACCCCCCACTAGGACCATTTGAGCCATTGATATCACTCAATGTAATGGATCCCATAGGAAGGGCCAGATGAAGTGATTCGGTCAAGCAGGATAAAATGTGAACCTACAGCTAGATAGCAATTAACTGATACTTATTGATTAACAATTTTATTGCGACATACAAGTTCCATGCAGTGACCATCTCCAGCAAGAATGAATCCAATCATTCTCCCTTGCCAAATTCAATTGCATTACCATTGCTGAGTCTACCATTATCAACATCCTGGGAATTATCATTGAATTGAGCAGGAAATGAATTGGAGCAGGCCATTCTCCCAAAAGGAATTTGCAATACAAGATGACTAGCTGCAAGGGCAGATCAAAAGCTGGGAACTCTTGAGTGGCTCAACTCCTGACTCCCCACAGCCTGTCCACCATCCACCATCCACAATGCAAAAGTCAGGAGTGCAATGGAATATTCCTCACTTGGCTGTATGAGTGCAGCTCCAACAACACTCAAGAAGCTTGACACCATTCAACACAAAGCGGCCTGCTTCATTGGCACCACATCCACCATCTTGAGCATTTATTCCTGCTACTGCTCATTCTCAGTGTACATCCGTCTACAAATTACATTGCAGCAACTCACCAAGGCTCCTCCAACAACACCTTCCAACCCGCAGCCCTCACGAAATAGATGGGCAACAGATACATGGGAAAACCAGCCAGGTGCAAATTCCCCTCCAAGGCAGATGTCATCTTCTCTTGGAAACTTTTCTTCAGTGACATTGAGTCAGAGTTCTGAAAATCCCTCCCTATCACTATTGTAGCGTAGTGACTGCACTGCCATTTCCTCAAGACCATCTAGGAATGGGAGGCATTGTCAGCATCATCTGTATTCTGGGAAGAAATAATAAAATGAATTTATGAGAGAGGAAATTGAATTCACTCGTTGGCTTTATGTTCATCCAGTTACTGCATCATTTGCAGGTGTCAGCATCATGTATATGAAAGCACCATAGTTCGTTTTTGAAACAAAACAATGTGAATGAAAATTGCTGTGAATTAATGAAGGTCATTTTGAACCAGAAGTTCAGGTCATATACTTTTACATTTGTTCAGACAAAGTGCCCTGAGAATAAATTTTGTCTGAAGTTTACAGTTTAAAGTGGAAAACAAATGCAAGAAAAACACACTGACACACCACCACAAATTTAGACTCATAATTGATATTGTTTAATTTGGGCTTTATTAAAAAGCAATTTAGATCTTAAATCTTCTCGATGATGTCATTGGTGAGCCTTGCAATTTCTCGAGAGATAGCCTCCCCCCTCAACCCTGTCATTAAGAGGTGATGGGTGAAGTCTATTACAAATGTAGCTGGACAGAAAAATAATAATGATTACTTGAAGCCTTTACAGTCACAGAAGAAAAAAACAACCAGAAATTGTGTGCAGTGGGACCTCTGGGTCAAAGTTACCTCAAGACTTGATGGCCACAGAAGATGTGTCATGACAGATTGATTATATCAAGATGTAAATCCTTCTGAAATGCAAAAATGTAGGTGTTCGGAGTGGACCAGTTTCCCGATCAGCCATGGGGTATCTGCAGCCTCCTCATGTTAAAAGGCTCTCCATGGGCAGGTTCTTATCATAAGTAAGCATCAACCTGGTTCCCAGGGCTGACACACAAACAAACATGCACATATACAAACAGACACACATATACGTACACGAACAAACACGCACATGAACAAACACACACACAGGTACAAACAGACACACATACATACATGCACATACACACACGTACAAACGCACACACTCATCCCCAAACAGACACACATACATGCATGCACATATACACATACACAGACAAACACACACATACATACACACACACATGCATGAGCAAACAATGCACATGTACAAAATGACATATATACTCGTGTGCACACATACACATCTACAAACACACACAAATAGCATTTATGCACATGTGCCAACATACACACAAATAAATAAACACACACCACAAGCAGACACACATACATGTGTGTACAGATGCACAAACACACACAAACAAACACACATGTACAAACACACACACTCATCCCCAAACAGACACACATACGTGTGTGTACACATACATGAACAAACACAGATACAAACACATATGTGCAAAAACACACTCACGCCCAAACAGGCGTATATACATGCATGTACACATACACACACAAACAAATGCACACACATATAAAAAGACATATATACGCATGCACACATACACACACATGAACAAGCACACATGCACACAAACAAACACATAGCGGACTTTCAAAGGTGGTTAGACTAAGAGAAATCAGAAATATGGATTATCTGCTATGGAAGGAGGATGCAATTTAAAATGAAAAGTAGTTGTACCTTGTCACCTTTGATAGCACTCAGGCTCCTCAGTGAGACTAGTGTTATGTTTTCCCTGGGAAGAGTAATTCCAGCATTTATGAAACATCCGCACACCTTCCTATAGATGGAGATGTTGTCCCTGAGCATGGTGTATTGCTGCAGATTTCAGCGCTACTGCTGCCATCTTAAATCAAAGGGTCACAAGGTCCATGGAGGAGAAAACCTGAGGGCAGACAGAGAGAAACAGAGACAGAAAAAGAATCAGAGTGTAGGAAGAGAAATTCAGAGGAGCAAAGGAAGTAAACAAACACGAAAACTTGTAAATGACGCATATTGGCCTGATTTATCTTGTGTCCTTCAAGGTAGTAGTTAAGAAAACACACAAAATTCTTGCTTTTATCAGGCAGGGCCTAGATTATAAGAGCAGGGAAGTTATTCAAGAGCTGTACAGAATTTTGTATGATCACCGCTGGAGTACTGTGTGCATTTCTGGTCACCACACTATAGGAAGGATGTGATTGCACTGGAGAGGGTGCAGAGGAGATTCACCAGGATGTTGCCTGGAATAGAGCATTTCAGCTCTGAAGAGAGCCTGGATAAGCTCAAGTTATTTTCTTTGGAGCAGAGAAAGTCAAAGAGAGACCTGATTGAGATATGTAAGATTATGAGGGGCATGGACAAGGGTTGGTAAAAAGCAGCTTTCCCTTTTGTCAAAGGGTTAAGAACAAGGGAGACATCATTTTAAAGTGAAAGGCAGCAGGCTTAGAGAGGATTTGATTAGATTAGATTACATTACATTGCATTACAGTGTGGAAACAGGCCCTTCGGCCCAACAAGTCCACATCGACCCGCCGAAACGCAACCCACCCATACCCCTACATTTACCCCTTACCTAACACTACGGACAATTTAGCATGGCCTATTCACCTAACCTGCACATCTTTGGACTGTGGGAGGAAACCGGAGCACCCGGAGGAAACCCACGCAGACACGGGGAGAATGTGCAAACTCCACACAGTTTGAGGGAGAAAGGTTTTTCACCCAGAGGGTGGTGGGGGTCTGAAATGCACTGCCTGGGAGGGTAGTTCAGGAGGGAAACCTCACAACCTTTAAACTTGGATAAACACTTGAAGTATTATAACAATCATGGCTATGGGCCTAGTGTTGGAACATGGGACTTGTAGTAGTGTCATGGATTTCTGGGTGCTACAGATTCAATAGGCCAAAGAGTCTTTTTTGTATCGTATGCCCCTAAAGTTCTGTAATTGTTTGCAATTGGAGTTCCAACACATTCATTTTATGTTTTACTGTCTTTTCCCTCCTGGAGAAAGATCACAAAGATAGAGAAAATCACAGAGTGTGCGAGCGTACATGTCAAATCCATGAGGCCTGGGAGAGATTTTGTTTTACCTTTGCCTTTGAGTTAATTAACTGACTTTAATTGCAAGCCGACTGTTTTGGTTTGTGTTTAACAATCTTTCCCTGCAATTTTTTATTAATCCATTTAGTTTAAAGGGTTTCAGATGAAGGTTAAAAAGTTTCCTGGGTTGGAAAATGTGCAACGTTGTGCTGGGCTTGTAAGCTTTTCACTTAGTAAATTGTTGACCTCCAGGGTCAACTCACCTAATTGGACCAGGACCCAAACTTGTAGAGTTCCTGAGGGGTTAAGACCATGGTGGGATAAACCCTGCAGTGATTTAATGCAGGGAAACAGAATGATTTCTAATCTGTGAGCTCTCTAAGACATGCAACATGCAACTGGAGGTTAATTAAAGATTTCAGGCCGACAGCAACGGCACAAGGAAGCTGATTTTTTTGCATATCAACAATTTGATCAGCATGTGCTGAATTTCATCAGACACCATTTGCTCTCCATTGGGAATAAGGCATGGCCACGTTTTAATATGATGCTGGCACATCCCCACTTGTGAAAATGAATTGCAACCCAAGAAATTTGCAACACCTGAAGGGTATGTTGGGTGGAGTAGGGGGACATGGAATCAGAGCTGTGTACTTTAGTTCTCAAAAGCTAATTTAATGGAGGGTCAATTTTGGCCATATTGCACTGTGCCTACGATTGGGATCATGAAGTAATATTTGTATGATCTTTAAGATCTGGTGTCTTGCCAAATTTTACTGCAATCAATGATTCTTCGGAACCAGGACCAGATGTACTCGTCATGTCCGATTCTGAATTGAGATGGTCACTTGTATGATTTGAGTCGTATTGTTTCTGTTAGAACAAGATGGAGCCAAAGAATATATACCCCAAACGGATTTTCATTAAGGGACCACTGCACTTATAAGGAGAGATCATATATAAAATATAGATCACAATGAAGGGAGTACAGTGTCGGAAAAAATCCTGGTTTTGTTTTCCTGCCTCCAAGTGAGAAAATACAGTAAAACTGGCAAATGACACATTATTGCTGGAGACGCTCAGCAGGTCTGGCAGCATTTGTGGAGAGGAAAACGGAGGTAAAATGTTGAGGGTTGAGTTTAACTCTTATTCAGATGTGTTTTGCTGTTCTCTCAAACAGGATTTCCATTCTAACCTTTCCGTTCATCATCTTCATTGCTTTCTATCTCCGTCCTGGAGTTGGGTTATTCATTTTCACAGTCACATCTCCTTCCCCGTGTGGGCTTTGAACTCAGTTCATAAAGATTTGGAATTGAAAGTTAGTAATATTAATGGTGAACATAAAGCTGACAGAAATTGTTAGAAAAGCCCACCTGGTTCACCAATGCCTCTTCAGGAAGGAAATCTGCTGTCCTTGTCTGGTCAGACCTACATGTCTCAAGATAGCACAGCAGTGTGGTTGACTCTTAACTGCTCTCTGAAGTCTCCCAACAAGCATCTCAGATCAAAGGCAATTAGGGATGTGGAGCAAATGCTGGTCTAACCAGGTTGCATGTGGTCCATTGTGTCAGTTTGGGGTTGTGCAAGAACCACTGCCTTCCCATCTTTTGTTTCTTTTCAGATAGTTACCTGTTTCTGTTTTGAAGGGCTGAATTGAATCTGCCTCCACCGCTCTCTCAGGCAGTGCGTTCCAGATTTTAACCGCACCCAAGCGTAAACCAGATTTTCCTCACGTTGCCAACCACCTTAAACTGGGGTCTTCTAGTTCTCAATCCTTTCACCGACAGGAACATTTTCCTCCCACTCCAGACCCCACACAATTTTGAACACGTCCATCAAATCATCTTTTGCTCTTCTTAAGGAAAACAGCAACCTGCTTCTTCAATTAACTCTTCGTCAAATAAACAAAACAAACTACAGGGATAAATAATTCTAAGTAAAATTAATCTCATCAGCAGAATTGATAGGTCAATCTTGAAAATTGGAGCTATTGCAACTGCATTATCCAAATTCAATTCAGCTGGCCATCGCTCTGGGCAAAAGCATCAAATACAAACCCGAGCTTTTGAGAGAAGGTGAGGCCTTCGAGGAGGCTCTTTATGAAAGGTATGGAAATGCAAAAGACACATCAGTGCAGACATTGAAGCTCGTTGCAGAGTGTCTTTTGAATTTCTGTTGCCGAGAAGAAAAAATGGCTCCTGAAACCATTTCAGAAAATGCTTTGAGCGATTTGTAGGAACTCAGTGGGCAGATTGCATAATGACAGGGTTATAAACTCGAAAGCTATTGTGTGTCACACATTGTGATGCCTTTCAAATTGAAAATATCTATCGCAGCACAACCTATATGACTAACAGATACTTATGGGTTTTCCAATGCCATATGTACCCAATTTACTATAATAGATGGGTTGAGGCCAACATTAAAATAAGGGAGAAAGGAATTTGGTATAAGTATGCCAAGCATTCATGCAATAACACTGCATGTAGTAATTTCTACCCTTGTGTATCTGTTATGTGTCTGAACACATGCTATCATCGAAGTTTACAGCTCAGGAGGCAACCATTTGGCTCATAATGTCTTTCCCTTCAGTTTTTAGTGCTGGAAAGTAACCTTGATTCTTTACATTTCGAATCAATCTATGCAAATGAGTTTTTTTCTGTTACTTATGGCCTTATTTATCAAATCATTTACTCCTGTCCTTTTGCTACACACAATGTTTCTTGAGGTTCAGCTGTTGAATATGGAACTGGTCCCACAAGTAATGGGAACCTTATGCACTCAGCAGATGTGCAATATATACCATATTATGCAGTTGAATGACATACATTTTATTGTTTTTTTTATTCCAGATGTTTCTTCTCGCTTCCACTCTTCTTCTGAAATAAGCTCTTCCTTTGGCATGGAGGCTAAATTATTCTGATATACAAGGATCTTGCCAGGGTTGGAGAGGTTGAGTTATTGGGTGAGGCTGAATAGGCTGGGGCTGTTTTCCCTGGAGTGTCGGAGGCTGAGGGGTGACCTTGCAGAGGTTTATAAAGTCATGAGGGGTGTGGATAGGGTGAATAGACAAGGTTTTTTTCCCCTGCAGTAGAGGAGTCCAGAACTAGAGAGCATAGGTTTAGGGTGAGAGGAGAAAGATTTAAAAAAGAACCAAAGGGGTAACTTTTTAAAGTGGAGGGTGGTGCATGTATGGAATGAGCTGCTAGAGGAAGTGGTGCAGGCTGGTACAATTACAACATTTAAAAGGCATCTAGATGAGTACATGTAGATGAAGGGTTTAGAGAGGTATGGGCCAAATGCTGGCAAATGGGACTAGAATAGGTTGGGATATCTGGTTGGTGTGTACGAGTTGGACCGAAGGTTTTGTTTCTGTGCTGTACATCTCTATGACTCTATGATCTCATTCAGGTGGCCAGCTTGCATACGGAATGCAAATAGTGAGAGCTGGCACATTATTGACTTCAGTTAATTGTAATGCAGATCTATGTTAGAAAATATATAATGTAGGGCCAGTGGTACAGTGATAGTGTCCCTACTTCTTAGCCAGGAGACCCACACTCAAGTCTCACTAACTCTGGAAATATGTAATAACATCTCGGAGCAGGTTGATTTGGAAAAGCACAATGATGGCTCTTGAGGTGCAATGGTAGGGATAAATCTTAATCTCGCAAGGAATTAAGGAATACGGGGAGAGTGCAGGTCAGTGGCGTTGAAATGCCAGTCAGCCATGATTGAATGGCAGAGTGGACTTGATGGGCCAAATGGCCTTACTTCCACTCCTGTTTCTTATGGTCTTATGGTCTATGTCTTATGATAGCTTCCTTCCTCTAGGCCAGGAGTGCTGGGTTTAAGTCCTATCTGCTCTGCAGGTATGTAATAACATGTCTGTGCAGTTTGATTGAAATTCAAGGGCTGGTTGACAATAACACGTGAAAGCTTTATATTTTTTCATGTTTATTTTTGTGAAGCATCTCTCCTCTATCTTTCAAACTACAGGAACCAGAGCTTTCAGCCCCCTGCTCTACTGTCCAATGACAACAATGTGACCCAACTACACCTGTGTTTGCTCTCTATCTTTAAAACTGTTGGCTAATAAAAATCTATTTGAATTAAAACTAACAATTCCTCTAATATAAACTACCATATCCAGAAGAGAGAGCTCAAAACTTCAGCCATATTCTGTATGTAGAATTATTTCCTAACCCCCCTGCCTAGTTTTGGCTGAATCCTTTAGACTCTGCTCCTTAGTGGGACATCCCAGCAAGAGGAAGCAGTTTCTCTCTGCCCACACTATCGGATTCCCATGAACCCTGAACACTTTGATTGAATTCACCTTCTAAACTCGAAGAAACACCACCCTAGATTGTGTAATCTCTTCTCATGATTTAGCTCTTAAGAATTTATATCTCATTCTTCTATGCTCATTCTAAAGCTATTACCTTCTTTCAAAGGTATGGTACTCAGAAGTGAACACATTACTTTAAGTATTACCTAACCAGGACTTTGAGTAGTTTCGTCATAACCTCTGTTCCCGCCCCTTGTATTATAATCCTCTACAGAAAGAGGCCACTTTTTGACTAATCCTTTTCATCATTTCTGTAGCTGATCATGAGATTTGAATGATCTTAATAGACTTATAAATCTCTTTAGACTTCCATTGTTTCTAGCCTTACCCATTAAGAAAATGCCCTAACCTATCTTTTCCGTCCCAAAGTAGATGACCTCATTCATTCTTTTTTATATTGAAATGAATTTTTCAGTTTGGCCCATTTGTTTGCTACTTTGTGGGCGGCACGATGGCACTGTGGTTAGCACTGCTGCCTCACAGCGCCAGAGACCCGGTTCAATTCCTACCTCAGGCAACTCTCTGTGTGGAGTTTGCACATACTCCCCGTGTTTGCGTGGGTTTCCTCTGGGTGCTCCGGTTTCCTCCCACAGTCCAAAAATGTGCAGGTCAGGTGAATTGGCCATGCTAAATTGCCCGTAGTGTAAGGTGAAGGGGTAAATGTAGGAGAATGGGTCTGGGTGGGTTACGCTTCGGAGGGTCGGTGTGGACTTGTTGGGCCAAAGGGCCTGTTTCCACACTGTAAGTAGTCTAATCTTCTTTATCATTTTACCCTTCCATCAACATTGTCCATCATTTTATCAATAGCAAATGTGGGCATGTTGCTCTCAGTCCCGTCATCTAGCTCACTGATAAGTCTAGTGAGCTGTTGAGGCTTCAGGAGTGGGAGATCACTAGTCAAGTTCTTCTAATATCTCTATTCTCTGTCTCTTGCCACTTAATTATTTTTCTAACTGGGGCAACAATTTGTCTTAGGCGAAAGTGAGTACTGCAGATGCTGGAGATTAGAGCCAAGAATGTGGTGCTGGAAAAGCACAGCCTGTCAGGTAGCATCTGAGGAGCAGGAGAATCGATGTTTCGGGTAAAAGCCCTTCATCAAAGGGCTTTTTGCCCTAAACGTCGACTTTCCTGCTCCTCGGACGCTGTCTGACTGGCTGTGTTTTTCCAGCACCACACTCTTGGCAACAAATGGTCTTCAATGCCATCAGTTTGAACTATAGTTAATAGAGTTTTACTTGGGACTTTCTCTCATGCTTTTTGAAAACCGTGATAAATGATACTCATGGGTTATTCCCAATCTCCCACTACTTTTTACCAGTGCTTCAAAAGTTCAACTTTTTGTCAAGTATGTCCTGCCTTTAATCAAATCCATACTGGCTCTCTCTGCAAACCTTCAAGATGTTCCCTTACTTCACACTTAATTATAGCCCCTAACAACTTCCTGCTATAGATTAAGTGAGTTGTGATTCAATCATGTTTCACTCTTACAGCTCCTGAACAGAAAATTGAGATTTACAATATTACAAACTAAAGGAATTGCTTGTAAATTGAGAAAACTTTGAAAGGTGGCAATTAACATCTGCAACATTCCTATTTCACACCCTTGAGAATACCAGAGATGATAGTAACAGGTTCTGGGGTTTTGTCATTCTTTGGTGCATTACTAAACATTATTGTTCTTATGCTATGTTAGTGTTGGTAGGGCCTTGTTTGAGGTCCCATCCTGAGTGTTATGAGACATAGTCAATGGTAACACCTCACTTTCGCCTAAGACAAATTGTTGCCCCAGTTAGAAAAATAATTAAGTGGCAAGAGACAGAGAATAGAGATATTGGAAGAACTTGACGAGTGATCTATAGCAGAAGAGTTAGCAACTGCTTCCAGATAGACAGCCTTCTGGAAGAGGGCTTATGTTTTCTTAAGGCTCATGGAAAAGAGAAAGGAAACCACTTCTGACATTCTTTTTACTAGCCCTGTTCTCCACTCCGTCCAATAACTGACTGGGTTCTCATCTTGCTGATAAGATGGCAGCACAGTGCACACACTCCTCAACCCAGGAGCCCTCGTTGCTCATCTATTCCATTCGCCCTTACTATTCTTCTTTTCCTTTCTCTTTCTTTTAAGGTTTCCAATTAGTATAGATAATAAAGTTAATATCAGAATTCACACCACTTTCATTTAACTGCTTCAGCCGAGAGTTTCACCTGTGCGATGGATTGCTTCCGACATTCCCGACGTAGAGGCCTCGGCCTTGTGGAACGGTCTCTGGCGGAGCGGTTTGTCCCGGTATGAGGTGTCGATGGTGATTCGACGTGCACGTCCAACCTGGTGTTCCGATGTCCCAGCATGTCGTTTTCTTCCATGGCTGGTGGTCCTGCCCCAGCCTGATAATCCGACGGCCCGACGTTTGAAGTGGTGTCCTTGGCGGCGGTTTGCTTCGGAGGCTTTTGGCCCTGTTTTTCTGGTGTTTCATTCATGTCATGAATGATGTTGTCATGCCGGTTGGGTCTCTTAATCTTTGAGACTTTAAATGGACTTTGATTAACTTTGTCTTAAATTTAAATTTTTTTGTATCTTATGGTTTACTTATGACTTCTGTCATTAATATAGGCGCCATAGTGGGGCGATTTATAACACTTTTCATTGTATTTTTATTATAAAAGTACAAGGATGTTGCCAGGGTTGGAGAGTTTGAGCTATAGGGAGAGGTTGAATAGGCTGGGGCTGTTTTTCCTGGAGCTGAAGGATGACCTTATAGAAGTTTACAAAATCATGAGGGGCATGGATAGGATAAATAGACAAGGTTTTTTTTTCCCTGCAGTAGAGGAGTCCAGAACTAGAGGGCATAGGTTTAGGGTGAGCGGGGAAAGATATAAAAGTGACTTGAGGGACAACGTTTTCATACAAAGGGTGGTGTATGTATGGAATGAGCTGCCAGAGGAAGTGGTGGAAGCTGGTACAATTGCAACATTTAAAAGGCATCTGGATTGGTATATGAATAGGAAGGGTTTGGAGGGATATGGGCCAAGTACTGGTAAATGGGACTAGATTAGGTTGGGATATTTTGTCAGCATGGACAAGTTGGACCGAAGGGTCTGTTTCTGTGCTGTACATCTCTATGACTCTATATGACAATAAATTTCAAATTCTAAATTCTAAATCTTATGGTCTGCAATTGTCCCTTTCAGTGTGACCATTCCTCAGCCACTAAATATAGTCAGGCTAATCAGGATCATGGAGACAGTGAGGTCTGCAGATGTTGGAGATCAGAGTTGAGAGTGTGTTGCTGGAAAAGCACAGCAGGTCAGGCAGCATCCGAGGAGCAGGAAAATCGATGTTTCAGGCTTCATCAGGAATTTGATTTTCCTGCTCCTCGGATGCTGCTTGACCTGCTGTGCTTTTCCAGCAACACACTCTCAACTAATCAGGGCCATCCCAACCAAGTTGCAGGAGAAATCACTCTGTGTCGGAGCCTCCTCTTCTCCAGGACAGGCCACACTGTATGGGACCTTCCCTTTCCTAGGATAAATCACGCCATGTGGCCCCTCAATTCCCCTACCAATACTACCCCTTAGGCTCTCCAGCTTTTCCTTGCATTCTACAAAGTAATGTCTCAGATTCTGCAGGTTTAACCAATATCTGATCATCAATCACCTCTGTCTCTAAAATATCTTGCTTTCATTTCTTAAGTTTAATTAGAATGAAGTTGTTTATAAACTTGCACCAATTATGATCAGTGTTGTGTTACCACGTTCATTCTAATTATAGAGCCAGAACAGAGTAAGGTCCTTTGACCCATCAAGTTTGCACAGGTCATGGACAATCACCTAACTATTTTAATCCCGTTTTCTAATTGCTGAAGGTCACCACTATCATGTCATAAGGAATTGTATTTGTTGTACCAAATATTGTGTTATGCTCAGCTAGGAACTGCCAGCTGCTATCATACATGTCAATCCTAATTGGAAGTCTTTCCCCCTGTTCATTCGTCTCTGCATGTACTCAATGTGGAGGGTGTTCCCTTTAATTTAGGCCTTTTAGTTACATGCTGAATGCGCTCACGAGAACATTTCTGATTGAGATCTGAAATTGGTATACTTCGGCTATTTATCAGCCTCCCTGTACCAAAGTACAGGCCGTTTCTGCGTCATACAGTTTGCAGCAGAACCAGCTTCTACTCAGCATGCCAGCCAATTTCTTTCGACCTTTTCTCTATTTGGCATACAGCATGGAGATCAGTCTTCTGAAAAGTGCTGATTCTCATCATTACTTAGAAAGACATAGTCCCTGCCAGTTGTTTTCAGTGGCCCTCTGTCCACTAAAATGCCAATTGCTGAAAAGGGACATATTTTGTGGAAGCTTTACGTTTCACACTCATCAGGGCATTTTCAAAACTTTGGCTTGGCATTCTTGTGAAATGTCCTGATGAGTGCAAGACACAAAAATGTCAACGTAATGTTTTTTACTACCACAAACCTTGGATTAGATCCTTAGATTCCCTACAGTATGGAACAGGCCCTTCAGCCCAACAAGTTTAGGGCAGCACAGTGGCTCAGTGGTTAGTACTGCTGCCTCACAGCACCAGAGTCCCAGGTTCAATCCCAGCCTCGGGCGACTGCCTGTGTGGAGTTTGCACATTCTCCCTGTGTCTGTGTAGGTTTCCTCCGGGTGCTCTGGTTTCCTCCCACAGTCCAAAAATGTGCAATTCAGGTGAATTGGCCATGTTAAATTGCCCATACTGTTAGGTGCATTAATCAGAGGGGGATGGGTTGTTCCCCGGAGGGTCGGTGTGGACTTGTTGGGCCAAAGGGCCTGTTTCCACACTGTGGAGAATCTAATCTAATCTAAAAAGTCCACACTGACCCTCTGAAGAGTCCCATTCCCCCACCCTATATTTAACCCTGACGAATGCACTGAACACTATGGGCAATTTAACATGGCCAATTCACCTGGCCTGCACAGGTTTGTATTGTGGGGGGGAAGCTGGAGAAAACCCATGCATACACAAGGAGAACGTGCAAACTCCACACAGACAGTTGTCCGATATGAACCCGCTGTGAGGCAACAATGCTAACCACTGAGCCACCGTGCCTCCCACAAGGCTATTTAATAACTCTGTGGCCTTGTTATTGAGTCCACTTGACCAGTTTGCATGATCTTGCATTTGGTCTTTGGTTGTAAATAGCGACGCAGGTATTAGTTATTATTTCATCAACCTGTGGACATTTTACAGTAATGTCCCCTTGCACAGCTGTACTGCTGCATTCCCTGAGGACCATTAGTTGTATTCCAAGAACTTTTTGTTTAGAGTAGATTAGGTTCCCTACAGTGTGGAAACAGGTCCTTCGGCCCAACAAGTCCACCCTGACCCTCCAAAGAGTAACCCACCCAGACCCTCTGACTAATGCACCTAACACACTGTGGACAATTTAGCCTGGCCAATCCACCCCAACCTGCACATCTTCGGACTGTGGGAGGAAACCAGAGCACCTGGAGGCAACCCACGCAGACACGGGGAGAATGTGCCCGAGGCTGGAATCAAACATGGGGCCCTGGTGCTGTGAGGCAGCAGTGCTAACCACTGAGCCACCATGCTGCCCTTGTTGCAGCTTATTTAGGACTTCACCCCTTTTACTGTGCAAACAGTGTTGTAAGAGAGAATTAGTGTGAGTTTGCAACATATCCAACCACTCTACTGCAGCCAAACCCTAAACTGTGCCAACTGCGTCTACCACAAAAGATTGATCAATACCTCCACAATCATCAGGCAATTTTCGTGGGTTACTGACTAAAATTCCACTGGGGTCCATTCCATTGTGTTAATGATACATGGCTGACTTCAAGCTAAATTGGAAATGAAGTCAAAGTTCATATGTTGCCCCTCTTACCAAATCAAAGGTTACCTTCTGCTTGGTCACAGGTTCCTATGGTCCTGTCAAAGGCCCACCCCTTCCTTGTATTTACCCTGATTTCACCCACTCCTGTGACAGCTCAATCCTCAGACCCGAGCTCCCCACAGCCTTGCCAATGCCACAGACTGACGCTAAATAAGTCCTTGGATTACAGAGCATCTGAGTCCTGACTGACTGTGTCCCGACTGAATTTGAAGGATGACCCCCTTACTCACTACCCAGCAGGGCCCAGCCTGCTTTCTGGTTCCTGAAGAAGGGCGCATTCCCGAAACATCGATTCTCCTGTTCCTTGGATGTTGCCTGACCTGCTGCGCTTTTCCAGCAACACATTTTTAAGCTCTGATCCCCAGCATCTGCAGTCCTCACTTTCTCCCAGCCTGCTTTCACCTGACTGTCAGGAATGACTGTGGCCGAAATTCCAGACTGAAATGGAATCATTTCTCAGTCTTGCATTGGATGAACTGCCCGACTGACCATGACCAACCCCTTGGACTAGATATAACCCAGCACCTGGACTGGCTGTGGTGGTGCCCCTTGAATAACTGGAGCCTAGTCTTACCTCAGTAACCAAGCCCTCCCCCAACTCCAGACCTTTCACACCTTACCATGGCCCTGAAACTCTTGTGTATTTGTGTCATACCTGAAATGTGACTTTTATCCCACATGCAAAGGTGAAGCAAAACTAAGTTTATACCTGTTGGAGCTTAGAAGAGGAAGCGATGACTTGATTGACAAACATAAGATGCTGAAGCTGCTGGACAGGATGGACTTGGCAAGGATGTTTCCTCTTGCGCAGAAGTCCAGAACCAGGAAGTCAAAGTTTAAAAGTAAGAGGTCACCATTTAAGACAGGGATGAGGAACAAATAATTCCTCACAGCAAGTTGTAAATCTTTGGATTCTCTTCCTCAAAAGACTGTGGAAGCAGTGTCTTTGAATATCTCTAAAACAGAGGTAGATAGATTCCTGAAAAGCGAGGAGGTGACTGGTTATCAGAGGCAAGCAGAAACGTGGAGAAAATGGATCAGCTGTGATCTTACTGAATGACAAAACAGGCTTGAAAGGCAGAGGGATCTACTCCTTCTTTTGACTCTAATGATCATGTGTCTTGGTAAACTTCCACTGTTCTCCTACCACTATCTCTCTTTACTCTATGAAATACCTTTGAAGGCTTTCTGGATCAAATGCATGATGCTAAGCAAACTGATCTTTTCCAGGGTGAAAGTATCTCCTGAGCTCTGTAATCTCCTCCACCCTGACAACCATTGGAAATACCTGGGCTCCTCTAATTCTGATTACTTTAATTGCACTTCCATCCGTGGCCGAGTCTCAGCTGCCTTTACACTTAGCCCCAGAGCTCCATCTGTGAACCTCTGAGTCTATCTGCCTCTCTCATTACTCATCCCTCTTAGGACACTCCTTAAAACCCACATCATTGACCCCGTCCATTGTCCTAATATCTCCTTCTGTGGTCCAGTATCAAACTTTGTTTGTTATTGATTCAGTAAAGAGCTTTGAACATCTTATGGAGTTAAGTGTCACATCTTAAGTGTCACATCTATGCTCAGAATGACAGAATTGTTACAGAGAAATAGGCCATTCAGCCCATCATGTGTGCACCAGTTATATGCGTGCCAATCTCCTGGCTTTCCCCATATCCCTGCCCATCATTTCTATCCAAACCACCATCCTGTGTCCTCTTGAATGTCTCAATTATCTATTATCAGACTTTTGAATGGACCTCTTTAATGTTAATGTTGATCTCTATCTGCACCTTCTCAGGTGTTGTAACACTGTATCCTGCACTCTGTTCTGTTACCCTGATGCACTTGTATAGTACGATCAGTCTGTAAAGCAGATTTACAGGCGTTTCACTGTACCTCAGTACACGTATGACAAGTTAGACCGAAAGGTCTGTTTCTGTGCTGTACATCTCCATAACACAATGATTTGACAGTAGTAAATAAAATCAAATTAACCTGCTTGAACCACACATCCAGACAGCGCATTCTGTATCCTAATGACTTGTGTGAAAAGGAATTTCTTCACCACATCGCCCCCTTGACATGCCACTTTAAATCTACATTGACTGATTTTTGTTGTGGTTCCACCCCTCAAGTTTTGTGTTTTATACCTTGGAGCCCAAGTGTCCACTGGGAGAGGGATAGAACCACATTGCATTTTAACACATTGTTTGTTCAAGGAAAAGGACTGAGTGGCAAATTCTGTCCTCTAACCTCGGAGCAACATTTTCTGTCTGGACACTCTCCCACCCTCTGCTGTGACAAACAGGTTATTTCAGTAAAGTGATGTGCATGTTACTTTTTTTTAACACGCCATGTCCAGACAGTTCTGTGAATTTGCTGCACTTTTACTGTCCAGTGTGGATTCCTATCGGCTTCATGTGGTCCACTGCAGTTACCACCCTGATATTAGCTGCTCTATTAGTGCTGCTGATACACTGCAGGCCCTTTTAACTTTGTGGGCAGAAATAGTTTGCTGCTCCCTAAACACTGGTAATTAGTCTACCATTTAATCTCGCTGATGAGTGGTTTTGTATTAGGTATAAAAGGATGGCTGAACAATTTTAGGCTGCAAAATTATTTGCTCCGAGTGGAGTCAAAAAGTAAGCAGCTGCAGGCAGGGATGGGACACAGCAAACATTTTGGGTTTGAGAATTGGACGGAGTCTACAATCGGAGGATTAAGCTGATCTGTTTATGGAAGCTGATAAACATTCGCTCCTTGGATTCTGCTCACTTTTGTCAAAGACATCCCCCTGTCAGAGAGCAGAAAATATGTGCGTGGTGTGCAAATGAATGCACTGTAAGTTCCACAACAAATTTCGAGCTCCTTTCTTTCAGAAAAAGAAGAAATTATTTTCCCTCCCACCTACCAAGAATAGGAAAGAGAGGATTTTTAATCAGAATGATGAACGACAGAGTGTTTGCAACTACACAATTCTCTGGACATTAATATACAGAGGGATACAACAGGATGATATGTGATTACTAAAGAAGTACATTTCATCTAAATACGGAAATTCTCATGCACGCAATGGTGTTCATGGGCTATAAAGCTATGTCCTTCCTGAGTGTGTGATAAATACTCTCCCACATGAAGTAAATCTCTCCATCGATCAATCCATCTATATTCAGCCAGCAAAGTTTAAAACCTTTGAGTAGAGCTGGCCTTCAGCCTGTGGTGTCACTTGGCCAGTTTTGTGATTCTTAAAGTGACTGATCACAATAAGGATCCCCTCATTGCTGAGTAAACTAGTCAGGAGCTCTTTGTAAGCAGCACATTTCGTTAACTTAAGAGTGGGACTAAACAAGGGTTGCACATGAAACGGTGAGAATCAATCCATCCAGTTCCCCTACTCAGTCAGGCCAGTATCAAAATACAAAATGCTGACTGAGATCCAACATGGCACCAACACTGTGCGACTCCTTGTGAGATCCCTACAGCAGAACATTTCTTATCACTATTCTACACTTTTAAACTTAAATTCTAAACACGTAAAAATTACTAATAATGTTCTTTTAAATCTGTGCTTATCCAAGGATTGTTTAAATCTCCCTAATGTGGCTAGGTTAACTACGTTGGCAGGTAGGGCATTCCACGCCCTTTTCTGAGTAAAGAACCTGCCTCTGACATCTATCTTGTGGGTGGCACAGTGGTTAGCACTGCTGCTTCACAGCGCCAAAGGCCTGGGTTCAATTCCAGCCTCAGGCAACTGCCTGTGTGGAGTTTGTACATTCTCCCTGTGTCTGCGTGAGTTTGCTCCAGTTTCCTCCCATAGTCCAAAAAAAATGTGCAGGTTAGGTGAATTGGCTTGCTAAATTGCCGGTAATGTTAGGTGTAGGGGAATGGGTCTGGGTGGGTTGCTCTTCGGAGGGTCGGTGTGGAGTTGTTGGGCCAACGGGCCTGCTTCCACACTGTAAGTAATCTAATGTTAAATATATCACCCCTCAATTTGTAGTTATGTCGCCTTCGTACAAGCTGACATCATCATCCTAGAAAAAAGACTTTCACTGTCTACCCTATCTAATCCTCTGATCATCTTGTATGTCTCTATCAAATCTCCTCTTAGCCTTCTTCTTTCCAATGAGAACAGGTTCAAGTCTCTCAGCCTTTCCTCATAAGACCTTCCCTCCAGACCAGGCATCATCCTGGTAAATCTTCTCTGTACCTTTTCCAATGCTTTCACATCCTTCCCGAAATATGACGACCAGAACTGTACACAGTATTCCAAGTGCAGCCGCACTAACATTTTGTAAAGTTGCAGCATGACATTATGGCTCCGGAACTCAATCCCTCTACCAATAAAACCTAACACACCGTATGCCTTCTTAACAGCACTATCAACCTGGGTGGCAACTTTCAGGGATCTATGTACATGGACTCCAAGGTCCCTCTGCACATCCACACTACCAAGAATCTTTCCATTGACCCAGTACTCTGCCTTCCTGTTAATCTTCCCAAAGTGCATCACCTCACATTTATCTGCATTGAACTCCATTTGCCAATTCTTAGCCCAATTCTGCAGTTGATCCAAGTCCCCTTCCAACCTGTAACATTCTTACAAACTGTCCACTACTCCACCGACTTTAGTGTCATCTGCAAATTTACTAATCCATCACCTATGCCTGCGTCTAAGTCATTTAATAACCGGACTCCAGGCTGAATATTTTCTATCAACTACCACTCGCTGCCTTCTTTCAGAAAGCCAGTTTCTAATCCAAGCTGCTAAATCACCCTCAATCCCTCAAGATAGAGTCCCATTTTCCTGTCTGTACTTCATTTAAGCGACTATTTGCACAACAAATGAAAATCTGAGCCAAGTGCATAACTTAGAACAAGATTTTAATTTCTCACCCAACATCAGGTTTAGCAATAGGCTTCCATTCTGAGCCCGATAATGGGTTGTATGCAGACAGAATTATCCATCGTTCTTTTCCAGTCCAGGTTAACCCACTATCCATTCTCAGCATGTTACTGATTTTCTTTCTGATTCCCAATACCTGCGTGCTGCTGCTGAATATTTAAATGCCTCAATTAGCCAGGGTATGTGGTGCAAATCCAGGCACCGTACCTCAAGATGCATGTCAAAGCCTGAGGGATGGTTCCGAAGAGATTTACTGGAATGCTATTGGGAAAGTTATACCTGGACTTAAGTTAATGTGGAGAGATTGGAGAAGCTGAGGAAGTTAAGAAGAAGACTTTTGATGGAAATGTTCAAAGCCATAGAAGGATTTTGATGTGTTGAAGAAAGGGAACCTTTTTCCAGTTGCAGAGAGAAGTTAAATCTGTTCAGCACAAAACAAAGGTGATGAAGAATTGACTTGAGTTGAATTGAATTGAACTGAATTAGTTTTATTGTCACATGTATTCAAATGCAAAGTTTATAAGTTGCCACTTAGAGTGCCATCTTGTGTGTAAACGTTCCCAGGTACAGTTCCTTCAGTTAACAAGATTAGTTACAGTGTAACAATGTCACCAAAATAAGGCACCATCTTCAAAGCAGTTTTAAGACCATAAGACAGAGGAGTGGAAGTAAGGCCATTCGGCCCATCGAGTCCACTCCGCCATTCAATCATGGCTGATGGGCGTTTCAACTCCACTTACCCGCATTCTCCCCATAGCCCTTAATTCCTCGTGACAATCAAGAATTCATCAATCTCTGCCTTGAAGACATTTAGCGTCCCGGCCTCCACTGCACTCTGCGGCAATGAATTCCACAGGCCCACCACTCTCTGGCTGAAGAAATGTCTCCGCATTTCTGTTCTGAATTTACCTCCTCTAATTCTAAGGCTATGTCCACGGGTCCTAGTCTCCTCGCCTAACGGAAATAATTTCCTAGCGTCCACCCTCTCCAAGCCATGTATTATCTTGTAAGTTTCTATTAGATCTCCCCTTAATCTTCTAAACTCCAATGAATACAATCCCAGGATCCTCAGCCGTTCCTCGTATGTTAGACCTACCATTCCAGGGTTCATCGTGTGAATCTCCGCTGGACACGCTCCAGTGCCAGTATGTCCCCCCTGAGGTGTGGGGACCAAAACTGACACAGTACTCCAAATGAGGCCTAACCAGAGCTTTATAAAGTCTCAGTAGCACAACGGTGCTTTTATATTCCAATCCTCTTGAGATAAATGACAACATTGCATTCGCTTTCTTAATCATGGACTCAACCTGCATGTTTACCTTAAGAGAATCCTTGACGAGCACTCCCAGATCCCTTTGTACTTTGGCTTTATGAATTTTCTCACCGTTTAGAAAGTAGTCCATGCTTGTATTCTTTTTTCCAAAGTGCAAGACCTCGCATTTGCTCACATTGAATTCCATCAGCCATTTCCTGGACCACTCTCCCAAACTGTCTAGATCCTTCTGCAGCCTCCCCACTTCCTCAGTACTACCTGCCTGTCCACCTAACTTCATATTATCGGCAAACTTTGCTAGAATGCCCCCAGTCCCTTCATCCAGATCATTAATATATAACGTGAACAGCTGCGGCCCCAACACAGAACCCTGCAGGACATCGTTTGTCACCGGCTGCCATTCCGAAAAAGAACCTTTTATCCCAAGTCTCTGCCTCCTGTCAGACAGCCAATCCTCTATCCATACCAGTAGCTCACCTCGAACACCATGGGCCCTCACCTTGCTCAGCAGCCTCCCATGTGGCACCTTATCAAAGGCCTTTTGGAAGTCTAGGTAGACCACATCCACTGGGTTTCCCAGGTCTAACCTACTTGTCACATCTTCAAAGAATTCCAACAGGTTTGTCAGGCATGACCTCCCCTTACTAAATCCATGTTGACTTGTTCTAATCCAACCCTGCTCTTCCAAGAATTTAGAAACCACATCCTTAATGATGGATTCTAGAATTTTACCAATAACTGAGGTTAGGCTAATTGGCCTATAATTTGCCATCTTTTGTCTTGATCCTTTCTTGAACAAGGGGGTTACAACAGCGGTCTTCCAATCATCTGGGACTTTCCCTGACTCCAGTGACTTTTGAAAGATCTCAACCAACGCCTCCGCTATTTCCTCAGCCACCTCCCTCAGAACTCTAGGATGTAGCCCATCGGGGCCAGGAGATTTATCAATTTTAAGACTTTTTAGCTTTTCTAGCACTTTCGTTTGTTTTAAATGCACAAGTTGCTGTGATCAGGAGTGAAGTGACTGGAAGAATGGTTGAAGTGGACTCAAGAAACAGTCAAAGGAAAACTAAATGATTGCTTGACGGGGTTTGCTTTCTCCATGGGATAATGGGGAGAGGTCAGGAAGGTGGGGCGAATCAGAAAGCTTGACAAATGAGTGGACACTGGTATGGCGGGTCAACTGGAGTCCTCCATCTTGTATCACTCTACGATCGCATCGTCATCGTGATGGGATTTCCCCAACTTGAGGCGTTAGCCTTAGAAACCGAGGCTCAGGCAAGACACCCGCAGTCAGATACATAATTGAGGAGAGCTGCATTTTGATCATTGTTTCTAAAATATGGCTAACATTGTATTCCCTAGGTAGTATTCAAGCTTCTGCTTTTGCATAAATACAAATGTAACGTCATCCTGAACACCTGGCCAGTATAATATCCAATGTTGCTGCTGTACAGGACATCGGTTAAGCCACTGTTGGAATATTGCGTGCAATTCTGGTCTCCTTCCTATCGGAAAGATGTTGTGAAACTTGAAAGGGTTCAGAAAAGATTTACAAGGATGTTGCCAGGGTTGGAGGATCTGAGCTACAGGGAGAGGCCGAACAGGCTGGGGCTGTTTTTTCCTGGAGCATCGGAGGCTGAGGGGTGACCTTATAGAGGTTTACAAAATTATGAGGGGCATGAATAGGATAAATAGACAAAGTCTTATCCCTGGGGTCGGGGAGTCCAGAACTAGTGGGCATAGGTTTAGGGTGAGAAGGGAAAGATATAAAAGAGATCTAAGGAGCAACTTTTTCACACAGAGGGTGGTACGTGTATGGAATGAGCTGCCAGAGGAAGTGGTGGAGGCTGGTACAATTGTAACATTTAAGAGGCATTTGGATGGGTATAGGAATAGGAAGGGTTTGGAGGGATATGGGCCAGGTGCTGGCAGGTGGGACTAGATTGGGTTGGGATATCTGGTCAGGACGGGTTGGACCGAAGGGTCTGTTTTCATGCTGTACATCTCTGTGACTCTATGACCACCATTTCATTTCGTTTGCCGGTAAAATGTATTTCTCAGTAAACCTAAAAGTGGTAAGGTGGTGCAAGTTTATTTGTAAAGCTGAAAATTGACCTAAGTCCTCCAAAACAATCTTAATAATAACCACCTATGTGTAATACATGCACAAAATTTCCAAAGAATACTTGAATATTGAATTGTTTCAATTCCCATGGGAAGTTCCTTTTGTTGTGAATGTCTAGTTCATTGTTCTTGTTTTCGAGGTAATTTTTAGTTCTGGGAATAATTTCATTGTGAAAAGAAGTTCATTCAACAATTCAAGCATTCAGAGTTGCTATTACACACTTCTGGACAAAATGGGATTTGAACCCATGACTTTTAGTCTAGAAATAATGGCACAACTACTGCACTACAAGAAGCCTTTTAAATGTACTTACTTAATACTGTCATAGGAGGAGAGATAGAACCAAAATTAGCTTAGTAGGCTACGGAAATTGTAAAAGAGAAATAATAAAAGGTCAGTTTGTATATAATGCGACATCATCATGGAGATGAGTGAAGATTAGGAAGGCTCTCTGCTTTTCATTTATCTGTGTGTTTGCTGGAAGAAGCTTTAGCTGAAGTTTGATGCTCATGTGGTTTGCAACTCACTGATAAAGTTTCACCAAACTAACTAACAGTTAGACTGACCTGCTCTGTGAGCAGACTGAATAGCTATGTTCGTCATTGAGGCTTAATCTTAGTTGGAAGTTTGGGAGGGACCCAAAGCTGGAAGATTGTCTCATTTGAAGCTAGAATCTAGAATAGGCCTCACAGCGTCTTATTGCAAAGAAAATAACCAGTAGAGCAGCTTGGAAATATTGGAAAAGAAGCCAAAGCAAAAGACAGAGGCTTCCTCATCCAAAGTAGGGTAAATGTAATTCTTTCCTCTGAGAACAGCTGAAACTAAGGAGAATTCTTCAGAGGATCTGTCACACACGTGGATGGTTCAACAAATGTAAATAAAAGGTTTAAAATTGGTGTAACTTTTAAGAGAATTTTGAGGGCCATTAGGAAATAAGTCTGAATGCTTAACATGTTACAAATTTAACAAGGCATGTTGTGTTTGTCTTTCAAGTACAATCAACGTTGGCCAGTTAAATTAAATGAAAACAAAATCTTTCCGCGGAGTTCTGTTCGTTAAACCAGAATATCTGGATACCTTTTAAAATCTTAATAGCCCCTGACTGCAATCTAACACTTAGTAAATTGCTTTGATATCGATTTGCCTTTTATACCCTGTGCCAATTAGGTCATGTGCACCTAAGAAAATGCAAACAATTTGAAAAGTTTCCCACGTGACAGCAATCATCACAATCTCAAAATTGTGAAGAGATGGCCATGTTTGAGAGCAGGGCTTGCATTCAGTCTTAAATTTGTGTAAAAAACATGGAAACTGACTTGAATTTCAAACATGAGAAATGTTTGTGTTGGTATGCCCAATTCCATTCAGCGTACACTGATATCAGTGTAAACAAGGGGTAGCTTGTTCTCTCCTTACACAGATGGAGTGGGAGGTCATGAGGAAGATGTGCTGATGAACGGTTAGAACAGCTTGGCTTTCCATCTTCAGCTGGATATAGGCCGGGCGCAAAACTAAATTTATTGTTTCAGTTTATTTAGTTGCGGAATAAACAATAAACACTGTGGTCTCCAACTCAAACAGGGTAAACATATCGGAGGATATACTTTCTGGTTAGTGAAGCCAGTGATGTGGAAATGGATTGGGTGTGGGAAGGAGCTGGAAAGTCTGGATCAGATCAACAAAACCAGATCTGTACCACTTTAACACCAGTTGCAAATGCACTCTCATCAGAAATCAGCCAGATTCACTATTACACTGTCAATCTAATATATTGCACTAAATTGGACACCAGCACAATTCAAGGTCTTCACTTAGAACATAGCCTGGTGTCCTGTCACTCATCTGATGCTGTGGTAAAAGAAGTCTCATAAACAGATAACAATATTATATAATTAAACACATGAGTCAACAGCAGAAGTAGGTCATGCAATTGCTCAAGCCTACTCTGCTATTCAACAAGGTTATGGCTAATTCGATAAGGACCTCACTATTCCTTCCTGTCCCCTTTGACTCCCCTGTTAAACAAGCATCTGCTTACCACAGTCTGAATCAATATCCAATCAGCCACTGCTTCCACTGCTCTCTGGGGAAGAGGAGTTCATATATTCTCTTGTGAGAGCAAGAATTTCTCCACTAAACAGGAGATGCCTCATTTTTAAACCATGTCCCCTAGTACTCGCCTCTCACATGAAGGGAAATATCCTTTCACCAAATGCCTTGTCAAATTCCCACAGGACCTTATATGCTTCGAAATGATCTTCTAAACTCCAAAGGATACAGACCCAACTTGTCCAACTTTTCATCATAAGATAATCTCCTCATCCCAGAAGGCAGTTGAATGGTTAAAGGGTTTGTCTCTTTTTTTGCCTTCTTATAGAAAAACAAAACAAAATCGAGTGAGTTTACAGCACTGACTTCTGTTGTCATTTTATTTACCATTTTAATGAATTCTTTTTTTTAAGATTACTTACAGTGTGGAAACAGGCCCTTCAGCCCAACAAGTCCACACCGATCCGCCACCCATTCCCCTATACCTAACACTACATGACCAATTCACCTAACCTGCACGTTTTTGAACTGTGGGAGAAAACCGGAGCCAAACCCACGCAGACACGGGGAGAATGTGCAAACTCCACACAGACAGTCGCATGAGGCGGGAATTGAACCCAGGTCTCTGGCACTGTGAGGCAGCAGTGCTAACCACTGTGCCATCGTGCCGTCCACTTCTCTTAAGAAACTAGCAGAACTTTGTTCTTTCTACTGCAGGTGCTGTCATGACAACAGATCAGCATCTGCAGACCTCACTTTCTCCTCAACAGATCACAACCCCAAATTACTTACTGGCATTGAAACATTTTAAGTATGTTTTTTGTTCCTTGTTTAAAACCTAAAGCAAAATGTCTGACAATGCTATGAGAATGCAATTCAGTCAGTGCTGGGAAAATTCCTGAATAGGTTGTGCTTTATGCCAAGAGAGGTTATGGAATATTGCACCTAGAGGGTGTCAAGGCACCTCAGACAGACACACTTCAAAGGAAGAGATGCAATGTAAAAATGAACTTTAGTTTTCTGTGGCTGCAGAGATAAAGGAGGCTAAATGCCACCTTAGTAGAAACTATCACTGGTGAGCTGTATCCCAGGCTATGCGCATGATGTGAGGTAAATATATGGTAGTAACAGGCAAAATCCACATCCCCTTCCGGCAAAACACAAAAGAGAAAATTAAAGTTCAGAGTGCAAACCGGGTCCCAATGTGCTATTTGGGTGATCTCTGGGGCAAATACGGGCTATGAAGGCCACAGTTAAAATATGTCCCTACACTTGCTGGTGAAAAGAAAAAAGCTCTTTCTCTCATAGGGCGAGTCATAAGCCAGCAAAGCCCCTGTTAAAAGGAATCAGGACATCTGGCTAATTTGCAGAACCAAGCATCTCCAGCCAAGCTGTTCAACTACTGAGGTCAGCACGATCAGAACCACCTAATGTAATGGCCACAATGTTTCACCATCTACTCCTCACAGACAAGCCAGAGACTTATTCCTGGATCTTTTGGCTAACTCTTCCCTCAGTTCCCATATCTAACCTATGTGCGTGTGTGCTGTATTTTATTATTATTTCTTGCAGTTTAGTAACTAATAAACTTGGTCTTTTCTCAACCCAAGAAAGCCTGTTTAAATCGGCTCCTTTTGCAACATAACCTCTTTGGAATTGGGAAAGGTAGATTAGATTTAGATTAGATTAGATTACAGTGTGGAAACAGACCCTTCGGCCCAACAAGTCCACACCGACCCGCCGAAGCGAAACCCACCCATACCCCTACATTTACCCCTTACCTAACACTACGGGCAATTTTAGTATGGCCAATTTACCTGACCCTGCACATCTTTGGACTGTGGGAGGAAACCGGAGCACCCGGAGGAAACCCACGCAGACACGGGGAGAACATGCAAACTCCACACAGTCAGTCGCCTGAGGCGGGAATTGAACCCGGGTCTCTGGCGCTGTGAGGCAGCAGTGCTAACCACTGTGCCACCATGAAGGGATTCCTTCTGTTAAGTTAACCTTGTTGTGCCTAATCAAGGTGAAGAGGAGTTGAATCACAAAGAGAAGTGAGTTCCTTCTCCTCAATGGGAGTAAAATAATTTCAGGACATCCTTTCCAGAATCTTAATGAACTGGGGATCCTTGCCTCGAGGCCAGTTGTAATTGTAGGTGTGGAAACCAAAGTAGCTAATTATTTTCTGTTGGCGAATTAGAAAGTCAAAATTTCTGTAGGCGTGGGAAAGAATGTAGGGAGATGAAAATGAGACCTGTTGTAAGGCATCAGAGTGAACAGTTCTGCGGTGACTGATGGATCAAAATAAACCCATCGACAGAGATTAGCACTACCAATACAGTGGTCCGTGGCTGAAACAGTGCAGAGTGAGAGAAAACAGGCAGTAAGGGCCACCAACACAGACAGAGCTGAAAATGCTCATCATTGTATGTTGCAGTTTGAATTTGGAGCTTTTGGGACTGCAGGTCTAGTGAGGACTTGGCATGTCTTTGTCATAAATAAGGAATTGGTTCAGAGGAAACGCATTGTGGCGTCAACTGTTTCACATCACCTGTTAAATGGTACAGTTGGATAATCTGCCTGACTTCCCAAAATTGCCCCATTTTCTACGGTATGATAGCATGTGCTAAATTGTAATTCTGCAACTTTGATGCCATCACAGCAGACCAGAAGAAGTGTTCAGACTAGAGCGAGAGAAGATCTTGGTATCTTGGTGTCCATGTACACAGATCTTTGAAAGTTGCCACCCAGGTAAATAGTGCGGTGAAGAAGGCATATGGCGTAGTGGATTTTATTGGTAGAGGAATTGAGTTCCGGAGTACTGAGGTCATGGTGCAGTTGTATAAGACTCTGGTGCGGCCGCATCTGGAGTATTGTGTGCAGTTTTGGTCGCCATACTATAGGAAGGATGTGGAGGCACTGGAACGGGTGCAGAGGAGGTTTACCAGGATGTTGCCTGGTATGGTAGAAAGATCGTATGAGGATAGGCTGAGGCACTTGGGGTTGTTTTCATTGGAGAAAAGAAGGTTTAGGGGTGACTTGATAGAGGTGTACAAGATGATTAGGGGTTTAGATAGGGTCGACAGTGAGAATCTTTTTCCACGTATGGAGTCAGCTATTACAAGGGGGCATAGCTTTAAATTAAGGGGGGGTAGGTATAGGACAGATGTTAGGGGTAGGTTCTTTACTCAGCGAGTCGTGAGTTCATGGAATGCCCTGCCAGTAGCAGTGGTGGACTCTCCCTCATTTTGGGCATTTAAGCGGGCATTGGATAGGCATATGGAGGATAGTGGGCTAATGTAGGTTAGGTGGGCTTGGATCGGCGCAACATCGAGGGCCGAAGGGCCTGTACTGCGCTGTATTCTTCTATGTTCTATATTCTATGTTCTAAGAAGAAATAGATGAAGAGGCAGATCTGAGACAGTACAATAGAGAGCTGTATTCAGTAATAAAGAGTGTTGCAGTACTAAAGAGAGAGAGGGAGAGAGCTTTATGTGAGGGCAAAGTGAACAAGGGATGCGAGAGAGCAAGCAAATTGGTAAGCCAATTGAAATAAAAGCACAGAGGCTGGTATCCCTTCACCAAGTCACTCTTTATTTATACACACACAGTACATGGGCTCTGACCAGCCAGCACAGAGCCAGTCCTTAGAGTGAAGGGACTCTTCTGAATCTCCTCTTTTTTACCTTTTTCCTGTTTTTTTAAATTTTATTGAACAATACAGTTTACACAACAGTTAACGTTAACAGCTGTATACAGAGAGACCACAATTTTGCAAGGGAAAGGAATGGCAAAGCCAGGCCCCAAACCCTACCGTTCAACCAGTTTTCAGGGAAATGGGGACAAACCTCAAATCCCACTTTCCATCATCACAAAACAGTAACAGGTGCATATAAGACAGTCCAATTACATTAAAAAAGTGCATAGAATGCAGACCCCCCCCCCCCCCCCCCCCCCCCAGAAAGCCTCCCATCCCTCCCACCTTCCGGCCACTCTAAGGCAACCTGCCCCTACGCCACTTCTGGCTTCTCCTGTTTATTTATTTTCTTAAATCGGTAACACACAGGCTGTGACCAGCCAGTGTAACAACAATCTCTTAGTGAGAACTGAGTTTCTCCTGAAATACATTGACTGTGTGGATCAGGCAGTTTAGAGATCAGTCCTCACTTAAAAGGGAATACCAGTTAACAAACTGGCCAAATAATTCAGCCAGATCAGGAATCAGGTTTCCCCTAAAAAAAACAGAAATCAACTACAGCAATAACACACTGACAATAGACAATAGACAATAGACAATAGGTGCAGGAGTAGGCCATTCAGCCCTTCAAGCTTGCACCGGCATTCGATATGATCATGATTGATCATTCCTAATCAGTATCCTGTTCCTGCCTTATCGCCATAACCATTGATTCCACTATCTTTGAGAGCTCTATCCAACTCTTTCTTAAATGAATCCAGAGACTGGGCCTCCACTGCCTTCTGGGGCAGAGCATTCCACACAGCCACCACTCTCTGGGTGAAGAAGTTTCTCCTCATCTCGGTCCTAAATGGAAAGACTGTAGCACCAGCCAGCATAGAGTCAGTTCCCTAAACTGAGGAGACTCTAAAACTCCTGTTTATTTTTTAATTTTTTTTTTCTTATTTTAGAGTGAACAGGATGTCTCACACTCCTTTTTTTTGCTTATTTCACCCCCTCCCCACCTCACCAATGTTGTGTGAGACACAGTGAAAGACACAAGATGTACAAATCTTCATTCAGTTTCCACTGCCAGGAAGAAAAGAAACACCCAAGTGGCCAGTGACAAGCAGTGCCCTTCACATCTGTTTTCACTGGAGGGTCGGAGGCTGAGGGTGACCTTATAGAGGTTTACAAAATTATGAGGGGCATGGATAGGGTAAATAGACAGTCTTTTCCCTGGAGTCAGGGAGTCCAGAACTAGAGGGCATAGGTTTAGGGTGAGAGGGGAAAGATATAAAAGAGATCTAAGGGGCAACTTTTTCACACAGAGGGCGGTACGTGTATGGAATGAGCTGCCAGAGGCTGGTACAATTGCAACATTTAAGAGGGATTTGGATGGGTATATGAATAGGAAGGGTTTGGAGGGGTATGGGCCGGGTGCTGGCAGGTGGGACTAGATTGGGTTGGGATATCTGGTTGGCATGGACAGGTTGGACAGAAGGGTCTGTTTCCATGCTGTACATCTCTATGGCTCTATCAAAAGGCAATGCGTGTGATCAAACAGTGAAGGGGAGGGCAAGGAATAAACCAAAGTAGAGTTGGAGGGGGAAATAATACACTCTGCGGCACCCACCTCTCCCTGAAAGGCTCAAGGGTGTTAGTGAATCTCCTGTTTATTTTTTTCTCTCTTTTTTTCTGGAGGTATCTCTATAGTTGCAAGAGGGATGTTCTAATAACCAAATACTGAATGGGACAGTTTGGGATCTAGGGAAGCTATAGCCTGTTTCTTTAAGCCTGCCTTGAAAATTTGGATTGCTCTTTCTGACAAGCCATTGGATGATGGATGATATGGAGCTGTCCTTATATGTTGAATCCTATTTGATGTTAGGAATTACTCAAATTCCATGCTAGTCAATGATAGCCCATTATCTGTAACCAGTTGCAATATTTGTCCATGTATTGCAAAAGATGGAGGCAATTTTCTCTACCATTGCTCCCGTGTTTAATGAATGAACTTGATGCATGAAACTCCTGTTTATCTATGTCAGCCAGGGCTCCCTGATTGGTCCATGTTAACAACCCCAATCAGGGGTCTCTCAGTCAACAAGATCCACCTGGCCCTCCTTCCAATCACCAGTAAATCCAGCAGTCTCCAGCAGGAGTGTATGTGCAGATACCACAGCCCAGAGTTATGAAGGAGCAGTATCTAACTATGCTAGCAGCAGGGTTACATAGATTACAGTATGTTCAGCCTGTGCTTCCAGATCTTGAGATTACTACAAAGGGGAATGGATTTTTACAAACTCAGGAAGACTTGGCAGACCGAAACAAATGACAGAATGGATCTGAATATTGAATCCAACTTCTATTTACAAAAGCTCCCACTTTATCTTATTGCGGAAAGGAGCCAGGGTGTGAAGCATACAGGAAGGAAACCCAAACTCAGGAGGCCATTCGTGCCAAATTCAAGCAGACTCCATTGGCTGTGGAAAGACCCACAAAATGGGAACCATTAATTAATGGAATAGAAGCACATGCTCTTGAAGGGCAGATAAAGATCAGTTTAATGATCAACATTAAAGGCTTTTAAAAATCCTTCATCCTTTGAACTGTAAGAAAAGGCACATCTGGTTGCAACAACGGGAAGGAAATTGCGCTGGATGAGCTTGATAGATAGACTAGCTAGTATAACATCTGTCCAAGTGTGTCAACAAAGTTATATATTGATATGTTTCAAAGAGCTCTGCATTTTGAATGCTTGGCTGAGTTTCAATGCAGCTGAGTTCACAGATTAATCAACAGTTTAAAGAGTTTTTTTTCAAAGGATCAAGGTGTATGAACAGGTCTTTATCTGCTTTTAGAAGAGACCATTCACTCAGAGAGGTTAAAACATTTCATGCTTTCTTGAGTGGGAGTTTCCTTTTTCTGTCTCAAATCTGTAAAATGTGAGTTGTATTAGATTTTAAAAAGTTATGTTTCTCATCTCTGCATGTTTCTTAGAGTCTTCCTGTGGTGGATACTGGGCAAATTGGCATAGTGAGTATGAGGGGCCTCAGGAGAGAGTGGGGGCAGCCCAAATGACGTTGGGATATGATGATTCATGGGGGTGAGGGCGGGAAGTGGATGGCGGGTGAGGAGTGTGAAAGGTGAGAGCTAAAAGCTTCCAAAACACCTGAGACAAAGTCCTGGAGGATTGCAATGGGCATGGTAACCAGGCAGCTTAGCACTCATTCATCCTTTTGATCTGTCGAATGTGTATTTCCAGAGTTAGCAAGCCAGACCTCTTACCCTCACTCGATCCTCTGGAATGAAACCATTGCAAATCACCACATTTTTCAATGAAGGTAGTCTAGGCAATTTCTCTCTGGTAGCCAAACCTTCAGCCTACGGTTTTCAACAACAACCAGCAATCCCCTTGGCATTACATCTTTGAGAAGGGCATAGATGTCAAATATGGAATATATAGAACTGCTGTAGGCGGAATGGTCTGACTGTTGCACTATAGTCAAGGAGCAAACTCAACACCTTAACTCAACCTTCTCAGGAGCAATCAGGATTGGACAATCTAAAATTGGCCTTTCCATTGATGCCCACAACCTGGTAATGGATGATAAAAATAAGTTGATCCAAAAAGTGTTTAGAAAGTCTAAATTTATGAATATTATATTTTGTAACCTATGTAAAGTCTGTAACAATTCTCCTTCCATATTATACAGTCATAGAGTCCTAGAGATGTACAGCGTGGAAAACAAATTCTTCGGTTCAACTCGTCCATGCCAACCAAATATCTTAAACTTATTAGTCCCATTTGCCAGCACTTGGCCTATATTCCTCTAAACCTTTCTTGTTCATATACCCATTCAGATGCCCTTTAAATGTTGTCACTGTGCCAGCCTCCATCACTTCTTCTGGCAGCTCATTCCTGACCTGCACCACCCTCTGTGTGAAAAGGTTGTCCCTTAGGTCCCTTTCCACTCTCACCCTAAACCTATGCCCTCTAGTTCTGGACTCCCCCATCCCAAGGAAAATAATTTGTCTATTTACCCTATCAATGCCCCTCATAATTTTGTAAACCTCTATAAAGTCATCCTCAGCCTCCGACCATCCAGGGAAAACAGCCCCAGCCTATTTAGCCTCTCCCTATAGCTCAAATCCTCCAACCCTGACCACATCCTTGTAACTCTTTTCTGAACCCTTTCAAGTTTCACAATATCCTTCAGCATCCACTTATTATCAAGCGGCAATATCTCTTTAAAGTTTGGTTTTATAGCCTTCAAGATTGTTGATGGGTTCCATAAATTGAGAATGATGCTGGAAAATTCAAAGCTTTGATGCAAATAACAGTCAATGAGTACTTCAATGGCATGATAAAATATACCCATTTGATAGCATAGGTAAGTACTGTTCAGCACTTCCCTGGAATAATCATTATTGAACAACAGTCATATCCTTGACTATTTTCCATTCTTGCATGTAACCACTCAGAATGAATTAGAAGGTTACAGCATCTCCTTGCTCTCTAGAGGTTGTAAGGACCAATTGTAATGTCCTTATTGCCATATTGACTGAGATTGGTGGCTCAGCTCAGTCTGGGGATCTTAGGTAGAGTGGGCATTCAAAAAGATGAGGCCAGACCAACATGTTCCAGCAACAAATCTGGTCACTGATGGCAGGTGGGTCGGGGGTGTGGGTGAAATACCACATCCAACTCAGGGCTATTTTCTCCCAAATCCAAATGCCTTGCCTTCCCACAGGGATTGGCAGAATGAAGAGCCACATAAATGCGGAACTGCCAGGGTGGTAGAGCATTACACTTGTACAAATCTTCCGCGGATGGGGAGTTCCTAGACTAGGGGGACCATTTGTAAGGGAGAGATTTAAAAAAGACAAAAGAGGCAATCTTGTTTACACAGAGGGTAGTTCGCGTGTGGAACTAATTTCCTGAGGAAGTGGTGATGTGGGTACAATTATAGAAGATGTTTGGAAGGATATATGAACAGGAAAGGTTTGGAGGAATATGGACCAGCATGGACTGGTTGGGCCGAAGGTTCTGTTTCCGTGCAGTATGACTCTATGATTCTATCTCTGTGCATTTTTTAATCAATAAATCTTTTCATTTAGTTTGGAGATGTTGAATTTCAGAAGGGGCCAGGCAAATCCATGTCACCAAATAATCATCACAGGCCTGCCTTTGAGACCCTTCTGCACACAACTGGCTGACCCATTTCCATTAAATTGATAACCAGGGACATGGACTTAGATTAGATTTCCTACAGTGTGGAAACAGGCCCTTCGGCCCAACAAGTCCACACCGACCCTCCGAAGAGCAACCCACCCAGACCCATTCCCCTACATATACCCCTGACTAATGCACCAAACATTACGGGCAATTTAGCATGGCCAATTCACCTAACCTGAACATCTTTGGACTGTGGGAGGAAACTGGAGCACCCGGAGGAAACCCATGCAGACACGGGGAGAATGTGCAAACTCCACACAGACAGTTGCCCAAGGCGGGAATTGAACCCAGGTCCCTGGCGCTGTGAGGCAGCAGTGCTAACTGCTGAACCACAGTGCCATGCTAAATGACTTAATTGGCAGAAGGTTTAGAGGGGAATTGGTGAGAATGCTTTTTTTTATCCAGTGAAATTCTGGAACTCACCGTCTCAAAGGGTGATAGAGACAGAAATGTTCATTGTATTTAAGAAAAGCTTTGATAGGCACTTGAAGTGCCATAACATACAAGGCCACAGACCTAGAGTGGGTAACTGGGATCTGGCTGTTTAACACTTTTTATTGCCAGTACAGACACAAAGGGCTGAACGGCCTCCTTCTGGGCCATATATTTTATAAATTGATATGTTTCTCCAACAGTGACTACACTTTCAACTGATTTCCCTGGCTGGAAAGGACTTTATGTGGTCCTGAAAAGCGCTACGTAAATGCAAATTCTCTCTTTCCTGCATTGGAAAGCTGAGCAGAATTCCTAAAAGGTTTAGGGGGAGGATGCATCTCCAAGATTAACTGGGAAAGTTAAGGGTGTTAAAGAGGTTCAAGTCCATAGCTCCCTGAAAGTGGCCATGCAAGTAGGTAGGGTGGTAAAGAAGGCATATGGCATGCTTGCCTTTATTGGTCAGGGAATTGAGTATGTTGCAGCTTTTGAAGACTTTGGTTAAGCCAAACTTAGAATCTTGCATTCAATTCTGGTCGCCACATCATAGGAAGTATGTGGAGGCTTTGGAGAGTGTGCAGAAGAGGTTTACCAGGATTCTGCCTGGATTAGAGGGGATGAGCTACAGAGAAAGGCAAGAAAAACTCAGGTTGTTTTCTCCAGAGCAGTGGCGGCTGAGGGGAGACTTGATAGAAATCTATACAATTATGAAATGCACAGATAGACTTGATGGTTAGAATCTTTTCCTCAGAGTTGAAATGTCTAAAACTAGGGGGCATGCATTTAAGGTGTAGGGGGAAAGTTCAAAGTAGATGTGAGGGGCAAGTTTTTTACACAGAGAGTAGTAGGAGTCTGGAACACACTGCAGGGTGGTGGTGGATGCAGACATAATAGAGGTGTTGAAGGAATGTTCAATAGGCACGTGAATATGCAACGAACGGAAGGATATGGACCAATGGGAGGCAGAAGGGATTAGTTTGATTTGGCATCATGTTCAGCACAACATGAAGGGCCCATTCCTGTGCTGCAATGTTCTATGTTCTATTTGAATTAAATCAATAAATCTGAAATTGAATGGTCATCTCAGAAATGGTAGCCATGACAACTATCAATGGGTATTGTAAAAACCCATCTGGCTCATTGATGCCCTTCTGAGAAGGTGAACTGCTCTCCCTGCTTTCACCTTCCCAGAAGGTAAAAGGGATCTAAGGGGCAGCTTTGTCACACAGAGGGTGGTATGTATATGGAAGGAGCTGTCACACCCAAATGAACTCCAGACCTATAATCGTGCAGCTCAGAAGCAAAATTCAGGATGAACACCAAATGTTGACCCTCCCATTGTTGGCCACATCCCATGAAAGAATAAAGGGACAAAAAAAGCACCCCGTACTCCATTCTGACCCAAGAGCAGTTGTGAAAAGTTGACCTTTGGTGTGCAAAGACACAGATTGTTGCCTGTTCCCAATATATTGTAGAGTGATAGAGTTAGACAGTGCGGAAACAGACTCTTTAGTCCAAACAGTCCATGCTCCAGTAAAAAAAGTCCCAGTCTATCCAACCTGTGTTTATAACTCAAACCTTCCATTCCCAGCAACATCCTGGTCAATCTTTTTGGAACCTTTCCAGCTTGATGATATCCTTTCAATAACTGGACACAGTATTCCAGAAGAGGCCTCACCAATGTCCTGTACAACCTCAATGAGTCGATTCCTTTGTATTAAACAGTGTTTCAGTGCTGCTTTGATTTGTCAGCACCAGATCGAGTAAGAAATATTCATGTAGAAGTGAAAGTAATAATAAGTTGTCTTCCAAGATGCCACAAAGCAAACGACAATTGAAGATTTACAAGTATTTAATCAAACAGGAAAAGTATCAAGGATGAAGGGTTATGAAAATGGCCTTTTACAATCCGAATGTTTATTATGGCTCGGGGAGTGCCAAGGCATGTCACTGCAAGGTAGAGATTCCCATGCCAGTTGGCAAGACTTGTTAAGATTAATGATGGGTGATGTTTGTAAATCAGAGAAATGGAATATTTCAGGGTTGATATAGCACATGATGAAAGATGTCCAAGGGTTGTTACCCATGTTCGATGGCTTCTGGCAGCCATCACACGAATCCAGGAGCCCTACCCAGAAAATGACCAAGGGGAAATGGAGTTTTTTTGAAAACACATTTGGAGCTGAGCCAGTCCTGCACCAAATCTATCACATCGATTTGGCACAGCCAGTGGTTGCAAATATCGTCAATCATTTTCACACTGGTTGGCATCGGTACCACATCCAGAATCAGCCAATTTTCAGCCCACACACACAAGAAATGGATGGTTGATCATGGAATTGTATAGTGAAGAAATGACCCTTTTGGCCCATCAAGTCTGTACTATCCCACACGTTTCATTTTCCTGCACTCAGCCCATAGCCTTGAATGTTCTGGCGGCGTGGACACCTCTTTCCCCAGTGAATAGTCACAGTAGCCCGTTCCACCAGACCATTGTGATTCATTCCCTAGTGGGTCGGTAACAACTGCCGGGATAAACTGGGCAGCAGATTGGCATTGCTCCTCAGTCATGGTGGCACGGTGCTCCTCACACGTGCACCCAATGTACACTTTGGGCAGAAACCCTTTTGTTAGTGGAACCGGCTTACTGTTCTCCAGATCTATGACAGGAAAGGAAGCAAGGCATAATGCTGGCTCTGTGATATATCAAATAAAGTTCACTTTTTAAGGTACTATGTGTGAGTTTTCTGAGGTTACTTTTATGTCTGGATGAATAGACAAGATGATACCATTTTGAAGGTAGGTGGATGTAGTTAAGCTTTAGTCTCATTGAATGGCAGAACAACCTCAAGAAGCAAAATTGTCTCCTTTAGTTCTTATATTGCCTTGTTCCTATTCCCTAAGCTTAGGGAAAGTCCATTGGTTTTACCCCCCAATATTCTCATAAGCCTTAATGTTTCAGGTGACCTCTTCAAATGGGATGTGACATTTCATTTTTCTGCTTCATCTTCCAGCTGGCCTTGTTATCCCTTGTATTATGTGCCTGTTATGAAGCCATGCTATTAGTCTCACTCTGCATCAAGCTGAGATGGCTGGACGCTGGTTTGGGATGACACAATGAGCTTAATTCTTGCACTGGCTCAGATACCATGAAGGACTCTCCTTTTGAAACTTTCCTCTCACCTGAGGCACGGTGACCTCAATTTAAACCTCCCCCAGTTGTCTCTCTCTACTTAGAGAGCTGCCTTATTGCCACTTTACCCTTACCTACTACACCACAAACTGCCATAAATTGATCTTTTGTTAAAAGTTCATTGTGAATATATTCAGTGACTGACACCATGGTAACCTAATTGCTGCAATAAATCTTCTGCTCTGTCCTGCCATGTTTCACTCTGGGGTCAGACTTGTTCAGTATGACCAAAAGCTGGGATTGTAATAAACGTCTTGCTCCCAAATCAGAAGTAGATACTTGAGTTGTGGGGTTGGTGATCAGAATCTTTATCCCAGAGTTGAAATGTCTAATACTGGGAGACATGCATTTAAGGTGAGGGAGGAAAGTTCAAAGGAGTTCAAAGGAGGTTACAAAATCATGAAGGGTATAGACAGGGTGAATAGAGGCAAGCTTTCTCCCAGGGTGAAGGATTCAATAACGAGAGGTCACGCTTTCAAGGTGAGAGGTGGAAAGTTTAAGGGGGATACACGCGGCAAGTACTTCACACAGAGGGTGGTGGGCGTTTGGAACGCATTACCAGCCGACGTGGTAGAGGCAGGCACAGTAGATTCATTTAAGATGCGTCTGGACAGCTGCATGAGTAGGTGGGGAGCAGAGGGATACAGATGCTTAGGAATTGACCGACAGGTTTAGACAGTACATTTGGATCGGCTCAGGCTTGGGGGGCCGAACAGCCTGTTCCTGGGCTGTATATTTTCTTTGTTCTTTGTTCTTTGAGATGTGAGGGGAAAGTGGTTTTTTTCATGGTGAGTGGTAAGCATCTAGAAAGTACTTCCAGGGGTAGTGTTGGAGGCAGGTATGATAGGGATATTTAAGGGACTTTTAGCTGAGCACATGATTAGGCAAAGAATGGAGGGATATGGACCAAGGGCAGCCAGCAGGAATTAGTTTAATTTGGCATCATGTTCAGCACAACGTGGTGGACTGAAGGGCCTGTTCCTGTGTTCTTTTTTGTTCTATGTTCTGTGTTTTAGGTTCAATCAAGTTGAAATACAAGACATGCAATGCTGCAACACATCATTTGAGGCCAGAAGGTGAGAAAAATTTTAGGAAGATGCAAAATAAAGAGGGAGAAATCCGCATATTGGAAAAGTTTCAGCAAGAACTATAAGAACACAATAAAAAATCCACAAATATATAAAAAGGAAGCAAGTACAGGTGTCCCCGATTTATGCATATCTGACTTTTGAACACTTGTACTTACGAACGCAATTCTACACAGGACGTACTTTAAACAGTTGACATTTCTTGTAATTACAAATGTTATCTGGCATTGTATTCCATATTACATACAAAACAACCTGTGAACACACTCCAGATGGACACACGTTCATGTTTAGCTACCTGCTGGCAGCGAACGCATGTATTGATTCCTTGGGAAAGTAGGAGTTGAGAATTAATAATGAAAGATAGGGAAACGACAGAGAAATGGTCAAATACTTTGTATGAGCCTTCACAATGGAATACACAAAAAAACACATCAAGAATAGTCCAAGATCAATAGGCAGAAGGGAGGGAGGAACAAAGGGGTAACTCGGGGTCACCATTTCAAGATTGTCAGCAAGTGAGCCAAGCGTGAGATGAGGAGGAACCTCTTGCTCAGTGTATTGCTAGAGTGTGGAATGCATTGCTTGGGAAAGTGGTGGAGGTGGATCCCATTGGATGTTTCAAAAGAGAGCTGGATATAAATTTGAAGGTGATTAATGCAGTGGTGCTTGGGTTGGAGAATGGGACTAGCAGGGTTATTCTTTCATGAGCATGTTACAGGCGTTATGGGATGAATGGCCTCCCTCTGTACTGCAAAATTCTATGAACATAAAAATCAATTATGATTTGTTGAAAAAAATGAACTAGAAAAATGAATAGGACTAGGAAAGGCTGAATACACTGGCGTTATTTTCCCTGGAGCGTTGGAGGCTGAGGGGTGGCCTTACAGAGATCTATAAAATCAGGAGGGGCACAGATAGGGTGAATATCCAAGGGTCTTTTTGCCCAGGATAGGGGAGTTCAAAACTAGAGGGGACAGGTTTAGGGTGAGAGGGGAAAGATTTAAATAGGAACTAAGGGGCAACTTTTTCATGCAGAGGGTGGTACGTGTATGGAATGAACTACCAGAGGAAGTGGTGGAGGCTGGTACAATTACAGCATTTAAAAGGCATCTGGATGGGTATATGAATAGGAAGGATTTAGAGGGATATGGGATGAGTGCTGGCAAATGGGACTAGATTAGGTTAGGAAATCTGGTCAAAGGGTCTGTTTCTGTGTCGTATACAACTAAGGTTTCCTGAACCTGATGGGTATCCTTGGATCCTAAAGGAAGTGGCTGCAGAGATGATGGTTGCATCAATTATAATTTTCCAAAAGTCTCTCTGTCTTATAAAGGCCCCATTAGATTTGAAAATTGGAAATGGAATACCTTTAATCAAGAAAGGAGGGAAATAAACAGTACCCTCCAACCACACGGTATCAACTTTGATTTCACCATTTTCCTAATCTCCCTTCCTTCTAGCTCACCTCAGATCCAACCCTCTAACTCGGCACTTCCCTCCTGAACTGTCCCACCTGTTTGTCTTCCTTCCCACCCATCCATTCCACCGTCCACTCTGACCTATCGCCATCACCTATCTGCAACTACCTATAACCTTCCCAGCTACCTTACCCCCAACCCAACCCCCCCTCCTATTTATCTGTCAGCCCCCTTCCCCTCCCCCCCTCATTCCTGATGAAGGGCTAATGCCAGAAATATCGATTCTCCTGCTCCTCGGATGCTGCCTGACCTGCTGGGCTTTTCCAGCGCCACACTTTTCGAGAAAGGTATTATAGGCCAGTTAACTTAATATCTATTATTGAGAAAATGTTAGAGCCATAATTAAGGAGATAATGCCTTACAAAATCAAAACACAATCAGCCAAGTCATCCCAATTTATGAAAAAAACAATTTTGTTTAACAAATGTATTAGAATTCTTTGAGGATGTAACAAACAGAGCAGATAAGGGGGAACCAATACATGAAGATAATTGGATTTTCAAAAGACATGTGATGAGATGCCACATTAAAGGTTGCTTGATACTATAAAAGCACAAGGTGCTGGGATGAAATAATAGCATGGATAGAAGATTGGCTAATTAACAGGAAGCGGTCTGAATAAATGGGTCATTTTCAACTTGGCAAATTTTAACTCATGAAGTGCCACAGAGATTTGTGTGGGTGCCCCAATGATTTACCATCAATATTAGTGATTTGGATGAAGGAGTCAACTATATTGTTGCCAAATTTTCTGACAATTCAAAGATAGGTGGAAAAGCAAGCTGTGAGGAGGATACAAAGAATCTGCAAAGGGATATAGATAGCTTGAGTGAGCAAAAATATGACAGTTGGAGTATAACATGGAAAAATGTGTGGTTGTTCACCAAGGCAGAAAGAATAGCAAAGTAGAATATTATTTAAATGGAGAGAGACTGCAGGAAACCACAACATAGAGGCAGCTGCTTGGCCTTCCACACAAATCACAAAAAGATGGCATGCAGGAAGTGAGTAATTACAAAGACAAATGGGATGTGAACCTTAATGGATGGGTATAAAAGTAGAGAATATTGCTGCAGCTGTATATGGACTGGTGAGGCACTTGGACTACTGTGTACAGTTTTGGCCTCCTGATTTAGGGAGAGCTTAACTTCCTGATGAAGGGCTTTTGCCTGAAATGTTGATTCTCTTGCTCCTTGGAGGCTGCCTAACCAGCTGTGCTTTTCCAGCACCGCACTCTAGACTAATCCCCAGCATCTGCAGTCCTCACTTTCGCTTATACTTGTATTGGAAACATTGGGAGAAGTTCACCAGGCTGATTCCAAGGACAAAGGGGCCATCTTAAAAAGAAAGGTTGTGCAGGTTGGGCCTATATACAATGGAGTTTAGAAGGATGAGTGGAGACTTTTTGAAACATATAAGATTCTGAGTGGGCTTTTCAGGATACATAGAGTCATAGAGATGTACAGCATGGAAACAGACCCTTCAGTCCAACCCATCCATGCTGACCAGATATCCCAACCCAATCTAGTCCCACCTGCCAGCACCCGGCCCATATCCCTCCAACCCTTCCTATTCATATACCCATCCAAACGCCTCTTAAATGTTGCAATTGTACCAGCCTCCACCACTTCCTCTGACAGCTCATTCCATACACGTACCACCCTCTGCGTGAAAAAGTTGCCCCTTCGACCTCTTTTATATCTTTCCCCTCTCACCCTAAACCTATGCCCTCTAGTTCTGGACTCCCCGACCCTTGGGAAAAGACTTTGCCTATTTATCCCATCCATGCCCCTCATAATTTTGTAGACCTCTATAAGGTCACCCCTCAGCCTCCGACGCTCCAGAGAAAACAGCCCCAGCCTGTTCAGCCTTTCCCTGTAGCTCAGATCCTCCAACCCTGGCAACATCCTTGTATCTCTTTTCTGAACCCATGTTGAGAGGGTGCTTCTCTTCAGAGAGGAAAGGGAGGGAGGGACACAGTTTCAAAGTAAGGGGTCTCGCCTTTAACAGACATAGAATCCCTCCAGTTTGAAAGCAGGCAGTTTGGCCCATCAAAGCACACTGACCTTCCGAAATGCATCGCTCCGAGGCCCCAGGACCTAAGCCTGCATTCCCCCTGGCTATTCACCTAGCCTGCACATCCCTGGACAGTTCAGGGCAATTTCCCATGGCCAATCCACCTGAGGTGCACATCTTTGGACTGCAGGAAGAAACTGGAGCATTCAAAGGAAACCCATGAGGACATGGTGAGAAGATGCAAACTCCACAGAGACAGTAGCCCAAGGGTGGAACCAATCCCAGGTCCCTGGGAGGCAGTAGTGCTAACTACTAAGCTATTGGGCTATCCTGAGTCGCAGATGAAAGGAAATGTCTTCCCTCAGAGGACGAATGTCATTATAATTATCTTCCATGGAGCCAGTGGGGGCTTGGGCATTGAATGCATACTGAATAAAAGCCAAGTGAGGCAGTGTAGGACTAGATGGTACAGGCAGGAAATTAGACTCAAGATTACATTGGATCTTACTGAATATCAGAAGCAGGTTTGATGGGTTGAATGGCCTGCTTCTGTTCCTAGTTCCTATGCTCTTGTGTATAAATTAGATGTTGCCAGTGTAAACAAGTCAAACCCAACAAACATTAACAGCAGTACATATTAAGCAATGAAATCAGACAAATTCAATTAATGGAAAATGTGGCGTGTTTATTCAGGAAGAATTAAGGTGTACACTGTAGGCTCTGTTGTTTGTATAGCCCTGAAATGTTTAAATATTGATAAGTTAATTATGTATTAATTACTAACATTAATAAATATTTAATTAACATTGACAATTTATTATTGTTGACCGGTCCAATCTTAATTTCCATTATACCTTTGAAATGTTTTCGCTGGTATGATTACAACATTTTAGGGGCATCTGGATTGATATATGAATATAAAGGGATATGGGGCCAAGTGCTGGTGAATGGGACTTGATTAATTTAGGATATCTGGTCAGCACAGAAGGGTCTGTTTCCATGCTGTACATCTCTATGACTCGAGTTTGTATATTCAGTCTTTTACAAATGCCTTATCAAGTGATAACACAGTGCTTAATTCTGAAACCCATATTTGCTCTAATGTCATTTTTGCTGCTTTTTAAAACGTTTTATAAGAAATGCCAGTCATGGTCCTACATATGGTTCATACAATGTTTCATGAGAGCTGTGTTTCATAGCATCACTGAAACAGAGGAAAGAAAGAAAACCCACCAGAAATGGAAAATTTTGTTGAGTTCAGCATTTCTGAAGAGATCAGTGAGGCTTAGGTGTGGGTTTTGCTCCCCCCACCCCCCAGGAGGTGGGCAAGAATGAATGATGCAAGCAGGTCTACAAATTTGTGCCCACTGCTGGTGTGTTGGTTTCTCATTGCCATCCATGCCCTCGCCATTTTCTCAGAGGTATAATTGGCAGTTGAATGACTCCCACCTCAATGATGGGGGAGCCAACAAATGTGACATTAATGTCCAATCAAGAGTCAGGACCTTTTTTTTGTCAGCCTATGGACTCGCTCGGGGGTCGGAGACTAGACTGGTCGCTTGGTATCCTGGGGCGAGAGGAGTCAGTGCTTCAGCCAAACTCTTCGCCCAATTGGCAAAAGCTGTAGGTGCCCTGTTGAGGGCATTCCCCCTCCTCCACAGCACAGCCCTGCTGCTGATGCCCTTTATTGACTTGTCGAGTCACAGAGTCATACAGTATGGAAACAGACCCTTTGGTCCAAGTCATCCATGCTGACCAGGCATCCCAATCTGACTTCGTCCCATTTCCCAGCAATTGGCCCATATCCCTCTAAATGCTTCCTATTCCATCCAGATGCCTTTTAAATGCTGTTGTTGTACCAGCCTCCATCACATCCTCTGGCAGCTTGTTCTATACACGCACCATCCTCTGCATTGTCTGAACCTCAAAATGGAGTGCACCTCTCTCCTCCCCCAACTCTTTCTTTCTGACCTGAACAGCCCCTTCTCCCCTGGAAGGTCTTCCTGACTTTGGTGGATGGCAGCATCGTGCCCATTATGGGATTAATCCACATGCCTTGTTTACTTGGCCAATTGATAAATCAATATTCCTTGTTTGCGTACGTACATTTCAATCCTTCAAAAATTAAGGTGAAGGACAAATTTAGTCTTAAAGGTAACGCAATAAGTCGTGAATAAAAAATTGAGGATAAACTTTGTTACCCAGTCAGTGGGGAGACTGCAAAACCTGAGCTGGTTAAGGCAATATCACAATATGCATTCAAGGGAAAGTTGGATCAGACAAGCAAGAGGAAGAAATAGAAGAGTGTGCAGATAATATTGGATGAACTGTGGAAGAGATGTAACACCAACATAATCCATTGGGCTAAAAAACTTCCAATCTGTGGCTCTGGCTCGATGTAATTCCAGACAAAAACACACATGCTTCAAAAAATATAACAATTGTCAGTAAATTTCTTTTGAATATGCAATTGGAATGAAAAAAGTGGACAGGAAAGAAAATTGTGTAGCATCATCAGAACCTCAGCCCTTTGATTTGTCGCAAGAGGCTGTTAGTTTATTCTGACTCATTTACATGAAATTCAATGGATGTCAGCGAACACATGATATCTATACAGTAATGTAAACCCTACAAGAGAACAACCTGCCAGACCCAAAGCACTTCAAGTAATATGTCACCACACATTATAGACATACCCCTTGGTAAAACCCACCTCAGAGGGGACTCCTTCTCTGAAACAATTTCGATACTCCAAGCACTTTGGCAACTTCCACCAACCCTTGCAAAAGGATCATAAAGAGGCACCTTACGTGCCTTTTATATCTTTCCCCTCTCACCCTAAACCTATGCCCTCTAGTTCTGGACTCCCCACCACAGGGAGAAGACTTTGTCTATTTATCCTATCCATGCCCCTCATGATTTTGTAAGGTCACCCCTCAGCCTTCAATTCCAGGGAAACAGCCCTACCTTATTCAACCTCTCCTAATACTTCAAATCCTCCAAACATAACATCCTTGTAAATTTTTTCTGAACCTTTTCAAGTTTCACAACACCTTTCCGATAGGAAGGAGACCAGAATTGAACACAATATTCCAACAGTGGCCTAACCAATGCCCTGTACAGCCGCAACCTCCCAACACCTGTACTCAGTACTCTGACCAATAAAGGAAAGCATACCAAATGCCTTCTTCACTATCTTATCTTCCTGTGACTCCACTTTCAAGGAGCTATGAACCTGCTGTCTTTTCTGATTGTTTCAAAACAAAGCCCAATATAATCTGAGTCACCCCTTTAGCCTTGAATTCATAGTCATCACCTGATATGGTTCTAAGAATTATATTTCTACCCATTGTTGAGAAATTCACAAGTCAAAGAGTAACTCATGTCATGCTTTAAAAAATGTAGAAACTCCCATGTAGAAATAAATTAGAATCCATGACATTTCAGATGGGAGCCACCAACTGCGTTGTCTAGATGTGGATAAGGTGAACAACAAGAAGGATGGAATTCAGTCATCCTTCCGTTTGAGGTAAAACTTATTCTACTTACCTCAGGAAGGAACCGTGGTATTTCCCCTTGATTCAACAAAACTGAATATTTGGGCCTTTGGGAAAGGCCTTTGGGCAGAGAGTTGAAGCAGAAGATGACACTTCAAAAAACTGTATTCCGAAGAATGAAAACTGAATGAATTTGCCCATTTTGTCCAATCCATGGTTGAAAATAGGTACATACCTGCTCTCTGTAAATTTCCTCATTTGAAATTGCTGTCAATTGTCTTCAAAGTGTTCTGTGAAAAAGACAATCAAATCATTGGTCTTAAATGTCATTCTTTAAGATTTTAATTATTGTTGGAGATTTTTATTTCAAATGTATTTTTTCAGTCCTTTTTCACTTCCTCTCTCTTATTCACATCCTCCTTTCTATGTATTTATTTCAATTTTGCTCTGATTGAACATTAAAGACTTTGTCTGAAAGACACTTCTGCCTGGTTCTTCCTGCCTAATGGGAGAAACTAGGTTAAACAGAAGTGCACCATCTATAGCAGTTCAGTATAATGGTCTGGATTTTGTGCTTAGCATGTTTCTTGTCATTATATTTACACATTCTTGCATACTTTCTACTGACCTTTGCTCTAGAACTTACTGAGATCTATTTCAGCTTTCTACAGGAGATCCATGATCCATGTTAATCCATCGGATTCATGGAATCATAGAATCCCTACAGTATGGAAGCAGGCCATTTGGCCCTTCAAATCCACACCGACCCCCTGAAGAGCAATTCACCCAGACCCACCCCTGTAACCCCGTATTCCCGTAACCCCAAATTTCCAATGGCCAATCCACCTAGCCTGCACAACTCTGGACACTATGGGCAATTTAACATGGCCAATCCACCTAACCTGCACATCTTTGGATGATTGATGTACTGTTAAACAGGAGCAGAGAATCTAAACCAGGAAGTGTGAGCTAGAACAACAAAATCAATGTTAGATCATGTACGGAAATTGTATTAAAGAGAAAGATATGATTAAGAGAGATGCAGTTAAAAGAGACAGAAAGAGTTTAAACAATACATGTTTTAAAAAAAAATAATAATTAAAATCTTAAAGAATGATATTCCACAATTGTAAATGACAATTTTCAGTACCTCAGCTGTTTGTCAGTAATTAAAACTTAAATATAAAAGATTGACTTCAATGGAAATAGAAAACCCCTAACTTTTCCCAAATAAGGACAGAAAGTACTGGAGAAATTCACCAGGTCTGGCTGCATCTGTGGGTAGAGGGAACAGAGTTTATGTTTCAAGGCCAGTATGACTTCCCTTTGGAACTTGAAAATTTTCTTAGTAAATTTAATTTTCATCTATTGTGCAAGCTGCCCAACCTTATACCATTCCAAGTGATACATGTCAAGTCTCTGGGTGAGAAACTGCTGTAGCACTGCTTTTGGAAGGAAGTGACAACTGAAGGCAGTAACACCCGAATTGCCACCTTTAACTGCGCATGTCATGTTGCTGAATGTTGTTATCCAGTTTGCTCTTCAATAACAGGGAGCACTAACAGTCCAAACATTACTTTTCTTCACAACACCTGAGCCAGTATCACATTGTTATCATTATAAAACAAAAGTCCCAATCTCTTCTGCAGCGTAATAAAACAAAGAACTGTAGATGCTAGCGATCTGAATGTAGGTTTGCTCACTGAGCTGGAAGTTTGGTTTTCAGACGTTTTGTCACCATTCTAGGTAGCATCTTCAGTGAGCCTCCGAATGAAGCACTAGTGGTGTAGCCTGCTTTCTATTAATTGCTTGGGTTTCCTTGGGATGGTGACGTTTTTTCTTGTGGTGACATCATTTCCTTTGATGATGTCATTTCCTTGTTCTTTTTCTCAGGGTTTGTAAATGGAATCCAAATCAATGTGTTTATTGAATGAGTTCTGGTTGGAATGCCATGCTTTTAGGAATTCTCGTGCATGTCTCTGTTTGGCTTGTCCTCGGATAGATGTGTTGTCCCAGTTCAAGCGGTGTCCTTCCTCATCCATATGTAAGGATACTATTGGCAGTGGGTCATGTCATTTTGAGGCTAGTTGATGTTCATATATTCTGGTGGCTAGATTCCTGCCTGTCTGTCCAATGTAGTGTCCACTTAGCAAGCAAACCTATATCCGGAACCTCAACCTGAGCTACAAATCTTTCCAAATCTCGCTAGAGATCTGAAACAAAAATCAGCAATTGCTGGAGAAACTCAACACATCTGGCAGCACTGGGGTAAGACAGTAGAGTTAACATCTCGAGTCCAGTGACTCAGAATGAAGAGTTGCCAGACTCGAGATGTTAATTCTACTTTCTTCCCACAGATGCTGTCAGACTTGCTGAGTTTCTTCAGCAATTTCTGTTTTTGTTTATGTAGTGTAGTTGGGAATCGCGTACGGGCACCTTGCAGAGCTTCCAGCACAGAGGGAATTCCCTGGAAAATGAAGGTTCTGATTGGAAATTTCCCTACATCTATTGAAATCATAGAACTTGGAGTGTTCCATTGCAGTAAGTAATTACACAGAAAACGTTAGACTGTAAAATATCCAGTTTAACTCTTGAGTAATGATCAAACCGACTAGCCCAATTTACCCCATACATCCCCAATTAACACCTTCCCAAGGACACGTCAGGCCCCCCAGACACAACCTAGCTCCACTCCCCTTGTCATCCACCCAGGAACAAACCTGGGTGGCAGGTGGCACAGTGGTTAGCACTGCTGTCTCACAGCGCCAGAGACCCGGGTTCAATTCCCGCCTCAGGCAACTGGCTGTGTGGAGTTTGCACATTCTCCCCATGTCTGCGTGGGTTTCCTCCGGGTGGTCCGGTTTCCTCCCACAGTCCAAAAATGTGCAGGTCAGGTGAATTGGCCATGCTAAATTGCCCATAGTGTTAGGTGAAGGGGTAAATGTAGGGGAATGGATCTGGGTGGGTTGCGCTTCGGTGGGTCGGTGTGGACTTGTTGGGCCGAAGGGCTTGTTTCCACACTGTAAATAATCTAATCTAAAAAAAGTAATCTAATCTAAAAAACCAACACCTCACTGCCTGCATCGGATCCACCATCCCTCCTCTCCAGATCGGACCAAACAATGCCCTCTCCCAGGACCCAGAACTCCCCTCTACCCTGGAACACAACACCCAACACACCCCAGAACCCCACCCCCACCACCCTCTGCACCACAGGTTCTGACACACCTCTTGCTCTCCACCCCAGTACCCAACAGCTCCATCTCTCCCCTGGACCCACCTGCTCCCCAGTCTGGTGTCTTATATTTCTTATAGGAAGACACTGACGGACATGGAGAAAGAACTTGCGGTTAAATACTTCCCTTATCATGCCTTGGGATGTTGCAAAATACCTTCCAACCAATAAATTATTTTTAAATTTGCAACTAAATAGGTCAAATATTTGCACATAACAAGGTTGTACAGAGAGCAATAAAAAAGACTAGTTACTACCCAACGTTTTTTGGGTAGCATTCCTTCAGGATTTTCTTTATTTTCCAAATGTTGTTAACAATTATTGTCCCTCCCTAATTACCCTTGAATTAATGAACTTGTAAAGCCCAAGTCAGTATGCAGTGTTTAATTTTTTTGGGTGGTTTGGAAGGACTGAATGATTTGCTAGGTTATTTCAGACCCAACTGTGGGTCGGGAGTCACACGTAGATCAGACGAGATGGGATGGTAGATTTCCTTCCCTGAAGGATGTAGTGAACAAGTTTTTTTCTGCAATGCCATTCCATGATCATTATTAACGTGATTGGCATTTTATTCCAAATGTACTAATTTATTGAGTTGAGACTTCCCCAGGTGGGATTTGAACTCACTGTCAACTGATATCATTGTGTTCGGGGTCGATCGCTGTGCTTCGAATTCACAATCCACTAACACAGTGATAACATTGCCTCTGATGGGCCAACCTGATCAGTGAAGGCAGATTATATAGCCGTCTAACAAATCACAAAACACTGATAAGTATTACTTAACCTGACAGCTTGCAGTCTTCTGAATGCTTGCTCATCAATAACTAACAAAACCCCAAGTGCATTTTTGCCACAGTTCTAGTGGTGGATGTGTCACTGATTTGAGAACATCTATGTGTTTAACCTGAACAGAATACACGTACACAAACGCAGTGCAGATGTTACTATTCATTACAAATTGTCTTGAAAAAGAGCTATTAAATTCCAGTTGACACATGTATATTCAGATTTTCAAATGCTACATTTCAATTGGGGGGGGCGGCACAGTGGCTCAGTGGTGAGCACTGCTGTTTCACAGCACTAGGGTCCCAGGTTCAATTCCCGCCTCGGGCGACTGTCTGTGTGGAGTTTGCACATTCTCCCCATGTCTGTGTGGATTTGCTCCGGTTTCCTCCCACAGTCCAAAGATGTGCAGGTCAGGTGAATTGGCCATGCTAAATTGCCCATAGTGCTAGGCGCATTAGTCAGAGGGGGGGTGGGTTAATCTTCGGAGTGTCGGTGTGGACTTGTTGGGCTGAAGGGCCTGTTTCCACACTGTAAGGAATCTAATCTAATCGCATTATCGCTTCAAGGGCTTACTTTGGTCGATTTCATTTACCATCCGTCACAACTCGTATTCATCTCTGTTGTTTTTCCAGGAGCCCATTGTCCATCCAGGAATTTCTGAGTGACTTTTTACGGAACCATTATGCACAAAGTATCTGCATATTCTCTCATCGAATGTTTCCTAAATTGTACCTAAAACATTTTCTCCTCACTTGTGCTGAAAACAGGAGGTTGGGCAACATCTGGTAGAATGGTAACATCTGGATAAATGTTCTCTCCACATATATTAGTTGACCTGCTGAGTATTCACAGTATGTTCTGTTGTTCTTTCGCATTTCCAGCAACCATAATATTTTTCTCCCTGCTCCTACTTGAGATGTGGTAAGGAATGCTGTGACCAATATTCCCTGTAAGCCAGATGTGCGTAGCAACTTGGGGGATACAATGCAGCTCTACTCGCATCTCCTTCAAAGTACCATGCATGCATGGCCATAGGAAAACATAAAGGCATTACACACGAATAGGCTGCATGCAGTGAAAGGAAATAAGAGGGGACAATAGTCTGTCCGGTACATCATATTTGCTTGATTTTTGGTTGCCTGTTCTTGAAATTCTATTTCTGAAAACCGTCTGGAGAAACATTACCTACCGTTGTGTACAAGATTAGTAAACATCCATAAAAAGGCCCACTAACCAGCCCTTTTGAAAGAAATCAAAATCTAGCCCAAACAAATTTAATATTTTCCATTCCTTCATATGAGGCAGTGTTTCACCATCAAGTGATATTTATTTGCCGTTATATACTTGTTTCCAGAAGTCGATGTAAACTCCGGCCCAAGCTACTAAAATGTTATTGTTTGTGATGGAACATTCTCTTTTCTCAGTCTCGTTGAATTAGTTTCCATTTGTCGAGTTGAGCGTTTTTTGAGCTTTTAAGAGTGATGCTACCAAAGATGAAAGGAGAGCTCATATTTGACCTATTTCAGGCAGCAGTTGCTTGGCACAATAAAGAGGAAAATTATGTCGTCTTATGTCTGAGCCCCATGGCCTCAGTCCTAGTTTTCCTTCCAGGAACATTAGAAACAGGAGTAGGCCAATCAGCAGCTCAAGCAGTTAGATCATGACTGATCTGCCAATCAATGCCATCCTCCAAACTAAATCCATATCCAAAAAATCAACCAATCTCAGTTTTTTTAAAAGCTTCAGTTGCTCAAGTATAATTAGCCTTTTGAGAGGTGTGAGAGAGTACCAAATTACTCCTACCTTTGTATTAAAATGTGCTCCCAGATATCACTCACCCATTGCCTGGCACTTATTGTGTCACGTTGTTTTTGATTGTTCAACCAGGCGAGATGTCTCAGTCTCTGCCTTATCACATTCTCTTACCTCAAGGTTTGTGAAGATTTGTAGCTCAGGTTGAGGTTTAGGGTGTAGGTTTGCTCGCTGATCTGTAGGTTTGATATCCAGATGTTTCATTACCTGGCTAGGTAACATCATCAGTGGCGACCTCCAAGTGAAGCAAAGCTGTTGTCTCCTGCTTACTATTTACATTCTCTTATCATTTTAATTCAGATTATCTTGCAATTTGCTTTTCTCGAAAGAATAAAAAGCCTAATTTATGCAAGCAGCCAATTCCAGTCAGATATAAACCGAAAATTTCACGGTATAGCCACTGTTTCCAAATTCCCGGTCAATTAAATGACCTAGCAACAATATTATTTTGCAGTCGAAAATAAAAATAGGCAAAGAAAGGAAAGATTTGGAACAAAATAAAAATCAAAAGAGTAGCGGATGCTGTGAAACAGAGACAAAAACAGAAATTGCGGGAAAAGCTCAGCAGCTCTGGCAGCATCTGCGGAGAGAAATTAGAGTTAACCTTTTGGATTGAGTGACCCTTCTTCCCAACGTCCTCAGCAAGCACAATATATTTTATGTCCTCTCTTTTTCTCCTTGGAACATACCATAACACATATCGAGTGGATTGTTAATGAGTTTCAGCATGTACTTTTCAGTATTAGGATTTACAGTTTAAAAGAGAAAATGGAATGGAGTCTGTTCTGATATAACCTGATAATTCCGTTTCCATGCGATCTCGCATTATAAGAAAATCTTGAAAGAGCAGCCCCATTGAAACGAATGGGACTGGAATCAAGTTCTAGCCAATTCAAGTAAGGAAGGTTCAGATATGGGCACACATTCCTGTTGAAGGGCTCCTGCCCGAAACATTGACTCTCCTACTCCTCGGATGCTGCCTGACCTGCTGTGCTTTTCCAGCACTAAACTCTCTCGACTCTGATCTCCAACATCTGCAGTCCTCACTTTCTCCAAAGGAAAGTTTGTGTTCTACAACCAATGGTATAAATTCTTCAATCGCGTAATAGCCAATTTGCATTTAAGGAATGCGCGTTATAGCGGAACCAACTGCAAACGCAATTAAAGTCTGGTGTACTTAATAGGTTGGGGGCTGATGTCAATTTTAGAGGTTAACTACTAGAAAGGGAGGGAACCAGAAATGGTGGGCTTTAATGATAACCAGAACAGCTAAAACAATGGCAGTTCAGAAAACTGCCCATGTTTGTTTATTCAAATCAGAATAGGGCGGTATGGTGGCTCAGTAGTTAGCACTGCTGCCTCACAGCACCAGGGTCCCAGGTTTGATTCCAGCCTCGGGCGACTGTCTGTGTGGAGTTTGCACATTCTCCCTGTGTCTGCGTGGGTTTCCTCTGGGTGCTCCGGTTTCCTCCCACAGTCCAAAGATGTGCAGGTTAGGTAGATTGGCCATGCTAAATTGCCCGTAGTGTTAGGTGCATTAGTCAGAGAGAAATGGGTCCGGGCCGGTTACTCTTCAGAGGGTCGGTGTGGATGTGTTGGGCTGAAGGGCCTGTTTCCACACTGTAGGAAATCTAATCTAATCATAAAAGAGATGGAACTAGCAGGCGGGCTTATTAACTGGAGGCACTGTGTCTGCAAAGGTTGCAGTACTGACAGAACAAGAGGGACTTAGAACTATATACGCTTAAAGGCATTCAGAAGACCCTGAAGGTCTGATTAAAGGCAGCCAAAACCGGGCTACATTGCCGTGAGGTGAGTGGAGCTTAAGGTTCTCTGGTTTCAATTTATCTGAGTGGGAGAAGTTACTTGCAACTAGGAAAACGCTGAATTAACTCCATGCCACACAGGCGCTGTTATTAATCGGTAGTTAGGCATAAGGAAAAGGCCCAGAGGGTGATGAAAAAGGGTTAGAGCAAAAAACAAATTCTGTGAACCGTTGATGGGTGAATTGAGCTGAGACTCGTGTGAAAACCCCACAAGCCATATTTGCTCAATGCAGATGAGAAAGGCTGGAGTTTAGAGAAATTCACCAATGGTGAAACTCAGTGAAGTTTGATAAAAGTGTTCGTAGTTAAATGCTTGGCAGCAGTCTTGGAACGTTGAACTCAGGATAAGTTTCTCGTCTTCACTGGCAACGGGGGTGGTACCAGGGGACTGGAGAGTAGCGAATGTTGTGCCCCTGTTCAAAAAAGGGAATAGGGATAACCCCGGGAATTACAGGCCTGTTAGTCCTACTTCTGTGGTAGGCAAAGTAATGGAAAGGGTACTGAGGGATAGGATTTATGAGTATCTGGAAAGACACTGCTTGATTAGGGACAGCCAGCACGGATTTGTGAAGGGTAGGTCTTGCCTTACAAGTCTTATTGAATTCTTTGAGGAGGTGACCAAGCATGTGGATGAGGGTAGAGCAGTGGATGTAGTATACATGGATTTTAGTAAGGCATTTATAAGGTTCCCCTTGGTAGGCTTATGCGGAAAGTCAGGAGGCATGGGATAGAGGGAAATTTGGCCAATTGGATAGAAAACTGGCTAACCGGTCGAAGTCAGAGAGTGGTGGTAGATGGTAAATATTCAGCCTGGAGCCCAGTTACAAGTGGAGTTCCGCAGGGATCAGTTCTGGGTCCTTTGCTGTTTGTAATTTTTATTAATGACTTGGATGAGGGAGTCGAAGGGTGGGTCAGTAAATTTGCAGATGATACGAAGATAGGTGGAGTTGTGGACAGTGAGGAGGGCTGTTGTCGGCTGCAGAGGGACTTAGATATGATGCAGAGCTGGGCTGAGGAGTGGCAGATGGAGTTCAACCCTGCCAAGTGTGAGGTTGTCCATTTTGGAAGAACAAATAAGAATGCGGAATACAGGGTTAATGGTAGGGTTCTTAGTCAGGTGGAGGAACAGAGGGATCTTGGGGTCTATGTACATAGATCTTTGAAGGTTGCCACTCAGGTGGACAGAGTTTGTAAGAAGGCCTATGGAGTATTAGCGTTCATTAGCCAAGGGATTGAATTCAAGAGTCGTGAAGTGATGTTGCAGCTGTACAGGACTTTGGTTAGGCCACAGTTGGAGTACTGTGTGCAGTTCTGGTCGCCTCACTTTAGGAAAGATGTGGAAGCTTTGGAGAGGGTGCAGAGAAGATTTACCAGGATGTTGCCTGGAATGGAGAGGAAGTTGTACGAGGATAGGTTGAGAGTTCTCGGCCTTTTCTCGTTGGAACGGCGAAGGATGAGGGGTGACTTGATAGAGGTTTATAAGATGATCAGAGGAATAGATAGAGTAGACAGTCAGAAACTTTTTCCCCGGGTACAACAGAGTGTTACAAGGGGACATAAATTTAAGGTGAAGGGTGGAAGGTATAGGGGAGATGTCAGGGGTGGGTTCTTTACCCAGAGAGTGGTGGGGGCATGGAATGCGCTGCCCGTGGGAGTGGTAGAGTCGGAATCATTGGCGACCTTTAAGCGGTATTTGGATAGGTACATGGATGGGTACTTAATCTAGGTTAGAAGTTCGGCACAACATCGTGGGCCGAAGGGCCTGTTCTGTGCTGTATTGTTCTATGTTCTATGTTCTATAAGAAATTGAACTTCCGAGTAATTGAAACAGTTGAAATTTGAGAGGCTTTGAGGATATTCCAAGATGAGATCTTCAAAAGTGAAGAGCTGAAATCTCTTGCAAAGGAGACTGTTTTTGGTAAGCCATGGTGTCACAAGTGTATGGGTGGGATCTATCTTGACCGCATCAGCTGTTTAAAGTGCAATTTGTGGGGTGTTTGACAGCAGTTAGTCTGCTAACCCATATTAACCTCATGTTAATCCTGAATGTTAGTGTGTAAGTTGTCCGCATAGAGTTCATGGCTTAAGAATCATGTTCTGACCTGCTCGGTCTGCATATTTGGTCATTATTGCTTCTGATTCTTTTGCTCAAGTTTGTGTAATGAAGGTTTTTTTGGCATTTCAATTCAACTCTGGAATCATGTTGTTTATTTTCTTATTTTTGTTCTTGAAAAGTTTATGAGCTATCAACACAGGTAAAGACTCAACTTGTTCAGAATTCCAGCAACTAGGATTGTAACAATGCCTAACAGTGTCTGAGAGGTTCACTGTCAATTCTCACAGGCATGATCTGGAGGGTGAGTAACTCAATAGCAATCTGATAGGATTCAATACTATGCTTTGAAGATCTACATCTAATGGATACACACCATAGTTAGCCCAGAGAGTGTGTGGAATTAGAAGAGCTGTTCATCATGTGGCATTTAACATCATTAGTATAGGCAAAAACAGGACTGCACTGGTGGGAGCTTTAATGTTGGTATTCTATTCACAACTTCCCATTGGATGATTTCTTTGTTAGTGGGATGGAGTTTAAAAACAGGGAGGTTATGCTGTAGCTGTATAGGATGCTGGTGAGGCCACACCTGGAATACTGTGTACAGCTTTGGTTTCCTTACCTGAGAAAGGATGTACTGGCACTGGAGGGGGTACAGAGGAGGTTCACCAGGTTGATTCTGGAGTTGAGTTATAAGGAGTTATAAGGAGAGACTGAGTAGACTGGGATTATACTCGTTGGAATTTAGAAGATTATGAAGGGAACATTATGAAGGGAATAGATAAGGTAGAAGCAATGCAGGGTGAAATTAGAATTCGTGGGCATAGCCTTAAAATAAGGGGGAGCAGATTTAGGACTGAGCTGAGGAGGAATTTCTTCACCCAGAGGGTTGTGAATCTGTGGAATTCCCTGCCCAGGGAAGCAGTTGAGGCTGCCTCATTGAATGCTTTTAAGGCAAAGATATATTTGTTAACAGTAAAGGAATGAAGGGTTATGGTGAGCGGGCGGGTAAGTAGAGCTGAGTCCATGAAAAGATCAGCCATGATCTTATTAAATGGCGGAGCAGGCTCGAGGGGCCAGATGGCCTACTCCTGCCCCTGGTTCTTATGTTCTTGTATTCTCCATCTCGACCATTTTAACGTTATGCATGGTGCAAAACTTCATGAGATTAAATGTACCACAATAATCTTGAAAAGGTCTGTTTTGTCAAGGAAATGTAACTAATGGCAGTGCAGGTTCATGGAGAAGAATCCAAATTACTTTCAGAGATTTTGACTTATCTTGGCCGCCTTTCTGGAAGAGTTAAATGTTCTTTACTGTGGCATATTTTTGCCTGTGCGATGGATTGTCCTGTTTTGTAGCTCCAGCTGACTGCTGGGTGTATAGGATTGAGCCATAGTGCTGTCAATGCAGAGCCAGGACAGATGGGTACTGGTGGGCAAATCCAGCGTTGGCACAGAGGGCATTGGCACTGGGGACTTTTGGCTCACATATGTTTATGGAATGAGATGACTTTCTTCCAAACCATGAAACTTGACACTTTAGGCAATGAAAGTATGAGTGTAGTATCAAACCTTTTTGTAGCCCGTACACATTCTGTGCAGAAAAATAAAGGGGAGTAACTAAAATAATTTACAGCTTGCAATGGGTTAACCCATTCAATATTCAACCTTACCTGGAAGGCATCTTTTGATTGAGACTGGTTTGACACTACTCTCTAAGAGCTCTTGGCTGAAACAGCAAGAATTTCCATTTACATTATGCAAATAATGCAGAAAGATTTCCCAATGTCCTTTGAAGAAGGAGGATCAGATAGAAATAGACTTTGGTCTGAAATACACATAGACTGCAGCAGTTCAGGAAGATAACTTACCACCACCTTCTCAAGGGCATTAAGTACAGCACAGCAACAACATCTGCATCCCAAAGTGAATAGAAAGAACAAAAGAGATATTCTGAATGGTGCATTGCTGAAAGAAAGAGGATAAGGGGGGCAAATGGATATTCTGTAGAAAATGATGCAAGTACGAAGTCGAGGTGATGAAATTCACATCCATGGGTGATTGAAGACCAGCTGAGAGAGCTTAACAATAGTATGGAATGCCATTTGCACACAGCAAGTTCTCATAAATAGCAGGTAACCAGATAAGGCTTTATTGTATTACCTGCTCCTCAGATGCTGCTTGACTGGCTGTGCTTTTCAAGCACCACACTCTTCCATTTTGATCTCCAGAATCTGCCGTCTTCACTTTCTCCCAGTGCTTTACTGTAGTGGTATTATCACTAAACTATTAATTGAGAAACTCAACTGATGCTTTGGGGTTTGAATCCTGTTATTGAATTTTTAAAAAAACTTTGGAATTAGGAGTTTAATGATGACCATGAAACCCATAGCCAATTTTTGGGAAAAGTGCATCTGGTTCCCGAATGTCCTTTAGGGATCCTGTGAGTGAATTAAAAAGGACAGATATTGGGGACAATGATAGTGGCCTTCTTCAAAGTAGTAATCTTTTACATCCAGATATTGCCTTGCCCAAACAGCAGCACTTCTGATTGTGCAGCACTTGGTACTGATGGTTAAATGTTTGCACTCAGGTCTCTGAGATGAACTTAAACCCACAACCACTTGATTTGGAGGCAAGCAACTGAGCTACGCCGACACTTGGTACATGGGAATATGGTAGTCAACAGCGGCACAGCAGCTGGTGTCTACTTGAGCTCAGATGGATTACTTCCAGAGACAACCCCAACGCAAAATGTTATCCAAAACTCCACAAAAGGCAAAGCAAGTTTCATGAGGCATGTGTTTCAGGGGGGAAGAAAAGGTACGGGTGCTCAATCTTTTATCCAAAATCCTTGGGGGCCAGTTGTTTTTCAGATTTCAGAATTTTTCAGATTTCAGAGTAAATGACATTGTCACAGTGAAATAAAAAACTTACCTAACAGCAGACCCAAATGTGACTAGTATGAGCACTGAGACATAATTGGTGCCTGCCAGTGCTGGACCACGCTGTCATGTCACACCTGAGTGGTATAGGTTGAGTGGGTATGGAGTTGGGTCACCTGTTTGCACACCAACCAACCTTGTTATACTGAAAAAAGCTTCACAAAAAGATTTCAGAGCTTTTTGGATTTCGGAATTTTGGATAAAGGATCGTATATTGAAAAAAAAATCAGGTTCATATTCTTTGCCCCATTGACAATCAAAATGTCTAATCCAAAGGCAATCAGGGAGGTGACAGCATGGTGGTATTCTCACTGCACTGATAATCCAGATACCCAGGTAATGTTCCAAGACTTGCGTTCCAATCCCATCACAGCAGATGTTGGAATCTGAAGTCAATAAAAATCTGGAATTAAGAGTATAATGATCACCAATGATGCCATTGTCAGAAAGACCCATCTGGTTTGCTAATGTCCTTTAGAAAAGGAAATCTGCCATCCTGAGATGGTCTGGCCTACACATGACTCCAGACTCACAGCAATGTGACTGACTTTTACCTCTGGGCAATTAGAGATGGGCAATAAACGTTGGTCTAGCCAGTGAGGCCCCCATCCCATGAATGAATAAACAAAGAATTGTTCAAAAATCATTTCTAGCATCTTTCAATACCTCAACCAGCTAATGTTACCCAAATATTTCAGTGCCATACAAGCTAGGAAAGGTCCATCGAAAATCCACTGTATCGACCCTGTTGACTGGATGGATATTTAGGGTGTTAAAGCTGTCATATGAATTAATGGTTCTATCAGTGTTAATTTTGGAAACTGTATTTAACTCTAAGCTCATTATGTCATACAGTCTTGGGTGGAGAAAAGAGTAGTCAAGGTCCCAATAGAGACAGATGTGTTAGCCCTAGCTCATGATAGTCTTTGTAATTATATCTAACTAGAGTACTATGGCAAGTAACTCCCCTCCTGACTCCCCAAAGCCTGTCCACCATCTACAAGGCTGAAGTCAGGAGTATGATGGAATATTTCCCACTTGCCTGATGGGTGCAGCTCCAATAACACTCTAGAAGCTTAACACCATCCAGGACAAAGCAGCCACTTGATAGGCACAACATCCACAAGGATCCACTCCCTCCACCATTGACACTCAGTAGCAGCAGTGTGTACCATGTACAATATGCACTTCAGAAATTCACCAAAGATTCTCAGACAGCACCTTCCAACCCACGAACACTTCCATCTAGAAGGACAAGGGCAGCCAATACATGGGAACAACACCATCTTCAAATTCCCCTCCAAAGCACTCACCATCCTGATTTGGAAATATATTGCCATTTCTTCACTGTCGCTAGGATAAAATCCTGGAATTCCCTCCCTAAGGGCATTGTGGGTCAACCCACAGCAGGTGGACTGCAGCGGTTCAAGAAGACAGCTCACCCTCACCATCTCAAGGGACAACTAGGGACAGGCAATAAATGCTGGGCCCAGCCAGCAACACCCACATCCCAAATTTTGTTTCTAAATCACGAGCCTCTATAACTTGTACCTATTGTGTTCATGCAACAAACTACATCTTGTTGTTACGCAAGGTTTGTGAAGGTTTGTAGCTCAGGTTGAGGTTTAGGGTGTAGGTTTGCTCGCTGAGCTATAGGTTTGATATCCAGACGTTTCATTACCTGGCTAGGTAACATAATCAGTGGCGACCTCCAAGTGAAGCGAAGCTGTTGTCTCCTGCTTTCTATTTATATCTTTCTCCTGGATGGGGGTTCCTGGGGTTTGTGATGTCATTTCCTGTTCGTTTTCTGAGGGGTTGATAGATGGCATCTAGATCTATGTGTTTGTTTATGGCGTTGTGGTTGGAGTGCCTTGTTGTTAAGACAAGCACCTCTTCTTGTTAAGACTTACTAGTGGTTCATTTATACCACTATTAACCAAATGGCCCCACAGACGCAGAAAGTGTCCACAGAAAGTGGAAAATTCTCTATCCTAACCAAGTCTGATTATGCAATACATAAAACAACAGCTTCAGATGACTATTCATCAGCTTCTTTTTGGCAAGTGTGTATGCATGGACTTTAAAGATGGTGGAGTCAGGTTGTCCTACTCAAGGACGCATAATCTATTGCCACACATTATCTAAGCTCTTGAGAGAGCAGGTACAGTACTATACACCAGCATAGCATTCTCAGAAATGCAAGGAAGACATTGTGAAACTAGTCTCAAGTTCAGGCCAACTGCAGGAGCTAGTTTCAAAGGTTTAACAAGTTTGAAGTAAATGCATAGCTATGATCTGAGAAGCTGCTTTTAATATTGTGCGCCGAGATAGAGGAAATGAAGGAAAACCATTTCCAAAAGATGAAGGTTTGATTAGATAAGGTAATTAATGTGAGGGGATTGGGAAAAGGGTAATGGGACATACAATAGTTTTTATACAAAAGACTTGGAATGGACTGCTGACCAGCACAATAAAAGATTTTTTTAAAGGGAATTGAATAAATACCTGAGAAAATACAATTAGATTAGACTCCCTACAGTGTGGAAACAGGCCCTTCAGCCCAACAAGTCCACACCGACCCTCCGAAGAGTAACCCACTTTTCTCTGACTAATGCACCTAACATTATGGGTCATTTAGCATGGCCAGTCCAACTGACCTGCACATCTTTGGACTGTGGGAGGAAACCCACACAGACACAGGGAGAATGCGCAAACTCCACACAGCCAGTCACCCGAGGCAAGAATTGAACCTGGGTCGCTGGTGCTGTGAGGCTGTAGTGCTAACCACTGAGCCACCGTGCCACCCTAAATGGTGTAGGAATGGGCTTTGAAACAGCCAGTGCGGACTGATGGGCTAAGTGGCCTCATTCTGTATCTAATCCATCCAACAGAAAGAAAAATGCTTTTAAATTTTCCCAGCAAGAGCACTGAGCACAGAGATTGTTTCTTTCTTTATATGTAGGTTGTAAAGATCATTCACTGTTTAAAAATATCAGCCACATGCCTTTTACTGAAATTCAGGTGCCAAAAGCATGTAGTGGGCGGGGGGGGGGGCGTCTAAAATTACTTTATGAACTTTTATCTACATTCCATAAAGTTTTACAAGCACATATCCCTCTTTAAACAAAAATGAGCTGTTGAGGATGGTACAGAGTCCAGAGTTTCTTTTTTCCCCCAAATTATGCTTTTATACTGATGCGGCAATTTGCCCGCAATCTGACTCAAGGCTTCCTTCAACAGATATTGTCATGTTAGAAGGTATGTTGAGGTCAAGTGCAGAAGAACAGAGGAAGAGTCACTAATAAAGGGAGGTGGAATGGTAGATTTTGCCTTCAGCACTTCAAGAATCAAGTCATCAGACCACAGCACTGTTCTCCTCTCTCATTCGAGGGAGATGACTGGTGGTGATTTAACCTGAGGGCCACCATACCTCAGGCCTTCTCCGCCAGTCAGTACAATCAGAAGGTGGTGATCTCACCTCAGCATCAACGCCAGTTTCCTGCCCACTCCCCATCACCTTTCAACCTGTCATTATTGCATCAACGCAATAGGTACAAGTTATCTGGGCTCGTAATTTTAAAAAATAATCATTTGTGGGATGTGAGCATCACTGGCTGGGCCAGCATTTATTTACTGTCTCTAGTTGTCCTTGAGAAGGTGCTGATCTCACCTCAGCATCAATGCCACTTTCCTGCCCACTCCCCATGACCTTCCAACCTGTCACTAACTGAAAAACTGTTTCTCTCCTCCTTAAATTTACTTAATGTCTTGGCATCCACCGCACTCCGGGATAGTGAATTCCAAACGTTCATGATCCTTTGCGAGAAGTAACTTCTCCTCATCTCTCTTTTAAATCTGACAACCCTTATCCGAAAACTATGACCTGTCATTCTAGATTGCCTCAGAAGGGGAAACATCCTCTGTCTGCGTCTACTTTGTCAATCCCCTTTCGCATCTTTTGTATCTCAATTGGATCTCCTCTCATTCTTTAAACTGTAGAGACTATAGTCCAAGCAGCTCAATCTCTTTTCATAAGACAAACCCCTCATCTCTGGAATCAAACTAATAAGCCTCCTCTGAACTGTCTCCAATGCAACTACATCCTCCTGAATAAGGGGACCAAATGTGTCAGCAATATTCCAGGTGAGCTCTCACTAATGCATTGCACATTTGCAGCAACACTTCCCTACTTTTATACAATACTCTGTTGTGGAATTATGTGCCAATTTTCCATCTTCCCCTTTTTATCTACTCTGCCTGCATGCTAATTTTCTTCAATTTGTGCACTGCAACATTACTGAAAATAAACTCTTTTAGTAATGCTATATTGCTGAAGATCAGTTTCTGGGAAGAGACAAAGATTTATATGAACATTAGAAGATGTGAAAGATTTAATAGAAATGCATGTTTGTTCTTTTGGCTTTTTGGCTGAAGGGACCTAAGGCCAAATGCAAGATGGGTGAGGAATTCTCATCCTGGGTTTGGTAAGACCCTCCACAGCTTCTCCCATACCATCAACCAACCCAATATTGGCCCAGCTCTTTCTGACATTCTTCGTAATACCAGTCATATGAGGTGTCCTCTCACCTCTCCCTCAGGAGCCAGGCATTCATTTACGCATTTTAAGGCATTTTACACATTTTAGATTCAATAATAAAACTCAGTTTATGACAGCTGAATATTTGACTTATCATCTTTCTTTCAGTGCACCTCTCATTAATGATTATCAATGCCATGAGTTTGCATTAGTGATTCACACAGGGACAAAGGTCCACATAATGACGGGGTCCCAGTTTGGAATAGAATGTGAACTTCAGTTATGGGACTGGGTGAGGGCTTTGGGAAACGGATGGGGTGAGGATGAGGGGAATTGGACTTTGGACGAGGGAATTGGTCAGGGCAAGGGTGAGGGAATTGGACATTGGACCGGGTGAGGGCTCGGGGAATAGGGCAGGGTGAGGTTTAGGACAATTAGACATGGGACAGGATAACGACGAGGGCAATTGGACATTGGATAGGGTGAGAGGAATGGGACAGGGTGGGGGGATGGGACAGGGTGTGATGGGGGAAATGGAAGAAGGTGAGGGGAATTGGATAGGGTGAGGCTGAGGGTATGTCAAAGTGCGAGGGCTCCAAGTATGAGACAGGCTGAGGGTGAGGGCTTCAAGCACCCGACACAGTGAGGGCTTTGGGTATGGGATGGAGAGAGAGTTCCAGCTACTATAGTTGGAGAGGACTTCAGATGTTCTGATGAATACAGCACAGCTTCTTCTGCAGCACTAAATTCCCATTTATGCAGCCAACTTCGGGTGTGCTGGAATTACATCAATGCACACACATGGTACTAACCCAATTCTCACTAATCTACTCCGCAAGCAGTAACTATTCCCTGAGCAGTATGACATACCAACCATTCTGCTGTCTATGACCTGTCAATCTGTCTAAGTATCAATGCACGCCTCTGGAACGGACTGCACTTGGCCCATATTTATTATGAAAGGAATTCAGTCTAAAGAGGTAAAGACTTGCTTTTATCAAATATCTTTCCCAGAACCTGAGGGCATCCTGATGCATCTTACAGCTAATGAAGTACCTTTTGCTGGATGGGAACCATTTTAATATCGGAAGTGCAGCTGCCAATCTGTGCACAGCAGGATTCCACAAACAGTAATAGAATAATAACCAGATGGGCTGCCTTGGTGCTGCCAATGGAGGGATAAATACTCTTGAGGGTACTGGGGAGAGTTCACCTGCTGTTCTTTGTCTACAGGATCTCTGAGATAAAAGTGTTTTTATTTCCCAGAAAGAACTTCAACAAAGCCATCTTGTAACACAGATATCCTTACAAGGGAACAGAATGACCTGGCAGTGTGTCATGTTAATACAGCAAATCATCTTCTGTCACCTCACCCAGCAGCATTTACGTTTGTAAATCTACTCGTATAACGTTTGGAAAGAAAGGTAATTTTTCTATATTTTGTGCTTTATTTCAGTCCCAATTCGAACCCTACTTAATCCCTGGGATGAGATTTCTGCCACATTTCTCACCTGGGCAGGAAATAATTAGCATATTTTCATTTACAATGGTCCTTTACTGCCAGAGGTACCAGCAGATGGATTTAACATTGGCAACAGTTCAAGATTGACTGCCAGCTGCAGTAAACAAGACCGTAGTGCCAAGAGTGGATTTGCTAAGTATCAGTACTCTACTCCAGGTGCAAAGTTTAAGTATGAATGAGCCTGGGTGAATTAGATGAATCTCCATGGCAACATGGACATCTTTTCAGCTCCAAAAGCTAATAAATCCATGCTCTCACACTCGCAAAAAGGTGGCACAAAAGGTGAGGGATGAATATATTATGCTGTACTTAATGGAAATATTAGCCTTTATATCCAGAGGACCAGACAATAATAGACATTAGATGCAGGAGTAGGCCATTCGGCCCTTCGAGCTGACACCACCATTCATTATGATCATGATTGATCGTCCACAATCAGTACCCTGTTCTGGCCTTATCCCCATAAGTATATGTATAGGAATAAGGGTATAGGAATATAGGAATGAAGAGTATAAGGACACAGACGTTAGGCCGTAGCTATACCAAATCCTCATTAGACCCCACTTGGACTACACTGAGCGGGTCTGGGCACCATACCTCAGGAAGGATATACTGGCCTTGGATGGAATACAACACAGGTTTACAAGAATAATACCTGGACTTCAAAGTTTAAATTATGAGATGAGATGAGATTATACAGATTAGGCCGGTTTTTTCCTCCAATTTTGATGGTTAAGGGGTGAGCTGATCGAAGTCTTCAAAACATTAACAGGAGAAGACAAGGGAGATAAAATTAAACAATTTACACTGATTGGAGACTCTAGAAGTGAGGGATATAGTCTGAGAATTAGCGCCATTCGGGAGAGATGTTATAGAGCATGTCTACACACAAATGGTGGTAGAATTCTCTCCCCCAAACGGCAGCTGATGCTTGATCATTTGTTAATTTTGAGCTAAATGATTTTTGTTAAGCAAAGGTATTAAAGGATATGGTCCAAAGGCAGGTATATGGAGTTAGGGCACAAATCAGTGATTAGATTAGATTCCCTACAGTGTGGAAACAGGCCCTTCAGCCCAACAAGTCCACACTGACCCTCTGAAGAGTAACCCACCCATTCCCATCTTGCTTATGCACCTAACACTATGGGCAATTTAACATGGCCAATTCACCTGACCTGCACGTTTTTGGACTGTGGGAGGAAACTGGAGTACCCGGAGGAAACCCATGCTGACACGGGAAGAATATGCAAACTCCACACAGACAGGAGGCTAGAATTGAACCTGGGACCCTGGTGCTGTGAGGCGGCAGTGCTAACCACTGAGCCACCGTGCCACCTGATGATCTCATTGAATAGTGGAACAGGGTCAGGGGACTAAATGGTCTTCTCCTGTTCCTATATTCCTATGATCCCATGTATCAGCAACTGATGGAAGAGAATTTATTTACAAGGCAAGTGTTGAATCAGGTCATGCTTTAGCTGCTTCAGAACTGCAATAATAATACCTGTTCAACACCTTGAAGAATTGATTTCACATTAAATTTTCTCCCTACTGCAACTATGAGGGTTGTCTTGGACGAGCAGTAATTTCTTCAGTTAAATATTAGGAAGACAAAGGCTTCCCTTGTTGGATGTTGTGTTATCAATAACTGATAGCTTTTGTTGAGGTGGATTAATGCTAACATTTTTATTTACCCTTTCTATGAGATATCTCAAGGCATATCTACTATCATTACAGCATCATAACAGGAAGAAGCATTTGACTTAACCAGATAGTAATTGATCATCCACAATCAGTATCCTGTTCCTGCCTTATCCCCATAAGTATATGTATAGGAATAAGGGTATAGGAATATAGGAATGAAGAGTATAAGGACATAGACGTTAGGCCGTAGCTATACCAAATCCTCGTTAGTAATGATAGTAATGTACAGAAGTTACATCGACTAGTTAAGCATAATTACACACATACACAGTCAGAAATCAGAGAAGACAATCTTTTCTCCTGTGTGTTAGTATCCTCGTTGATTGTTTTTATTTTCTTTTATCAATTTTGATTTGGAGCTGTGAACTGAGAACTGCGAACTAACAATGACCTTGGGATTGTGAGCTTGTGTTGTATACAATTAAACAACAGAACAAATTGGTTGATAGTTAATTGCAAGTCAGTTTTTGATTAAAAGGTTCGACAGATGCTTCAAAATGGGGGAGGGCAGTGCGTTTAACCAGATTGCAGATGTTTAGCCATTGGTGAGGTTAATACCGGGGAATTGGTTCCAGCAAGTCTGTTATGTTCAAGCAGATGGTGTATGGTAACTGGGACCAAGTGGGGAGATGCCAGACTGCCTTTTGCACTGTATTTTCTGTGAGAAGGAGCTTGGCTGTTGATGCTGTAGCACGAGTATTTGAAAACTCCCTACCTATCCTCCAGTTAGCAGCTAATGGGAATTTCGAGAATAGAAACTAAGTTACAAATATGACCAATGCCCTGTGCGTGAGCTGAAAAGGTGGCCCTGATGGCCATTATCAGAAAATCAAACAAGAATCAATGGTCTATGCTTATGGAACAATGTAGCAAGAAAACCAGTTAAATAATCAGGCCAGTTCCATTATTGCCTTTTATTTATCCCTTAACTGGATTTGTCTGTCTGTCTGACACTTGAGTCACAGGGGCTAGAATTGCTGCAGAATCTCTGCAGACCTGACAGCATTGGTGGAGACAGAAACATCTGCCTTTACTTATTTCAGATCTTCAGCATCCACAGTTCTTAATTTTATATTTCAATTGTTTTTTTTGAACACTAAGAACTTGCACTTTCTGTCACGGATGACATAATCTGGATTTGTGACCTTCATTTCCAATTATATGAGGAATGAAAATCGACATCGTGTCAATGTCATTATCAATTTTGTCAAGAGTTATGGATTGAAATATTGAGCCACTGCAGCTTGCCCACATCTGCTGGCCTTTGTGATTTCTCTGAAAGATTGCAAATTCAGTGCATGTATCTTTAGTTTTGCCTAGTGTATTATGACACTCAGAAATACCTGATTGCTGCAGCATTGAAACGTTAGCTCTTGGATTTCAAATGATCAAGTCACCCATACTTTTGCGTAAACTTTAAAGCATGTTGGAGGGAGGTCTACTATTGGTGCACCCCAACATTTTTATGTCTACGAAAGACAACTAGTCAACTGGCAGCAGTGTCCAAGGAGTTGGGTGTTTTGTGACCATTCTCCTACAATCTTCAAAAATGTATAACGTCTATAATGTAACAAACAAAACAGACATCTCACCCTTTGATGATAATTCACTGTTAAAATGACAGCTGTTTGATGTGTAAACAAACAGCTGTCAGCAAGATGTTATTGAAGAGCTTCCTGTATTTATCACTTCATTTCTTCCAGCTTGACTTTCTTCATGAATTTGTAATTAACTATTATAAGCCAAACATTTTCTTCCATTTGAACTGAATGTCATTCTCCTGGGTAACTGCTACTCTGTCTCATCAGAATAGCAAACTTCCACAGTATTTTCATGAACAAACAGCAATCAAAAAAGAACACATTTTTGGATACCTGGTCCTGAGGAAGGGGCACTAGACCTGAAACATTAACTATGATTTGTCGTCACAGACGCTGCCAGACCTGCTGAGCTTTTCCAGCAACTTCTGTTTTTGTTTTTAGTTGCCTGGAACTTCTTGACAGAAATGTCTTGTGAAGCTGCAGTAATTCAGAGTTATATTTCCCAGGAGACTGGTCTGGTGTCTGTAACCTAAAATATCCAGCAGAGGTTGGGCTGCAATGTAGTCTTTCCCAATTCTCTGCCCAAAGGTAGGCCTGACCCACAGGTGCCATGATCTCCACCACGAGTAGGACAAGGAGCTCAGTCTGGTATCTGTCCCAGTTGGATTGGCGAGATGAATCTCATGCTGTTAAACACAAATCTGATTCGTATGAGTTGCTAGGGGAGGTGATGGCCGAGTGGTATTATCACTAGACGATTAATCCAGAGACTCAGATACTGCTCTGGGAACCTGGGTTTGAATCCCATGCCATATGGTGGAATTTGAACTCCATCAAAAATCTGGAATTAAGAATCTAATGATGATCATGAATCCATTGTTGATGGTTGGGAAAAAAACTTATCTGGTCCACCGTTCCCCTTTTGGGAAGGAATAACTGCTAACCTTACTTACTTGTGACTCTCAATAGTCCTCTGGGCAATTAGGGATAGGCAACAAATTCATAGAATCCCTGGTGTGGAAACAGGCCATTTGGCCCAACAAATCCACACCGACCGTCTGAACAGTAACCCACCCACACCCACTCCCCAACCCTATTGTTCTACATTTCCAACTAATCCACCTAACCTACACATCACTGGACACTATGGACAATTTAGCATGGCCAATTCACCCTAACCTGCACACCTTTGGACTGTGGGAGGAAACTAGAGCACATCCACGCAGATAGGGGGAGAATGTGCAAACTCCACACAGGCACTCGCCCGAGGCTGGAATGAAACCTGGACCCCTGTCACTGCAAGGCAGCAGTGCTAACCACTGAGCCAACATGCTGCCCAGCCAGAGATGCCCCTATCCTGTGAATGAAGAAAATGAATCCAGATAACCAAGGTAATGACCCTGCACTCCCTAGCAAAGTAGTCTGTGTTACTGTGCCGAGGGCACATTTCACATGTATGTTGCAGTCTGGGGATATGAACAGTAATGTTAGAAACTCCAATTATTTGTCCATCATAGGACTGCATGGTATTCTCACCTGTTCTTACTGTCTGTCATTAGTGTGTGTTGAAGGTTTTGTAGGTTGTTACTCAATGTGTTCGGGTTACGTTATGAACTTTGACCGTCACGTCCTGGAGTGTGACTGGAACGCAGTGCTTCTGCCTCAGAGCAACATTGACCACTGCGCCATGAAACACCGAATTAAAATCGGCTACTTCCTGAAAGAAAGGACAAATTCAATCACGAAGTTATAGAGTATAGAGATGTACAGCATGGAAACAGACCCTTTGGTCCAACCCATCCATGCCGACCAGATATCCCAACCCAATCTAATCCCAATTGCCAGCACCCGGTCCATATCCCTCCAAACCCTTCCTATTCATATACTCATCCAAATGCCTCTTAAATGTTGCAATTGTACCAACCTCCACCACTTCCTCTGGCAGCTCATTCCATACACGTACCACCCTCTGCGTGAAAAAGTTGCCCTTAGGTCTCTTTTATATCTTTCCTCTCTCATCCTAAACCTATGCCCTCTAGTTCTGGACTCCCCGACCTCAGGGAAAAGACTTTGCTTATTTATCCTATCCATGCCCCTCATAAATTTGTAAACCTCTGTAAGGTCACCCCTCAGCCTCCGACACTCCAGGGAAAATAGCCCCAGCCTGTTCAGCCTCTCCCTATAGCTCAAATCCTCCAATCCTGGCAACATCCTTGTATCTCTTTTCTGAACCCTTTCAAGTTTCACAACATCTTTCCGATAGGAAGGAGACCAGAATTACACACACTATTCCAACAGTGGCCTAACCAATGCCCTGTACAGCCGTCCAACTCCTGTACTCAATACTTTGACCGATAAAGGAAAGCATACCAAACGCCTTCTTCACTATCCTATCTACCTGCGACTCCACTTTCAAGGAGCTATAAACCTGCACTGGACAACAAAGGCATTCCTAATGGGAGAGTCCAGGAGCAGAGGGCACAATCTCAAGAGCAAGGGATCAGACATTTAAGACGGAGATGAGGAGGAATCTTTTCTGTCAGAGAGGAGTGAATCTGTGGTATGCTGTGTTAAGCATATTCAAGGCTGATGTAGGTAGAGTTTTAGTCAGTGAGTGAATCAAGGGTTAAGAGAAAGTGCATGAAAACGGTGTTGGGGATTATCAGATCAGTCACGATCTCATAGAATCCCTGCAGTGTGGAAGCAGGCCACTTGGTCCATTGAGTCCACATTGACCCTGAAAAGAACATCCCATCCAGACCCACCCCATAATCCTGCATTTCCCATGGCTAATCCACCTAACCTTATTGGAGGAAGCCAAATGAAACCAGAAGTGAACACGGGGAGAATGTGCAAACTCCACACAGGCAGTCACCCGAAGGTGGAACCGAACCTGGGGTCCTGACACTGTGAGGTAGCAGTGCTGACCACTGAGCCACCTCCTTAAATGGCAGAGCAGACTCAGTGGGCTGAATGCTGACTGCTAGACCACCAGGGGTGACTACAGATAATTACTGATGAAGAGCTTTTGCCCGAAACATCAATTCTCCTGCTCCTTGGATTCTGCCTGACTTGTTGTGCTTTTCCAGCAACATACTTTTGACTCAGATCTCCAGCATCTGCCTCAATGGCCTACTTCTGCTCCTATGTCTTTTGAGTTTAAAAGGTTCAAAGTGGTCTGTTTTTCAGCTGCAAAGTGGATGCAAACCATAAAGTTACGTGCCTTCCTTTTACAGACACAATGGCTGGATCCAGCTGAATTCCCCTTCCATTCAGTCAAGATCCTCACTTGGGAAGTGGCCAGGAACAATGAGCAGTTGTCAAGGCCACCAGAAGCAAAAACCAACAAAACCTTTGCAATCTCCAACTGAAATCCCAGATCAGTAAAAGAAAATGAATTTACAGGTCAAAAATAGGCAATGTTTAAATCAAGGTCCATGTCGACCAAATATCCTAAATTATTTTATTCCCATTTACCAGCAGTTGGCCCATATCCCTCTACACCCTTCCACTTGGAAAAACAAAGCTTAATTCACCATTGTCCGCATGGTTTCATGCCATGCTTTATAAACTTGCTGGATTCTTTAAGTACATAACAGAAATGGGGATCTGGTGGATGTGGGATATCTCGACTTACAGAAGGCATTTGACAAGGTGGCACGTACAAGAATGATCCAGAAGGTTTGATCTCAGGGTGTTAAGGGTAGAGTATTGGTTTCGATAGGGGATTGGCTGACTGACAGAAAGCAGAGGGTCGGGATGAATGGGCCCTTCCCTGGATGGTGAGCTGTAACTCGTAGGGTGCCACACGGTTCAGTTCTTGGGCCTCAACTGTTTACAATTTGTAAGCAGGGACAGAGTGCAACACAGCAACGTTCATGGATGATACTTTTTGGTGAGAAAAATAGAACAACAAATTATTGTTTAAATGGGAAGCAGATTCAAAGTGAATTGGTGCAGAGGGATCTGAGCATCTTTGCGCATGACTCACTGAAAGTGGGAATGCAGGTGCAGTGTATAATAAGAAAGACAAATGGAATCCTGGCATTTATTGCAAAAGGATTGGAATATAAAAGTAGTGTTGTTACAATTATATAAGGCTTTGGTGAGACCATACCTGGAGTATTGCCTCCAGTGTTAGTCTCCTTACTTGAGGAAGAGTGAGGAGGCACTGGATGCAGTTCAGAGCAGGATCACCAGATGGATTCCAGGGATGAGATGGCTTTCATTTGAGGAGCGATTGAGTAACTTGGCTTGTACTCGCTGCAGTTCAGAAGAATGAGGGGAGATATGATTGAGGTACATTAAATACTAAAGGGAATTGATAAGGCGGATATTGAATGGATGGTCCCTCTTGCAGGACAGTCTTGAACAAGAGGCCATAGATATAGACTGAGAGGAGTTAGGTTTAAAACTGGAGATGGGGAGAAACTATTTCTCTCACTGGGTAGAGAATCTGTGGAACTCACTGCCCCAGAGTGTAGTGGAGGTAGAATCAATCAACGGATTCAAGAAAGAAATACATATGTTTCCAATAAAAAGCGGAATAAAGGGCTAGGAAAGTGGACTTAAGACCGGGATGAGATCAGCCATGATCATGTTAAATGGCTGTCTCAAAGGGCTGAATTGCTCACTATCACTCCTAATTCCTATGTTCCTATGGCTCTTCTTCAGTTCTTACAGACGCTGCCAGACCTGCTGATTTCCTCCAGCAATTCCTGATTTTGTTTCAGATCTTCAGCATCTCCAGTTCCTTCGTTTTATTTTATTGCTCTAAAGAAAACTAGAAATGTGCAGCAGCATGTTGTAAGCTGTAACTGTTTTAGTCTTGTTAAGCTACTGATGAATATTTACAGATTCTATTATTTCAGGAAAACATAAACTTTAGTCGAGAAACATTTTATTTTTTGGGAACATCTCCGGGACACCCACACCAATCAACCCCACTGCCCCGTGGCCCAACGTTTCAACTCCCCCTCCCACTCTGCCAAGGACATGCAGGTCCTGGGCCTCCTTCACCGCCGCTCCCTCACCACCCGAAGCCTGGAGGAAGAACGCCTCATCTTCCGCCTCGGAACACTTCAACCCCAGGGCATCAATGTGGACTTCATCAGTTTCCTCATTTCCCCTCCTCCCACCTTACCCCAGTTCCAATCTTCCAGCTCAGCACTGTCCTCATGACCTGTCCTACCTGCCAACCCTCCGTCCCACCTATCCCCCTTCCCATCTATTCGCTCCACCCTCCCCTCTGACCTATCACCTTCATCCCCACCTCCATCCACCTATGCTACCTCTTTGCTACCTTCTTCCTAGCCCCACCCCACCCCCAATTATCTCTCCACCCTGCAGGCTCCCTGCCTTCAGTCCTGATGAAGGGCTTTTGCCCGAAACGTCGATTTTCCTGCTCCTCGGATGCTGCCTGACCTGCTGTGCTTTTCCAGCACCACTCTGATCTAAACTTTGTCTTCCAGCATCTGCAGTCCTCACTTCTGCCTAAGAAACATTTTATGGTGACTTCATCTTGCCACTGGGCTGCAAGGGATGACAAGATCATGTGACATTGCATCCCCTCCTGTGATGCTGTATACAGTGTCTCCTTAGCATATCACACAGTCAGATTTTATTCCTTATGCTACACATAGCCGTATTTACCCACATTGCAAATGACAGATTAAAAAACTTGAAGAGGATCTGGGAGAAATGTTTCGCGCCCAGAAACAGAAAGATAATGTCACATTCTGAAGTCAAGTTTGTAAGGTATCATATCATATAATACAAATGTTGTTATGATCCCAGCTCATAATATTATTGGACAAATCAGATTCCAGACTGAAACTTCATTGATTGAATTTAGTCTTTTTTGTTTAGTTTAAACTTGGTGACCTCTCACTAAAACATAAGAAAGCAAATCTGTAGATTTGGTAACGACAATAAAACGGAAGTTCATTAAGCTAAAGACATCATGATAAAATAGAATCAATCAAACTATTTATGTCAAATGCATGTTTAAAGGTTTTACAGTAAAAGAAATCCTATTAATCCCAACAACATCAAAATTATGTACTCGAACATCAGAGAGAATGCTGATCTTTATACCACATATCCATAGTGGAGGTCATAAGGTCTTTGGGTAGAGAACTGAAGAAGACAACATCGCAGCCCAGTCTCTATTGGATTCTTGAAGTATAGACATCAACTTGGTCTTCTGGGGAGCAATACAGCAGTTTTACAAGATAGGAGAAAGTGAGGACTGCAGGTGCTGGAGATCAGAGTCGAGATTGTGATGCTAGAAAAGCACAACAGGTCAGGCAGCATCTGAGGAGCAGGAGAATAAGCATTTCGGCCATAAGCTCTTCATCAGGAAAGAGGCTTGTGGGCCAAGGGGCTAAGAGATAAATGGGAAGGGGTGGGACTTGGGGGAAGGGGTTTGTTGGTATGGGTATCCCAGAGATACTTTCTGAAATGATGTGTAAATTGACATCCTGTCTCCCCAATGTGGAGGAGGCCACATCGCGTGCAACAGATACGGTAGATGGCATTTGTGGAGATACAGGTAAATTTCTGGGACACACACACCAACCAACCCCACTGTCCCATGGCTGAACACTTCAACTCCCCTTCTCACTCCGTCATGCAGGTCCTGGGCCTTCTCCATCGCCAAACCCTAACCACCGAATGCCTTGAGGAAGAATACCTCATCTTCCACCTTGGGACCCTGCAACCACATGGGATTAATGTGGATTTCAACTGTTTCCACATTTCCCCTCCCCCCACCTTATCCAGCCTCAAGCTTCCAATTTGGCACCGCCCTCTTGATCTGTCCATCATCTTTCCCAACTATCCGCTCCAACCTATCACTTTCTCCCCCACCTTCATCTCCCTATCACATTCCCAGCTACCTTCCTCCAGCTCCCCCCCCCCCTCCCCCCGCCTCCCATTTATCTCTCATCCCCGCCAGGCCTACAAGCCTCATTCCTGATGAAGGGTTTATGCATGAAGCATTGATTCTCATGCTCCTTGGATGCTGCCTGACCTGCTGTGCTTTTCCTTTACAAGATATTTTGATTTAGCTATGGCTTCAATGCCTGCTAATGAAAATCTAATAGTCTTTTCCTTGATTCATCATACTATGCCCTTTCGGGAAGGAAACTGCCATCCCTACCTGATCTGGGCCACATGTGACTCCAGAGCCACAGCAATGTGGTTGATTCAACTGCCCTGTGGGCAATTAGGGATGGGCAAAAAATGTTGGCCTAGCCAGTGACGCCCTCATCCTGTGAATGAAAGAAAAGAAAACAATGGAATCTCGACCTTTTCAGCTTCACATAACCCCTCCAGGATTCATACCTCTGGCCTAGAACTTTTAAACTAAATTCCTTACACTAAGGTAACTCATTTTTAACAAATCAAAACCATCTCTATTCCTTCTTTGGAGCAATTGCATTACGCATCCACCTACAGCCGGTTTCTGCAGAACTGCCTAAATTTAAAAAGAACTTTATTTTTGACAGTATGGTTATTTCCTCTAAGACCACCAAATATTCTAGAACCATCTATCTGAAACCTGAAAACACTACAATGTTTAATTTGTTTGTGAACGAATTGAAACGAATTTCTACTAGCCTCCAGAACTACCTCTTTTAGATGTTATTTTGAAACAAATCATGATGACTAGAGAAATACTTAATCATTAAGCACCCTCAGACACACAGAAAATCTGTATGCCACTAGTTCAAAGATAACAATCCAAACCCAATAATTAATAATACTGACATTTATATAAATCATACACCTTACATCAAAATATCATACTCTGCAATAGCTCCATAAAGTTGTCATCCTTCAGCTGCCCTGGATGAGGACCCAAAGGGTGAAGCCTCTCTCAGCATGCACTTATGACTGGAGTTTGCACGTTCTCCTCGTGTCTGCGTGGGTTTCCTCCGGGTGCTCCGGTTTCCTCCCACAGTCCAAAGATGTGCGGGTCAGGTGAATTGGCTATGCTAAATTGCCCGTAGTGTTAGGTGAGGGGTAAATGTAGGGATATGGGTGGGTTGCGCTTCGGCGGGTCAGTGTGGACTTGTTGGGCCGAAGGGCCTGTTTCCACACTGAAATGTAATGTAATGTAATCTAATCTAATCTAAAGATAATAAAGGTCACAATTGGTCTCCTGAAGCCAGCTAAGTGACTGCAGGATCTATCCATAGGAAAGGGAGGCCCCTCACAGCATATTACCAACCCAGTTCTCCCATTTAGGTCAATAGAGACGAAGGCTTACTGTGGCAGAATGTATTTCCTGATAGCAGACATATGGCTGGTGTATATGTGGGACATGTAGAATCCAAGCAAGAGACGTTTGTCCTCAGCCTGTGATTGGAGAAATACCAAGCTGCCTGGGGCCTGTTTTTGAAGGGTCATATAAAGCCGTGCATTCTAAATTCAAACAGTTGAGGAATGCTGATCATAACTACAGTGATAGGGACAGGCAAGAACAAGTAACTATTAACATGCAGGATTTCCTGCTCCTAAGTATAACTGCACTGTAGGAACCAAGAACAAATTGCTTCCACATTTAAATTTCTACATTGTTCCCACTCCAGATTCAGATATGGCAAGGAAACTTAATGCATTTCCATCTACTCTGCATAAACGCCATGTAATCAAACAGATTCAAATATGATACATGTGAAAGTAAACTGAAATGGTTCTTAATAAATTCATTTTATGTAACTGACTGTGATGTCCAATACCTCTCCGCATCTTTTGCAACCTGTTTGCACGTTTGACACAATTGGTACAACCAATATCCTCCAACATATCACCTCTATTGCCCGACTCAATGGGACTGCCCTTTCTTTCTTCTCTTCTTGTCTGTCCAAACCTAAAGAGAGAATATCCCTTATCTACACCATCACCTCTGAACTCAGAAGAATCAATCGTTGGCTTCCCCTGTAATCCTCACTACTTCATCGAAAACACATCAAACACCCAGTGTTTTGTTTTATATTTTCTCATGGAAAATGGGCGTCACTGGTTGGGCCAACATTTATTGCCCGTCCCTAATTGCCCTTGAGAAGGTGATGAGGAGCTGCCTTGTTGAATCATTACAGTCCACCTGCTGTAGGTTGATCCTGGAGAGGTGATAGCTCAGTGGTAATGTCACTGGACTGTTAATTCTGAGAACCCAGATAATGTTCTCATGACCCAGGTTCACTTCCTCATAGCTGATGGTGGAATTTGAATGCAATTTTTAAAATAAATCTGGAATGAAGAATCTAATGATCACCATGAATCCATTGTTGCTGGTTGAAGAAACCCATCTAATTCACTAATGTCCTTGAGTGAAGGATTCTGGCCTACATGTGACTCCTGATCCACAGCACTGAATTTGATTTTTAACTGCCCTCTGTGCAACTCGAGATGGGCAATACATGCTGGGATGGCCAGTGACACCCTCATCCCATGAATGAATTTTTTTTAAAATGCCCCTTCAGGAGGGAATTCCAAGATTTTGACCCAGTGACAGTGAAGAAACGACTTTATATTTCCAAATCAGGTTGGCGAGTGACTAGGAGGGGAATTTTCAGGGAATGGTGTTCCCACGTTTCAGATGCCCTTGTTCTTCACGATGGAACTGGTCATGAGTTTGCAAGCTGCTGTCTAATGATCTTTTGCCATATGTAGACACCTATCTTTACCTTAACGTTAGCTTCCTTGATAATTTCTCTAGATTGTCATGCTGCTTGTCAGATCTTTAGTATTGGTTAAACAGAAGTCTCTGCTCATTAATTACTGAGGAGAGAGAACCCCACTGATGATGACCTCCATCTCAAACTCTTAGCATGGCTTTTACCTTCCTCCACCTCTCTGGTAACTGTCTTAACTTGGACCAGACTAATCTCAACCTTGGCATTCTAGACGCTATAGTGCATATTTGACATTATAACTTCCTCATCACCAATAGACCACTTGTACTGCCTTCACATCTCTCATCTCCACCCCCACCTCATCTCCACTGAGAATCCCTCAACTAACCTTCTGCTCTCTACAGGCTCGTTTTTTGTTCTCCTTACCAACCTCCGATGCATTCAGCACATCCAGTATTCTCATTATCGTTTACTCTGAACTCACCTGAATCCCATTCTCCTGTCACTCTCCGACATCAGCTCCTGGATCAGTAATGGCTCTATTTTAAAATTTTTGTGTGTATGCCCTCTCCCATTCTTATTCCCATCTCTGTCACGACACCATTCCCAACATCGGCGTTTTGCTAATTCTGGTCTCTGGTCTCCAAGCCCTCGTTTGCAACTACCACACCAGTAGTTTTAACAACCTCTGCCCTAAGGTCTGGAATTCTTTCTTCCCTATTTTTCTCTTTTGACAAAGAGGGAAACTATTGCCTTCCATTTCAATCACAAAATCCATTCATTACCTACAAATTTGAGACCACTCCCTCACAAAAATCTGAGAACAGAACTGTTCACAACCTGAAGAGCCATTTTTGTTCCTGAACTGATTTATGTCACAGTATTCTCCAAGTCAGCAAACTGCCACAGTATCTCTCTTCCTTCAGGATGTTCTTTAGACACTCTCGCACTTAGTTTATAGAAGCTGTCCTGATAACCCTTTATATGCTATAGTATCAAACTTTATGTGATGGTACTCCCTCATCTAATAATACTATCTGGGATGCTTTTATTCCATTACAGATGCCATATAAACATTACTTATTACTGATATTGTTACAAATTCCTGAAAATTCAATATGGAACCTAAATATTAAGGTAGGGTGAAAAAGTAGACAAATAACTAGCTAACGTCTTTCTTTTAAGCTGAAATCTAAGTTGTTTGTTGGAGCTCAGGATCAGGTAGAGTATTTTGATCATAAGAATGAGATTACATATTGTTTGCAATAAGTTTCTAAATGGGGTGGAGAAACAGAGAGACCTTGGCTAGTGCTGATAAACCCGTCACTAAAAATAGTGAGGTTAAGGCTATTTAAAAATAAATGAATAAGTGGAGCTCATTTCTGGATTTGTCGAATTGAAAAGCAAAGGAATTGTGTCGCTCAATGAACTGCCCTTTGAAACCTTGCAAAATTCCTCTGAAAACTGAGAACAGCATTTATGCCAAATTTAATGGTGAACAGGCAGCCTGTGTGTGCATAGTCGCCATCTTTGATGTTTGCTAGGGGATTGGGTCTGCTCTGCATGGGCCTGTCCAATGAATTGTTGCAAAATAGCTCCCATCGCCTGCTGAATCACTTAGACCCAGTCAGAAGGTAGCAGCAAGTAAATCATCTGTGAAATTGAGACTGCCGTCTATTGAGCGCACTGCTAGTCATGATTTAGATTAGATTCGCTACAGTATGGAAACAGGCCTCAGTCCACACCGACCCTCCAAAGAGTAACCTGCCCAGACCCATTCCCCTACATTTACCCCTGACTAATGCATCTAACACTGGGCAACGTAGCATGGCCAATTCACCGGACCGGTACTTTTTGGATTGTGGGAGGAAACCGGATCACCCGGGAGAAACCCACGCAGACATGGGGAGAATGTGCAAACTCCACACAGTCAGTCACCCGAGGTGGGAATTGAACCTGTGAAGCAGCAGTGCTAACCACTGAGCCGCTGTGCCACCCATATGGTGGCATGGCTGAACATTTGGAGTAGTGTGATTCAACTTCTACAAGTGTATAAAGGTCACCTGACTCCGATTCTACTTTCTCTCCACAGTCGCTGCCAAACCTGCTCGGTTTCTCCAGCAATTTTTGTTCTTGTGTAAGAAAAATTTGATTAGTCGGGCCCAAAAATGGGTACGTAGTATTAATGCAGTCAACTTATACACACTGCAATGAGGCTAGCTATGGAGCGCTGCAAAACTATTCTGGTGCTCCTATTGTGGACAGGATATAGAGGTAACTGGAATAAATACAAAAAAAAGGACAAGAGTCAAATCAAAACGTAGAGGTTATACTGAGAAGAAAACACTGAAAAGGTTGCAGTTTTTTTCTCTGGAAAGGAGAGAGCTAAGGAGTGATGATGATGAAAGGCTTTACTGGACAGATATTTAAAAAATTCTAGCACTTGTGGGTAGCATAGAATCCCTACAGTGTGGAAATAGGCCATTTGGCCCTACAAGTCCATACTGACCCTCCGAAGAGTAAACCACCCAGACCCATTCCCCTACTACTCTACACTTATCCCTTTCCAATGCACCTAGCCTATACCTCCCTGAACACTGTGGGCAACTTTAGCATGGCCAATTCACCCAACTCACACATCTTTGGATTGTGGGAGGAAACCGGAGCACCTGGGGGGGCGGGGGGGAACTCACCAGGCATGGGGAGAATGTGCAAAGTCCACACAGAGAGACAGTCACCTGAGGCTGAGAATTGAACCTGGGCCCTTGGCGCTGGGAGGCAGCAGTGATAACCACTGATCCACCATGCGACCATGTCTAGGAGCCAGAAGCAGACAGTAAATTGCAAAGTCAGTATGGAATTCCAGAAAACGAGAGATTTACCAGGATGTTGCCTGGAGCGATTCAGCTATGAAGAGAGACTAGGATTGTTTTCCATAGGGCAGACAAGGCTGAGGGGAGATCTGACTAAGGTGCACAAAGTTCTAAGGGGCATTGACGGGGTAGATAGAGAGAAACTTTCCCCTTAAAGCGGCGTCAGGAACCAGGGGACAAAGTAAAGGGCAGGAGCTTTAAGGGGGATTTGAGGAAACATTTTTCACACACAGGGTTATGGGTATCTGGAACTCACTGACTAAAAGGTTATAAAGTGTAGGAAACCTCAAGTGATTTTCAAACTATTTCAATGGACACTTGAAACATCATCATGTACAAGGTTACAGGCTAAATGCTGGAAAATGGAATTAGAATAGGATGCTTGGTGACCAGCACATATATGATGGGCCAAAGGGCCTCTTTCTCTGTTGTAAAATCCTGATGCCTCTCAAAGCCAGACACTGGTTAGAACATGGAACTTGCTACCACAGGGAGAAGCTGAGGCAAATGGCACAGATACATTTATGAATGTGAGTAAGAATGGAACAGAAAAATATTTTAATAGGTTTAGCTGAAAAAGGGTGGGAAATGGATAAACACCACCTTTTAGGTCAAATAAGCTTTTTATAAATTTTATCTAATACGCCAAAGAGGTCGTGATTAGATGGGACGAGGGACAAAGTTGATGGATAGAAAGAAGAAAGAACTAATGGAGAAAATCTTGCAACTCTCAGCCTCCTCATTCTGTATTACACGTGCCCGTTGTGCCCATCAGAAGTGCTGAAACTATTAGCATTTAAGACAGAATAATAAGTGTGGCAATTTCAACTCCAATATCTTGCTGTGTCCCCTCTTAGTAAGGTCACCCATAGTGCCAAACATACAAGTAAACTCAATCCCAAGATCCAAGCTTGAAGCCAGTCTCTCCCTGTACCATTTAATGCCTTGATACATAAAACAGTCATGCAGTGACACTATCAAATGGCGAGTCTTAAAGACGTCAATGAGTCAAACATTCAGTTCCACAAAGCAGCTGCACTTCATAATAATGTATTCATTGCAAACTTTTGGGAAATCTTGAGACATATTACATTGTTTTGCTGTTTGTGGAATTTGCAGTATGTAAAGTAAGCTGTCACATTTCTATACCACAACAGTGACTATACCTCAAAAAGCGTCCCATTGGCTGCAAAATACTTTGAGACATCTGGTGGTTATGAAAAACACTATATAAATGCAGAGCTTCCCTTTCTGTTAAATATCAAGTCCTCTTTTCTTTCTTGTTTGATTTGTAATGTTATAAGTCACTTTTTAAAACTTCTGATTCATCTGTGGGTGAGACCGAAATGTCTTTCATATTGAATCGACTGCACATATTGTAAATTTGTTTTTGTCTTTTCAACAGTATAAAATGTCACTTGGAAGCTGTTTTCATTTGGTGCAAAAATATAAACCACTGAGGACAGGGAACTTTATAAATGTTTTTGTTTCCAATTTAATGTTTCTCTTCTTCCAGAAAGTGATTCTGTGCCAGGATTGTTACACAAAATGTAGCAGCAGATCATATACGTAGACTTTCATAATCCAAATAGGGTGTAAAATGGCTGGTGGGATTACTCTGAAACCTTGCACACGTTATCAATAACTAAAACAGATTCTGGAAGAGAAACAGTTTAGAATAAAGTGAGGTGATGCTGTGGGACTCTGTTATTCAAACTGACAGACCAGTTTAGTTCAGAGTAAGCTTAACCTTGGAAATTTATCTTCTGTTGTTAAGCTCAAATAGACGGAATGGCTATGCTTATGTGTACAAGCATAGCATTATGCTTAATTATTACACCCTACAGCCACTTAAACTAACATCTAAGGGCAATACTCTTTGAATTATAGCTGAGCTTGTGATGTTGGGACATAACTGTAGGATATAGAGTATCATGCTTTTTTTTGAAATCTATTATGGTGTACACTTAGTTTGCATTCATTCCTGTGTATCAATTTTAGGAAGGAACACTTTTATTTATTTGTAGGCAGTGGGGCTGGGTGCCAAAGGTTAACACAGATATATTTATTCCATCGGACTTTACCAGTTTGTGGTCTTCAACTGGAGTAGAACCTGCCAATTGATGACTATTAAGCCGATTGTATTGATATCTCTGGAGTCTGACAAGAATATTTTATGTTGTGCAAAAACCACAAGGCACTTTTTTTTGAATGGAGAGTTAATTAAAGCCAGAGATGAAAGTGACTGCATTGTCCAGCATTTATAGCACTTGGACAAAACAAGGTCAGAACATGTTGAAGGAGAATGACAGCCAATAGTCTTGTCACTCAAGGAAAGGGTTTTCCAACATTACAAATGTGTTTGAAAGGCATATTCCCCATTTTCCTGCAAGAATCCTTCAATACTGAGACTTCAGTTCCAAACAATTTGGTGTGAAATGTGACCAAGAAATGTCATGTAGGATTTTGAACAGTTACTTCATTGAGTTGTGAATTAATAAACACAGTCATTTAGTTCATGCAAGTGATCCAAATGTACACAAATCAATGTATTTTTCTTTAACTCTGCCCACAAGCATTCAACTAAATTTCTCTGTCAGTATTTTTGTTACAACACCAGACAGTCCACAAATTTTAATTCCAAGTCCTTTTTTTTTGGTGCAATTTAACACTCAGCTAGTTCATCCCTATCAGCAAGATGTCATAGCAGCTGCCACTCCCAGCATCAGACACATTAACAGACAGTTGAGAGTGTCACCTCACTTGTAACACAGCACAGAATATTACACAATTTAATGATTACAAAAAAAAAATGGCATGTCCCTCGAGTAATATAAACATTTCTAGACTTAGGCTGCTTGGAATGTGATGTAAAAAAGAAACACACACTTCAGTACTAAAAGTAGTAAATATTGTTTATCGTGAAGCCAGTCTGACCATAGGCCACACACAGTAATTTTCACATACACCAAGTCCTGCTCAACTATTATCCCTGTCTTCAATGGCCTCACAATATCTCTCAGTTGCTCAGTGCCTCTAATTTAACATTCTTAAGCTTCCATTTCTTTGTGACCCCACCCCATGCTATATCCTCCTCTATTTCTAGAATACCCCTCCTCACCCATTCACTGTTATGCTGACTCTTTTTTTTAAACATCCCCTCACTTCATCTGATCTTTAATGATCATGCCAACAGAAATCTATATCCCCAGTTGGAATAGCCTCCCCAGACCCCTTTGCTTTTGTACTAATATCTCCTTTAAATGCATCCTTAAACTCAGCTACCCAATATGACTTTTTATCATCTCTTTCTAATATCTCTTTCTTCATTTCAGTGTCTGTGATTGTCTGATGATGAATCTAGGAAGCACCATGGCTTTTAAGATTCTACAATGAACATACAATGTAAACCTTTGTTATTGTTCTTATAATGAATTTATGTAAAGCAAGCTTTGGTTATATGCTTCCTGAACCTTCAGAGAGGCCACTATCCCATCACCAAGTCACTCTTCATTTACTGTGGTCAGCCAGCTGAGAGTTAGTCCTCTGAACTGAGGAGATTCCCAAATCCCATGTTAATTTCTTTTTCCTTTTTCTTATTTATATTCTACCAACAGGAAGAAAGGCAATACCAGAATGACCAGTGACAAGCAGTGCCCTTCACATCAAAGTGCAATGCTGTGTGATAAACCCCGTGTTTTGTTTTTCTTTTAGACACAAGGTGCATGAATCTTTATTCAAATTCCACCACCAGGAAGATAGGAAAACACCCGGGTGGCCAGTGACAAACACTGCCCTTCACATCAAAGGGCAGTGCTGTGTGATCAAAACAGTGAAGGGGAGGGTAGGGACTAAATCAAAATAGAGTTGGAGTGGGAAATAATGCACTCCACTCCCTGCGGCGCCCACCTCTCCCTGAACAACCCCAGGGTGTTGGTGGACACCGCGTGCTCCTTCTCCAAGGACACCCATAAACCCCGTGGTTTTTTTTCTTTTTTTCCTCCCTCCTCCGGTATTTTTTTTTCTTTTTAACCCCCACACTACCACCTGAATGCGGTAGTGCTTATTTTATCCCCAGCACCCATGGTGTGTGTGTGCAGGTGTGAGACACAGTGAAAGACACAAAGTGCACGAATCTTTATTCAAATTCCACCACCAGGAAGATAGGAAAACACCCGGGTGGCCAGTGACAAACACTGCCCTTCACATCAAAGGGCAGTGCTGATAAACCCCGTGTTTTTTTTTATTGATAGTCAACCTCCTGTTTATATTTTTTTCTTTTTTTCCTTTTTTTTTTAAATTTAACCCCCACACTACCACCTAAGTGCGGTAGTGCTTATTTTATCCCCAGTACCCATGGTGTGTGTGTGCAGGTGTGAGACACAGTGAAAGACACAAAGTGCACGAATCTTTATTCAAATTCCACCACCAGGAAATAGGAAAACACCCGGGTGGCCAGTGACAAACACTGCCCTTCACATCAAAGGGCGGTGCTGATAAACCCCGTGTTTTTTTTCTTTCTTTTTTTTTCTTTTTTTTAATTCTTTTTTTCTTTTTTTTTAAGAAAGGAAAACAGGGTCCCTGTTTATTTGTTTTCTATTAAACCCTCACACTACCACCTAAGTGCGGTAGTGCTTATTATTTTTTTCCCCAGCACCCATGGTGTGTGTGTGCAGGTGTGAGACACAGTGAAAGACACAAAGTGCACGAATCTTTATTCAAATTCCACCACCAGGAAATAGGAAAACACCCGGGTGGCCAGTGACAAACACTGCCCTTCACATCAAAGGGCGGTGCTGATAAACCCCGTGTTTTTTTTCTTTCTTTTTTTTTCTTTTTTTTAATTCTTTTTTTCTTTTTTTTTAAGAAAGGAAAACAGGGTCCCTGTTTATTTGTTTTCTATTAAACCCTCACACTACCACCTAAGTGCGGTAGTGCTTATTATTTTTTTCCCCAGCACCCATGGTGTGTGTGTGCAGGTGTGAGACACAGTGAAAGACACAAAGTGCACGAATCTTTATTCAAATTCCACCACCAGGAAGATAGGAAAACACCCGGGTGGCCAGTGACAAACACTGCCCTTCACATCAAAGGGCGGTGCTGATAAACCCCGTGTTAATCAGGAGCCAGTGCCTCCTGATTGGCCCAGGTAAATAACCTCAATCAAGCACTTCATAGTCAACAAGGTCCACCTGATTCCAATCACTACACAACCTTTGAAAGATGAATTCACTTTCTTACCTACAGAGTGAAAAGTGTCAAAACAATGATGGCGTATATACCTCAGGAATGGTGATTTCTTAGATTCGAATAATTCACTTTTACGTCAAATTCAAGACAGGGTTCCTTCATAACCTCAGGGTATCCCAGTGTTCATGGCCAATGAGGCACTTTTGAATCTATTATCATACACTAGGGTAAAGGGACAACTAATTTGTACTCACTCAGGAACCACAAACAGAAAGCCAAAAGAACTTCCTGAGTTTTCTTCAGCAGTACATGGGTCTTATATGTCCGATGAGAGGGCATTTAACATTTAACTTGAATCTTCAACAGATAATCCCTCCCATACTATAACAAACAATCAGACGAAACCACTTCTCTTCAGAAAGGCTTTATGACCTAAGAGATCTCTCTCGCACTAAGCCAAGACTGCCAGCCTGAACACATCAAGGTCATTTATTTTTCCAGACTAGCTCTTCCCAATTTTTTCTCATAAAGTATTTAGCCATTCTTTCCCTCTGAAATTGCCTTCCCTGATCTCCTCACCTCTTTTGTATCACCCCAAAGTCCCTTCCGATGTAACGAACAGTGCCACTAAGTCAGATCCTGTTGTATATGGGTCTGAAAGGGTTAATACTGAGGAGTGTCATAAACACCACCCATTACCATGATGCCATGTGGACTAGTTACAGATCAGTTTAGGATCTCAAAGGAGACATACTTGATACGTAGGTCCTTAGGACTGACAGACTGTCTTTAAGCTCCATCTGTCTTTTTTCCCCTTATCTTTGAATTATTCAAAATGGCGCCCAACCATGGCAACAAATGAAAGCATTTCACTATATTTTATCATATTCTTGTTGTAAAATACATGTGACAATACAATCATTCATTCCTTCATGAAAAAAGGATTTTATTTCAGTGACTTGTTAACAAATAGCATGATTGACAAGGCAAAGTTTGACTTGGTGTGAGATTGATGAGATTGTGGAACCATGGTAAGAGAAGTTGCCCAAGAATTTAAAGCTGCTGCTACATTATTTTTCTTGCGTTTCCAAGTCCACCATTAGACACAGAAAATGGATTGGCCAGGAGAAGAAAGTGCACAAATGTTGTGCAGCTGTAATCAGAGTTAGCGGAGTAATCTCAAAAGGCACATGGAGAGCTTGGGATCCTATAAAACATTATTCGTTTCTCCATGCCTTAGTCAGTCAGTCTCAAATTGCCAACCTTTGCATTATTTTCTCCTGCAGTATAGATTATTGTGATCGTGTAAAATTCATCATTCTTGCAGTTGTCCTGATGAGTGCAAGTATAAGATGTTCTGACAAATAAAAGTCCATAAGATAGTCGAATTTGACCTTTTCGCCCATCACGTTTGCTTCACCATTTGATCAAGGCTGATCTGTTTCTCAATCTCATTCTCCTGCCTTCTCCCAAAAAATGTGATCCCCTTACCAATCATGACCCTATCTATCGCTATCTTAAGTACAGTCATTGACTTGGCCTCCAAAGCTCTCTGCAGAAATAATTTCCACAAATTCACCATCATCTGGCTGAAGAAATTCCTTCTCATCTCAGTTCTAACGGGTTGTCCCTTCACTCTGAGGCTGTGCTCGCAGGTCTTAGTCTACCCTACGAGTGGAAACACCTTCTCTACAAACAGTCTATCCAGGCTTCTCATATTCTGTAACTTCCAATGAGATTCCCTCTCTTCCTTCTAAACTCCATTGAATATTGAACCAGACTTCAAACACTCCTCATATGACAAACCCTTCTTTCGCAAGATTATTCTTGTGAACGTCTTGTGAACCCCTCCATGTCCTAGCACACCCTATCATAGATACAGGGCAAAAAACTGCTCACAGTATTACAAATGTGGTCTGACCAGAGCCTGAAACATCCTCAGCAGTACATCCCTGCTCTTGTATTCTTGTCCTCTTGAAATGAATGCTAACACTCCACTTGCCTTCCCAACTGCCAACTGAATCTGCAAGTTAACCTTAAGAGAATCCTGAATTAGGACACGTAAGTTCCTTTGTGCTTCAGATTTCTGAAGGCTTTCCCCATTTAGAAAATAATCTGTGCCTCTATCCTTCCTACCAAAGTGCATAACCTCATACTTTCCCACATTGTATTCCATCTGCCACACTTTGCTCACTCTCCTAGTCTGCCCACATTCTGTTGCAATCTCCCCATTTCCTCAACATTACCTGTCTCTCAAGTTACTTTTATTTGTAAACTTAACAAACATACCATCAGTTCCTTTCTCCTGATCGTTAATTTATAATGTGAATTTCTTGGTCCTAGCACTGACCCCTGTGAAACTCCACTAGTCACCAGTTGCCATTCTGAAAATGGCCTCTTTATCCCCCTCTCTGCTTCCTGCCAGTCAGCCAATCCTCTATCCATGCCAATACCACGTCCTTACTACCAGGGGCATATGTCATTCCTGATGTCCGAAGCGTCGACTCTCCTGCTCCTCAGATGCTGCTTGACCTGCTGTGCTTTTCCATTGCCACACTTTTTGGCTTTTATTTGTCATCGTCCTGTTTGGCACCTTGTCAAAGACCATCTGGAAATCCAAATAGAGCACATCCACTGCCTCTCTTTTCAGCAATATGCAGAACTGGAGAACTCAGAAGCAAAGATTTATAGAAAATAGGAACAGTTGTAGGCCATTCAGCTCTTTAAGTCTGTTCTTCCATTCAATATGGTTACGGCTACCTCAGTACTTTCCCCCAGCTTTTGACTGATAACCTTCGATGCAGTTAGCCCTCAGAACTATATCTATCTCTTTCTTAATAACATTCAATATTTTAGTCTCAAACACTTTCTGCTGCATGTGATTCCTCAGGCTTGCCACCCTCTGGGTGCGGAAATTCTCCTCATCTCAGTCCAAAGGTTCAACGTCGTGTCCTTACTTATTTCACCAAGCTCAGATGTGCTAGTGATGAAGGCCATTCCTTAACTGGTTTCAATGTCTCTGGGATAAGGGCGAGCCAAGGGAATGTGGAAGTCAGCCACTCCTGGTCGCAGCGCACAGTTGACTTTCAAAAGCTGATGCGCGTGGGAGGATTGGACCACGCCCAATCCTCTGGTGGTGAACTTCAATGCCTAGCTCCATGAAGAATGACTTCTGGAACAAGATGTGGAATGTCTGGTAGCACTTTGGGAATGATACCCCATCATGAAGCAGAAGTTCCAAGGCAGGGGATAGGAATGAAAACAAACCCTTAGATAAATGCACTAGAAATAAAACACATGTCTTTGAGCACAAATATTTGACCCTTACATTGGATTAGAGAGGGAAAAAAAAGTCCGGTTTTAGTCCAGTGCACTGCTACATTACTCCATTGTTCTTGTAAAACCTAACCCCCAACAAGTTACATCTGGGTCTTCTGTCTGGTATACATTGCCTTCCTTTTCATCAAACACATTCCAAGAGTCAGAAGTGAAATCACTGAGAAGGCAAAGCAGATTGATCCATTAACTCTCACTCAACATTAGCAGCTTGTTGGCTGAACTCTTCAACTGCATTCCAAGCACGAAAACACAGCAAGCTGAATAAAGGGGAAAAAAAATCACTCAGAAAATTTCACAAGACTTCAGTTCGTTGCTACCTATTCTTTACTTCTGTATGACAGCAAACATCACAGAAGCAAAGTCCAAGATCTGAAATTTTATTTTAGTTCGTGTGATTAGAAAATGTCACCTTCAGATTGTACCGGAGACACAGGATTATCGAGCAGCATGCATTGATATGTTGCAATTTTTTACTTTTTCACAATTAGCCAATGACTAGATTTGCATAAAAACGTACTGACTAGCTATTATTCCTTCATTATCGATATCATTGTTTCTGAAGGGAATTCACCTGGTATAATTTTTAAAAATTGGAAATTAAGCTTCTGAAATATAAAAAGTTAAATCACTTCAGACGGCATTATTTCATTGGGAAACTGCACCCTGGAGCAGATAGGATTTGGATTCCCAACTCAAACATCTTAGTGTCATATCAGACAACCTACCGTTTAAAAAAAAAAGGTGTCGTAATTGAAATGTTTGAGATTGGGGGGATAACTGACACTCAAAGAGTGTGCTGCCTGACTGAAAACAGGCTGCATCGCAAGTTTACAAGGACATAGTACCTCGCAAAATGGGATAGCCCAGTTGTGCAGCCTGCGCAAACAGTACAGTCCTGAAATATTAGGACAGCACCATCTGTATCACAACAGTGAACACAATAGCAGTGGAGTACTTATTTCCAACAGCTTTGGTGTCATATCAGTGAAAGCCACAAGATTTGTGAAGAAATTTGAGAGTTGGAGGGTTTGAACTAGAGGGAGAACAGACTGAGGCTGTTTTCCCTGGAGCGTTGGAAGCTGAGGGGTGACCTATTAGACGTTTATCAAATTATGAGGGGCCTGGATAGGGTGAATAGCCAAGCTCTTTACCCCAGGGTAGGGGAGTCCAAGACTAGAGGGCATAGACTTAAAGGGAGAGGGGAAAGATTTAAAAGGGACCTAAGGGGCAACATTGGTGTGTGTATGGAATGAGCTGCCAGAGGAAGTGGTAGAGGCTGATACAATTACAACATTTAAAAGATGGGTACATGAATAGGAAGAGTTTGGAGGAATGTGGGCCAAGTGCTGGCAAATGGGACTTGATTAATTTAGGATATCTGGTCAACATGGATGAGTCGGACCAACGGGTCTGTTTCTGTGCTGTTCATCTCGATGTGTCTATGACTCTAAATGCTACAATGGGGTTTTGACTTGGAAGTATGTTTTTCTCTCAACCTTCGCTGGGTGAACATTTTGGAATTCCTGAAACCATCATTGTGTGAGTGCCTTCACCCAATGGACTTAAGCAGCTCAAGACTGTCAAAGGAGGTGAGGCTGCATCTCCATTTTCTCAAGCACAGTTAGGAATGAGCAATACATATTGGTCTTGCCAGTGACACCCAAAATCCTTGGTGTCAGCAATTCATAATGCCTTAGAAAATAAGCATGCCAGGTGCTAGGTTTATTTTCCACACAGAATTGAGAGAAACGTGTTAAAAACCTCATTAATGTTTGGAATTGAACATGAGTCCTGCTGGTTCACCAGTTTGAAGTGCGCAAGGAGAATTCAGCCAATAAAAAGTACATTTGGATGGGTATATGAATAGGAAGGGTTTGGAGGGATATGGACTGGGTGCTGGCAGGTGAGACTAGATTGGGTTAGGATATCTGGTCGGCATGGATGGGTTTGACCGAAGAGTCTGTTTCCATGCTGTACTTCTCTATGGCTCTACGACTATAGCTGCTATAGTCCTGCTCTCTCTTTAGAGATAGAGAGGGATTATTGATGGTGATTTAACCTGAGGGTCATCATACCTCAGGCAAGGAGAGAAATTGAGAAGGACAGCCCTTTATATTAACCTGAGCTGGTGCAGGAATTGAACCCACATTGTTGGCATTAACCCTGCATTACAAACCAGCCATCTGAGCTAACCAGGCACTCATTGGCCCTACGACATTTGCAAGTTTTCTTGGTTTTAAGAAGACACGTATTAAACCTGCTTGGGACCACGGTTAGACCATGATTCAGCAATTCTGGTCAGCATGTTACAACTAGGATACAGAGGCATGAGAGAGGGTACAGAGAAGCTTTGCAAGGATGGTATGAGAAATGCATGGGTGTTTAATAGATCAACAGGCTGTAGCTCCCTCCCTTGAAAAGAGAAAGCTGAGGACTGACCTAATAAAGATCTTTAGACTTATTAAAGGATTTGATATAGTGGATACAGGGAGAACGTTTCTGTTCTTAAGGAGAAGAGCATAATCAAGGGTCATCCATATAAGATAGTCACCAAGATATCCAATCAGGAATTCAGACAAAACTATTTCATCCAAGGAATAGCAAGAATGTGGAACTGTTTTACCACAAGGGGTGATTGTAATAAGTGGTATAGATGCATTTAAGAGGGAATTAGGTAAGGAAGGTGATTATGCTAGAAGAACTAAATGAGAAAAGATGAGAGGAAGCTTAAGTTGAGCATGAGGAGCAGCATGGACTGGTTGGGCCAAATGGCCTGTTTCTGTGCCATCTATGTATATGACCTATGGAAGAAGAGGCTACAGCAGCTACATAGTCTGTTCCTATCCCTGTACAACAATCAAGTGACACTACTCCTGAAATTTTATTTTACATTCATTTGCAGGAGCAGACCAAGACAGCTCAGGTTCAAACCGGCTTTTTAGGTGTGACGTCTCCTGTGGTCAGACTGAACTGCAAGTAGAGTACTAAGAATAGATTGGTCCCCATGTTGCTATGAAGATATGATGCTAATGAGGAAGACTTAAGAAGATATTGGTGGGGATGGACATGTATGACTGTGAGGGAGAATCGGATTGGCTGACTTTGTCTTCTTTGAAACAGAGGGGGCTGATGGGTTAATTCAGTTACAAGAAATGACAAGGGGCCGAGATTGAGTGGCTAGGAAGGAACTAATTCCTCATCAGAAATATCAATAACCCAGAGGAGGGGTGTCAACATAAAGTAATTGTCAAAAACATTCCAAGAGGATTGAGAAGAATCTATTTCTCCCAGAAGGGGTCGTAGCATCTGGAACTTACTGCCCCAAATGGTTAGGGTTAGGATTAGGGTTAGGTTTGGGGATAGGGTTAATGTTTCAGTTAAGGTTACAGTTAGGTTTAGGGTTAGGGATAGGTTTAAGTTTAGGGATAGGGTTAGGTTTGGGAATAAGTTTAGCTTTGCAACTAGGTTTAGGGTCACTGTTAGGGTTAGGGTTATCATTTAACTTAGGGGTTAGGGTTATGGTTAGATAAGGTTGCAGTTACAGGTAGGGTTAGGGTGTACGTTAGGATTAGGGAAAGAGTTAGGCTTTGGTTGGAACCAGAAACATTGACCGCATCTGAAGACTACTTGTGCACATGAGCTACTGAAATGTAGCAAGCTACAAGCTGACAGCTGGAAAATTGGAGCTCTTTAGGCTGGCACACGCATGACAGCCCTCATGGGTTCCGTACCTACGTTTTCTCAGCAGAAAGGAATTGAAGCATCCTGGGCTACATTGACATTGCTGGCAGAATCAGAGAGGGAAGTCCAACAAGTCCCATCTTGACACTTGCTTTATCTTTTATGCTTTTAGTAAGCAGTGAGTTGCGAGTGAAGAGGGATAACTACTTGGGAAACACCTTGTTAATGGCTCAGTGTGCCTTGGACTTGATGTAGAAACCAAAATGGGTACTTGGCAAATTTGGTTCATCTTTTGCTCTGAATGACAGCCAATATCTCAGGGCACATTGCATGGGAATTGTCCACACATACCCCAAAGACATTGGCATCTAACCTGTGACAGAACTAAGAATCCTCATGCCACATCTCCGATCCACTTACAGAACACTTTTGCACTTCAATGCAGCACCATCTACACCCATTGTAATGCTGCAGCAAGGACATGGTGTGCTCAGGGACACATCTCATGGTCTGAACCAAGGCAGGATCTTTTTCTCATCTTCATTCACCAGACATGGACATCACCAGCCAGGCCATGATTTATTACCCATCCCTAATTACGGAGAGGGCATTTGAAAATCAACCACATTGCTGTGGGTCTGGAGTCACACGTGGGCCAGACTGGGAAAAGATGGCTGATTTAATTCTCTAAAGGGCATTCACAAACCGACTATTTTCTCCTGACAATCAGCAGGTTTCATGGTCATCATGGGACAGTTAACCTCAGATTTTCTACTGAAGTCACCTTCCACCATTTGCCATGATGGGATTGAAGGTGGCTCTCCAGGACATTACCTGGGGATTAATAGTCTGGACTAATTCATCGCCATCTCCGGGCTGTTCACTCACTGTCATAGCACTCACTCACTTTGTCCCTGCCATCCCTTGCATTGCCCGTACTTTGCCCCCTCAGCCAACAATAACCATGTCCTTTTAGCACAGACACAAAGGGCAGAAGGTTGTCATGGATAGCAACAGGCCACAGTCAAGACGATGAGGAAATCCTTTGCTCAGGGGATCCCAGCACAGCAAGTCAAGTATAGCCACCGATACAAGAGAAACGGTCAGTAAATCACTCAGAGTCAGGATGTTGTCCACATAAGGAAGTGAGGAGCCAAATGTCAGCCACCCTATCTTTATGCTTCCCAGCCTACTATGGGCTGTTTCCCTCTCAGAATGTGTGAGAGAGGCAGGTGTTAGCCGAGATGAATGTGGGTGGTGTCAACTTTTGGTGCAGGCAGTGAGGTGTCCCAAGTGAATGAGTAAGGAGCAGTGAGGTTATACTGGTGTCGGCCATTGGAGTGGGCAACAGTGAGTGAGGAAAGACATTGCAGGCAATCATGAGACTGGGAGAACAAGAGCCTTGTGGGGAGGTGGGTGCAGTATCAGAGATTGAGTCAGTGTGAGAGGTCAGAGAGAAGATGGTGGCACTTACGATAACGGAGCGAAGGTCATTGATCTTTCACACGACTGCACACTAACATGGGTGACAACCTTGGACCAAGCAGGCATGGCCTGGTGTCATGCTGGTCAGGGGCAGGGTGGGGAAGACAGTGCCCTGTAGTGCACCATCCAAGCACCAGGACTTCCAGAACTCTGCACACAAAGCGGGCACCTATTTCCTCCTGTCTGTCATGTCCAGGGGATATATCAAGAACTGTGCAGGGCAGCTCTAGACTGGTAGTGCTTATTCGAGCGCACAGTGGCTTTTTAAAGATGGCAGAGGTGCAAGGAGTGTGAGCGAATTTCAGGATATCCTCATGTTCTGCGAACCATGGGTAGAAGATGGAGCTGGAATTGGATGTGAGTGTGCCATGGTAACAGGGCAAGTCATTCAAGAAGCAAGATTGTAAGAAATGGTGAGGAGCGCATTAAGCCACTCTGTAGAAATCCCTCCATGAAAACTCCACACAACTCTCAGTTAGTCAAAAAAAGAGTAAGATGCAGCCTTCCATGTTTCTGAATGATGCTTTAAAAACACATACAATTACAACAGAGGTGGCAAAAGCCCTGAAAACACGGAGTAACCAATTCCTGCTGTGATGGCAAATTCAGAATGTTTCCAGGTAGACTGATTAAAATGAGTCAAACAATCTCTCGCATCAGTGGTTATCTTTGTGGTATTCTCCAAGGTGACCAAGTTGTTAATACATCTTGCTTGCTCTTTGTAACAATTGCATTCAGTTTCTAAATTTCTCTTCAATTTGTTTCACAGCATTAAATTTGCGCATACGAATTGCCAAAAAATAAAGCCCATACAAAAATAACCTGCTTTCCAAAATCATTCGCACACATCTCCTGCAAATAAATTTGTGCTGTTCCTGCACGTTGGGTAACTTGCTTCCGTCATTGCTTCACTTGCTAAAATCGACATTTAGTCATGAGTATTTCTCTCACCCTTTCACCTCCCTTCTCTTGCTGTGAAATTGATTGTGATATTACATCACAGGAGTTGTCAGACTCCTCGACACTACTTCCTCATGTTGATTGCATCCTGAATAAACCTTGCTGCCTGTAATAATTAACAGGCACGACCAACATTCTGGTACCTCACCCTAATTGCTCTTCATGTATGAACCTACTTCCTGAATGTTTTGCCCAAATGTATGATTCTTCATAACCAAGCCTTGGTCCTACCCTTGACTGAATTCACAGCCTCAGAGTGCTCAGGTATGGAAACCCTAGCAGATTTTAGGTGCCATTGCAACATAAGAAGCAAAGCATTCATCCACTTGAACCTACTTCACAATTGGTAGTTGCTGATATGAAATTTGACTTCACTTTTTTTGCCTTTGATCCTACTTTATCTCAATTTCGACAGGTCCAATGGTCTCAGTTTCCTCAGCCTTTAGAAAAGGAGGCTGCCAATTTTCTGCTAAGCCTTTGCATGAAAAGTCCTTCCCAATTTAACTCCGAGGGGCCTAGCTCTAGTTTTAAGATATTGTCCCCATGTGTTTACATGAGAATGAGGAGCAGGAATAGACAATTCACTCTCTCTAGCCTGTCCCACCATTTCATACGATTATGACTGGTCCCAGCCTCAACTTCACTTTCCTGTCCACTCTCCAGAAACCATGACTGAGGAAACCAATTCTCCCTGTCTGTCCTGCCTCACCTCCTTAAAGAGCTGAAAATGTGTTGCTGGAAAAGCGCAGCAGGTCAGGCAGCATCCAAGGAACAGGAGAATCGACGTTTCGGGCATAAGCTCTTCTTCAGGAATCACCTCCTTAAAGAGTTTGGTTTCCCCTTGAATTCTGTACTTATTAATCATTGACGTAATTCTGCCACATTACAGGTGTCACAGGCAGCAATTCCTGTCAAGTTAACTGCACGGAGATGAGGACTTTTAAATAAAATAATTTTGCATGCAATCTGCAAAGATTTACGACTGTTACATCTCTCTGTGCATTTAAATGGTCTCAACATTAAATCCAGATTTGCATCGAATGTACTTACAGAGTAACTTGTTCAATCTGGTCACCACTTCTAAATATTTATAGTCATTTGAAACTTAATCAAATAAAGATTACATTTTAAGAGATAACAGCCATTCAATGGTAATGTAATAATACATTAGTGGTAGCAACTGAACATGAGTGTGCCTCGTTGAACTGATCCAGGGCTGGGGGATTGTTGAGATAAAGCCTGGAATTTGTATGTATACTATCTATTGATGGAAATAGACAGCTGGAAGATCACACGGACTGAGCAAAGGGATAGAGAGATCAAAGCCAAGAGATAGAACAGAACCAGAAGTGCCAAGATCAAAGGGAGGAACATAAAACTGTAGTGGCGAACATGGGAGTGCACGACAAGATGGGGCAGCAGGGGTAAACAAGCAACATTGTGAAGCAAAACCCTCAGAAAAAGAGAAGGGAGATCAATGGGATCTATGTTTACTTGCACCTTTTCGATGGTGACTCGCACCGTAGGGTTTGATTGAACAGGCAGCAGAAGCAACTCATTAATGCTGCGAGCCTTCAACTGCCTCGTGTTTGGATGGTGATACTGGCAGCAGCAAGGGGGAACCAGATCTGAGTCAAATTCTGTCCTAATGACTCCCAGTGAAAGGAGGAGAGTTTTCTTTTTCTCTTCAGTCACTCTATTTGGGGAAGTCTCTTCCTCTGACAGCAGTGGAGGTCAGGGGAGGTCATTGAATTTATTGAAGGCTGTGTTGGACAGATTCTTGGACTACAATGGGGTCATGGGTCGCAGGGGCCAGGCAGAGAAGCGTAGGGAAAGCCTCAAATTGGATCAATCATGATCTTGACTGAATGGTGGACAAGATTCCCTTCCCCACTAATGCACAGCAGTAGTAGGCTGTACCATCTTTAAGATGCACTCCGACATGCCACCAAGACCAACAGAACCTTCCGAATCCATCCTCTAACATCTAGAAGGACAAGAGAGTCAGATACAATGGGAAGACTCCCGCCTGAAAGATCGCAGCTCCAAATCCTGCATCGTCGCAACTTGGAAATACACCACCATTCCTCCATTATCACTAGGTGTAAATCCGAGCACTCCCTTCCTCAGTGGATGTACCTAGTCATGCAGACTGCAGCAATTCAAGATGGCAGCTCACTATCACTTTCTCAATGGATAACTCAGGATGATCAAAAACTTCTGGCCTCACCTCCATTCCAAATGAATAAAGAAAAATGCAGTGCATTAACCCTGATGAGGGCTGCTAATCTTTGCTCATTAGGAATGACACAACTTATTTTAGTTTCCTGGTCCTTGTGGTCAAGTCATCAGCTTAAACATTGGGTCAGAGGCTAAAATGTTGTGGCTTATACGCATGATACTCAGCACCATTTCCTGGTTCTGAATTTGCAACAAGTGCCACATGACTAGAAAAAAAAAATCGACATTTTCAAAATCACTTCAAACAAATATTTGTATCAACAACTGTGGTGATCTCACAGATTGCCAAACTAATGGTACACATCCCATCTGTCCAGAGTGTAAAGAATGAGGAACTTGGCAGATAATTGCTAACCCTGTGGAATTTAAAGTTTTAAACTGCAAACGGCAATCAAATGCAGAGAGCAAAATATAAAACAGTTCCGAGAGTGAGCTGACGAATGTTGTTTTGCTTTTATAACAGTCCATAACAAAGTTACAAAGCAGCTTTGATATAATATAAAGAGACTGAGAGAAAATGATTGCCAAGTTGAAAAAGGAGTTGTATAGAATAGAATTGAATAGCTTTGATTGTCACATGCACTCGAGTGCAATGAGAAGTTTGTAATGTCGCCTCTCGGTGCCATCTAAGGTACAGGGTACCTAGGTACAAATACTTTAAGTGCTGTTACAGAATCAAAACAGTAAAAAAAGATGAGCATGGGAATACAGAGTTTCAAAAGTCAAGTGCTATAATAAAAAGTATCTTTAAAGTACTCAAGTTATAGTCCTTTTTCACTGAGTCTGTGCCCACTGGACTTCAGAACCCGAGGCCTTGCTGCCTCCATGCTCTGATCTCTGTCCCAAAAGCATCAGCAAGATTTGTCCCCATAGCTGGCCTGGGCTCGCTCTGCTCCTACTCTGGGCTCCGGCCTGCAACTCAGCTCCCAGCGCAGCCCGCACTTGCTCTGCTCCTTGACCAACCTCACCGGGCTGGTCTCTAACCCATCCCCCTCACTGGGCTGGTCTCTAACCCATCCCCCTCACTGGGCTGGTCTTCAACCCATCCCCCTCACCAGGCTGGTCTCTAACCCATCCCCCTCACCGGGCTGGTCTCTAACCCATCCCCCTCACCGGGCTGGTCTCTAACCCATCCCCCTCACCGGGCTGGTCTCTAACCCATCCCCCTCACCGGGCTGGTCTCTAACCCATCCCCCTCACTGGGCTGGTCTCTAACCCATCCCCCTCACTGGGCTGGTCTTCAACCCATCCCCCTCACTGGGCTGGTCTCTAACCCATCCCCCTCACCAGGCTGGTCTCTAACCCATCCCCCTCACCGGGCTGGTCTCTAACCCATCCCCCTCACCGGGCTGGTCTCTAACCCATCCCCCTCACCGGGCTGGTCTCTAACCCATCCCCCTCACCGGGCTGGTCTCTAACCCATCCCCCTCACCGGGCTGGTCTCTAACCCATCCCCCTCACTGGGCTGGTCTCTAACCCATCCCCCTCACCGGGCTGGTCTCTAACCCATCCCCCTCACCGGGCTGGTCTCTAACCCATCCCCCTCACTGGGCTGGTCTCTAACCCATCCCCCTCACCGGGCTGGTCTCTAACCCATCCCCCTCACCGGGCTGGTCTCTAACCCATCCCCCTCACCGGGCTGGTCTCTAACCCATCCCCCTCACCGGGCTGGTCTCTAACCCATCCCCCTCACCGGGCTGGTCTCTAACCCATCCCCCTCACCGGGCTGGTCTCTAACCCATCCCCCTCACTGGACTTTCTCTCATCTTTCTCCAGGTGCTCTTGCTTTCCTTCCGCGATCCAAAGATGGGCAGATTAGGTCGATTAACCATGCTAAGTTGCCTATGATTTCCAGGAATACGCAGGCTAAGTGGATTTGCCATGGGATATGCAGTGTGGTAGGGTGGGTCAGGGTGAGAGGTGCTCTGGAAAGTTGGTGTGGATTCGGTGGGCTGAACAGCATGCTTCCACACTGTAGGGATTCTATGATTTAAGAGAGGGTATTCCAGAACGTGGGATCTGAGCAGATGAAGGTGAGATGAGTGCACAAGTACTCGGAGTTACATTATAGAAGAGCTTGAGGGCATTTGTTGGGCTGAACTATTTTACAAAGTTAGCCAGAACCCACTGTCTATTGAGGTAGGTTTAGGCTTTTTGGGCATTGGGAATGGCAGGATACAGTCAAGTATACCAGTCTCCCACAGGTGAAAGTCAATAAAGTTAAAGTCATTCAAAATCTCACTGCCCACATTCAGGGGATGGTGATGGCCGAGTGGCATTATGGCTGAACTGTTAATCCAGAGACCCAGGTCAAGTTCTGGGGACCCGGGTTTGAATCCTGCCACGGCAAATGGTGGAATTTGAATCTAACAAGAATCTGGAATTAAGAGTCTACTGAAGACCATGAACCCATTACCAATTGTTGGAAAAACCCATCTAGTCCACTATTGTCCTTCAGGGAAGGAAACTGCTGTCCTTATCTAGTCTGGCCTAAACGTGACTCCAGACCCACAGCCATGTGTCTGACTCTAAACTGCCCCCTGGGTAATAAATGCTGGCCTAGCCAGTGAAGTCCTCATCCAATGAATGAAGAAAAATGTTGGCACTCTGCCCAGGTCCCTTTCACTTATCAACCCATATGCTCAGTGATTTACATCAGCTCCAAATCAAGCAATATCTTAATTGTGAAACTTTCATCCCTTGTTCTTAAATACTTCAATGGCCTTGCCATACCCTATCGTTTGATTCACTCCAGCCCCACAATCTTCCAGTCATCTGCATGCATCTAATTCTGATGTCTTGAGCATTGCCAATTCATCGCTGGGGATTGTAGGAGAAAGTGAGGATTGCAGATGCTGGATACAGTCGTGAGTGTGGTTCTGGAAAAGCACAGAAGGCCAGGCAGCATCCGAGGAGCAGGAGAATTGACGTTTTGGCCCTGAGCCCTTTCTTGATGAAGGGCTCTTACCCAAAATGTCAATTTTCCTCCTCCTTTGATGCTGCCTGGCCTGCTGTGCTTTTCCAGCACCCCACTGGGGATTGTATAAAGCTGCCATGTCTCCAAGCTCTGGAAAATCCTCCTTGCACCTCTCACCTCACTTTTCACGTTTGAGCCACTCTTTGAACCTAATTCCTTGACCAAACTTCAGAGTTCACAAGAAGGGTTATATTGGATCGAAACGTTAACTGATGCTGCATGATCTGATGAGTTTCTACAGCATTTTCCCCTTTTATTTCAGATTTCCAGCATCCGCAGATCATGGCTTTTATTTTCTTTGACCAAACTATTGGCCACCTGGTCCAGTATTACATTATGTTATGATGGCTTGTTTCCTAATACCCCTGCATACCTTTTGGGGTGTTTAATATGCTAAAAGGGCTTTATAAGTTGTTGTTGTTTTTCCTAACATGATGCGCACCCTTGGATTTTGTTGGCAATGGCATCTCAAACCTGGAAGCACCACTGAACCGGAAATCAAATCCTTAAGTAAAGCTGAATTCACTCAGAAACATATGAAGTCAAGACTGAATTGCATTTTGTTCCAATTGTATCATCTCAACAAGATGAGAACATCATGGGCTGACTTTTACTCTGAGTTTAAAATGTGTTGTATAGATAATTCTGTTCTTTCATCTTTCTTAATGGCATATCAGTGGAGCTAAGGTGATAATCATGTTAGTGATGAAATGTTAGCCATAGAAATATTTCATGAAACATGAAGAAAACTGGCACCCAAAAGGAAAGGCCAACGGTTTGTAGAAGTATTGGTTAGATTCTCTGCAGTATGGAAACAGGCCCTTACTCCGAGCAAGTCCACACTGACCCTCCAAAGTGTAACCCACCTGGAGCCATTCCCCTACCCTATATTTACCCCTGACTAATGCACCTAACATTATGGGTATGGGCAATTTAGCATGGCCAATTCACCTGGCCTGTGGGAGGAGACCCATGCAGACATGGGGAGAATGTGCAAACTCCACACAGACAGTCGCCCGAGGCCAGAATCGAACCCGGGTCCCTGGCGCTGTGAGGTAACAATGTAACACTGGATGATGGATGGGTAATGGTACTGGACTAGTACTCTAGAACTGAAAAATGTGTTGCTGGAAAAGCGCAGCAGGTCAGGCAGCATCCAAGGAGCAGGAGAATCAACGTTTCAGGCATAAGCCCTTCTTCAGGGCTTATGCCCGAAGCGTTTATTCTCCTGCTCCTTGGATGCCTGACCTGCTGCGCTTTTCCAGCAACACATTTTTCAGCTCTGATCTCCAGCATCTGCAGTCCTCACTTTCTCCTAGTACTCTAGAGACATAGGTTCAAATCCCACCTCACCAGTTGGTGGGATTTAGGTAGTAATTAATCTAGACTGGAGAACCTCTGGAATGGTTATAATGAAATAATCATAGACAGTTGTAAAAAATCCATCTGGTTCACAAATGACCTTTGGGGAAGGACCGGTGACCCCAGAGTTATATCAATGGGGTTGACTCTCTCCTACTGTCTCAAATGGTCTTGTAAGCTGCACATTTCAATGGTAGTTAGGGATGGGCAACAAATGCTGACTTTACCCATGATGTTCACATCCCATGAAAAATTTTTTAATAACTATTACACAGTAACACTGCACACTATTAGAGAGTAAAACCATTTGGGGAGTTCCATCATGAGAGGATAATCACCACAGAGTCACAGAGTCATACAGCACAGAAATGGCCCACGCTGACCATAATCCCAAACTAAACTAGTCCCTCCTACCTGGTCCTGGCCCATATCCGTCCACACCTTTTCTATTCGTATACTTATCCAAATGTCTTTTAAATGCTGTAATTGTACCCACATCCACCACTTCCTCAGGAAGTTCATTCCACACACAAACCACCCTCTGTATAAAAATTTGCCCCTCACGTCATTTTTAAATCTCCCTCCTCCCACCTTAAAGACATGCACCCTAGTCTTGAAATCCCCCATCCTCAGGAAAAGACCATTAACCCTATCTATACACTTCATGATCTCATTAACTTCCAGATTAACAAAGTGAAATTTTGACATTTGAAATAAAGCTAATCTAAATGACATTCAATTCCTTAAGATTGACTTGCAAAGAGAACTAATCAGGCATTTCTGAGGGTGAGACAAATTTGGAGAAAGTGAGGACTGCAGATGCTGGAGATCAGAGTCAAAGAGTGTGGTGCTGGAAAACACAGCTGGTCAGGCAGCATCCGAGGAGCAGGAGAATCAACATTTCGGGCAAAAGCACTTCATCAGGAAGTTCAACTGAGACAAATCTCAGCCTGGTTTGAGATCCTTAATTGAAATGCACTTCAAGCCATAACCAATTCTCAACAGAATATATGATTTAGAGAAATGTTTTTCTAATTAAAATGTTTTTCTGATTAAATGTTTGTGAAATCTCCAATCGAAGCACTGACCTATGACCGGAACATGAGCACGGTGGGCGGCACGGTGGCACAGTGGTTAGCACTGCTGCCTCACAGCGCCTGAGACCCAGGTTCAATTCCCGCCTCAGGCGACTGACTGTGTGGAGTTTGCACGTTCTCCCCGTGTCTGTCTGGGTTTCCTCCGGGTGCTCCGGTTTCCTCCCACAGTCCAAAGATGTGCAGGTCAGGTGAATTGGCCATGCTAAATTGCCCGTAGTGTTATGGAAGGGGTAAATATAGGGGCATGGGTGGGTTGCGCTTCGACGGGTCGGTGTGGACTTGTTGGACCGAAGGGCCTGTTTCCACGCTGTAATGTAATCTAATCACTCACACGCCATCTGGTCAAAATTAATCAGTAACAATCTTAAGAAGCCTGAACATCATTTGTTTACATCATGCAATTGATTTCCTGATATTACAGTTAATAAGTCATCAAAGTTAAAAATCACACAATACCAGGTTATAGTCCAGGTTTATTTGGAAACACTAGCTTTTGGAGCGCTGGTCCTTCATCAGGTGGTTCTGGAGTATAAGTTTGTAAGACGCAGAATTTATAGCAAAAGCTTACAGTGTGATGTACACTGTAAACTTTTGCTTTGAATTCGGTGCCTTACATCATGTTCTCCACTACCACCTGATGAAGGAGCAGTGCTCCGAAAGCTAGAGACAAACAGCTCAGCTAAGTACCATTGTTCTGATCGGGAAAGATTATACAATGCTCCCAGATTTATCACTTTTTTATAAAAAATAATTTACTGCACATAGGCATTACTGGCTAGGCCAGTCCATCCCTACATACCGTTGAGAAGGTGATGGTATGTCACCTTCTTGAACCATTGGAATCCATTTGATCCATGATGCCATTTGGGAAGGAATTCCAAGGTTTAACCCAGCAACAGTGAAGGAACTTCAATCCCAAATCAGTATGGTGGGTGTCTTGAAAGGTCATGATTTGGAGATGCTGGTGTTGGACTGGGAAGTACAAAAATCACACAACACCAGGTTACAGTCCAACAGGTTTAATTGGAAGTATTAGCTTTCGGAGCACCTCACCTTCATCAGCTGATTGTCCTGAAGGTGATTCTGTTCCCATGTATCTGCTGCCCTTGCCCTTCTAGATGGTAGAGATACCAGTTGTAGTCAGGATAACTGTCTTCATTGCTCCCTGAGTGTGTAACTGATTTGGCCAATTGAAGTCCTGTTATATGTGATTTTCAACTCAGTTAAAATCAAGCCCTTAATGAGCCATCCATCAATAATGCAATATTGACATCAAAATTCTGCCTATAGACATTTGGAGGAAGCAACCATTGTTCCTGGGATTACCCCAGGATTGAAACAGTCAGAAACTTAAAATGCAAAATAACATTTTTAGTTATTTAGCTTTCTCTTTGTAGGTTTTCCTCCTCATCTCTTCTCCTGGGTGCATTAGTCTTACCCGGTACCTCACCCAAATGGGCTGTGTTATCAGACAGTGTGGACACTGACAATTGAAATGGCTTGGATTTCTATTGGACGTATCCTGAGCCTGGGATCCTTTCACATTCTTTCTCAAAGTGGCATCACTTTGAAAGAGTTGAGCCAGAGCTAAACATTAAGGGGTGGACCACAGGTGAGTAGAATTTCACTCGTGCCAGCACAACAGTTTTGAGAATTCTTCCATGGGATGTGGGAATTGCTGGCTCAGCCAGCATTTGTCACCCATCTTGAAGGGTAGTGGAAGTGAGCTAACTTCTTGAACCACTGCAGTCCACATAGCACAAGCACACCCTAACAGCAAGGTACATGACAATCATGTTGGGATACTACAACTGGTTCAGAATTCTCAGTTGACGATTAAAAAATGGGTCTCTCGTGACCATTGGGTGACAGATTATTAAAATATAAGTTGTCTATCTGTAAGAAAATACTAGAAGGCAAAAAGAAAATATGCTTTATGGTTCAGTGCAAAACCAAGGTTTCTGCGCGTCTTTTTTTAACAACTTTACATATTTGTGCACATCACTGTAAATAGCTGTCTGTCTACACACCAGGTTTTACTGTTCATGCACTTCATCAGAATAATGACCATATCTACTGTATTTCAATGATTAACTGGGATCCAAAGTCAGGATCATAATTCATACCACACCCTTGGAGCAGATCATATTTTTAGTTATTCTTGGTGATCAATGAATCATACAGCATGGAAAGAGACCCTTCGGTCCAACTTGTCCATGCTGAACAAGTTTCCCAAACTGAACTAGACCCAAATTCAAAGGGTCATGAATCTGTGGAATTCACTGACCTAGAGTGCGGTGGATGCTGTGACATTGAATTAATCTAAGAGGAGAGAGATTTTTGTATTGGGTCGGAGGGTTATAGGGCGTGGACAGGAGAGTGGAGTTGAGGCGAAGGCAAGATTAGCCATGATCATATCAAATGATGGAAATGTGTTGCTGGAAAAGCGCAGCAGGTCAGGCAGCATCTAGGGAACAGGAGAATCGACGTTTCGGGCATAAGCCCTTCTTCAGGATTTCCTGAAGAAGGGCTTATGCCCGAAACGTCGATTCTCCTGTTCCCTAGATGCTGCCTGACCTGCTGCGCTTTTCCAGCAACACATTTCCAGCTCTGATCTCCAGCATCTGCAGACCTCACTTTCTCCTCATATCAAATGATGGAGCAGGCTCGGTGGACTGGATTACCTACACCTGCTCCTGGTTCTTAAGTTCTTGTAAGCAAGTTTCAGAAATGAAAAGAACATCTTTGCAGGGAACAATACTAGGACATCATTCTCGTTTGAGTGCTTCTATTCAGGTCCAGTGTTATTGGGGTAATTCACTATTGTGCTAATCCTCTCCTAAGGTAATATATTACTGTATAGAGTTATTGAGTCATACAGCATGGAACAGACCCTTCAGTCCAACTTGTCCATGCCGACCAAGATTCCAGATCTAAACTGGCCCCATTTACCTGCGTTTAGCCCATATCCCTCTAAACCTTTCCTATTCATGTACCTGTCCAAATATCTTTTAAATTTTGTAACTGTACCTTCATCCACCACTGCCCCGGGCAGTTCATTCTGTATAGGAACCACTCGCTGTGTAAACAAATTGCCCCTCATGTCCTTTTTAACTTTTTCTCCCGTCACCTTAAAAATATGCCCCCGAGTTTTGAACTCCCCCACTCCAGGGAAATGACCTTTGCTATTGATCTTATCCGTGCCCCTCATGATTTTATAAACCTCTATGAGACCACCCCTCGACGTTCTCCACTCCAGTGAAAAAAGTCCCAGCTCATCCAGCCTATCCTTAAACCCTCCAGTCCCAGCATAATCCTGGTAAATCGCTTCTGAACCCTCTCCAAATTAATAATATCCTTGCTTTGATATATTGTGTGGGAAAGTACATATCAGCAACATCCCACAAAGAGTGACAAATTAGCTTGAAGATTATGGCATGGGGAACTATCCTCCTGTATCCATTTTGGAAGACCTTCAGAGTTTACCTTTTCCCTAATTCAAGATGAAATTCTCCACTGTTCTGTAAAGGCAATCAATACCCCAAAGGGCTAATTGACATCGTGAGATAAGGTCTGCCGATTAGTTCATATGGAACCATTCCTGAGAGGAACTAACCAGTTTGTTATGATTTGGAGACGCCAGTGTTGGGTTGGAGCGTACAAATTTAAAAATCCCACAACACCAGGGTTTTAGTCCACCAGGTTTAATTGGAAGCACTAGCTATCGGAATGCTGCTCCGTCATCAGGTGGTAGATCACACTGAAAACTTTTGCTATAAATTCCGCGTCTTACAATCTTATACTCAACAACCACCTGATGTAGGAGCAGCGTTCCGAAAGCTAGTGCTTCCAATTAAACTTATTGGACTATAACCTGGTGTTGTGTGATTTTTAATTTTGTAATCAGTTGTTAGTTGTCTCTTAGTTGTGTACTGGAATGTTTCAATCGTTGTAAAGCGTACTTAGCTTCAAGATGGCAAATGGTTTTACTATGAACTCTCAAGTAACTCAGATGTAAAGCAATCAGCCATCATGTACTCTGTGATAAACCTTCTCTTATATACCTCTGACAAAAACTTCAACTGGGCATCCTTCCCATTTGGTATCAGCAACTTAGGCAGGTCCCAATAAGAAGGAATGACGGTGTTGGATCTATACATAGTATCCCAGACTGGTTTGTTGAGTATGACCATCCCATCCAGAATCTTCAATTGTAAAGGATCTTACCTAAGGACTAGTTAAAGATAGACAAGCTTATCCCAGCTACTGCAGATAACTGATGGACATCCTTGGAATAATCTTTCCATCATTGTCATTCGAAGCCAGTGTTCACTTTTCGTTTATTTTACAACAATTCGTTGTCACATTGCCTGGCCACTTTAGATTAGATTTTTTAGATTAGATTACAGTGTGGAAACAGGCCCTTCGGCCCAACAAGTCCACACCGACCCGCCGAAGCGAAACCCACCCATACCCCTACATTTACCCCTTACCTAACACTGCGGGCAATTTAGCATGGCCAATTCACCTGACCCTGCACATCTTTTGGACTGTGGGAGGAAACCGGAGCACCCGGAGGAAACCCACGCAGACACGGGGAGAACATGCAAACTCCACACAGTCAGTCGCCTGAGGCGGGAATTGAACCCGGGTCTCAGGCGCTGTGAGGCAGCAGTGCTAACCACTGTGCCACCGTGCCGCCCACATTTACTGAAAATGTATCATAAGAAATAGGAGGGGAAGTAGGCCATTCAGCCCTTCAAGTCTATTTCACCATTTAATATGATTATGACTGAATTTCCCTTAACTCCACTTCCTTCCCTCACATTATCCATATTCTCTCATTCCCTTAGCTTTCTGTACTTGCCACAACTGAATATTCCCAGCTCTCTCACATCAAACATTCCAGAGATTCGCAACCCTTTGAGTGAAGGAATTTCTTATGTCAGTCCAAAAAAGCTGACCTCTCGTTTTCAGCCTCTTGCCATTAGCCTACACATGATAAATACAAATGTGTGAAATAGAATGTGAAGTCAGCTGTTCAGCCCTTCCAGTCTGCATTCCCATTCAATAAGCCCACAGCTGATCTCCTTATGTTGCGAATTCCACATTCCTATCTAACCCTGATTGCAAATCCAATATCTGCTGAAACTAGAAGTCCAACCTCACGACATGGAGTTACAGATAAACTTCCCTCTTCAAAATTAATGTTTCAGTTCATTTTAATTACTTGATACAAATGAAAAGCCCGAACTAATTTTCAAAGGAAATATCAATTTCATCCTGGATTGCTCAATCCCGCACTCCTACCAATTTGCATTTCTGTCTGCAGCCTGTAATTACTCCTAGCTACTTTGAACAGTTCAAAATGTTCCTAATTAGAAAATCCATGTTGAATTTCAATGCTAACTTGGCACAAGAAATTGTAGCAAAGCTGATTTCATCAGTTAGCATACTAGTCACCCAATGTGCCCACAGTCTTAGATGAAGTCATAGATGTCAGTCATAATGTTTTCATTCATTTTTATTGGATTATTAACATATGACATAGCACCTCCACCCACTTTATCCAAATATGCTCCTGTTCTGTGCCTAATCCATATTCTTTGACGTGCACTTGAACCATGGTAGCTTAAAATGTTCCTTTAGCATTACTCCAGTTACATGGCATTTAGACTGGCTTCAATGCCAAGCATCACAAGCAGTAGAAATTCTCGCAACATATTACAACTGGGTATATTACAAATTATAAGGTCTAACCTCAACAATAATCTCACAATAATTGTGTTTCTGAACAGCTGCACACAAAATCACTACACTGACAAAATATTATTCATTGCTCCCTCATTTTCTTTTTGCCTGGAGTGAGTCTGGAACTTTCTCTCTTGGCACAGGTAGGCCAGTTGGCAACCTGGCATTTTATGAAGAAAGCAAACTCGAAGTGTTGGGTGCATTAGTGCTCATAAAAGCTGTTGGCGTTGTTCGACTGTGGAAAAAGAATTGTAAATTGATTACATGACAAAGCTCTACAATGGTTGTTTGTACCCCCTGATCTCCTCAAAGGTGCTGGCTCATAAATGAATCCCTGTTTCCACACGTGTCAGGGATCCTGCAACATCTACTCCAGTTAGCCATTTGTTATGACTCAATTTGCAACTCCTTGGCAGACCAATTGCCGGGATCACCATTGCCAAATCTGATTACGGGAATCAAGGATTATGAGGAAAACATAGGAAAGTGGATGTGGGAGGATTGTTGGATCACCCATGATCCCACTGAATAGAGGACCAGGCTCAAGGGGCAGAGTGGACTACTCCTATTCCTATTTCTTATGGTCCGATGGTTATATTTTCTGCCAATGACCAGGCAAAAGCATCTCCAAGTGGTGTTTGATTGGGAGGGTGGGACTGCGTAATATCACTGGATAAGAATCAAGAAACCTTGATCAGGATTATCTACCTCACCGTGGACCTACTTGCTGTCTTCCTGCCCTCTTTCTTCTTTGTTCCTTCATGGGATGTGGGCATTGCTGACTGACTGACTGAGCCAGCATTTTTGTCCATCCCTAGTTGCCCTTGTGGAGGGGATGGGGAGTTACCTTCTTGGACAGCTGTAGTCCATGTGCTGTGGATTGACCCAAAATGCTGCTGGGACTGAGTTCCAGGGTATTGATGCGGTGACAATGAAGGATCAGCGGTGACATCTTTTCAGGATGATGGGGTTGCTTGGAGGGGAACTGAAAGGTGGTGCTGTCCCCATGTACCTGTCGCTCTTATCCTTCTAAGGTGGTGTGTAGTATTGTCTATTTACCCATTTTAGACAGCCAAGCACATAACACGAACTGAGTTCAAGCTGTTGAGTGCTCAGGGTTGTCTTAAAAATGGACAAGGTAGATAAGAGGGAAAGAGTTTTCATTGGAGCAATGGTCAGGAAGCAGAGGACATAGATTTCTGGTTCAAAGATCCAGATGCAAACATGAGGAGAAACCTTTTGATGTAGTGAGCCCTTTGGAGAAAATGAGAACTGCAGATGCTGGAGATCAAAGTCGAGGATGTGGTGCTGGAAAAGCACAGCAGGTCAGGCAGCATCCGAGGTGCAGGAGAATCAACATTTCGGGCATAAGCCTGATGAAGGACTTTTGCCTGAAACATTGACTCTCCTGCTCCTCGGATGTTGCCTGCCCTGCTGTGCTTTTCCAGCACCACGCTCTTGGCTCATCATACTTCTGTCTTGCCAAGTCAGGAAGGTTGTCATGGTCATCAGCAAGCCTCAGTTAGGTCAAGGGCGAATGGCTTTGCTCAGGTGGTCCTGACACAGGAAATCAAGGGCAGCCTCCGATACCAGTCCAGGGGCTTTGAAATGGTCAGTCAGTCCACTCTGGGCTATTGGAGTCAAGATACTCTCCTCATAACGGGTGAGGAACTGAATGTCAGGCAGTACACCATCTGCCCAGTCTATCTGTCTTACTCAGGACTACTCCCCTCCTGGACTGAGAGAGAGAGGGCAGCAACTATTATGAGAGATGTAAGGGGAAGGGAGTTTGGCACAGCAGTTACTTTTGGTGCACGTGGAGAGGTGGTTCCAGAGTGAGTGAGGAGGCAGCACAGAGTGCGTGCAGGATTGGTGGTGCCAGGGATTCTCAGCAATAGGTGGTGGGTACAGTAGGTAAAAACAATGACTGCAGATGCTGGAAACCAGGTTCTAGAATAGAATGGTGCTGGAAAAGCACAGCAGTTCAGGCAGCATCCGAGGAGCAGGAAAATCAACATTTCGGGCAAAAGCCCTTCATCAGGAGTAAAGCATTCTATTCGTGATGAAGGGCTTTTGCCCGAAACGTCGACTCTCCTGCTCCTTGGATGCTGCCTGAACTGCTGTGCTTTTCCAGCACCACTTTAATCTAGAAGGTGGGTACAGTAGCAAAACTCAGGCGAGGGTGGCATATTGGCACTTACATTAACGGAATGGAGAGGGAGATGGACCTTTATCCTGACAGTACTAGACATTCCTCCAGATGGCTGAGTCTGCAGTGACCCACGGTGGCCCAGTGGTTAGCACTGCTGCCTCACAGCACCAGGGACACGGTTTCGATTCCAGCCTCGGGTGACTATCTGTGTGGAGTTTGCACACTCGTCCTGGGTTTCCTCCGGGTGCTCTGGCTTTCTCCCACAGTATAAAGATGTGCAGGTTAGGGTGGATTGGCCAGAGAAGTGTAGGACTATGGGAGGGGTGGGCTGCTCTTTGGAGGGTGGGTGTGAGCCTGATGGGCCAAATGGCCTGCTTTCACATTGTAGGGATTCCATGACTCAGGTGGCAATCACAGATCAGGTTGGCATGGCCTGGTGCCCCGAGGGAAGAGCAAGTCCCCTGTTTGCACCACTCCAATCAACAGAACCATTAAGTCCTGGCCCACAAAGCAGGGCACCAACTTCCACCCATCTGCCATATCCATGGCAAAGATTGTGAACTGTGCCAGGCAGCTTGTGACTTACAATATATGTCGGGTGTAAAACAGGATTTTAAAGATGGCATGTGCATCTTTCGGCGAATACTCACTGAGCAGCAGTTCTGGGGACAGCACGAAGTGAGATGGAGATCAAATGAGATGTGAGAGACGTCATGGGGATGGAGTGGGTGGTTAGTGAGGCACATTTGGGCCTCGTGGCAAGGATCCCTTCAAGTAAACTTGAGAAACTCGCATTTCCCCAACAAATGTAAGAGTCAGCTCATGGTGTCAACTAACCCATACGAATCGACTTAATTAGCCAGCTCCCCTGTGGGCATTCTTCAGACTTTGGAAATAAGATTCAACATTCACATCAGATCAACGCCTGCTCTTGTTGCAGTGCCTCTTCTCCTGGGTGAATAACAAAATACCGGGATTGCCCCAGTTTCATCGATGGATGCTGCAATTTTTAAATGCAGTTCTTAAGCATCCACCATTTTGAATCTCTTCCCTGTTAGTGGCTGTACCTACAATTGCCTCAATCCCAAGCTTTTCCATTCCTTGCTTATGTCTGTCTGCCTCTCCATCTTCTTTCTTTAAAAACCCACTTCAGCATACAAGCTTTTAATCACCTCACCTCCACCTCCCCCCACCCCACTCCCCACCCCATCCCAATATCTCTTTGTGGGAATCATATTTTGCCTGAAATGCCCTGGGATGTTTCAACACATTAAAGGTGCCATATAAATGGAAGTTGTTGTTGTGCTACACCCTTTCTCTGTTAATGAGGGCACTGGTAACAAAGTGCCTGAACCACATTCAGGGAACGTGATAAAATTAGGTGAATGCAAGATGACAGCAGTGATTCACTAAATACTTCGCTCCTTGTGTGTGACTCCTGGCCACAGAAATCCTCAAACTTACTAGTGGACGTTGAGTGTTCACTGTCCAGAAACCTCCCCCCCTTTCCCCGGGAAAATCTCCACGACAAAAGGCAACCCAGAGCGATCTCAACACACCCCCACACTCCACTACAGCCACCTTGGACAGGCCCAAGAAGATCCTCTGACATTGATTGACTCCTCCAGAGTCAAAGATCAGGAGCACTGCTCTGAAATGGGACCAGAAATTGATTTTTCCATGATTTTTCCGGATACGTTGATGGCATGCTTCAGCAACTCATTGGAACGAGTTACAGAGGAACCTCGATTATCCGAGACATTCGATTGTCCAAGTTTCGGATTATCTGGACAAGATCACAAGGTCCCGATGCTTGGCTAAACTATGTTATCTGGAATTCGATTATCTGAACAAACTACTTCCTGCCCATGTTGTTCGGATAATCGAGGTTCCTCTGTTTTTGGATGTTTTTATTGATTTAAAGAAAAGATTCTACACCCCACTTTTTACAACCATAGGACATCTCAAAGCGTTTCACAACTAATTAATTAGTTTTGATGTTGTAATGTAGGAAATATGGCAGCCAATTTGATTTTTTAATTTGATTTGGTTTGTTATTGTCACATGTACCTAGGTACAGTGAAGAGCTTTGTTTTGAGTGCAGTACGGACAGATCATGTCGTACAAAATGCATCAGGGTAATAGAACAGAGCGAGGAACACAATGTTATGGCTGCAGCAAAGGTGCACGGAGAGCGAGATCCAAGTTAAATTTGAAATTTGAAAGTTCCTGTCAGAAGTCTAATAACAGCGGGGAAGAAGCTGTTCTTGAATCTGTTGGTATGTGTGTTTAAGCTTTTGTATCTTCTGCCTCATTATAACGAGGGGTCTTTGACGATGGAAGCCTCCCTGAGGCATTGAGAAGTGTAGATGGAGTCAGGAGATGGAAGGCTGGCTTGCGTGATGGACTGGGCTGTGCTCACAACTCTCTGTGCACAGCAAGCTTCTATACACAGCAATGTAATAAAGACCAGAGAATCTGTTTGTTTTTTTGTGGGATAAATACTGGCCAGGATATCTTCCCTACTCTTCTTCACAAAAGTACCATGAGATCTTTTATACCCAGTTTGGGGCAGATAAGGATTGAGTTTAATGCGTTAAGCAAAAGATTAGCCTCCAACAACATTGGATTTTCACGGTTAGTGGTGCGCTGGGGATTGGATTGATGTTTTGCACCTAACTCCTGAACTCAGAAGCTTATGATTGTGAGGTTATGAGTGTTATCAACTGAGCAACAGCTGGTGATAGACAGAAATGCTTGAATTTATATTATATGTATACAATAGGATCTCTTAATATACTGACCTACATGCAGGAATTTCCTTCAGAGTGTCACCTGATAGGGCTATAATTTTTGAGAGGCTGCTGCTGATATTTAAAAGCAGCCACATTCAAAAACTGGGTTCTGGTTTTGCAGTAGAAGGAACATGAGTAAGATGTTGCATTTTCAACAGCCCTGCCTTCAAAGTGGTCCTCCAAGGCATGTGTAGACCAGCAGAGTGGACCCCGAGAAGCAACAAGAAGTTATCGAGGAAAATTGCTTCCTTTGGCACGGATCATAGAATCCCTACTGTGTGAAAGCAGGACGTTCAGCCCATCGAGTCCACACCGACCCTCTGAAGAGCATCCCACCCCTCATTTCCAAATGGCTAATCCACCTAACCTGCACACCCTGGATAATTTAGCATGGCCAATCCACCTAACCTGCACATCTCTGGACTGTGGGAGGAAACCCACGCGGAGAACATGCGTACTCCACACAGACAGTTTCCCGAGGCTGGAATCTAACGCGAGTCCCTGGCACCGTGAGGCAGCAGTGCTTACCACTGAGCCTCTGTGCTGTCCTTAAAGAGTCGAGAATAATTTAAAATTAGACCGAGGTTACTCCAGTGAGATGTTGCATCTCATCACACAGTCCATCATATTCCTAATGGCTTTGCTGATATTTGTTAGACCTCCTGTAGATTTATGTTTCCTTGATAGTTTCATTACCACCAACTTTTGCTTTAGTAACACCATCGCCCCTTTTTGTCATTTAATCTCTCCTGCTCTCCATCCGAGCAGAGATTTTCCTCGATTTATTTCTTCCCCTCATCTCTCCTTACCTTAGCCCATTTTACCCGAAATACTTGTGAGCTGAGAAGTACCTAACTCCTTCCAATTCTGGTTCAATCACTGGCTGTTTCTCTCAGCATTAACTATTTCTCTCTCCCCACAGACGCTGCCAGAACTGCTGAGTGCTTTCTGCTTAACTTCAGCTTCCAAATACGTCCAGTGTTTTGCATTTGATGTGGAGCTGGTGACATTCTGAGTTCCAAAATTTGGTGTGTGGAGGCAAGTCACAGTTTGTAGAAAGTGTTCACGTATAATCAAAAGGACAAAGGCAGACAGGATGAAGACTGTCTGGTTTATTGATATTTCGGATCTGAGCAGCACAGCATTGTGGCAATACTATGGTTTTAAGAGGTGCATTTTCTCCTGGTTTGAAGAAAGGTGTGTGATGAACCTATTCCTTTGACAAGGTTAGGTCTTTTCCAAGGAGGTTCTAAATGACCCGAAGTTCCATCATGGCTGAAGTTTGAATGGTTCATTGGGGCCTTTTTGTTTACCCCTAACAGTTAATGTCTCCAACCTAAGATTTCCATGCTTTTAAAAAAAAGGTATAATCAAAGGGGACCGGCCAGCTAGCTCTGTAGGTAGCCTTCATTTGGATTAGAGCTAGCTGCAGGGGATGTGTGAACAAGGCTGCTCTTCTGACTTCATAACCTATAAGCTCTTTGTTTCATTTTTACTCTTTGTGTTAAGGGATGTGTTTATTGGGATTGTTAAAAGTATTTTCAGAATAGCATCATTAAGTCAGGGTAGTTTGTCGGGTTGGATAGGATGAGTTATCCAGTGTTCTTTTTTCTGTTCTTCCTGTTCCATTCTGTAATTTTGTAAATAAATTCTGTTTGTTTAAAACTTGGCAGTCGGTCCAGCTGATTCACTCCAGGAATATCCACGATACACTTATCCAAAACAAATAGCAAGGTTGCGGTCCGAATGGCAGGCTTAAAAATGTTTTGAGAGATCGGGCCTGGTCCCTAAAAGATGTTAAGGCAGAGGTACAGAGTTGTCTATTGAAAACTCATAAAGTAAACAGCTTGTGAGGCCTTAGGGTCTTTTAAAAATTGGAACAATATAAGCAGCCTGAATGGGTGTGGTCATGCTCCCACAGAACCAGGATTTTTAGTTTAGTTTTTCAGCAGTAGCAGCCATTGCTGTGGTCTCAGCAGGATTTGGAAGCTACAGTATGTCTTTTTCTGGTACACTTTCTCATGAGTTTTCTCTTGATTGTCTTCCTACAGCTGGAGATACAGTTGAGACAACCAGCTTGCTGAATTTGCCTTTGTCAAGGGTGTGTTTATGGGCTGTTACTATACTGGAGCAGTTAATTAGTAATAGCTACTGTGTATATTATTTTGTTAAGCATTTCGACAGAGTTACGGCTAAGCAAATTCTTTTTTTTAATTTTTTTTTCTTTTGTTGTACTTGACTGACAGTGTATGAACAAAGTGTGTTTTACTTAATGTCAAGAAGCTTGGCCAATCGAATTGCAACTGGGACGCAACACCTTCCACTTACCTTTAAGATAAGAGCAAGTTAGGATGCAGGCTACCTTCTTAATATGCATTTGGAGGTGGCTGGGCTGTTTCCATGCCTCTGCTGTCTGTATCCTTCCACGTAGTCGAGTTCTCCCATTTACAACATGCCACTGATGAACCCTCCATGGGCTCCTGTGGGTACTTTTTATAAAACCCTATTATCGAGTCATAGAGTCATAGAGATGTACAGCATGGAAACAGACCCTTCGGTCCAACCAGATGCCGACCAGATATCCCAACCCAATCTAGTCCCACCTGCCAGCACCCGGCCGATATCCCTCCAAACCCTTCCTATTCATATACCCATCCAAATGCCTTTTAAATGTTGCAATTGTATTAACTTCAACCACTTCCTCAGGGAGCTCATTCCATACATGTACCACCCTCTGCATGAAAAAGTTGCCCCTTAGGCCACTTTTATATTTTTCCCCTCCCACCCTAAATCTTTGCTCTATGGTTCTGGACTCCCCACACCAGAGAAGAGACGTTGTCTATTTATCCTATCCATGCCCCTCATGATTTTGTAAACCTCTATAAGGTCACCCCTCAGCCTCTGATATTCCAGGGAAAACTGCCCCAACTATTCAGCCTCTCCCTATAGCTCAAAACCTCCTTGTAAATCTTTTCTCAACCCTTCCAAGTTTCACAACATCCTTTCACTAGGAAGGAGACCAGAATTGCACACAATTTTCCAACAGTGGCCTAACCAATGTCCTTTACAGCCACAACATGACCTCCCAACTCCTCTATTCAATACTTGACCAATAAAGGACAGCATACCAAACACCTTCTTCACTATCCTATCTACCTGCGACTCTACTTTCAAGGAACTATGAACCTGCACTCCAAGGTCTCTTTGTTCAGCAACACTCCCTAGGACCTTACCATTAAGTCTTGCTAAGATTTGCTTTCCCAAAATGCAGCACCTCGCATTTATCTAAATTAAACTCCATTTGACACCTCTCAGTCCATTGGCCCATCTGATCAAGATCCCATTGTAATCTGAGGTAACCTTCTTTGCTGTCCACTACACCTCCACTTTTGATGTTATCTACAAACTTACTAAATATACCTCTTATGCTCACATCCAAATCATTTATATAAATGATGAAAAGTAGTGGACCCAGCACCAATCCTTGTGGAACTCCATTGGTCACAGGACTTCAGTCTGAAAAACAATCCTCCACCACCATCCTCTGTCTTCTACCTTTGAGTCATTCATGTATCCAAATGGCTAGTTTTCTATTCTTCCTTGGGATCATAGAATTCCTACAGTGTGGAAATAGCCCATTTGACCCAACAAGTCCACACAGACCCTCTGATCCCACCCAGACCCATTCCCCTACCCTATTGCTCTACATTTAGCCCTGACTTATGTACCTAACCTGCACATTCCTGAACATTATGGGCAATTTAGCATGGCCAAGCCACCCTAACCTGCACACCTTTGGATTGTGGGAGGTAACCAGAGCACCCGGAGGAAACATACACAGACAATCGCAGGAGATTGGCATCGAACCTGGGTCCCTGGCGCTGTGATGCAACAGTGCTGACCACTGAGCCATCGTGCCGGACATGTGGGAGTAATTGACCAGGTCAGTAATGGCTGATAAAGTGTGGAGCTGGAAACAGCACAGCAGATCAAGCAGCATCAGAGGAGAACGGGAGTCAACATTTCAGGTCGGAACCTTTCATCAGGACTGAGGGAGGGGGAGGGGGCAGCTGTCAAATAAACAGAGGGTGGGGAGTGGAGCTGGGGGAATAGGTAGCTGGGATGGTGATAGGTCGATGCAGGCAGGAGGTGGCTGTGATTGGTCAGTGGGAAGGGTGAAGCGGGTAGTTAGAAAGGAAAGGCCAGGTAAAGGGGGTTGGATGGATAGGGAGGGCTGGGCCTGGGATGAGGTGGGGGTTGGGGAGATGTGAAAGCTGGTGAATTCTATGTTGAGGCCATATGGTCGCAAGCCTTCGAGGCGGAAGATGAGGTGTTTTTCTCCAAGCTTGAGTGTGGCCTTGTGTTGATGATGGAGGAGGCCCAGAATGGACATGTTGGTGGGGGAGTGGAACGGGGAGTTGAAATGGTTAGCAACTGGAAGGTGGGGTTGGTTGGAACGTGCGGATCATAGATGTTCCCTGAACTGGTCCCTGAGTCTGCATTCAGTCTCTCCAATGTAGAGGAGACCACTCAGGAGCAACAGATGCCACAAATCAGGATACAGCAGGTAATGGCTGCCCATTCTAAGAAGGATGAGGGGGTGAATCTGAACTAAACCTGTAAAGTTTTCATCAAACTACACAGGGTAAACTTGGGAAGGATGTTCCTGATATCCAGAGATTTCAGAAGCATGTGACACGTTTTATGGGTACAGGGTGGGCTATTTAGGACAGGGATGAGGAGAAATGTCTTCACCCAGAGAGTAGTGAGCCTGTGGAATTCTCCACCACAGAAAGTGGCTGAGGCCAAAACATTGAAAGCTTTCAAGAAGGAGATAATATAAGTCTAAAGGGGTGAAAGCTGGATAAGGGTATGGAAAAGGAATGATTGTATTGAATGGCTAAGCAGGTTCAAAGGATAAATGATCTACTCCTACATTTGATCAGTAAATGCCCTTGAGTGACTTGCCCAGGGCCATATCAGAGGATGGTTAAGAGCCACCAACGTTGCTGTGGGTCTGGAGTCGCATGCAGGCTCGGCTTACAGTGTGGAAACAGGCCCTTCGGCCCTACAAGTCCACACCGACCCTCCGAAGCACAACCCACCCAGACCCATTCCCCTACATTTACCCCTTCACCTAACACTACGGGCAATTTAGCATGGCCAATTCACCTGACCTGCACATCTTTGGACTGTGGGAGGAAACCGGAGCACCCGGAGGAAACCAACGCAGACACGGGGAGAATGCGCAAACTCCACACAGAGAGTCGCCTGAGCCGGGAATTGAACACAGGTCTCTGGTGCTATGAGGCAGCAGTGCTAACCACTGTGCCACCATGCCGCCCATATCTAACTGTTATGGTTAACAGATGGAAAAGTAGTAACGCTGCCTAACTTTGCTGTTTATTTCATGGTCACCATTACTGAGGCTAGTTTTCAATTCCTGATTTTTGAAATTATTAATTTAAAGTATGAAAGGTGAGACTTGAACCTGCGACCCCACTTGATTAGCTTGGACCTGGGGATTACTAATATAGTTAGATTGTCACTGTGCCATTGTCTTCCTGGCAAATAAAAACCATAGCCACATGAGACCAGTTATGGTGCATATGAATCTTTATGTTCTTGGATGAAGTGCCAATGAAGTGGACTGCTACAGAATGAAATTCTTCAGTGCTATTTCAATGGAGCACCCAGAGACAAAAGGAAACCATTCTATCCCCATTCTGAATGTGACTCAAGGGTGGAGGCTCAAGAACTGATGGAGCAGCGATGGATAAATTGCACCTGGGATACTGTTAACAGGAACCCTTGTGGTATTGTGTGTAGTTTTGGACACCACACTATGACCAGACTGTAGGAAAGACATGAATGCATTGGAGAGAGCGCGATTTGCAAGAATGGCTCCAGAAATGAAAAGCTTCAGTAATGAGGATAGGTTGAAGAAGACTGCTCACGTTGGGGAGAAGAGGACTGAGGGAAGACTTGATGAAGCCTCTCTAAATCAGGACTGGCTGGACGGAATAGGTATGGAGAAGCTGTTCACTCTTGTGGAAGGAATGGGAAAGAGAGGACAGAGATTTGAAATGATGTCCAAATGAAGCAAAGATGATGGGAGGAAACACTTAGTACACAGGCTGCAGTTAGAATGTTGAATGCACCTCCTGGAAATGTGGTGGAGCTCGGGCCAATTCAAGCACTTGAGAGGGCTTTGGATGATTATTCAGACAGAAATGGCATGCAGGGACATGTTGGAAAGGAAGGAGATTGGCACCAGGTAATAGATCCAATGCCGGCATGATGAGCCAAAAGGCCCCCTTCTGTGTCATAACAATTCAATGATTCTGTGAAATGCTGGAGTTGAGATGATCAGCCTTCAACAATTTCTGCTAAGCTGTGACTCAAACAACAAGGGAGCCTTCACCACGATCGCTCTCCCATCCCCATTAACGGGGGTTTTATTGCCCTTCTGGTGCCACATTCCAAACAGTGCCAAAAGGTGCAGTCAATCTGAGCACAAAACCCTCCAACCAAGATACTGTGGGGACTCACAGATTTTCATGCGTGCACTGCATCCAACCATATCTTGATATCATGTAGAATAAATCAAATTAATGAATGACTGACATCTGTGGCATCTTAGGAACCTCGTCAGCCAAAGGATTAGGAGATCTTATCTTTGGTGCCTCACTTATGGATGACCTGACAGTCACTCACTGAACCATCCTGAGTGGTGGCCAGGAACAGATTCTGTTGGAGCCCTCAATCCTGAAGGAGTGTCCCCAGCATCGTTTGACCATTCACCTCCACTAAAGGGGAGGTTGGATCCTCCGGCCCAGAGCTGTGAATTGGACTAAATGGACATTGTCTTAAATCCTCTCTCTTTTAATTCCTTGTTTTTTTCATTACATTGTCATGTAAGCACTATGATTCAGAACTTTTAATTTCTTTATTTATCCAATTTAATTACTATGATTTTGTACTATTGAAGGTCTATAATGCTGGGCTTTTTATTTCCTTATTTTTCCAATTCTTTTCCTGAGAATTTGTACTCAAGAATCTTTACTTTATGCCTAAGATGGTGCTCTAAGTGTCTACTTTCAAACTTTCCCTGTACTCATGTGAGTACATGTGACAATAAAGCTAAAGACAAAAATCGAAATTGCTGGAAAAGCTCAGCACCTGTGGAGAGAAATCAGAGTTAACGTTTCAGGTCAAATTACCCTTCCTCAAAACACTCCCTCAGTCGACCTGAAACATTGACTCTGATTTCTCTCCACAGATGCTGCCAGACCTGCTGAACGTTTCCAGCAATTTCTACTTTTGTCCCTGATTTACAACATCCACAGTTATGCGTTTTTTTTTTGCTAATTCAATTCAAATCAGTTCAGTTCAGCTTGGGCAAATGTTAATATTGGACACTCTACCATACAATTAAAGGAATTTATTGCAAATTCATATATAATCAAAAATTTTATAGTAAAGGGTGAAAGATCTACAATGTCCCACTTTACTTGCCATGTACATGAATAAAGTAGCCCTCTATTTACAATCAATTTTGCAGCTTGCAATGAACACAGCTGAATTTTCTACAGGCTATCGCAGTATAACACAACAAGGTGCCTCAGGAAACAAATTGATTTGTTGAAGCTTTTACTTCTGATTTTCTCAGTAAAAACAAGGACAGAAGATGCTGGAAACCAGAGTCTAGATTAGAGTGGTGCTGCAAAAGCACAGCAGTTCCAGCAGCATCCGAGGAGCAGTGATTTTCTCTCCTAATTCACCCTCAATTCTTTCTGCGTAAAGATTGATCCCTGCGGCTCACCACTTGTTACATCTTGTCAACCAAAAAATGATCAATTTAAGCTGACTCACTGTTTCCTTGTAGTTAGCTAATCTTCTGTCAGTCTTCACCAGTGCTTCTATTCTCCACCATGACCTTTGATGTGGCACCTTTTTAAGTACCTTCCATTTAAATACAGTACTTCTATCAGTTCCCCTTAATCCATAATGTTACTTCCTAAAATAACTCTAATAACTAGACTTAACATGATTTCCTTTACAATAAACCATGTTGACTCTGCCAGATTACCTTGAGCTTGTCTCGGTCTTCTGCTGTAACTTCTTTAATAATAGCTGCTAACATCTTCCCTATGACAGATGTTAAGCTAACTGGCCTGTAGTTTCTTGCTTTCTGTCTCCATCCCTTTATGAACAAAGGAGTTACATTCACAATTTCAATCAAATGGGAATCTCAGAAATTTTGCAAAATTAAAACCAATACATTAGCTATCTGATAAGCCACTTAGACAATAGACAATAGACAATAGACAATAGGTGCAGGAATAGGCCATTCTGCCCTTCGAGCCTGCACCACCATTCATTATGATCATGGCTGATCTTCCTCAATCAGTATCCTGTTCCTGCCTTATCTCCATAACCCTTGATTCCACTATCCTTGAGAGCTCTATCCAACTCTTTCTTAAATGAATCCAGAGACTGGGCCTCCACTGCCCTCTGGGGCAGAGCATTCCATACAGTCACCACTCTCTGGGTGAAGAAGTTTCTACTCATCTCTGTCCTAAATGGTCTACCCTGTATTTTTAAGCTGTGTCCTCTGGTTCGGGACTCACCCATCAGCGGAAACATGTTTCCTGCCTCCAGAGTGTCCACTTAGTTTAAGATTCACGGGTGAGGTCCATCAGGATCCAAGATTGGTTCAGCCATAGCTCCAAGAATTTACTGAGTGACACTTTTCTGGTGAACAATTTTCCTGAGTTCCTCCCTGTTCTCCATTTTCTGATTTACAGCAATTGCTGGGATGTTATTTGTTTCCTTCTATCATGACAACCATTGAAAATACCTGTTAAAGAGTCATAAAGTCATTCAGCAGGGAACCGGACTCTTCAGTCCAACTCGTCCATGACAACCAAATTTCCAAATCTAAACTCGTCCTATTTGCTTGTATTTAGCCCATATCCCTCTAAACCTTTCCTATTCATGGACCTGACCAAATCTTTTAAATGTTGTAACTGTACTTGCATCTACCACTTTCTCTGGCAGCTCATTCCACATCTAAACCAACTTCTGTGTGAAAAAGTTGCCCTTGAGGTCCCTTTCAAAACTTTATTCTCTCACACTAAAAATTATGCCCTCCAGTTTTGAACTCCCCTACCCTAGGGAAAAGACCTTTGTTATTCACCTTATCTATGCGCCTAATGATTTTATAAAATTCTATAAACTCATCCCTCAATCTCCTATGCTCCAGGATAGGCCTTAGCCTATCCTGCCTCTCCTTGTCACTCAAATCTTCCAGTACCTTTCAATTAATCTGACATGCCCTTATTTTCCATTATTAATTTTCTAAACTTATTTCCTGTAAAAAAAAGACATGCTCATTTTGTTGGCTATTTTATTTTGAAAATCAACTTTAAAAAGTCATAAAAATAGTTTTGTTCTCTCTCACTCAATTTTTCCCTCCCAAAGGGCTGCATGGTGGTACAGCGGTTAGCACTGCTGCCTCACAGCGCCAGAAACCTGGGTTCAATTCCCGCCTCAGGCAACTGCCTGTGTGGAGTTTACACATTCTTCCCATGTCTGCGTGGGTTTCCTCCCACAGTCCAAAAATGTGCAGGTTAGGTGAATTGGCCATGCTAAATTGCCTGTAGTGTTAGGTGAAGGGGTAAATGTAGGGGAATAGTTCTGGGTGGGTTGTTCTTCGGAGGGTAGGTGTGGACTTGTTGGGCCGAAGGGCCTGTTTCCACACTGTAAGTAATCTAATATAAAAAAAATAGTTTTTTTATTTGTATCTGCTACATTCTATATTTTGTGTCTTCCTCTGACCTGTTCACCCAAACTAGCACAAATTCATGCTTTCTCTTTAAGCTTGATGCTATCTTTAACATTTTTGAATAACTGAATGATCAGTCCTTTCTTTGGAGTCTTTTTTATTTCATGTTGTAATATATCTATTCTGTGTACCCTGAAATATCCCTATAAATGTCTGCCACTGCATCTCTATTCATGTATTCCTTATTTGTCACTTCACTTTCTGCTTTCATGACCCCATAAGTGCCCTATGGGGTTAAAAAATACGCTGACTCATTCTTATCTCCCACAAATGAACTATAGAGTTCAATCATATGATGATTGGCTCTACCTGGTTTTAGCAATGCCCTGTATAATTGCAGAATGACTTCCCTGCTCAAGTATTGAAATCCCTCACTATGAAAAGTGGTGCTAGGAGGCACCCAAGGAGGGGGAGTCACAAACACATGTTCCTCAGAAGTCTTCACCCGGGACACTCCACTGGTCGCCGGGCTCTCCACTTCAAACTTGGGTGTTACCCACTCCAGCCCTTGGACGTTCATGTTAATGCATCTGCAAAATCAAGAACTGCCTCCAGATTTGCCCAACCAAGCCTCCAGAGCCAATGACGTGGCACCTTCACTAGGCGGTCATTAATTAATCTTATCTCATTGAAACATAGCAGGATTTGTATACCCTGCTGTCTGATTGGCTCCAGAACATGCTATTCCAGGAAACAATCCCGAAAACATCTCATCTGTGCTATCTTTGCCCATCTGACTTTATACCAGGCGGTAGATAGATTCAAATTCCCTCTGATTATTGGCACAGCTTTCTGACAGTACCAATTATTTCATCCTTTATGCTTCCTCAAACCTTGTGGTTTCTCTTAGGGGACCTGACAGCATTCTGACAGGTGAATTCTGGTCTTTATAACGTCTCTTCTCCACCCAAATCCCATCCATGTCCAAGACTCCTGGACTTGTGTATTTTGTGATAATGCTATCACGAATTAACAAAGGCAACCCTTCACCTTTTCCTAACTTCCCAAGTTATCTGTAGAGTTCAATAGTTAGCACATCTATCCCATAGCTTTCACTTTTAACCAAATAAACTGAAAGAACCTCAAGCGATTGAACAATTGTAATCAGGAGAGGTATCATTTCTAATTATTCAACAGATTAAAGTAAAGTAAACACTCATCTCTGTAAAAATTGGTTAAAAAAAGGGAAAGATGTGTTATTCATCTATGTTCCTCTAAGTCATGTTTATATGCTGTTCTGAATTTAATTGTTTCATTTCAAATCATAAAAATTGAACACATCCACTTATTCTACAATCGTTACCTATTTTGTGCACCTCTCTTTGAGTCTCCCAAGCTCATGCACAAAACCAAAACAAACTAATTAGAGAACTTTTATTGACATTCATGACATTCATAATTAGGTGGTAACATTAATTCACAGAGTCATGTTTATTTTCCCAAAAGGAGATTATGGCAGCTTCAAGGGCCTGCTGTGGTATTAGTTTGCCTTGCTCCAGTGTGGCAAATATTTCCTAAATCCTATCATGCTTACTTATTTTTTTGTAAAAGCAAAACAGGTTTTACCAGAAAGCAGTAATAAAAAAAAAAGGCACTGCACCTTTTAATTTTCAAAAAGTCGGATGTTGCAAGTGGGTTACAGGACACATGCAGAGTTGCTGCTGCTCATGTTTTCAGAGAGTATAATTAAAACCCCATAAACAGCCTGTTTCCTTTCACTCAGTGCAAAAAAAAATGCCACAGAAACTTAAGCTGTAGATTTTTATAAAATGATATACGATATGAAATGTCAACCATACCAAGTGAAGTGGTCTGTTTAACAACACAGAAAATAAGATCGTCTGTCAAGAACGTTTGGCTTAAGCTGATTAATTCTGTATAATTTGCAACAAGATGTGGAGCATCCGCTTATGCAGATCCCAATATTGTCTTCGAAATGCTTCCAGGCAGTGAATCAGCTGGATTTAATAATCGTAAAACTGTTTTACTTTGAGAACTATTTATTCTGGTTGTACTTTGACCAGCATGGTGTACTGCTGCTTATGGAACATCTTACAAAATATTTGCAACGTAAACAGCAGCCCATTGTGTTGCTTTTATTTCTAAAATTATAAAGTGCTCCAATATTGGGTCGAAGTTTGCTCGAAGTGTCGGCCACTGTTTCCCATTTGCCTCATTCACCACAGGCCTCTCTTTAAAATGGGCGCAAGACCGCCACTGGAGTCGATATTCATTTGTGCAAGTTTAAAATGGAAATGTGCTGAAATAAATGTAAGGCAGATTAACCTTGTAAAATTGTTCCACCATATAGCTCTGGAAGTGAGTGCGCTGTCAACGAATTCCTTTCTCCCCCATTGGAGCTCAGAAGACCCCATTCTCAGAGTCACCTCCCTTTTCTTAATATTTAGCTGGATGTGTCTGTTTGTTAGCATGATGTGGAGCTGCCGCTGGGATGGACAAAGTCAGAAGTCACACGACATCAGGTTACAGTGCTACAGGGTTTAGTTGAAATCACAAGCTTTTAGGACACTTGGGCAGGTCTAATGTTGGACTATACCCTAGTGTTACATAGAATCCCTACAGTGCGAAACAGGCCATTTGGCCCAACAAATCCACACTGACTCTCCGGAAAGTAACCCATTCCCCTACCCTATTGCTGTACATTTACCCCTGACGAATGCACCTAACCTATACATGCCTGAACACAATGGGGCAATTTAGCCTGGCCAATCCACCTAACCTGCATATCTTTGGATTGTGGGAGGAAACCAGAGCACCTGGAGGAAACACACGCTACACGGGGAGAATGTGCAAACTCCGCGCAGACAGCCGCCCAAGGGTGGAATTGAATCCAGATCCCTGGCGCTGTGAGGCAGCAGTGCTAACCACTGAGCCACCATGCCATGCTGTGTGACTTCTATTTGTCACACTATTTGTAACTGTGATCTCAACAGCTATTCAAATGCGAGAGAGCTGAGTATGTTTAGGACACAGGAACAGGAGTGAGGCATAAAGCCCATTGAGCTGGCCTTGCCATTCAATACTATCCTGGTTCATCAATGTTTTTTTTAATGTATCCCATCCCTATAACTCTGTTTGCTATTGGTATTCAGAAATCTGTCAATCTCTACATAAGCTACCACAGCCCTCTGTGGTAGAGAATTCCAACGTTTCACCATCCTCTGAGTAAAATAATTTCTCCTCATCTCAGACTTCTCTCCTGTTTTTAAGTTATTTTTAAATTATGCCCCTGGATCTAGATTCGCCAACCAGGGGGAATGCTGACCTGCATTTACCTGTCAAGGAGTTTTTCTGTAGGGAGGTTGGCACACAGTTATAAATGCCTTACATCAACTCAAAACAACCTAATACAGTACACGGGAAATGTTCAAAGACTATTTGCTGTTGTAATGTCATAAACATGGTAGTCAAACTGCATCTAGTGAGACACACTAAGCAGCATTTTATAATGATCAGGTGATATATTTTGCTTGAATTAAGTTGCTTGAGCGATAAATATTGGCCAGGAACAACAGGACTAATTACCTTTGTCTTCCTTCGATAGTGCAACTGTATCTCTTACATTAACCCAGATTGGTTTGACTTGTAGTTTGAAGGACTCTGTAAGCAGTGTATTGAAACTGCAAATTAAATTCTGTGTTCAAGTTTCAGTGAGACTTGAATCCCAAAATCGTTTTATTCCCACTAAGAATGCTGCACCTGAATATTATCTGACCACTTACTTTTGAGTTGAAGCAAAGTGAATGCAGTGCAGACAGGTTACATAACCTCCTTCTTCCAATTGCAACAAATCTGAGCCGCATAGAATATCTCACCTCCTGAGAGCACTCAACTATATTGCCCAAGTGGCTACTTTCATGGATGCTGCCTGACCTGCTGCCTGACCTGCTGTGCTGTTCCAGCAATAAAGTTTCAACTGGCTACTTTCATATCCTTGCCACTTTACAGAGGCTAAGGGAGTCAGACTGCTGCCCCTCCAAAACCTGATAACGAGAACATCAAATAGAGTTTTCCTTTTAAGTTAGCCACACTCTTAAGGAAGGGCATATTTTCCTCAGTTTTACTTGGACAGGATTTGAATTTCTGATCAGAACAAAGAAGAGGAAAACTGGCTCAGAAGATTTCATGTCAGGATAGAATCCCTGCTGATTTTCCATTCATTGTGGTGTTATGGAACAGGCCAGACCCCCTCGACTCATTTCAAGAAAGTAGCCCAGACCCGAACTTTGCTCATTGTTTTAAGTAGGTGTATAGTGGATATTCCAGGAGAGATGCTGCTGGTCAACCCACTTTGTCAAACAAAACAGAACTTATTTACAAGATTACTGAATGAAACACAAACAAAAGAGAACATAATACCGAATAACAACCTCTCCGAAAACCCAACAGATCATCCTAACTTAATGACGCTGTTCCAAATACTTGCAACAATCCCCATAAACACCCATTAGCACAAAAAGTAAAATCAAATGCAGAGCCTTACAGGAGACAAGTCAGGGAGAGAGGACCAGCCTGGACCTGCTTCTTTGGGCCCAGCAGTTTCATAAGACTACTGCTAAAAAAAAACCCAAACCAAACCAGAGAAAAGCTGAGCTGGAAGAACTGGCCACTCCCCTTTTGTTGTACAGGTGGGTTTTTTCAAATAAACTTGAAAACCTGTTGCCTGAGGCAGTATCTGTTAGTTATTATCAAACTGGTCCTAAAACCATTAAACTTAGACACTTCGGAGTCAGTGTCTTTCACGATCTCTCTGAAAAAAAATCCTAAGGACAACATAACCTTGTTAAAGGAGCAGCTTTGTCACAGTGGTACAACCAAATTCGTCATGACAACATGACCCTAATGTCAGTCAGAGAGAAGGCACATATGTAGAATCTGTATGAGTGTGTGAAGAGGGAGGTCTTGAACACTGTTCTAGAGAGCTCCAATTGGTAACCTACAATGTGCAGATGTAAATAAAATAGGAGCATTCCAAAATATAAGGATTTGAAGAGTCTTAATTAGAGATAAGCAGCATCAGGGACAATGTAGGTGCAGACACGAAGGATAATGTCAGACCAGTATCCTAGCATACAAGTAGCATTACTGGCTTAAAGCACAACATAAAACATCTATTACTTTAAATGGACAATCGGGCAGGTGATATTACAGGTACACAAACCTGCCTACTTCAACGTTACCTGCCTTCTTTCCCCAGGTGATGATATAGCATGTAAACACTAATTAGAAAGATTTGGTACTTTGAGTCAAACTTGAAACCCAATACAGGATGAAGTATTGCAGATTTCTTTATTGATACATGTGGGTGGGAAGGTTCTCTCTGTACTGTCCTCCTCACCCCCATTCCCACACCTCTCCCAACCCTAAAGAGTCAGCCTCTGAATTTCAAATCACTATCTACTGCAGAGAGCTGCGCTCTGACGGAATCCATTTTTAAATTGTTTTCCTAATGAGTCATAGAGATGTACAGTATGGAAATAGACCCTTTTGGTCCAAATCATCCATGCTGACCAGATATTCGAAATTAATCTAGTCCCATTTGCCAGCATTTGGCCCATATCCCTCTTAACCCTTCTCATTTATGTACTCAACCAAATGTTTTTTAAATGTTGTCATTCTACCAGTCTCCACCACTTCCTCTAGCAGCTCATTCTAAACACGTACCACCCTCTGAGTGAAACAGTTGCCCCTTGGGTTCCTTTTAAATCTTTCCCCCGTCACCTTAAACCTATGCCCTCTAGTTTTGGATACCTCTACCCTGGGAAAAAGACTTACTTGGCAATTCATCTGAATTTTATAAACCTCAATAAGGTGACCCCTCAGCCACCGATGCTGGCTGGCTTGGGAGGAAGACTATCGATGGAAGAGGAGGTAAAACTCTTATTAGCATTGCCTCAAAAGCATCAGCTGTCAGCTACTTATGTTCTCTGCTGGATCACAGACATTTTGCTCCAACACTGTACACTGTACGATACAAAATGTGCCAATAAACTTATTCTGTACTATTGAAGATTGGGTGCTAATGATGTGATGAATGGAGGCCAATCTTTCAAAACAATGGACGGTTTTTGAATTTAGTTGGAAAGTCCATAGGTTTTCGATTACATTAAGTATTGCACCACCCATTTACTCAGGGAAAGTCCAAGGATAGCTTAGGTCCTGGACTAATAATCCAGAGGCCTCCACTAATGTGCCAGAGGAATGAGTTCAACTCCCACCACAGCAGCAGGAGGAATTTAAATTCAATTAATAAGTAAATCTGGAATAAAATGCTGCTCTCATTAATAATGATTGTGAAACTACTGGATTGTTGTAAAATCCAGAGGGCAGACAATGCTTACATCTGTTCTCACTCGTCTGTTTTTACTGGAATAAGCTGTTGGCCTGAAGTGTTTGAGCAGCACCATTCCACATCAACCATGACTGACCAGAAGTCTTGGCCTCTCTTAGCACCAAACATAAACTTATTGGAAGAATGTGAAGATTTGACAGTCGACCAGCTTGACCATGTTATAATTCCTACTCTTCTCACATCAAGGCTGGGGCGAAACTCAAACCCAGGTCTTCTCACTCAGAGATAGGTACACTACCCACTGTACCACAAGATCACCTGCTATGGTGCAGTAGCCATAGTCTTACCAGACTGCTCTCTTGTTAGAGAGAGACGACTGGGCATGGTTTAACCCGAGGGTCACTGCACCTCAGGTGATGGGAGAGATTGAGAAGGAGAGTCCTACTCAGTAACCTCAGCTGGTGAGGGAATTGAACCCACACTGTTCTCATCATTACACATTGCAAACCAGCTATCCAGCCAACTGAGTTAACTAATCCCTTACTTTATAATGCAGGATAGAATGGTTCAAAGCTGGCATTTTACTGATTGATGTGGCTCAATGTCTGGACCACTGAAGGGGCAATGCACCCAAATCGTTAACTCTGTTTTCTCTCCACAGCTGCTATCAGACCTGCTGAGTTTTTCCAGCAATTTCTGTTTTTGTTTCTGATTTCCAGCATCTGCAGTTCTTTGGGGTATTTCTTTGGCGCAATATCTTCCTTGCATGTTGGGTTACCAAAAGGGCCATTGGGAGAAACCATGAGCCAATTTCCATTCGTCATCTTCCTTTCAATTTCCAACTCCCTTCTCCCAAGAAACAGATACATCTTTTCATGAATGAGCACCAATTAAGGGAGATGGTAGCATCGCATATATATTGCGGGGTTAATATTTCAAATCCCCCAGGCCTGGGACTTGAATTCAAATCCCAGTAGAGTGAAATTTGAGTTTCTAAAGAAAACTTGTAACATAAAGCGAGTCTAATAGCAACCCTATAACCACTGATGATATTTGTAGCAATCCATCTGGTTTACTAATATCCTATGGAGATGGAAATCTTCCCTCCTTAGCTGATTTGATCTTCATTTGTCACCCGACCCACAATAAAAGCCAATAAACGTTGGCATTGCCGGTAACGTTCATAGCCCATATATGAATAAAAAGCCCTCCTTAATATTGCAAAGGCCAATTTGTGACTTGTCAAACCTATACAGTGAGTGCCAGTAAGTTAGTCCATTGTAAAATAATTCAAATTTAATTCTGACCCCAGCCCTATGAGCGTACAGGCAACCAGATCTCAATAAATTAATTTACCTTGCACAAAGCATCCACAACTACTGAGAACATTTAAATCAACACTGTCTCATAATCAAACCTGAAATTGTTTAGTTCAATGGGTTAGTATTGCATCAGGCAAAGCCTTTACTGTGTATCATTACATTATTACCCATTGGAGGAACACAGCTTTAATCCTGTGATTGCTGTCAGTTTACAATTTCCAAATTGCTTCTTAATAATTAATGGGCAGCACGGTGGCAGTGGGTGGCACAGTGGTTAGCACTGCTGCCTCACAGCGCCAGAGACCTGGGTTCAATTCCCACCTCAGGCGACTCTCTGGGTGGAGATTGCACATTCTCCCCGTGTCTGCGTGGGTTTCCTCTGAGCGCTCTGGTTTTCTCCCACAATCCAAAAAAAATGGCAGGTTAGGTGAATTGGCCATGCTAATTTGTTTGTAGTGTTATGTGAAAGAGTAAATGTAGGGGATTGGGTCTGGGTGGGTTGCGCTTCAGCGGGTCAGTGTGGTCTTGTTGGGTTGAAGGGCCTGTTTCCACGCTGTAAGTAATCTAATCAAGTTAACTAAAACAAATTAGTCTCAACATACCTCTGAGTATTGAGCGATCTTTGCCCAGTTAGCAGAATTAGTGCAATGCATGTAATGAGCAAGAGTCACAGATGTAAGGTTTTGTATAATTTAGGGGGAAGAGGTGAAGGTCTCCTGGTGTTATCATTGAACTGTTAATCCAGATAACGTTCATGGGGACCTGGGTTCAAATCCCACCACGGCAGACGGTGGAAATCGAATTCAATAAAATTCTGGCATTATGAGTCTCATGATGACCAGGAATCCACTGTTGGAAAAAGCCATCTTGTTCACTAATGTCCTTTAGGGGAGCAAATTGCCATCCTTATCTGGTCTGGCTTACATGGGACTCCAGACCAATAGCAGTGTGGTTGACGCTTAACTGCCCTTTGGGTAATTAGGGTGATTCCTGAAGAAGGGCTTATGCCCGAAACGTCGATTCTCCTGTTCCTTGGATGCTGCCTGACCTGCTGCACTTTTCCAGCAACACATTTTCAGCTCTGATCTCCAGCATCTGCAGACCTCACTTTCTCCTCCTTTGGGTAATTAGGGAAGGGCAATAAATGCTGGCACTCATATCCCATGAATGAATTATTAAAATAATGTCTCCATTGTTCCCAACAGATAAAGAGCTCCTACTACAAACTAAGCTAGATATTTTCGATAACTATACAGCATGCTTTCTACGGTGCCTCTGACCAGCATTCTCTCATCAAGTCTTTTTCTCAAAAAAAGGCAATAATTATAAAGGCGATGTTTTCTTTCGCAGTGAGAGTACGTGTACGAGTGAGACTCAGTCTTATGCAACATCTCATTGTAGAGCATGCCAGCAAGGCTGACAAAGGCACTCTCAGCAAAGAGGTTAAGTACCTTTGGAGAGCAATTGTAAAAATTATAACGCTGTGCAATTACGTAGAATTTCCACAGCAGAGCATGGAATAGGATGATGAGGGCCAAGTAATTCTATCCCTTAGAAGTTCTATTTCAGGCAGTGAACTAATATAATCACATACTATAACCATACATCAACAATTACAAATAAATGTTGTACAGATTTAAGATTAAAGGGGGAATCCTACTGAATTCCCACATGATCTTAAATGATGGAATCCTGTACTTTTACTAGCATCTTTTAGCTTGCCTTTGTACTAGGCATCTTTGTTCTTATTTTGTTGTGTTTTCAATCTGACAATTACAGACAGTGCGCAAAGGACAATCTATGCAAGATCCCCTTTTGAAAGTGGTTGGAGGACGGTACCGTCAGGATGTCCCTGGAGAAATAGTTGGCTGCTTTGAAGCCCAAATGTTTGAAAGCACGAACACTGCTAATGACAGGGCTGAAGTGATAATGTTAATCTCCTTTGAATTTTCCTAATGGAGCAACCATTCAGAAATTTGTCCTCTTTTAATTTCCAGCCTTCATCTTCTGATAGGAATCGTGTTGTTCAGTGCTGCGGTGAATTCTCACAGATGCCATTATCTGTCCTAAGCTTTGTCAACAGGCCACACTGCAAAAGTAATTGAGATGTTGTTTTAAAGCATAGCTTTATGGCAGCAGCTGTGGTTGCTGGAGATTTTGAGGGTGGGCTGTGGAAGTTGGTTGCATCATCATCTTCTTCACACAGTTAGTTCAATATGCACTATTGGTCTTCCTGAAGTTCTAGAACAACGACAACCATTTGTCTTTACAGAGCATCTTTAACACAAGGCAAGTCAGAAGAATATTCCAAAACAAAATTTGACACTGAGCCATATAAGGAGATGAGAGTGGTGCTGAAAAAGCACAGCAGGTCAGGCAGCATCCGAGGAGCAGGAAAATCAACACTTCGGGCAAAAGCCCTTCATCAGGAATAGAGCTCTATTCCTGATGAAGGGCTTTTGTCCGAAACGTTGATTTTCCTGCTCCTCGGATGCTGCCTGACCTGATGTGCTTTTCCAGCACCACTCTGATCTAAACTCTGGTTTCCAGCATCTGTCGCTCTTTACTTTTGCCATATAAGGAGATATTAGGGCAGATGTTGAAACACTTTTTTGCACAGCCACGTGTGTTTTTTTTATGGGAGCATCTTAAAGGAGAAAGGTGAGGTAGAAAGGTTTAGGAAGGATTTTCCAGAACTCAGGGCCTGGACAGATGACTGGTGGTGGAGAGATGTAACTCAGGATTGCTCAGGATGCCAGAATTGGGTTATGGGGCTGGAGCTGATGCGATTATAGAAATACGAAGAAGTGAGGGCATAAAGGATCTGAAACGAATTTAAGATGGTGCTGTTTGATCATGAGTTATTTGGGTCGGCAAACATAGATGTGAAAAGGACTTGATCAGAGTTAGGATACAGGTATCACCTTACAATTGTTAGAAGTTTGTGATCTCAGTTAGCTAATATAGATGATTGCAAAATTACAGTCATTTTCTGATGGTTTATTGAGTTTGTTAAGAAGTAGCAGATTAGATATGACATATTTGTTTATTAGATAAATAAAGTAAGTAACTGTGACAATTGGGGATGGTTACTAGAGGGCACAGAGGCTATTGGTCTGGAATGTGTTGGCCTTGTTAAAGTTGCAAAGGCAACATCCTGCTCTCTAAGCAAGGTGTTCGGGAACTCCTCCATAAGTCCTCTCCTCTTCTTCTGGTCCATCTTCCAACTGGAGAAAACAGCTTTCTGAGGACCAGTTAATGAGGACCACTGCCTACAAGTACTGGCTGAGGAGGACCATCCAATGACATTGCCCTGTGTCCCTGAGCATTTGTTGATACCTTATTTCTCGGAGCTGGAAGCTTGCACTGTATCGATAAATTGTCTGAATCCTTTTCATTAATGACCATGAGATAGTGATGCATGACAGCAGATGACTATTGTCCTGTTTCCCAGTTCCATTTGAAAGCTAACTTTCACTCCATTTAAGAACAAACCTTATTTCTGAAAACACTGAAATAAGATAGTTTTCCACCTGCCAAAACTTATATTTTGCTCATAGAAGGCTAGTTATCAATATGATAAAATTAAATAAGGTCTCATACTACACAGGAAATATCAAATATGGAGCATTAAAAGCACACAAGTGCTTAAAAGGGACCTTATGTTGACGTTTCTTTCTGTTAAAATTATCTCAAAATCAAATATGCTAACAATAGACTTGAGGGTTTCTCTTTGTGTATAATCTTAGTGTGGTTGGACTGATAGGTTTCATGAATAGCCAATTAATGTCTTCCCACACAATCTTACTCATTTTATCTGATGCTAATTAAAATTTCCATTAGTGTCCTCTTTGAGATGGAAACATCCTTAATGACTTCTCAAAACATTGTTTATTCATTCACAAGATATGGGTATCACTGGCTAGGCCAACATTTATTGCCCATCCCTAATTACCCAGAGGCAAGTTAAGCATCAACCACATTGCTGCAGGTCTGGAGTCACATGTAGGCCAGACCAGGTACAGATGGCTGTTTCCTTCCCTAAAGGACATTACTGAACCAGATGGGGTTTCTAACAACTGCCAATGGATTCATGGTCATCATTAGGGTCTTAATTCCAGACTTTTATTCAATTCAAATTTCACCGTCTACTGTGGTGGGATTCCAACCCGGGTCTCCAGAACATTACCCCAGTCTCTGGATTAATAGCCCAGCATTAATACCACTTAGGCTATTACCTCCCCTTATTCTTAATTAACCTATTTATTTCTAAGGTGAAGGTTTGGTTCTCTAATTTCTTTAAGTATATTACAGATAACATAATAAAGCTGTTTCATCAAGCTTTTATCAGCTATTAAACAGAAGGCTGACACCTTCAATCAAGGGGCCTGACTGACTGTACGTCAGATCAGACATATTCCCCTGGCTTTTGAATTTCTTCTATTTCTTTGTTCGGTTCGATCATTTTGACCGTGTGTTTTTTCTGAGGTACTGGTCCTGTGTAGGATTGATTTGAGTTTTAGAAATAAATGGAGGATGGGGAATTAAGAAGCCAAATTGAGAGCTGGTCTTAGGCACCAAGTGTGTGTGTGTGGAGATGCTTACTCTCAGCAGTCTAATGTTATGTATGGATACGTGAACCAAGAAGTGATTCTCTAACACTGTTGTTTCAGTGGGTTGGAAGCAGAGGGTAAGCTTCCAAATGGGGTAAATATCTACCCACTTGGTTTCCCTGTTTTTTTTGCTTTCCTTTGTCCTTTCATCATGTTTTGGATTTTTCTGATCCTTCTCCCTCATTCAACATTGAAACTATACTATCATTCTATGAGCACTTTGGCTCATCCTTAGCTGATTATGGTACATTTAATTGCAGCAACAAATTGCGAATGGTTGGTACAATTCACCAGCTCTCCCTTCACCTGTACACACCTTCTGGAATTTTCTACTTAATTGCTTTCCTCCTTAGCTTTCAATTGTCTGAACCCAAAATTATCATTTCCTCTTTTAACTACACCTAGGTTGAGTTATTCCCATTCAATTTTGAGGTTTTGTTTCCCAACCTTTCTCTTATTCCAAATGTGCCATCTCATTACCATAGTTTCTGATTCAGGAGCTCTGGAGAAACTTTACTATCCTGTTTAAAATGGTGTTTTGTAAGATCTTTGTAAGACTTAAAACAAAAATCAAACATTACTTTTGAGCATGGCCAAATTCTGCTTGTTTGTTCTTTCAACAATTTTCTCAAAAGCGATTTGCTAAATTATGCTTGACGTTTCTTTCTGTTAAAATTATCTCAAAATCAAATGTGCTAACAATAGACTTGAGGGTTTCTTTTTTGTATACAGTCTTAGTGTTGTTGAGCTGATAGGTTTCATTAATGGCTAATTAATTTCTTCCCACACAATCTTTCTCATTTTATTTGATAAAATTAAAACCACCTAGGTTGTTTCTAGTGCCTGTTCTTTTAAATTAAAATTTAAATGTCTAAATTTATCTTCCCCTTTAACTTCAATTGAATTTCTTAGTGCGTGGTTGAACAAGCAACTTGGGCAGGTGATTCCCAACTTAACGGATGTCTGATTTACAAATGCTCATCCTTATGATTGAGATCCCATATTACTGTTAATTTTAAGGATGCAACACTCAGAGGTCTTATTGTACTTACAAATAGGTATATTATACTCTACTGTACCGTGTTCAGATTTGCGTGCAAGCCAACTTACAAATGTAGTCAGGAATGGAACCACTTGTAACCTGGAGACAGCCTGTATCTAGTTATTTCGTTAATCCCAATTTCAGAATTTCAGACACAATAATTTCCTGGTTTGGTGTTTTAAACACTGCTTTTATATTGGAAGCACCAGTGATCACAGTTAGTTTAAGGTTCTTCTATTCGCAAACACTTTGTCTCATCAAGACACCTGGGTCTCTTGCTGGGTTCTTGAAACCTGCAAAAGTAACAAAAGCAAAAATCCGCTGTAGCTCTGGAAGACGCCCAATGGATTAATAATGTCCAAATGCACCTGGAAATGTGTAGAGTCACAGAGTTATACTGTATGGAAATTTATTGTCCAACTCTTGCATTTGCCTTTGCAAAGTTGGCAGTCAACTCATCTCAGAATCATAGTCATAATTCTTATAGCATGGAAACAGACCCTTTGGTCCAACCAGTCTGTGCCGACCATGTTCCGAAACTAAACTAGTCCCACCTGCCTGTGCTTGGCCTATATCTCTCCAAACCTTTCCTAATTATGAACTTATCCAAATGTCTTTTAAACATTGTAACTGTACCTGCATCTACGACTTCCTCTGGCAGTTCATTCCTCACACAAACCACTCTCTGTGTAAATATTTTGCCCCTCTTGTCTTTTTTAAATCTTTCTGTTCTCACCTTTAAAATATGCCCACTGGTTTTGAATTCCCCCACCCTAGGGGGGGGGGAATTCACCTTAGAAATCCAAAATTTAGCCCTGTGCAAAGTCACACATCCAGTCACATACATATGGAATACATATGATAAAATTTAAAAATTAAGTGTTAGTAGAAAGAGTTAACTCTTTGTTGGTCTGAGAAGTGAGGGAGCCAGATCACTAAGTGATGCTGTCATAATTTTACATATTTTATTTTAAGGAAGTGTCAAAATCTTCTGATAATTTAAAACTGAGCTTTCAGGTTTATTGTCTTAAAGAAAACCATCTATTTTAAGACCACCTGCAGAAAACAATACATGTATTAGGAAAAAGTATTGCTCATTCCAAATTCTAAGTTCAAACTGGATATCTTCCAAAATGCAGCTTATCCTTATGTTTTGAGAACAAGCTTTTCACAGCATGGATTATTGTTAATTGAAAAGTAGAGTTCACGCCTTTTTTTAAACTTTTGTCTAAACTTGTGACTTCTTTCTCAATTTCAATCAATGATGCGTGCGGACTGCTCCCTGTTTCAGTGCGGATTTCAGTCAAATGTAATGATGTTTTCATGGCAACTGTTATGGGAACTCTCTGTGAGCACAAACCAATGTTCACAGGGCTTCTTTAATTGCATTGGAAGAAAGGAACTTGTTCAGAAATGTGACCTCTCGCTTAACTGTGCCTAAGGGTCCTTCATCCATTGCTTCCACCTCTGTCCTTGCCCTGTCCTGACTGACATAGTAGTCCAGTTTCACCTCAACACATTGGAGAAGCACAACAATGGGGGAAGGACTCCCGACCATTTTCCTAAGGTTACCTGCCTTAGCTTGTGAGCCAGCAGTTACAATTGCTCTCTGTTCATAGATGTCTGCTTGACATGCTTTGATCTGAGCTAAGTCAGGGGAGAATTTGATTCATGATCCATTTCAAAATCAATATCCAGTTTGTTCAGTCACAAACTTAGGTCTACCTGTCGCCTTGTCCTCATTTTATGCACAAATGGGCAATGTAAGCTAACGCATTCCAGACTGTTTCTAACTCAATTTTAAATTTCACAACCACTTTCAAAATCTTGTCAAGGACACACTCGTAATTACTGTTGTATATTTCCAGTACCAATGATCTTAACTTTTCCATTAAACTATCTATCAGATGCATTTTAAATCACTCCAGAGTGACTTGATGTTCTATTTTGAGAATTATTCAACATGCATTTAGTTACAATCTAAAATTGCTGCTTCCCAGCTTCTCAAACTCAAAGCTAATTAAACTTTGCCTTCGGTGATATACCACTGCTGACAGTATTGTTGAGTTTGAGGGATTCATGACCACAGTGGTCTAATATAAACAGTCGATAATTTGTAGCAATTTTCTGATAGTTTGTTCAGTTTATTAAGAAGCAGCAGTTTATATATGATACATTTGTTAATTAGATAAACAAAGTGTACAATTATGACAATTGGGGATGGTTCACTGATATCAGAGGACAAACAGGCTGTTAGCATGGAGTATGTTGGTCTCGTTAAAGTTGTGGGGCAGCATCCTTTTCTCGAGATGGATAACCACCAACACTCTATCCTGGACCTCCCAGGTAGATGCGATGGTCAAGAGGGCATAACAACTTCTCCCTCAGGAGGATTAGGGAATCTGGCATGCACCTCACCAACTTTGACAGATGCACCATAGAAAGCGTTCTGAGTGCGTCATGGCTAGTTATGGCAATTACTCTGCCAAGAACCAGGAAAAAACTATAGGGAGTTGATCATCAGCCCAGATCATCACGGGAGCCAACCTCCCATCCATGGACTCCATCTACATTTCTCATTGCCACAGAAAGGTAGCCAATATCATGAAAGACCCCTCTCACTCTGGTAATACTCTCTTCCATCAGGCAGCAGATACAGAAACTTGAACATGTGCACCAACAGTTTCAAGAACAGTTTCTTCCCCACTGTTATTAGACTGCCAATTGGAACTCTCTAACTTAAAACCTAATGATGATCTTGCTTTTGTGCACCTCTTCTGCAGCCATAACCCTGTATGCTTTGCTCTGTCTAAACACCTGATGATCTGTATGTCCTTGTATGGGATGGTACTCACAAAGCAAAACTTATCACTGTACTCAGGCACATGTGACAACAATAAATCAAACCAGCTGAAGTGTTAGGGAACTCTTCTGTCAGTCTTCCTTCTCTCCTTCTGGTCCATTTTACAACTGGAGAAGACGGCTCTTTGAAGACCGTTCGATGAGGACTGACCCCTGCCCCTGAGCATCTGTTGATGCATCCCTATTTCTAGGAGCTGGTAACTTATGCTGCATCAATCTATTGTCTGAACATTTTTGGCCATTGATTAGTTACTCATGATGTCAGACCATCATTGTCCCTTGCCCACTTTCAATTGAAGGTTAGGTTTCATTCCTTCCAAAACCAAAACCTTCTTATTTTAGAAACCACCAAATTCAGAACAGACTAGTGTGGTGCCCAATAAAACATTTGTTTATGCTTGTAAAAACTTGCTTAATTTGGTAACACAGTTAAATGAGGTTTCATACTACCAAATATTTTGATTTCTTTCTTTCTTCATTCACAGGATGAAGGTGTCGCTGGCTAAGCAGCATTTATTGCCCATCCCTAGTTGCCCAGAGGGCAGTTCTTAGCCAACCACATTACTGTGGGTCTGGTGTCACATGTCAGCTAGACCAAGTAAAGATGGCAGTTTCCTTCCCTAAAGGACATTAGTGAACCGTATGGGTTTTCCCGCCAATTGACAATGGATTTGTGGTCATCATTAGATTCATAATTCTAGATATTTATTGAATTCAAATTTCACCTTCTGCCATGGTGGGATTTGAACTCAGGTCCCCAGAACATTACCTGTATCTCTGGATTAACAGTCCAGCAATAATACCATTAGGGCATAACATGCCCCCCCCCCCCACCCTCTCTATTATGGAACATAAATTATGGAATATTAAAAGTGCACAGATTTAAAGAGGACCCCTAATTCTTAACACAATGCTACAAGTTAAAAATATAGGTGTTGAAGGAACCTTGTGATGAACTGGAACATAACTGAGAGTTTGATAATGAATGAAAAACAAAGAGACTCTCACCTCCAAAAGGAACACTTTCTAGTCAGCAGCAGCAAACAATAACGAATCCTAACTTATTCTTCACCACCTCCATGTAAATTGGTGTGAAGAAATGAATAATCATTTCAATCTCTCCCGTCTCGTTAATACTCTGACCTTCCTGCCAGCTGTAATGTTATAATGAAGACTATCCCCTCCCGGAATTCCCACAGTGGTTTAGCGGGTAAACATCCACCATCAGAAATAAAAAAAACACCATCAGCTGTTAAAAAGAGCTATTTGCTCCCATTGACTTGTCTGGCATCCAAAGGCATCTAGGAAAATTCAATTCCATAAGGCAATTTATTACCTTTGACCGTAATCTGATTTTAGTAAGTTTTCAAACGGAGATGCTTATTTCATTGCCTCAGTCATGATCAGCTAATTCGAATTGTCAGTCAAAAATCAAACGACACCAGGTTATAGTCCAACAGGTTTGTTTGAAATTGCAATTGACATAAATATGTGTAATTTGGAAATGTTAGCTACTTTGTGTGCTGCCATCCTTATCTTCTAAGTGTGTGGATTCTTTAGGGGCTTAAGTGGTCTGCTGTGAGTTAAGGTAGTCACTTTCTCGTGTAACAGGAAGAATTTTGAGGAGTAAACAAGATGCTGTTTATTGCGTCTCTGGAACTATTCACAGATTATAAAAATAGGTTCAGACTGTTGGGAAGACCAAGACTTAGCTCTGTCTCCTACCAGATCCTGCTTTATTATCCCACCAAATCTTTGTGACATTACTGTGGGTGGTGCTTCTTGCATCCAATGTCTTTCAGATCCTTCCAGACCCATCCACAACTGGGCCTTCATCTCTTGACCTTTCAAAGAAGCTAGAAAATGTGACCAGACATAATACTTAATTTCTGATTAGTTTTGTTGCTTTAAATGTTTAATTATGTCAAGGTATTGCTCCATGAAAACTATACAGCGTAGGAAGTTGTCATTATATCCTACACACACAGAGACACTTTTACAACCTAGTAACATTAATAATGATGCATGATATAGACAAATGGTAGACCAAGGTTTCTGTCATATATTCTTCCTTCCAGTCTCAGTCTCTATATAATCTGGAATCATCAAACATAGGTCCTTATGCATGTGTTTAGTAGTTACAGTTACAGTTAACCCTCTCCTGTCCAGACAACATTCAAATTGGCTTGCGATTTCCCTGTACTGTTTATTAAATTATTTCTTTCAACAGCTTATCCAGTTCACGATTGAAAACCATTACAAATTGGTCATGTTTATTGACATCCAGGACATACGTTGTAGCAATGAAATCTCTAAGATAAATTGGAAGAAAGAATAATAAAATCTTTAAAACTCTTTAAAATGAACAAAAACGTGGAAGAGGAAATAAAATGCTTGTGCAGAATTTTGGAGCTGATGGCAATAAGAGAGAATGTGTGATAGATCTTCACTACAGCCCACTCTGGTGATGCACCATAAGTGTAGATTTATTGCCACCATCCTCTTAGAGTCATAGAGATGTACAGCATGGAAACAGACCTTTGGTCCAACTTATCCATGTTGACCAGATATCATAAATCAATCTAGTCCCATTTGCCAGGACTTGGCCCATATCCCTCCAAACCTCTCCTATTCATATACCCATCCAGATGCCATTTAAATGTTGTAACTGTACCAGCCTCCACCGCTTCCTCTGGCAGCTCATTCCATACACGCACCACCCTCTGCGTGAAAAAGTTGTTCCTTCGGTCCCTTTTACGACTTTTCCCAATCACCCTAAGCCTATGTCCTCTAGTTTTGGATTTTCCTTGCTGGGATGTACAATATCTGATTGGTGCATTGTGGCAAAGGAAAACCTTTGGCAATATAATGGGAAGAACCTGCTGTGTTAAGTCATTGGTCCGATGGACATTGGGCTGAATTTTACCAAAAACAATCAGCTAACCATCAGTTTCGAGGAGTCTCATGGTGGCTTTTTCTCCATGAGCACTAGACAGTTCACACCCAAGTGTTCGTTACATAGAGTCATAGAGATGTACCGCACAGAAACAGACCCTTCGGTCCAATTCGTCCATGCCGACCAGATATCCCATGTCCCATTATGTCTGCACTACTCCTCTGCACTCTCATTACCTTGTGCTCACTGGTGGCTGGAGTATTCCGACTGCAGAGACCTTCTCCATGATTCCAGCTTTGTGCCAGGTCAACATATATAGAACAGAATAGAAATTTATTGTCACGTGTAGCTTTACATGATAAATACAGAGAAAAGTCTCCCTGCCACTATGCCTACATCAACGGCAGAAATGATACACAATAACCAAAGAAAAGTAAAATTAACACAAACTGTGCCAGCCGTGGATATCCCTCCACAGTAAACGCAGTGGGAGAGAAATGAGAAACAGCAGCTGGTGAGGGCATGGGTGACTGTTCATTTGAAATAGAAGATCATGGCTTAGATTTCCCACTGGTTGGGCTGTTGTTGTTCCAGCGCAGATTGGAGGTGAGCATGGGAAATGTGTGCAAACCCTTGGGAAATTGAATTTTCTGTCAGGTAATCCCTCTGCGCCTGGAACCCTCCAAAAGCTTCCATTTAAATCAGAGACCGCAGAGGGTTCTGACCAAATTAAGTAAAATGGTTGCCCACGAAAATCTAGGCCATTAAATACATAAGTCCTGTGTAACTATTTAACAGTCCCCATACTGAGCTCACTCACCTGCCATCTCACCTGCCCCAGAGATGATCATAATCAAATTGCAATGATGAATTAAATGTTGAAAATTACTTCTGATCAGCATTTGGGTCATATATGTGGTTCACAAGCAAAGTCCTGTGATTATTGGAGTACAGGTTCATAGCTTCTTGAAACTGGAGTCGCAGGTAGCTAGGATGGTGAAGAAGGCATTTGGTATGCTTTCCTTTATTGGTCAGAGTATTGAGTACAGCAGTTGGGAGGTCATGTTGCGGCTGTACAGGACATTGGTTAGGAATATTGCATGCAATTCTGGTCTCCTTCCTATCGGAAAGATGTTGTGAAACTTGAAAGGGTTCAGAAAAGATTTACAAGGATGTTGCCAGGGTTGAAGGATTTGAGCTATAGGGAGAGGCTGAACAGGCTGGGGCTGTTTTCCCTGGAGTGTCAGGGGCTGAGGGGTGACCTTATAGAGGTTTACAAAATTATGAGGGGCATGGATAGGATAAATAGACAAAGTCTTTTCCCTGGGGTCGGGGAGTCCAGGACTAGAGGGCATAGGTTTAGGGTGAGAGGGGAAAGATATAAAAGAGACCTAAGGGGCAACCTTTTCACGCAGAGGGTGGTACGTGTATGGAATGAGCTGCCAGAGGATGTGGTGGAGGCTGGTACAATTGCAACATTTAAGAAGCATTTGGATGGGTATATGAATAGGAAGGGTTTGGAGGGATATGGGCCAGGTGCTGGCAAGTGGGACTAGATTGGGTTGGGATATCTGGTCGGCATGGACGGGTTGAACCGAAGGATCTATTTCCATGCTGTACATCTCTATGACTCTATGACAATAATCTGTAATTGATTAATGTAATTGCCATGTAATGGTCTAAACAGCACTCAGAGGTAGAGCTTACACTGTTAGAAAAACAAAACCATTTGTTTCCCCTACTCCAGGTATGGTGCCATGCAGTTTCCATTTCCATCGTGTGTCTCCAATTCAGATGCGGATGGAGGATCAGACTTGGCAAAAGTGAGAACTGCAGATGAAGGGCTTTTGCCCGAATGGATGCTGCCTGACCTGCTGTGCTTTTCCAGCACCACTCTGATCTAAACACTGGAGGATCAGACTTGTTGAGCTTCACAGAGTGAGTGAGGGTAGCCTGGCAATCTAAGGGCATCCCAAATCTTGCTGGATCCTCTAATCTTTGCACTGCCATCAATAATGAGCTTCCTCTAACTTTCATTTAAGTTTTCGTCTCCCAATATCACCAAAGCGTTCAAAGCTATGGGCCAAGTGCTGGAAAATGTGATTAGTGTAGAGTCATAGAGCCATACAGCATAGAAACAGACCCTTCAGTCCAACTCATCTATGCTGACCAAGCTTTCCAAATGGAACTAGACCCATTTGTCTGCATTTGCACATATCTCTCGAACCTGTTCCTAGCCAAATGCTGATCCAAATGCCTTTTAAATATACTCGCCCCTACCAGTTGGTTCCATACGTGCACCACCCTCTGTGTGGAAATGTTGCTCCTCATGTTCCTTTTAAATCTTTCCCTGCTTACCTAAAACCTATGCCTTTTAGTTTTGCATTACCCTATCCTGGGGAAAAGATGCTGGTCTTTCAATGGCATGGTCCTAAATGACAGAAGGACCCTCTTCTGTCCTCAAAACTTCGATGAAGCTATGACTATTAGCCCTGAAGCCATAAGCCTGTAGCTTAACCTTGCCAACTATCATGATGTACTGCTCCCACATCCCCTATCAAAGCCAGGCTGGTGGTAACTGTTGATGGTTCCTCTCCCATAGTACCCTGCAATGCATTAACAGTTCCCATCCTTATATGTTGAGTTGTTCCCTGTACAAGAATTGCTCCTCTCCAACCCAGTGTGGGATGCCTGGAATGACCACAATTGACTTCCTGACCATAGCAGTTATACCCTGATAATACCCCTGTGATTTTCAGTGAATAGACTCACAACAAGCCCTCCAACTGACTTGGAAGGACAACCCCTGATTGGTGAGTGACCAGACCCCTGACAGATCTCTGCACAGCTGACTGACTGACTTATTGTTAATCCCCAGACCGACTGTATTGGATCTTCATGGTCTGACTGACTGTGACCCACTCCCCAGACTGAAATGACACAGCACCCCTCACCTTGATGGCCCCAAAGGGTCAACTGACCATGCCCAAGGCCTGGATTGAGATTGGATGATGCCCTTGTCCAACTGTAGCAGGACCCCCTAACTGACCATAGTGCCCCCTTGTCCTGACCAAGAATTATTCCTCTTAGACTTTGAGGCGTGGCAATTTAGTTGATGCACAATGCAGTGCTGGCACAGGCTGTGGGTGTGTGACACTGTTCTAGCCCGTACATTGATGTAGCATGGACAGCAACATATTCATCCCCTTGACTGATCATTGCTGACAACCAATGATGAGTTGCCTGGCTTTGCGTCTGCTCTAAAAGGCAAGGCAAGACAGAAACACTGAGCCTTGGAGGTCCAAATAAGGCAGCACAGTGCACAATGGCAGGCAAGGCAAGGCATTAAAACCCATCTGATTCACTAAAGTCCTATAGAGAAGGAAATCTGCCATCCTTACCTGGTCTGGCCTAGATATGACTCCAGAGCCACAGCAATGTGGTTGACTCTCAACTGCCCTCTGAAATGGCCTAGCAATCCAGTCAATTGTATTAACTGCTAGAAAGTCATAACAAAGGAATGAAACTGAATGGACCACCTGGCATCGACATTGGAACTGGAAAAGGCAACAGCAAAAACACAAACAGCCCTCCTGGCCATGCAAAGTCCTCCTTACTAACATCTGGGGGCTAGTGCCCAAACTTAGGAGACTGTCTCACAGACTAGTCAAGAAACAGCCTGACATAATCATTCTTATGGAGTCATACTTTACAGATAACACCTCAGACACCACCATTACCATTCCTGGATATGATCTGTCCCACCGGCAGGACAGACCCAGCAGAGGTGGCGGCACAGTGGGATACAGTTGGGAGGGAGTTGCCCTGAGAGTCCTTGACATCAACTCTGGACCCCATGATGTCTCATGGCTTCAGGTTAAACATGGGCAAGAAAACCTCTTGCTGGTTACCACGTATCTCCCTCTTTCGGCTGACGAATCAGTACTCCTCCATGTTGAACAACACTTGGACGAAGCACTGAGGTTAGCAAGGGTGAAAAACGTATTCTGGGTGGGGGATTTCAATGTCCACCACCAAGAGTGGCTTGGCAGCAGCATTACTGATCGAACTGGGTCGGGTCCTAAAGGATATAAACGGCTAGACTGGGTCTGCAGCAGGTGGTGAAGGAACAAGAGGAGAAAACATACTTGACCTCATCATTACTAATCTGCCGGCTGCAGAAGGATCTGTCCAAGACAGTATCAGTATAAGCGACCACCGCACTGTCCTTGTGGAGACAAAGTCCTGCCTTCACATTGAGAATAACCTCCATCGTGTTGCGTGGCACTATCTAGCACCTCAAGACCATGAGGTACTGTGGGCCATCAACAGCAGCAGAACTGTACTTCAGCACAATCTACAACCCCATGGTCTGGCATATCCCCCACTGAACCATTACCATCAAGCCAGGGGATCAACCCGGGTTCAATGGAGAGTGCAAGAGGGCATGCCAGCAGCAGCATTAGGCATACCTAAAAATGAGGTGTCAACCTGGTGAAGCTACCAAACAGGGCAATTTGCATGCCAAATGGTATAAACAGCAAGTGATAGACAGAACTAGGCGATCCCACAACCAATGAATCAGATCTAAGCTCTGCAGAACTTCCATATCCAGTCATGAATGATGGTCGACAATTAAACAACTCACTGGGGAAGGGGGCTCTACAAATATCCCCATCCTCAAATGATGGAGGAGACAAGCACATCAGTACAAAAGACAAGGCTGATACATGCACAACAATCTTCAGTCAGAAGTTCCGAATGGATGATCCATCTCGGGCTCCTCCAGTGCTCCCCAGTATTACAGATACCAGTCTCTAGGCAATTCAACTCACTCCACGTCATATCAAGAAACACTGGATTCTGCAAAAGCAATGGGCCCTGATAATATTCCGGCAATAGTTCTGAGGACGCGTGCTCCAAATGTGCCACTCCCCTTGCCAAGCTCTTCCAGTACAGTTACAACACTGGCATCCACCCCGACAGTGCGGAAAATTGCCCAGGTATGTCCTGTACACAAAAAGCAGGACAAACCCTACCCGGCCAATTACCGCCCAATCAGTCTACTCTCGATCATCAGTGAACTGATGGCAGGTGTCATCAACAGTGCTACCAAGCAGCACCTGCTCAGCAACAACCTGCTCAGTGATGCCCAGTTTGGGTTTCGCCAGGATCACCCGACTCCTGATCTCATTACAGTCTTCGTTCAAAACATGGACAGAAGAGCTGAATTCCAGAGGGGAGGGGAGAGTGACAGCCCTTGACACCAAGGCTGCATTTGATGGAGTATGGCATTAAGGAGCCCTGGCAAAACTGGAATCAATAGGTATCAGGGGCAAACACTCCACTGGTTAGAGTCGTACCTGGCACAAAGGAAGATGGTTGCAGTTGTGGACGGTCAGTCATCTCAGCTCCAGGATATCTCTGCAGGAATCCCCCAGGGTAGTGTCCTAGGCCCAACAATCTTCAGCTGCTTCATCAACGACCTTCCTCTGTCATAAGGTCAAAGTGGGGATGTTCACCGATGATTGCACAGTGTTCAGCACCATTCACAACTCCTTAGGTATTGAAGCAGTCCGTGCTCAAATGCAACAAGATCTAGACAATATCCAGGTTTGGGTCGACAAGTGATGAGTAACATTCACGCCACACAAATGCCAGACAATGACCATCACCAATAAGAGACACTCTAAACCACTGTCCCTTGACGTTCAATGGTATTACCATCACTGAATTCCCCCACTGTCAACATCCTTGGGGTTACCATTGACCAGAAATTCAACTGGACTCACCATATAAACACAGTGGCTACAACAGCATGTTAGAGACTAGGGATACTGTGGCGAGTAACTCACCTCCTGACACCCCAAAGTCTATTCACCATCTACAAGGCACAAGCCAGGCGTGTGATGGAATACTCCCCACTTGCCTGGATGGGTGCAGCTCCAACAACGCTCAAGAAGCTTAACACCATCCAGGACAAAGCAACCCACTTGATCGGCACCACATCTACAAACATTCAATCCCTTCACTACCGGTGCTCAGTATTGCAGAAATTCACCAAAGATCCTTAGACAGCAACTTCCAAATGCACGATCATTTCCACCTGAAAGGACAAGAGCAGTAGGTACTTGGGAACACCACCTCCTGCAAGATCCCCTTCAAGCCACTCACCAATCTGACCTGGAAATATACCACCGTTCCTTCACAGTCATTGGGTCAAAATCCTGGAGTTCCCTCCCTAAGGGCATTGTGGGTCAACCCACAGCAGGTGGACTGCAGCAGTTCAAGAAGGCAGCTCACCCCGACCTTCTCAAGGGGGCAACTAGGGGACAGGCAATAAATGCTGGCCAGCCAGCCAGCGACAGCCAAGTCCCACAAATGAATTCAAACAAAGGGATGCTGTTAGCATCCAAATAGGTGCAAAATGAGAAACTGCTAAAGAAAACAAGTGAAAAACCCAGAGATGTAGCCTGCTCCAATAATAGGATCAGTCCCTGTCCCTGTCCAGAGAGTGGCCCAGCAGTGTAAGTTGTCAATGGGCTGTAAAATGCAGCAATGAAGTGGTGAGGTGTTTTATAGCTGGTGTCAGAAATGTGTGTTGATGATGTAGTCAAACTGATGTGTGTCTATCCATGAACTGGGTGTGAGGGCAGTCGCTACCCATGGGCCGTGTCCTGAGATACTGGGGAATGCTAACTAAGAAACCAGGTAGTGAGCTGGAAACGTCATACACTTTTGTGTTGGGAATTGTGTATATATTGGGTGAGATTATGTGCTAACGACATAAGCTAATTAAGTGATACTGTTTGGAAATCAGACCTTTTTTTCTCCTCAACATCGAGAATTTTTCTGACTTCACCACATTTTCCCAACCGACTCACCATCGCTCAAGTCAGGGACTGGGGAAGGATCAACCTGCTGTAACTGAGACAATGAGGAGATCTCAATGTCCATTTTTACAGCACGTCACGGAGAGAAGGAGGAGTGAAGCGAGGGCTGCCGGGAAGGTAAGGGCTTAATTTATATTTGGTTAGTGGCTAAGCCCGAGATACTACATGTTTAGTATCTCCCTCCAGCACCCCCCTTCTCTAACTGGAAGAAAAAGACTCAGTAAGGTAAGGCTTTTATGTTTCCTTTATCATACATTTAAGTGCATTGTTTGGTTTTAGTTAGTTCATATTAGATTTCTTATAGCGTGGAAACAGGTCCTTCGGCCCAAAAAGTCCACACCGACCCTCCGAAGAGCAACCCACCCAGACCCATTCCCCTACATTTACCCCTTCACCTAACACTACGGGCAATTTAGCATGGCCAATTCACCTAACGTGTACATTTTTGGATTGTGGGAGGAGACTGGAGCACCTGGAGGAAACCCACACAGACACGGGGAGAATGTGCAAACGCCACACAGCCAGTTGCCTGAGGCGGGAATTGAACCCGGGTCTCTGGCGCTGTGAGGCAGCAGTGCTAACCACTGTGCCACCGTGCCACCCATATAAAGCTAAGCTTACAATGGCAGGGGACCTCAAAGCCGTGGTATGTGCCTCTTGCTTGATGTGGGAGCTTAGAACCTGTCTGACCTTCCTGACTCTTACACTTGCAAGAAGAGTGTCCAGCTGCAGCTGTTGTTTGACCGCATGACGGCTCTGGGGCTGCAGATGGACTCACTGTGGAGCACCCGCGATGCTGAGGAGGTCGTGGATAGCACATTTAGTGAACTGGTCACACCACAGGTTAGGATTGCTGAGGGAGACAGTGAATGGGTGACCAAAAGACAGGAAAAGAGAGAATAGGAAGGCAGTGCAGGTGTCCCCTGTGGGTCATCTCCCTCCAAAACAGGCATACTGTTTTGGATACTGTTGGGGGAGATGGCTCACCAGGGGAGGGAAGCAGATACCAGGATCATGGCATCGTGGCGGGCACTGCTGTTCAGAAGGGCAGGAAAAAGACTCGTAGGGCCATAGTCATAGGGGATTCTATTGTGAGGAGAGTAGATAGGCGGTTCTGTGGCCGAAAACAGGGATTCCCGGATGGAATGTTGCCTCCCAGGTGCTCAGGTGAGGGATGTTACAAATCGGCTGCAGAGCATTCTAAAAGGGGAGGGTGAACAGCCAGTTGTCTTGGTGCATATAGGCACCAACGATATAAGTAGAAAATGAGATTAGGTCCTGAAAGAAGAATTCAGGGAGATAGGAGAGAAGTTAAAGGGGAGGACCTCAAAGGTAGTGATCTCAGGATTACTACCAGTGACATGTGCTAGCCAGCATAGAAATAAAAGATAGGCAGGATGAACACGTGGCTTGAGAGATGATGTAGGAGGGAGGGGTTCAGATTTGTCGGACATTGGGGCCGGTTCTGGGGAAGGTGGGACTATTACAAAAGAGCCAGTCTACACCTGAACCAGACTGGAACCAATGTCCTTGGGGGAGTTTTTGCTACAGCTGTTGGGGGGTTTTAAACTAATGTGGCAGGGGGCCAGGAACCAGAAGAGAAAACAAGTGGGCAGCGAGGTGGAGACTGGAGACTGTAAGAATTATGAAGTTAGCATTAAAAAGGGAAGAGTAGGCAGACAGCAGGTGAGCGCAAAAGAACTGGTGGCCTGAAATGCATCTACTTTAATGCAAGGAGTATAGTGTGTAAGGCAGATGAACTTAGGGCTTGGATTGGTGCCTGGGAGTATGACATTATTGCCATCACAGAGACTTGGTTGAAGGAAGGGCGTGATGATTGGCAACTAAATGTTCCAGGATATAGACACTTCAGACAGGACAGGGAGGGAAGTAAAAAGGGGGGGAGGAGTTGCATTGCTGGTCAGGGACGATATCATGGTTGTGCTAAAGGAGCACACCATGGTGGTCTTGGGTAGTGAGGCATTATGGGTGGAGCTGAGAAATAAGAAGGGTGCAGTTACATTGTTGGGGCTGTATTACAGGCCTCCCAACAGTGAGTGTGAGGTAGAAGAACAAATAGGTAAACAGATTATAGAAAGATGTAGAGGCAACAGGGTAGTGGTGATGGGAGATTTTAATTTTCCCAACATCGACTGGGATACACATAGCGTCAGAGATCTGGATGGGGTAGAATTTGTAAGAAGCGTCCAGGAGAGTTTTCTAGAGCAGTATGTCAACAGTCCGATGAGGAAAGGGGCCATATTGGACCTGGTACTGGGGAACGAGCCAGGACAAGTGTAGAAGTTGTGGTGGGGGATTTCTCTGGGAACAGTGACCACAACTCTGTAAATTTTAGAATACTTGTAGATAAAGAAGAGAACGGTCCTCAGGGAAGAGTACTAAACTGGGCCAAGGCCAATTATATCAAAATTAAGCAAGAGCTGGGAAATGTGGATTGGACACAGCTATTTGAAGGGAAGTCCACATTTGAGATGTGGGAGGCTTTCAAAGATAGGTTAACGGCAGTGCAGGATAGGCACGTCCCGTTGAAGGCAAAGGATAGGAAAGGCAAGATTCGTGAACCATGGATGACAGGAGAAATTGTACAAATAGCCAGGAGGAAAAGGGAAGCATACATAAGGTCCAGGCAACTAAGGACAGAACAGACCCCGAGGAATATCAGAAGAGTCGGACAAGTCTTAAACGAAGAATCAAGGGGGCTAAAAGGGGTCATGAAATAGCTTTAGCGAGCAGAATTAAGAAGAATCCCAAAGCACTTTATTCTTATACAAGAAGCAAGTGGGTAACTAGAGAAAGGATTGGTCCACTAAAGAATAACAATGGAATGCCGTGTGTCGAACCTAAGAGAATGGGTGAGATTCTGAATGATTACTTTGCATCAGTGTTCACTGAGAAGAGGAACATGATGAATCTTGAGGTTAGAGATAGAAGTTTGATTAGTCTGGATCACGTTGACATAAGTAGGGAAGATGTGTTGGGTATGCTAGAGGTTATTAAGGTGGACAAATCCCCAGGACCGGATGGGATCTATCCCAGGTTGCTGAGGGAGATGAGAGAGGAAATAGCTGGGGCCCTGACAGATATCTTTGTGGCATCCTTAAATACAGGTGAGGTGCTGGAGGACTGGAGGGTAGCTTATGTTGTCCCCTGTACAAGAAGGGTAGTAGGGATATTCCAGGTAACTACAGACCAGTGAGCCTGTTGTCAGTGGTGGGAAAGTTGCTGGAGAAGGTACTGAGGGATAGGATCTATTTAGATTTAGAAAAGAATGGCCTTATCAGTGATAGGCAACATGGTTTTGTGCAGGGGAGATCATGCCTTACCAACTTAATAGAGTTCTTTGAGGAAGTGACCAAGTTGATAGATGAAGGAAGGGCTGTTGATGTCATATACGTGGACTTTAGTAAGGTGTTTGATAAGGTTCCCCATTGTAGACTAATGGACAAAGTGAAGTCACATGTGCAGGGTGTTCTAGCTAGGTGGATAAAGAACTGGTTGAGCAACAGGAGACAGAGAGTAGTAGTTGAAGGGAGTTTCTCAAAATGGAGAAAGGTGACCAGTGGTGTTCCACAGGGGTCAGTATTGGGGCCACTGTTGTTTGCAATATACATAAATGATATGGAAAAGGGCACTGTTGGTATGATCAGCAAGTTTGCAGATGACACAAAGATTGGTGGAGTAGCAGAAAGCATAAGGGACTGTCAGAGAATACAGGAGGATATAGATAGACTGGAGAGTTTGGCAGAAAAGTGGCAGATGATTTTCAATCCAGACAAATATGAGATGATGCATTTAGGCAAGTCTAATTCTAGAACGAATTATACAATGAATGGAAGAGCCTTGGGAAAAGTTGATGGGCAGAGAGATCTGCGAGTGCAGGTCCATTGTACCCTGAAGGTTGCTACACAGGTGGATAGAGTAGTCAAGAAGGCATATAGTATGCTTTCCTTCATCGGACGGGGTATTGAGTATAAGAGCTGGCAACTCATGTTAAAATTGTACAAGACATTGGTTCGGCCGCATTTAGAATATTGTGTACAGTTCTGGGAACCACATTACCAAAAGGATGTGGACGGTTTGGAGAGGTTGCAGAGAAGGTTTACGAGGATGTTGCCTGGTATGGAAGGTGCGAGCTATGAAGAGAGGTTGAGTAGGTTAGATTTATTTTCATTAGGAAAAAGGAGATTGAGGGGGGACCTGATTGAGGTTTAGAAAATCATGAAGGGTATAGACCGGGTGGATAGAGACAAGCTTTTTCCCAGGGTGAAGGATTCAATAACGAGAGATCACGCTTTCAAGGTGAGAGGTGGAAAGTTTAAGGGGGATATACGCAGCAAGTACTTCACACAGAGGGTGGTGGGCATTTGGAATACGTTGCCAGCAGAGGTGGTAGAGGCAGGCACAGTGGATGTATTTAAGATGCATCTGGACAGATGCATGAGTAGGTGGGGAGCAGAGGGATACAGATGCTTAGGAATTGACCGACAGGTTGAGACAGTACATTTGGATCGGCTCAGGCTTGGAGGGCCGAAGGGCCTGTTCCTGGGCTGTATATTTTCTGTGCTCTTTGTTCTTTTGTTAGACCTTACTGCTCCGAGATCCAAAGCTGGTTTCCTGATGAATCCAAATGGCATCACCTCATACAACAGGGTTCAGCTTTCAATATGTCAATGGAGCTGCGCTGACACTGGTGGGAGCCAGTGCAATTTTAACCTCTCAGAGAGAACCATGGCGTTCTCAGATGATGGAAAAAGGTGCCTGGAGACCCAGAACATTAAATTCATATTTTTTCTAAGCTTTCAATTTGGGCTAGTAAAAACATTCCTTCATCTCTGAGCTCTATAAGTGAATTTTAAGCCTCCCCTACCCCACAAATTCTTTTCATTCCTGAACGGTTATAGTGAGAAGGCGGGTAAGTGGAGCTGAGTCCATGAAAAGATCAGCCATAATCTTATTGAATGGCGGAGCAGGCTCGAGGGGCCATGGCCTACTCCTGCTCCTAGTTCTTATGCTCTTAGAACAAAGCCCATCTTGCCCCATCCCCATGTTTATGGATTCCTGACTGTAGCCATTTGAAAATCAGCAAGTGCTTAGTATTTGGATGAGAATCACAGAATCCCTACAGTATGGAAACAGGCCAGTCGGCCCAACAAGTCCACACTGACCCTGCAAAGAGTAACCCACCCAGACCCACTCCCCTCCCCTATTACTCTACATTTCCCGTAACTAATGCACCTAACCTACACATCCCTGAACACTGGTCAATTCACCATGGCCAATCCACCTGGCCTGCACATCTTTTGGATTGTGGGAGGAAACCAGAGCACCTGTAGGGAACCCACGCAGACATGGGGAGAATGTGCAAACTCCACACAGACAGTCGCCCAAGGCTGGAATTGACCTGGGTCCCTGGCGCTGTGAGGCAGCAGTGCTAACCACTGAGCCACCATGCCACCCAAAGATAAAGCCGAGATAAGGCCTAACTGGAACCTAAATCTTCCAGGATTTGACTCACGCTGTGCCAAGCAGGTTTCACATCTGCAGATGAAAGCTTAACCCTCACCAATCCTGTCTTCCATTACAATCACACTCCTCGTGACAGGGATCATCAAGTGAAGAAAATGAGAGGAAGGTGAAGATTGAAGATCAAAGTCTTTTTTACGGTTTGATATATAATTTCAACAGAGGAGATCAGTGTTTCAAATTGACATTACATGTTCATACTGAACATGACGGTATTAGAGAATAAGTCTACTCACAGCACATAGAAGTCACTCAGTACTACACCTCAATTTATATAGCATTCTCTATAGAACTGGGGACACAGTGTAAGAATAAAAGTTCTCATTTTCTATGTTTCAAGGGAGCGATGGGAAGAATTTTCTTTTCTCTCAGAGTTTCATTATTCTGTGGCATTCCCTTCCCCATAAACTGTGCAGCCTGGACCATTGAATTTATTTAAGGCTGAGCTAGATTTTTGAATGATAAGCGATTCAGGGGTTACAGAGCGCAGACACAAAAGTAGATTTGAGAACTAAAGCAGATCAGCCATGAGCTTATTGAGTGGCAGGGCAGGTGTGAAGGGCTGAATGGCCTACTTCTCATCCTCAGATCTATTTTTTTGTGTTCAGTGGATGGGCTCGAGACTTGCCTTTGGGAAAAAGTGGAAACCAAGCATAAACAGGGAAAGGAGCGTGCTGCCACACCCACCCACCCCACCCACCCCTTCCCGTGACCACCTTCTGCCCCATGTGTAACAGAGCCTGAGGTAGCTGCATCGGATTGTACAGATACCTACAGACTCACCCTGAGAGTGGAAGAGAGTCATTCTCATCTGAGAGGGATCGCCAATGATGATGACAAGTCAATATCTAACAACAGCCTGGATTACATTTTCAAACATGAGATAGCATCGGGTTAAACAAAGACTCAATGTGGTCCACTCGGTTCACATAGAAACATAGACGTTGCTCTGCCATTCAATATGATGATGACTGATCATCAAATTCAATACCCTAATCCCTTGGTCTCTTTAGCCACAAGAGCTATATCTACCTCCGTCTTGAAAACTCAATGATTTGGTCTCGCCACTTTCTGTGATAATAGTGAATTCAACATGCGCACCAATCTCCAGGTGAAGAAATTTCTCCTCATCTCAGTTCTAAAAGTTTTATCCCTTGTCCTTAAGCTATGTTCCCTGGTTCTAACTATTCTTGGATCCTTAGACAAACTCAGGTTAGACTTCAGAGTTACTTTTAAACAACATTAATAAAAATTATATATGATGGCAAGACTACAAAATAGCATGCTTTTCACTGTGCACATTCCAAACTTCTAGCAGAGTACTAGCATGTCAACTGAGAGCACAGGCGCATCCCATCTTGCCTCAGAGGCTCATACCTTATCTCTGTATCTCTCCCTAGTTCTTTCTCATTTCCTAACATTATTGACGAAAGGCATTTTCTTTACATTATTGATTGTAACATTCACCTGGAGAGCACTCCCACTTAGCTGAGTGTATCGCCAGCCTCACCTCCTGGCTCTACAAGTAAACTTTAAGCCTTCCTTACCCCAGGAATGCCTTCCATTCCCAAAAATAAAACCCACCTTGACCCACCCCAATGCTGATGGATTCCTGACTATAGCCATTTGAAACCCCATTGATCAGTGAGTGCTGAGCATTCGGATGAGATGCTGAAAACCAAGCTGTAGATAAGGCCTAACTGGAACCTAAACCCTCCAGGATTTGACTCAAGCTGTGTAATTATTTCAGCAGAGAAGATAGGCTTTTCAGATTAGCATTACATGCGTCTCTGCTGTGCCAAAGTCTATTGCGCATAGATTCAAGCGATCCCACAATCTCAGGATCCTCCTTGACCCTTCTGGTCATTCAAAATGATGCAGGAGGGTGTTGTCCTGAAGACATCCCTGAAATCCTACTTATAGCAGCTGAAATGAAAGAAATAGCATTGGTGACAGTATACACAAGCTCATAGCACTGAAAGGACCAGTGGCCATTGGGAGGATGAAGACAGGTCAGCGCTCATAGATGGGTACCCCTTCCACTTGACAAGACACCCATCAGCTTTATCTCTTTCACCACACATTCTGTTAAAGAGAAGATCTGACAATAAGAGACTGGTGAATGGTGAAGTTGCAACATTTGATTTGATTTCTTACAGTCACACGTACTGAGATACAGTGAAGAGTATTGTTTTGTGTGCTATCCAGACAAATCATACCTTACATAAGTAAATCAGGCTAGTAGAACATAATATAGTGTTACAGCTACAGAGAAGGTGCATAGAAAGATCAACTCAAATATATGAGAGGTCTGTTCAGAAGTCTGATAACAGCGAGTAGAAGCTGTTCTTGAATCTGTTGGCATTGAAGAACTGCTGAGGAGCATCCCCAATCAACTGCAGGATGGGGGCAGTGACATCTTGCAGTTGATGCATCGTATTCTCAAGTTTAAGATGGAGACAAGAGCGAATGATCAGGAAGATTGCAAAGTGAGAATTTACTTAATCAAAAAACTTGCACAAGGTCTGCGTATGATCGATGAAAATCTCCTCAAAAACTGCTGGCAACACTGAAAGTTTAGCAGTTGGAGTGCTGAGACTGATCAGTGGGTAGAATAGAATCCCTACAGTGTGGAAACAGGTCCATCAGCCCAACAAGTTCACACCGACCCTCCGAAGAGTAACCCACCCAGACCCATTCCCCTAGTCAGGAATAAATGTAAAGCACCTTACCTACACATTCCTGAACTCAATGGAGCAATTTAGTATGGCCAATTCACCTAACCTAATCTTTGGACTGGTGGAGGAAACCAGAGCACCCGAAGGAAACCCATGCAGACACGGGGGGAATGTGCAAACCCCACACAGTCACCCGAGGGTGCGATCAAACCCAGGTCCCTGGCGCTGTGAGGCAGCAGTGCTAACCACTGAGCCACCGTGCCGCCCCAGATACTGCAAAATATTCCAGACGAACAGACAAGACAAACCAAATTTCATCAACTGCTGCTATTGCTAACACTGTGTCTAGGTCATTAGTTGAAGGCAGAGAACTTTCTGGGCTCACATACAAAAGCAGAACATTAATTTCATGCTTCTATATTGCTGAAGTATTTTCCTTCCACTTTAGTTTCTTGAATGCTGTCATTTTGACCAATCACATCGGACACACACTTGCTGCCAGTTGAAAGATCATTGTGAACGCTGAAGCTGCAAGTTCACATCCTCCACAGACACCCAGAGTGTTCCTCCATTAACACTGTCAGCCGTGGAAAGTGGCATCACTATCACATTCCCTCTAAGCTGCACACACACACAACCTCTCCATGGCAATAGGCATCGGCATACCAATTGCAACGTTGACTTCCACTTCCAAGATGGTCGCTGCTACAAATGGAGACCAAAGGCTGTTCTGTACATGTGGAAAGCCATCTTCTACAAGTTCAATTACTTGTTCCAGTTACTTCAACACCATCAACGGCCTTCAGAAAGCCAAAGACATCTTGGTTGGCATGGATATATTGCCTGTTTGGAGCATGCTCTATCTTGCTTCACTTTGGGTAAGCCTTCCATTTGCTTTATTCAGAAAGTCTTCTGAAGATCTCTTCCTCGTGGTTCCTCCTGGTCAATTAGTCTAATCTCCACATTCTTTGGATTCCTCTCAGGAAAACACCATCTCCTTTGGACTGATGTCTCCAACGCTGTTCCCACGGCCAATCTGGGTTCTTCATATCTTGAGACTAGCTTAGGCCAGACTTTTGAGTTCATTTTATACAGTGCCCATGTCAGACTGCACATGACAGCAGGATGGCAAAGCAGCAGTCCCTGTGCTCTGCAGGTTCCACCCATCTAGCCGAACATTGGCATATGGCCACTGAGGTCACAGTTAGCTGATAGCTTATCTGAGAGGCTCAAATATTTATTCAGTAAAACCTATATCTAGATAAAGCTTATAGAATATTGATATTTTAAGCAAGTATTAAAAAGCAGAGAAGGTATTACAGTTACGCAAGGAACTTTTAATACTTTCCTACATTATCACAAATTGCCTGGGAATGTTTACCAACACCATCATTCCAAGTTGCTGTTGGTCATAAGTGGATAACCTGAATGATTACCAGCTTGCCAAATCCAGACAGTAACATTTCCCAGTAAGTGGAGCAGTGCACTTGGACTTTGAATATTTTTGGTTATTGGCTTCAGAAATTGTTTACTCATGAAGCCAATGTTCAGGTTTGATCCCAGTCACTACAAGCTGGAGTTATAATCACACAAGGCAACCACTGAGGTAAATTCCCCCCCAACAGCCCTATCATTCACCCAAAGTTACACAGCAGGAGACCAGCAGCATGTCTGAAACATACGTTCTCCATCCCGCCAAATTCATTGGAGGGGAGAGACATTCCCAAGACCACAAACAGTATTGATGTTGTGGAACGCTAAAGACTCAGATGCAGACCAGGATTCAACCAAAGAAGATCAAATTGCACACACTGAACCACAAAGGATATTTTAATTGGCAATTTGACTTAAAAGAAAAACACCAATGTTGTCAGTCAGGTGTGGTCAGATACCTTGATGGTGATAAATAATAGCAGGACATTGGAAGAAAATGGCAGCATTCATTGTTCATTTACAGGATGTGGGCATTTCTGGCTAGGCCAACACTTAAAGCCCATTCCTAATTTCCCAGAGGGCAGTTAAGAGTGAACCATATTGCTGTGGGTCTGGAGTCACATGTAGGCCAGACCAGGTAAGGATGGCAATTTTCTTCCCTAAAGGAAATTAGTGAACCAGATGGATTTTTCCGACAATCAGCAATGGGTTTATGGTCATCATTATATTCTTAATTCCAGATTTTTATTTGCACTCAAATTCCACCATCTGCCATGATAGGATTCAAACCTGGGTCCACAAAACATCACCTGGGTCTCTGGATTAAAAGTCTAGCGATAATACCACAATGCCATCACCTGCCTGTAATGGTAACATCACTGATTGAGCAATCCAGAACCCCAGGCTGAAGTCTGGGCATTTGAGTTTGAAATCTCACAATGGAGGATATTCGAGTTCACCAAAATGTGAACTAATGTGCTGTACTAGACATTGGTAATGGACACATTTGGACTACCGCATACAATTCTGGTCAGCTTTCTACCGGAAGGATGTTATTAAACTGGAAGGGGTGCAAAGAAGATTTACAAGGATGTCAATGAGACTGGAATGTTTGAGTTATAATGAGAGGCTGGATAGGCTAGGACTTTTTTCTCTGGAGCGTAGGAGACTGTGGGGTGACTTTATAGAGGTTTATACAATCATGAGGGGCATAGGTAAAGGGAACAGGCAAGGTCTTTTCCCAAGGGTAGGGGAGGCCAAAACTAGAGGTATAGGTTTAAGGCGAGAGGGGAAAAGATTTAAAAGGGACCTGAGGGGCATCTTTTTCACATGGAGGGTGGCGCCTATATGGAATGAACTGCCAGAGGAAGTAATAGAAGTGCGTACAATGGTAATATTTCAAAGACATTTGGACAGGTCCATGGATAGGAAAGATTTAAAGCGATAATGGGCCAAACACAGGCAAACGAGACTAATTCACTTCAGGAAACCAGGTCAGCATGGGCGCGTTGGGGCCAATGGTTTGTTGCTGGGCATGACTTTATAACATCTGGAATAGAGAGCAGGCTTAAAGGGGGCTGCTGTACATACCCATCTGGTTCCCTAATGCCCTTTAACGAAAGAAATCTACTCACCACCATGTGACTCGAGATCGATAGCAATGTGCTTGACTTAACAGCCCTTTGAGAAATTAGGAAGGAGGCAATAAATCTTACCAGCAATGCCACATCCTGTTTGAAAATTGAGGATGCTCTGAGTTATCTTTACACATTTCAAAAAGAAATATATATTTGACCAATATTTAGGAACTCAGCCAATGAACTCACATCAGATGGAGGAGAAAGTGAGGACTGCAGATGCTGGAGATCAGAGCTGAAAATGTGTTGCTGGAAAAGCGCAGCAGGTCAGGCAGCATCCAAGGAGGAGAATCGACATTTCGGGCATAAGCCCTTCTTCATGATTCCTGAAGAAGGGCTCATGCCAGAAACGTCGATTCTCCTCCTTGGATGCTGCCTGACCTGCTGCGCTTTTCCAGCAACACATTTTCAGCTCACATCAGATGAAAACAACATACAATGGATGCTGGGTTAATGAAACAGAAACAGAAAATGCTGGAGAAACTCAGCAGGTCTGGCGACATCTGGGGAGAGAGAAAAACAGAATAAACAATCAGTTCAAGATGGATATTCTTCGGAAAGTTTCTGATTAAGTTTCTCTAGCACCTTCTGTTGTTACTTTGGCTTGATTCAGGTTACCATTTGAAACTTCCTCTTAGTGTTGGGTTTGATGAACAAGTGCACAATTCTCTGCTGGACCAAACATGCGAACACAGAAGATAGGAGCAAGAGGAGGCCAGTTGGCCCTGTCAGTAACCTCCTACATTCATCATGATCATGGCTGATTGTCCAACTCAGTCGCCTCATCCTGCTTTCCCCCCATAACCTTTGATCCCAAATGCCCCAACTGCTACATCTAGCTGCCCCTTGAACACATTCCATGTTTTGGAATCAACAATTTCCTGTGGTAATGAATTCTACAGGCTCACCACTCTGTGGGTGAAGCGATGTCTCCTCATCTCCGTCCCAAATGGTCCACCCTCAATCCTCAGACTGTGACCCCTGGTTCTGGACACACCCACCACCAGGAACATCCTCCCTGCATCTACCCTTTCTAGTCCAGTTAGCATTTTGTTAGTCTCTATGAGAGTCCCCCTTCATTTGTCTGAACTCCAGTGAAAACAATCCTAACCTAGTCCATCTCTCCTCATGTGTCAGTCCCGCCATCCGTCGAACCAGCCTGGGAAACCTTCGCTGCACTTCCTCGAGAGCAAGAACATCCTTCCTCAGAAAAGGAGACCAAAACTGCACACAATAATCTCAGGGTGGCCTCACCAAGACCCTGTCTAACTGCAACAACACATTCCTGATCCTGTACTCGAAACCTCATGCAATGAAGGCCAACACATCGTTTGCCTTCTTTACTGCTTGCTGCACTTGCACACCTACCTTCAGCGACTGATGCACAAGAACACCCAGGTCTCATTGCACACAGCACCTTTCTGCAATTCAATTATGGAAGTGCAGGTACACACTGATACCAAGAGATTTATTTCAGTGGTATTGGTTTCAAGATGATCTACCATTTCCAACTTGGTGATCTACAGTGGGACCAAAGGAGCCTACATTTCTTAAACCACATGTGCATGGACTTGCAACTCTACTCCACTTTGTCTCCAATCCCTCTCACAATGCAACTCATTGAAAGAGGTCTCCCTGACAGTGTTTATGACTGAACCACCAAACAGATGGCAGCAGTTCAAGTAGGCAGCTCACGACCACCTTCCCAAGGGCTAACAGACACAAGTAATAAATACTGGCCCAGTGAGAAAAACCCACACCCCATGAATTGAACAAACAAAAATAATTTTTTATGATGTTGGGTATCATTGGTTGGGTCAGCATTAATTGCCCATCCCTAATCGCCCTTGAGAAAATGGTCAAGTGTCATTTTCTTGAATCACTGAAGTCAACAAGGTTAACGTACTCTACAGCTTTTGAGGGAACTCCAGGTTCTGATTCAACAACAATGAAGGAACAATGGCATCATTCCAAGTAAGAATGTCTTATGACTTGAGCACAAACTACTAGTGAGGTAACTCCCAGATGTCTGGAGCCCTTGAACTTTCAATGGATGATGGAGATCAATGTGAGGCAGTATGAGGTAATTGACCTTGGAGACAATCAAAACAAATCAGCTTTATTTTCTTCAACGCTTACACATTAGGAACAAAGGCAGTTTGCTCGTGCAAAAATACAAGATGGTCTTATCGCACAGTGGGCAGCATTTCTGCCTCTGAGCCAAATGCTCTGGGTTCAAGTCCCACTCCAGGACTTGGTCACTAAGGAAGGTACGATCATAATGTGGTGGAAAGGTTTCTGTACCAACATGTAAATCCTTGTACACGCAGTAAGTGGTAACAACAGGAGAGATCCCTACTCAGTTATGCAAAGGACAGAATATTGGAGCCTCCACATTAGTAACCTTAACTCCAGACTGCATTGTGTGTGCTATCACAGCAATTCAGCATTCCCAAGTGATGCACTGTAGCACACTGCAAAGGTAGAAGGAGAAATTAAGAAATATTAATGGACGTTATCACAAATGGGTTGGAATAAAAGTGTCATAGAGTCCTACAGCACAAAGACAGATCTTTTGGCCCAAAATGTCCACCCATGCTAACCCCATTCCCCTGCACTTGGCCCATCTCTTTCTAATCCTTGCCTTTCCGTGTATTTGTCCAAATGCCTTTGAAATATTGTTAAAGTAGCTGCCCCAACCATTTCCTCTGGCAGCTCATTCCACAAGTGTACCACTCTCTATGTAAAACGTTGCCTCTCAGGTTCCCTTTTACTCTTTCCCCTCTAACCTTAAACTGAGGCCCTCTGGCCCTCAATACTACAACCTAGCGGAAAAAAAGCTGACTGCATTCCCCTTATCCATACCTTTCATGATCTTGCACACCTCAAGAAAGGATCCCCCCCCCCCCCCCTTCCAGTCTACTACGCTCTAAAGAAAAAAGTCCCAGATTAGAGTGGTGCTGGAAAAGCACAGCAGTTCAGGCAGCATCCGAGGAGTAGTAAAATCGACATTTCGGGCAAAAGCCCTTCATCAGGAATACAGGAATGCTGTATTCCTGATGAAGGGCTTTTGCCCGAAATGTTGATTTTCCTGCTCCTCGGATGCTGCCTGAACTGCTGTGCTTTTCCAGCACCACTCTAATCTAGACTCTGGTTTCCAGCATCCTGCAGTCATTGTTTTTACCTAGAAAAAAGTCCCAGCCTGTCTAACCTCTCCCTATAACTCAGACCATTGAGACCAGGCAACACCCTTGTAATGATGCTTCAATTATACAAAACCACGGTCAGGCTACATTCAGCTTCTATTCTGAAGAAGAATCAGTGTCATTTTCAACTTGACACATTAATTCTGCTCTCTCTCCACAGACGCTGCAGACCTGCTGAGTTCTGCCAGCAATTTCTGTTTCCATTTCAGTTTTGCAGCTTCCGCTATGTTTCCCTTTTTATTTGCAGAGCAGTGAGTCTTCACTTTTGGGAATCAAACCCCAAGAAATCTACAAAAGCAAGATGTGGCAGAGGCTGGAAATCGGACATAGAAATGGAAAATGCTGGAGACACTCAGCAGGTCTGGCAGCATCTGTGGAGAGAAAGAGAAAACCGCGTTAATATTCCGGATCAGTGAAGCTTCATCCAAACTCAAGTCTCTCCTGCATTTCCCAACATTTGATCCCATCCTCTGTAGGCACTGACTCTTCATAGAATCCCGACAGTGTGGAAGCAGGCCATTCAGCCCATCGAGTCCACACCGACCCTCCAAACAGCATCCCACCCAGACCCATCCTCCTCCTCCCCTATCTCCATAACCCCACATTTCCCACTTAGCCTGCGTGTCCCTGGACACGATGGACATCTTTGGACTGTGGGAGGAAATCGGAGCACCAGGAGGAAACCCACGCAGACACAGGGGGAGAAAGTGCAGACAGATAGTCACCCATGGCTAAAATTGAACCCAGGTCCTTGGCAGTGTGAGACAGCAGTGCTAGTTTAATGTTCCTCATACATTGGCAGAGCAGGGATCAGAGACAATTGTATTCTCTCTCGCTCAGTAAAACTGACTGATCACAAATTGGCAAAAGGCACCACTGGACAAAAGTGAGGACTGCCGATGCTGGAAATCAGTCTAAATTAGAGTTGGTGCTGGAAAAGCACAGCAGGTCAGGAGCATCTGAGGAGCAGGAAAATTGATGTTTTGGGCAAAAAGCCTTCATCAGGAATTCCTGATGAAGGGCTTTTGTCCGAAATATTGATTTTCCTGCTCAACAGGTACCACTGACTAACCCCACCACCAGGGATATATTTCCCTCCCCACCCCTTTCCGCCTTCCACAAAGACCGTTCCCTCCGTGACGACCTGGTCAGGTCCACGTCCCCCTACAACCCACCCTCCCATCCTGGCACCTTCCCCTGCCACCGTAGGAACTGTAAAACCTGCGCCCACACCTCCTCCCTCACCTCTATCCAAGGCCCTAAAGGAGCCTTCCACATCCATCAAAGTTTTACCTGCACATCCACTAATATCATTTAATGTATCCGTTGCTCCCAATGCGGTCTCCTGTACATTGAGGAGACTGGGCGCCTCCTAGCAGAGCATTTTAGGGAACATCTCCGGGACACCCGCACCAATCAACTACACCGCCCCGTGGCCCAACATTTCAACTCCCCCTCTCACTCTGCTGAGGACATGGAGGTACTGGGCCTCCTTCACCGCCACTCCCTCACCACCAGACGCCTGGAGGAAGAACGCCTCATCTTCCGCCTCGGAACACTTCAACCCCAGGGCATCAATGTGGACTTCAACAGTTTCCTCATTTCCCCTTCCCCCACCTCACCTAGTTCCAAACTTCCAGCTCAGCACTGTCCCCATTACTTGTCCGGACTTGTCCTACCTGCCTATCTCCTTATCTCCTTTTCCACCTATCCACTCCACCCTCTCCTCCCTGACCTATCACCTTCATCCCCTCCCACACTCACCTATTGTACTCTATGCTACTTTCTCCCCACCCCCACCTTCCTCTATCTTATCTCTCCACGCTTCAGGCCCTCTGCCTGTATTCCTGATGAAGGGCTTTTGCCTGAAACGTCGATTTCGCTGCTCCTCGGATGCTGCCTGAACTGCTGTGCTCTTCCAGCACCACTAATCCAGAATCTGGTTTCCAGCATCTGCAGTCATTGTTTTTACCACTGACTAACTCCCATCTACTCCAGGCCAGGGTGAATGAAGCCAATGGAACTGATACATTGACTGCCCGAGCTAGGTTGAACTAACATAGACAGGCCAAGGGCTAAACATTTATCTGTATGTCTTAGTTCTGATGTCTTTTTTTCCAAAAGCAAAAACTGGGTGGTCTCCCTACAACTTCTGTTGCAATAATCTCTATTTCCTGTGCAGTCAAATCTATATAAAAACAGACGTTCTGAGCAGTGAAACCTGATTGCTTTTATGCACTTGTACATCATAATCTGCTCATTATCACATAATGAACCTATCTAACCATTTCCTATTTGTTTCCCCATAATTGATCTCATTTTATTCCAGAATGGAATCCATTTAAGTGATGCACATAGTTGTGAGATTAAACGTCTCATTTGCCACAACTAAACTGAACTCAATCTGCCAGTGCACCTAAACATTTCATGTTATGCCGAGGTGTCAATTATCCTATCAGTGACTCAATTAGTACATTAGCATGTGAATGATCCAGACTATTAAATTGCTCCTTTAAACCCTTCACACCTGTTTTTTCCAGTACTGTCTGAACCTCCCCTGATTTTTTTTTTTAAGGCCACATTTTTCATTCTAAGTATTTATGCATTCACTTTGTGCCTTAGCCTGTCTACAATCATTAGTAGCGGTAAATATTATTCAGGCTTCCTGAGAAGTGCAAAGAAAGTAGGACTTTGGCAGCAAAAGATTTCAGGCAACAAAACTGACCTAATTTCTGCACTACCTGGGTTCAGTCAGATGACCACAAGAGCCCAATATTGTGTTAAACTTACAGTATGCTGTCATAGTGGCTGCCATTAAATCCACACATTCGTAATGTTCCTGACTCCTTGCTTGAACGTGAGAGAAACAGGTAAAATATTTCTGTCCCTTTGATTAAACTAAGGCTTGCTGCTGGAGCTAAGTACAAGCAGCTGTTTAAGATCTGACAGTAAAGCTTAAATCTAAACACAGTGTGTTTATGTAACTCAAGCTTCTAATCAGGCAAGCGTGTAATCCTCTGACATAAAGTAGCCCTAAGAGTTCGAATTAAAGGCAATTTCCTTTGAGTGCAACCTCCCCCCACCTCCCCTGATTCATATGTGAAATCATCAAACGTCTACAAATAAAAGGTCAGTTTTCAACAACTTTCAACAGATTTATTATGAGCTAACGCATGCTTGCTTCTCTCAGATGGTTTTACTTAGGGTCTTTAGTCTTATGTGAAGTATTTTAGCGAGAAATTGACATTTTTTTAGGAAGAGCTTCCCGTTTTTTTTTTCTTTCATTTGAATTCGAAATTCAGGTTATGAAAATACATGCGAGGCTAAAATAACCATGTGCTGTGTCAGGTTTATCAGAAACTGTACATCTCTGACAAATGGTTATCCAACCTAATCTCAGTGTGGCTGTGATATGTTGTGCCCTGACATTTGCAAGCTGTGAGCAAGTTGAAGAATATGAATCTTTCCAATATACAAAAGCAATGTGTGTGTTTCCCTCTGTGAAGGGTATTGCAATTGTAGCATAGATGCTAAGCTGTTTCATTTTGCGCCATCTCGAAGCTAATTTCAGAGTCACAACAACCATCAGACATGGAAGGGGAATCCCAGTGGACTACATACACTTAGTAAGGCATGAAATTGGAACTATTTCACATTTCTACTGGACACATTGAGCAAATGGACCCTTAAGTTTTGAATCAGTGCAGTTTTGCGCTCTACTGCTACACGTCTGTTCCATCTCAAAGTGATTACAAGCTAAAGCAAAATCGTATGCTTGGCTTTTTAACAATGGTTTGATGGCTGGCCCTGAGTAAACTCTGAAGCAAAACACTGATAGTGCAGGAGATGTGGCTCACTTTTAGCAGCTAACACTTAGTCTCGAAAAGAAACAGAACCCTGTTTGTTGCACTAAATCCCTCACGTCTTTCCGCAACCACACTTTTATTCCCAGTTGTTTGGATTCCAAGTTAAATTGAAAGAAATTGCGACAACATACCTCGGCATGAATACATGAGGTTGCCCATTCATTTGCTGCATATCCATCAGTGGTTGCCATCTATACCAACATGTCTGTAAACTGACAAGATATCATTATTGTAATGCCAGAGGACAGAAGGGAACAAAGCGGTGTCCTTATCCTGTCTTAACAATGGAGGCCTATTCTCTTTCACCGCACCTGAGATAGTAGCTCTCTCAACCAATGAACTTTTCATTGTTTTGGTACCAGATACTTTGTGGTTTGTCTCATACCTAGCCTTTGGCCATAACCACATTATTTTCTGACAAGAAGCCCTTCCCCTCACTACATCCCTGTATTACTGTAGCTGAGCTAAATAAATGATGTCATCGCAGGCAGCCTTGCCATATGTGCAGATGCATTTTTTTTTGTCATCTCTTTGTATCCTTAAAAGAGTCTCTCTTGCGACCCAGGAATCAAACAGGAGGAACAAAAGTTCCATTTGTGAAAAGCAGAGATTAGACATAGCTCCAGGGTTTTAGTAAAACACCTGTCTCTTATGAAGGAGAAAGGGCCTTGTCACAAAAGAGACTGCTTATTAATTCCTCTCGGAAGAAGTTCGCAGAATGGCAATTTATTTGATTGGAAAAGCCTCTGTAAGGCCTCAGGTGAATGTTTGTGTTCTACCACTGTTGCAAATAAAAATATAAATTGACTGGTTTAAATTTAAATTTAAATTTAATTTCTAAACAACTTCTTATGCCTTTAAAAAGACTGCTTCTGTGTTGTCACAATCAGTAAGTATACCACACAATGGCATACATAAGGCATAGAACAGGAAGATGCCAAAGTACCATCTGTAATTTGCACACAATTAACTCACCCGAGTGAGGGCAGTAATGTATATTAAAGTCAGCCTCAGGACTCCAGATCACTGGCGTGTGAATCAGCCTGCAGAAAAAGAATTACCAATTCAGACATTGAGCTCCTTGTGATTGGATCGAGTCTTGGTGTTCACTAAACAGAATCGTAAATGGTGATTGGCTCACTTTCGCAAGTTACTGAAGGATTACCTCTTCAGCTGACATCACATCCCCAGATTTGTGAAGAGGGCAGAAAACCGGCTGAGGGAGAAGGATCTGTAATTCAAATTAAGTTGATGTGAATGGCTCCCTTATACACAAACGCATTGCTTAGCAGCTCATGTAACAGGTTGACAGGGTTAGCCTGCACTGCTGTTGAAAAGTAGTTGTGATCCAGCGACAAAAGATTGCTCACAGGTGCATAACTCAAGACACAAGTTCCCAAATCATAACAATCTGTGTGAAGGTGCAACTTAGAGCCTGGATTCTGTTGGTATTTTCGAGAAGGAAAGAATGTGAATGAATGAAAAGAACAATCTACAGAATATGGTGGTTACCTGAGACAAATTCCCAGGCAGACATTCTATTTTGAGATCCAAAGGTGTCATAACCCAAAGAACACTAATTCACTACTGGTTCACTAATGTCCTTCAGGGAAGGAACCTGCCATTCTTACCTGGTCTGGGCCTACATGTGATTCCAGACCCACAGCAATGGGGTTGATTCTTTAATGCCCTCTGGGTAATTAGGCATGGGCAATAAATGTTAGCCTAGCCAGTGACGTCCTCATCCCATAAATGAATAAAAAACAAAGCTTTAGCATTTTATGGTCACTGTTTATTTTCTGAGGTGGATTTTGACATCGATGCTGCTGGTTTATTATCAGTTGGATTCTGTTCCTCCTAGTAGACTGCGCGATTCAAAGAAAGAACTGTGGATGCTGAAGATTTGGAACAAAAACAGAAATTGTTGGAGAAACTCAGCAGGTCTGGCAGCGTCTATGCAGAGAAAGCAGAGTTAACAAGTAGAGTCCAGGGGCCCTTCTTCAGAATTAATGCATTCTTGCTGCTAATGGCTGAGATTCACCTTTTCCCGGTTATATTTTCTTTCACCCTCTTCCACTGGATAGAAGATATAAGAGTTTGAATACACATACGGACAGATTCAAAAATAGCTTCTTCCCTGTGGTTATCAGACTTTTGAACAGCCCTCTCAAATGTTAATTCTGATCTCTCTCTCTGCATTTTCTCTATGGCTCCAACACTGTATCCTGCACTCTGTTCCGTCACCCTGATGCGCTGTGAATGGTGCAATCTGGATGTATAGCACACAAAGCAATATCTTTCACTGTATCTCGGTACATGTGACAACAAGAAATCAAACTCAAAAACTTAGTGCATTTATAAAATATTAATGATCAATGGATCATTTAGGGAAAGAAAGTGCAGAGGAAGGTGGTTAGATTTCCAACTTGTGGCTCAGCAACCCCTCCCAAACATGTCGGAAAATTCTCTTTACATTGTTAAAAATCACATAACACCAGGTTATAGTCCAACAGGTTTAATTGGAAGCACTAGCTTTCAGAAGCTCCACAATCACTAGCGCTCTAAAAGCTAGTGCTTCCAAATAAACCTGTTGGACTATAATCTGGTGTTGTATGATTTTTAATTTGTCCACCCCAGTCCAACACCGGCACCTCCACATCATCTCTTTACGTTGTAATCAATGGTTTTGAATACAGGGGACCACATAGCTTCATCAGTTTTAGGCCTGAACAGCATGTTGAAAATCTACTCCATGCAGCCTGTACATGTAATTACTGCAATTTGTTACTTGTTTATTTGCAATAACAACATCAATAATATGCATTTTTATATAACATTTCACCATGAGGAACTTTCCAAGATATATCACAGGAACGCTGTCTAATCGAGTCACAGAAGGAGGTCTTGGGATCACTGACCGAAAGCATGGAGAAAGCGGAAAGCTTTATTTAATTCAGTTTTATTTATTATTGTCACATGTATCGAGGTACAGTCAAAAGCTTTGTTTTGCAAGCAATACAGGCAGATCATAATGCACAAAGATCATAGAGAGGAACACAAACTTACAGCTTGTAACTTTTCCCTGTTATATAGAGAGGAACACAAACTTACAAAAAAGTGCACAAAAAGCAAGATCAACATTAGATTTGAAATGTGAGAGGTCCACTCATAAGTCAAATAACAGCGGGGAAGAAGCTGTTCTTGAACCTGTTGGTAGGTGTGTTTAAGTTTTTGTGTCTTCTGCCTGATGCAAGACTAACTTTCTTGAACAGCATGTTGCTGAACCTACAAGGGAGCATGCGATCTTAGATCTGGTCCTGTGTAATGAAACAGGGAAAATTAATGATCTTGTAGTTAAGGATCCTCTGGAAAGAGTACAACACAATCTTCGAGTTTCAGATACAAACGGAAGGTGGCATAATATCATCTAAAACCAGGGTGTTATGCTTAAACAAGGGAGACTCTAAAGGGATGAGGAAGGATTTGGCTAAATGAGACTGGGAACACAAGCTATATGGAGGAACAGTGGAGGACTTTCAAAGAGATTTTTCACAGTGCGCGAGGGAAGTATATTCCGGTCAAAAACAGGGATAGCAAGGGTAGAAAGACCCAGCCTTAGATAACAAAGGAAATAAAGAAAGGCATTGAAAAAGAAGCTCTGGCTTTTACAGTGCAAAGGGGAGCTTTGATGTATTGAATTCGGGTGGGTGGGCCTAGTAAGCTTTCACCAGGCCATGCTACTACAGAAGATATTTTATCAGTGCCTCTCAGCATTGTGCAGAGGATGTGGAGGGTCTGCAGAGAGATTTAGATAGGTTAAATGAGTGGGCAAGGGTCTGGTAGATGGAGTACAATATTGGTAAACGTGAGGTCATCCACTTTGCAGGTAAAAATATTAGGCCGGAATATTACTTAAACGGTGAAAGATTGCAGCTTGCTGTTGTGCAGAGGGACTTAGGAGTGCTCGTACATGAATTGCTAAAAGTTGATTTGCAGTTGCAACAGGGAATCAGGAAGGCAGATGGAATATTGGCTTTCATTGCAAGAGGGATTGAATTTATGAGCAGGGAGGTTCTGCTGCAATTGTACAAGGAGTTGGTGAGGCCGCACCTGGAGTATTGTGAGCAGTTCTGGTCTCCTTACTTGAGGAAGGATACATTGGCTTTGGAGGTGGTGCAGAGGAGTTTCACCAGGTTGATTCCAGATATGAGGGGGTTACCCTGTGAGGAGAGGTTGAGCCGCCTGGGGCTGTACTCACTAGAGTTTAGAAGAATGAGAGGGGATCTTATAGAAACATATAAAATTATGAAAGAGATAGATAAGATAGAGGCAAGCGAGTTGTTTCCGCTGGTGGGTGAGACTGGGTCTAGGGGACATAGCATCAAGATTAGGGGGAGTATATTTAGTACAGAAATGTGGAGGAACTGTTTTTCCCAGAGAGCAGTGAAACTATGGAATTCCCTGCCCAAGGAAACAGTACAGGCAGCTTCATTAAATATATTCAAGACACAGTTGGATGTTTTTTTGCATGGTAGGGGAATTAAGGGTTATGGGAATATTGCAGGTAGGAGGAGCTGAGATAATGGATAGATCAGCCATGATCTTAATGAATGGGTCAGCACAGGCCACAATGGTCTACTCCTGCTTCTGTTACTATGAAACTATGAAAAAAGTGTTTAGAACCAGGGTGGGAGAGCTCTTTAATGACGTGGCTGTCTTTCCACAGTGTAAATAGAGTCCATAAATGGAAGGTTGGTTTGCGTGCTGGTCTGGACTGTGTTCACAACTCTCTGTAGTTGGAGCTTCTTATAGGAGGATAAAGAGGTGGAGGAGTTGCTGAGGTTTAGGGAGAGAATTCCAGAGCCCACCTTGGGGAATGGGACAGGTATCTGAGGGCAAATCGCTGGCAACTAAGAGAGATGCGATCAAACTCGGGGATGCGCGTGAGGCCGACCTTGGAAGCAAGTATCCACCTTGAAGATTTGGACAATAAAGGAAAGTTACAGAGATAGAGAAGCAGTGCTCTGAAGGGATTTTGCAAATAAGGGTGAGGTATTTTAAATTGGGCATTATCAAGCCTGAGGAGCAGAATAATATTCATCTACAAGCATTAGCGTAACGGCTGAACAAGAGTTGGTGTGAGTTAGGACGTGGTCAACAGCAGAGTGTTGGATGGAGGGAGTTCAAGTTAATGTCCAGTGGAAGATGGGATTCCAACCAGGAGTGTACTGAAGTAGTCCAGTGTAAAGGGAACAAGGGCAAGGATGAAGGTTTCAGCAAGAGATGAGCCAGGGATAGGTAGTGTTATGGAGATGAAAATAAACCGACAATAATTCAAAACCTGCCTATTCTCCCAAGCCTTCCACCACATTGCCCTTCATTTTCTTTGAAACTTCCCTGAAGGAACTCAACACTGAGATACATTGTTATAGCTGCCGTTCTCCATGCTTTTCACTCTCAGTCATGGAGAAAGTGAGGGCTGCAGATGCTGGAGATCAGAGCTGAAAATGTGTTGCTGGAAAAGCGCAACAGGTCAGGCAGCATCCAAGGAGCAGGAGAATCGAAGTTTCGGGCATGAGCCCTTTTCCTGGAGAAGGGCTCATGCCTGAAACGTCGATTCTCCTGCTCCTTGGATGCTGCCTGACCTGCTGCGCTTTTCCAGCAACACATTTTCAACTCTCAGTCATGGCCTGTGTGTCAGCAGCCTATTCAACCGGGGGAGATCTCAAATGAGTGTCATTCCACTTCCAGCTGATATTCCCAGAGATGTGCATTCTAACAAGATGCCCAGTGGGTAACTACCAAGATCGGAGCTCTGCCTGGTTTTTACACCTCCCTGTCACAACACACTGGCAGCAACTGGCACCTCCTCACAACATGCAAATTCCACACCAGTGTGCAGTTTTTATGTTAGCTGAGAGTTGCTGTTTATTTATAGGTTTCTAGAGAATTGATCTAAACAAGGGCTTCACTGCGTGATTTGGATATTAGGTTTATTTAAATGGATTTAAACCACAGCACAGATTCCAACCACTTCCCGAATGTGCACTCAGGGTGAATCCAATACTGTGGAAGCTCAGTGGCTTGTCAAACCATGAGTGGTTCTTCTGGTCATTACAATGAACACCTACTTACTAACCATGGCTGAATTGGAAGCTCATGTACAGGCGGAAGTGGGTACTGCAGATACTGGAGATTAGAGTCAAGATTAGAGTGGTGTTGGAAAAACACAGCAGGTCAGGCTGCATCCGAGGAGCAGGAAAATCAACGTGTTGGGCAAAAGCCTTATATCATTCCTGATAAAGGAGTTACGCTCCGAAAGTTAGTGTGCTTCCAATTAAACCTGTTGGACTATAACCTGGTGTTGTGTGATTTTTAACTTTGTACACCCCAGCCCAACACTGGCATCTTCAAATCACTTCCCATGTCTGTCACTCTCTTCCAGCCATGTGATGCCGTAAAATGTCTGTGCTGCTCCATGCCAGGTCTCTTGCTAAATCCCTGCTTCAATTGGATCATTTTTTGGTGGTTGTGGTTTCAGTTGCTTTGGCGCTGAAGTGTGGAAATCCCTCACAAAAACTCTCTGCCTCTCTACTTCTCTCTCGCCAACTTAGATCTCCTTTTAAACCTATGTCTTTGACCAAGCTTCAGGTCACCTCCGCGAATAACTGTGAAGCAGCTCAGTATTAAGTGTTGTTGCCAAAACTCTGATAGTAATATAGAACATTTACACATTTTAATGCTGCTGTTACAAAGGAGCTACAAATAGAAATGTGTCATGCTAGAGTTTAGTTTCAAGATGAGCATGTTGTCCTTACCACATTTGTCTGTTCCCATCTCCATTTTTGAGAAATGTATAAATGGGATGTTATCCTATCTAGATAGGACAGCATTTATTTGGCATCCTTAATTGTCCTTGAATTGAGCAGCTTGCTAGGCCATTGAAAGTCAACCACATTCCTGTGATTCTGAAGTCACGGATAGACCAGACTTGCAAATGGGACAGCACATATTCTTCCATAAAGGGAGATGGGGAGGGGGGAGGGGGGAGGGGGAGAGAGGCAATGGCCCACTGGTGTTATTGCTAGACTATTTATCCAGAGACCCAGATAATGTCCTGGAGACCCATGTTCGAATCCCATCACAGCAGATGGTGCAATTTGAATTCAATAAAAAAGAAATCTGGAATTAAGAATCTACTGATGACCATGAAACAATTGTCAACTGTCAGGAAAAATCCCTTTGGTTCACTAATGTCCTTTAGGGGAGGAAATCTGTCATCCTCGCCTGGTCTGGCCTACATGTGACTCCAGACCCACTGCAATGTGGTTGACACTCAATTGCTCTCTGATATAGCCTGGCAAGCCATTCACTTGTACCAATCTCCACACCAGTAAACAAAAACTGGACAATAGTTACATCGGGTCCAAGAGCTCTTTTAATTCAAATTCTACCAATTGTCCAGGACATTAGTCTGGGACTCTGGATTACAAGTCCAAGGACATTACTATTATGTTACCATCTCCCTGGTATTTTTTTCCTATCATCACTCACCTACCCAATTTTGTGTAGCGTAAGATAGATTTTTAACCTGTGGGGGTTCAGGCTATTGGTGTGATGTGATGGGGAGTGGAATTACGACCAAAATTTGAGGCTGGTACAATTTACATTTTGGGGATTTTCATCTACGTGGTTCAGGTGGGAATGTAAGTAAACAGTAGTTTACTTAGCAGTAGTAGTTAGCAGTAAGAAAATAGGAACAATTGTGTGGCTAACTGCTTTTTCAGGCTTGTCACAGGAAAGGGGACTTAGCGAGGGCTCATGGGACAGAAGGCTGGATTCAGATGGGAGAGGCTCCTCCTGAGAAGTGTACAGCACATGAACAGGCACTTCGGCCCTCCTTGCCCCTGATAGAAAGGTTTATAACTTGGACTGAGGGACTTCTTTGAAATCCGAAAATCTAGCCATCTGCTTACCCTTGAATGTTTCCTGCTCAAAACCAAGTTAGAATACAGTTAAAAGTCACACAACACCAAGTTATAGTCCAACGGGTTCAATTGGAAGCACACTAGCTTTCGGAGCGCCGCTCCTTCATCAGGTATGGGTGCCATTGACAGCATAGAATAGCTGATGTTTATTGGTTTATGAGGCATTTGCCCAAGTCTGATTGGTGCATCATCTTTTTCTGACCTCAGACGCTAAGAATTAAAATTGGCAGCAAATTGAGCCGCTCCATTATGACAAATTTCTGCTTTTATTTTATTTTATGTTTTTTTTTATATTAACCCCCACACTACCACCTAAGTGCGGTAGTGCTTATTTTTTCCCCAGCACCCATGGTGTGTGTGTGCAGGTGTGAGACACAGTGAAAGACACAAAGCGCACAAATCTTTATTCAAATTCCACCACCAGGAAGATAGGAAAACACCCGGGTGGCCAGTGACAAACACTGCCCTTCACATCAGAGGGCAGTGCTGTGTGATCAAAACAGTGAAGGGGAGGGTAGGGACTAAATCAAAATGGAGTTGGAGGGGGAAATGATGCACTCCACTCCCTGCGGCGCCCACCTCTCCCTGAACAACCCCAAGGTGTTGGTGGACACCGCGTGCTCCTTCTCCAAGGACACCCGGGCTCTAACGTAACCGCGGAAGAGGGACAGGCAGTTGGAATTCCTGCTTTTATTCTGTTGTATGCAATTTGTGTTGCAAAACAACCTTCTGTGAAACATAAATGTGAAACATTTAAGGAATGGAAAGCTCTCAGGGATGTTGCATTTGACTGTTCGAAAACATTAGTTACCTTCACACTGCCAAACAAATTTGTTGCAAGTATTTCAAAATGTCACTCAGGAAAGTTCAGTGTTCACTAAAGAGCAGTCTGGGATCACAGAGAAAAAGGCAGGGTAAGAGAGAGAGAAGCAGACCTGGCTGTTGTTAGTGTATGGCTAAAGGTAACTGAACAAAATGGATTCTGTGTGAACAGTAGTTGAAAAACTCAATGTAGTGAGGGATTAGGGAAGTCCTAGGAGCTGAGAAGGGCTTGAAAATAAAACAGAATTAATAGCTTGATTTGATTTATTGTAGTCATATGTACCTAAGTACAGTGAAAGGGTTTGTTTTGTGAGCAGCGCAGGCAGATCATAGCAAACAAGGACCATACAGATCAATGGGTGCTCAGACACAATGAGGCATGCAGGGTTATGGATGGACAGCAGGTGCATAAAACAAGATTAACATTAGCAAGATTAACAGTATTTGAAGTTAGAAAGGTATATTCATCAGTCCAATAACGGCAGGGAAGAAGCTGTTCTTGAACTTGTTGGTGCATGTGTTCAAACATCTGTATCTTCTTTCTGACAGAAGGCAACTGAATGATGTGTTCTACGTAGTGAGGGCTCAGGGAAATCATAGGAGCTGTGTCAGGCTGAGAAGAAGCTATTGCCCAATTAGTTCAGGCACGATGGCTCAGTGGTTAGCACTACTGCCTCACAGCACCAGGGCCCTAAGTTCAGTTACATAGAACATAGAACATAGAAGAATACAGCGCAGTACAGGCCCTTCGGCCCTCGACGTTGCGCCGATCCAAGCCCACCTAACCTACACTAGCCCACTATCCTCCATATGCCTATCCAATGCCCGCTTAAATGCCCAAAATGAGGGAGAGAGCACCACTGCTACTGGCAGGGCATTCCATGAACTCACGACTCGCTGAGTAAAGAATCTACCCCTAACATCTGTCCTATACCTACCCCCCTTAATTTAAAGCTATGTCCCCTTGTAATAGCTGACTCCATACGTGGAAAAAGATTCTCACTGTCGACCCTATCTAAACCCCTAATCATCTTGTACACCTCTATCAAGTCACCCCTAAACCTTCTTTTCTCCAATGAAAACAACCCCAAGTGCCTCAGCCTTTCCTCATACGATCTTTCTACCATACCAGGCAACATCCTGGTAAACCTCCTCTGCACCCGTTCCAGTGCCTCCACATCCTTCCTATAGTATGGCGACCAAAACTGCACACAATACTCCAGATGCGGCCGCACCAGAGTCTTATACAACTGCACCATGACCGCAGTACTCCGGAACTCAATTCCTCTACCAATAAAAGCCAGTACGCCATATGCCTTCTTCACCGCACTATTTACCTGAGTGGCAACTTTCAAAGATAAACTTCAAAGATAATTCTCAGCCTCAGGCGACTGTCTGTGTGAGGTTTGCACATTCTCCCTGTGTCAGCGTGGGTTTCCTCTGGGTGCTCCGGTTTCCTCCCACACTCCAAAGATGTGCAGGTCAGGTGAATTGACCATGCTAAATTGCCCGTAGGTTTAGGTGCATTAGTCAGAGGGAAATGTAGGGGAATGGGTCTGGGTTGGTTGCTCTTTGGAGGGCCAGTGTGGATTTGTTGGGCCGAAGGGCCTGTTCCCACACTGTAGGGAATCTAATCTAATCTAGTAAATAATGGGGGTTGTACGTCCACAGTGCAGTATTTGCTTTACCCAACTGAGTCAAATTGGAAGTCAAGAAAAAAAACTCAAATTGGCTTGGAGAAGCTCACTGTTTGAGAAAAGCTGGAGTAGTGACTGTGATTAAGTGCTAAAGTGCACTTTCTAAGAATTCAGAAGAACATTGTCCCAGGCAAACAAGGTGGGCCACCAGAACATGTGCAGTCCTTGATGGAGTGATTATTTAAGGACTTCCAAGGCCAAGTTAAAAATTAAACACTCATTAACCCTTGTGAAGTGTTAATGAGATTTTGTGACCCACGGTGTCTTTAACACTGTGAGAGGGAATGGAATTTCTGAGAAATCTATTTGATTGCACTTTCTGTTTCATGTAGGCTTTCTTGCTAATATTTTTCTGCATTTGGGAAGATATAATATAAATCATATCTATCCTTGCACAGCCTCAATCTTTTTTATGTCAATAACCCTTGCATGTCTGTTTGAATAATTATTATATATGATAAATGTGTTATTCTTTCTTGACTAAATAAACCTCATTATCTTCTTTCTTTCACTGACCAAGATAAAGTCTGAAACCTGCAGAATTGGCCTTACCATCAGTCCGATTGAATGTGAGTTTTGATATGACCAGAGGAGAAGTGGGACTCTCTCCCTCTGAGGATCTTTAGTCAAAGTTCCCCAAAGTGTTTGCCTCAATCCCTAATCCTGGAAGTGAATTGTCCCATGTTACAGTACTCTCTGAACACAAATTCCTTTACCTGATTAGTTCTTTTCCCACCTTCAAAAGACTCTCCATTTTTTTGCCTTGAAACACTTCCATCTTCCTCATTGAATTAACCTTTGCACTTTTGCACTGTTAACCTTGCTGTAGAACTCTTCAAAAATTATACCTTTCTAACTGAACAACTGACATTTCAATGGTGGTCTATATTCATAATTACTTATGAAAACTATCTCTGGCCCTGAAAAACTACATCATATTTGTAAAATGTCAAGATTTTATGTTATGCTAACTTCTATAATTGTTAGCGAGCTTTGAGAAGATTTGTAGCTCAGGTTGAGGTTCTGAATGTAGGTTTGCTCGCTGATCTGGAAAGTTCATTTTCAGATGTTTCGTCACCATACTAGGTAACAGTGAGCCTCTGGATGAAGCGCTGGTGGCGTGGCCCCTTTCTATTTATGTGTTTAGGCTTCCTTAGGTTGGTGGTGTCATTTCCTGTGGTGATGCCATTCCCTGTTTTTTTTTTATTCTCAGGGGATGGTAAATGAGATCCAAGACAATGTGTTGGACCCCCTGAGAGAATCCGAGAAACTGATTGGCTGTGGCTCTGTATTAATGCATCAATCTTGTCGAATGCCTGGAAATCCCTTTTCCCCTTTGAACCTCCCCAGGTTCAGAAAAAGGAAATCCATATTATAGAGATTGTAAAACCTTTACAGGCCGCCTTCCTTGTCTTCAGGAGAAAGAGCCATTGCTGAAACATGAACTGCAAAATCCCAGCCAAAAACATGAGTGCCTGAAGCAAGGAAAACAAGGGAGATAGAAGGAAAGATATAATAACTGGACACATTTCAAGTTGGGATATCCGTCTACCAGTCTTTCTTGCAATTTTTATTTGCTAATACCTCCACTTCCCTGAAGATAGTCACTCACATTAAAGATGGTTCAAGGGTATCAGCAACCATTCATTTCAAGATTGCATGCACATCCTTTGTATGGGAGCCAAGACAGAGGAGGGACGTAGAACTTACCCCCATTTCATGGTTCAGGACCCAATAGGAGAAAGTGAGAACTGCAGATGCTGGAGATCAGAGTCGAGAGTGTGTTGCTGGAAAAGCACAGCAGGTCAGGCAGCATCTGAAGAGCAGGATAATCCATATTTTGGGCATAAGCCCTTCATTAGGAATGAGGCTTGGGGGCTGGGGTGCAGAGAGATAAATGGGAGGGGTTGGGGCATCGGGGGCAAGGTAGGTGGGAATGCAGAAGGTAGATGAAGTGTGGGGGGAGAATGTGATAGGTCGGAGAGGAGGGTGGAGTGGATAGGTGAGAAGGAAGATGGACAGGTCAACAGGGCAGTGCCGAGTTGGAAGCTTGGGACTGGGCTAAGGTGGGGGGGATGGGAAATAAGGAAAGTGGTGACATCCACATTGATCTCATGGGAGTGCAGGGTCCCATGGTAGAAGATGAGGCATTCTTCCTCCAACTTTAACTCCCCCTTCCACTCCACCAAGGACTTGCAAGTCCTGGGACTCTCCATCGCCAAACCCTAACTACCCGACGCCTGGAGGAAGGATGCCTCGTCTTCCGCCTTGGACCCTAAAACCACACAGGATATATTTCCCTCCCCACCCCTATCAGCGTTCTGAAGAGACCACTCCCTCCACGACTCCCTCATCAGGTCCACACCCCCCACCAACGCAAACTCCACTCCCGGCACCTTCCCCTACAACCGCAAGAAGTGCAAAACTTGTGCGCACACCTCCCCCCTCACCTCCCTCCAAGGCCCCAATGGATACTTCCATATCTGTCGCAAATTCACCTGCACCTCCACACACATCATTTACTGTATCCGCTGCACCCGATGTGGTCTCTGTACATTGGGGAGACAGGCCACCTACTTGCGGAACGTTTCGGGGAACACCTCTGGGACACCCGCACCAACCAACCCAACCACCTCGTGGCTGAACACTTTAACTCCCCCTCCCACTCCGCCAAGGACATCCCTGGCCTCCTCCATCACCAGACCCTGACCACATGATGCCTGGAGGAAGGGCGCCAAATCTTCCGCCTCGGAACCCTCCAACCACACGGGATGAATGTAGATTTCTCCAGCTTCCTCATTTCCCTTCCCCCCACCTTATCTCAGTCCCAACCCCCGGATTCAGCACCGCCCTCTTGACCTGCAATCTTCTTCCCGACCTCTCCGCCCCAACCCCTCTCCGGCCTATCACCCTCACCCTCACCTCCTTCTACTTATCATATTCCCTGCGCCCCTCCCCCAAATTCCGCCCCCACACCCCCCACACCTTTTATCTCAGCCCGCTTGGCACACCAGCCTCATTCCTGAAGAAGGGCTTATGCCCGAAACGTCGATTCTCCTGCTCCTCGGAAGCTGCCTGGCCTGCTGCGCTTTTCCAGCACTACACTTTTCAACAATGAGTGTAAGTCATTCACATGCATCAAACCATGATCAGATAAAGCAGGCTCATTACCAGCTTTCCAGAATCATGAGGAATGGGCCATATATCGTTGCTATGGTGAGGATCACCACATTCTGTGTCTGAATAAAAGAACAAGCTGGCTTGCTATATGGGATACCAGTTTTTTTTTTGTTCCTGGTGTTTAAGGATTGCATTCCATTACTCTGTCAGTTACTGTTTAGGATTATTTGTGTTCACAGTAATCAGTTACATTCTGTTTTTATTACACAATATTGTTCCAGGTTTTTCAAACAGTGATTAAATTTCAACATTTTTTTTCTCTCTGTGGGGAATATGAAAATTAGTTCCCCATGCTGACAGTCTTTCAACAAGCACAGCTAAATAGTGTGGGTCTGGGTATCAGGTGATACCCCCACCCCAATCCCCGCAAACACAAACAGCCCTCTGGAGGCTGATGTTTGGGCCTGAATCTTTAGAAGGTGGATACGTAAATTCAGGCTGTGAGCCAGGTTCCAAATTCCATCCTGCCCCCGGAGATGGGCGAGGGGCCAGCAGGATTACCTGCCTACGAATGGCTGTCAGACAATTGGATATGCCAAAGGCCTATCAGAGTCAATTGTTGGGTGTCAATTTTCTCGGTTGGCCTCCAGACCTCTGAAGGTATTGGGTTCCCAGGTCTAACTTGGCCTGATGAGGAGGTGGTCCCCTTAAAGCATTCCAGAGGACCCGTGCTCCAATAGGAGGGTCCAAATGTGAGGGTCACATCACTGAAAATGCAGCATTCCCCTGTTTCAATCCCACCAACTGCCCCTGACAAGCGATTAATTGGTCAAATTGATGGAGAATACAGTCTATTCAGAGAATACAGACTGTTCTGCCTGACGTGCAAGATTGTGGTCCACATGTATTTCAGACTACTGGCTCTTGAACAATCGATGTTTGGGGTCTGTTTGAAGGTGGCCGGATATCACACCGGGACAGGGACATCACACCGAGACAGGAACATCACACTGGGACAGGGACATCACACTGAGACAGGGACATCACACTGAGACAGGAACATCACACCGTGACAGGAACATCACACTGAGACAGGAACATCACACCGGGACAGGAACATCACACTGAGACAGGAACATCACACTGAGACAGGAACATCACACTGAGACAGGAACATCACACCGGGACGGGAACATCACACTGAGACAGGAATATCATTCCGGGACAGGGATCTCACACTGAGACAGGAACATCACACTGAGACAGGAACATCACACCGGGACAGGAACAGCACACCGAGACAGGAACATCACACCGAGACAGGGACATCACACCGAGACAGGGACATCACACCGAGACAGGAACATCACACTGAGACAGGGACATCACACCGAGACAGGAACATCACACTGAGACAGGAACATCACACTGAGACAGGAACATCACACTGAGACAGGAACATCACACCGGGACAGTGACATCACACCGAGACAGGGACATCACACCGAGACAGGGACATCACACCGAGACAGTAACATCACACCGAGACAGGAACATCACACTGAGACAGGGACATCACACTGAGACAGGGACATCACAGCGGGACAGGGACATCACACTGAGACAGGGACATCACACTGAGACAGGGACATCACACCCTTACAGGAACATCACTCCGAGACAGGGACATCACTCCGAGACAGGAACATCACACTGAGACAGGAACATCACACTGAGACAGGAACATCACACCGGGACAGGGATATCACACCGAGACAGGAACATCACACTGAGACAGGAACATCACACCGGGACAGGAATATCACACCGGCACAGCGATATCACACTCAGAGAGGGACATCACACCGGGACAGGGACATCACACCGAGACAGGGACATCACATCGAGACAGGGACATCACACCGAGACAGGAACAGCACACCGAGACAGGGACATCACACCGGGACAGGGACATCACACCGAGACAGGAACATGACACCGAAACATGAACATCACACCGATACAGTAACATCACACTGAGACAGGGAAATCACACCGGGACAGGGACATCACACTGAGACAGGGACATCACACCGGGACACGGACATCACACAGAGACAGAGACATCACACTGAGATAGGAACATCACACTGAGACAGGAACATCACACTGAGACAGGAACATCACACCGAGACAGGAACATCACACCGAGACAGGGACATCACACCGAGACAGGAACATCGCACTGAGACAGGGACATCACACTGAGACAGGGACATCACACTGAGACAGGGACATCACACCGGGACAGGAACATCACACCGAGACAGGGACATCACACCGAGACAGGAACATCGCACTGAGACAGGGACATCACACTGAGACAGGGACATCACACTGAGACAGGGACATCACACCGGGACAGGGACATCACACTGAGACAGGGACATCACACCGAGACAGGGACATCACACCGAGACAGGGACATCACACCGAGACAGGAACATCGCACTGAGACAGGGAGATCACACTGAAACAGGGACATCACACCGAGACAGGAACATCACCCCGAGACAGGAACATCACACCGAGACAGGAACATCACACCGAGACAGGGACATCACACCGAGACAGGGACATCGCACTGAGACAGGGACATCACACTGAGACAGGGACATCACACTGAGACAGGGACATCACACCGGGACAGGGACATCACACTGAGACAGGGACATCACACCGAGACAGGGACATCACACCGAGACAGGGACATCACACCGAGACAGGAACATCACACCGAGACAGGAACATCCCACTGAGACAGGGAGATCACACTGAAACAGGGACATCACACCGAGACAGGGACATCACACCGAGACAGGGACATAACACCGAGACAGGAACATCCCACCGAGACAGGGAGATCACACCGAGACAGGGACATCACACCGAGACAGGGACATCACACCGAGACAGGAACATCACACCGTGACAGGAACATCACACCGTGACAGGAACATCACACCAAGAAAGGAACATCACACTGAGACAGGGAGATCACACTGAGACAGGAACATCACACTGAGACAGGAACATCACACTGAGACAGGGACATCACACCGAGACAGGGACATCACATCGAGACAGGGACATCACATCGAGACAGGGACATCACATCGAGACAGGAACATCTCACCGAGACAGGAACATCACACCGGGACAGGAACATCACACTGAGACAGGAACATCACACCGGGACGGGAACATCACACTGGGACGGGAACATCACACCGAGACAGGGTCATCACACCGGGACAGGAACATCACAAAAAGACAGGGACATCACACCGGGACAGGAACAGCACACCGGGACAGGAACATCAAACTGAGACAGGGACATCATACCGAGACAGGAACATCACACTGAGACAGGAACATCACACCGGGACAGGAACATCACACTGAGACAGGAACATCAAACTGAGACAGGAACATCAAACTGAGACAGGGACATCACACCGAGACAGGGACATCACACTGAGACAGGGATATCACACTGAGACAGGAACATCACACTGAGACAGGGACATCACACTGAGACAGGGACATCACACCGAGACAGGAACATCACATCGGGACAGGGACATCACTCCGAGACAGGAACATCACTCCGAGACAGGAACATCACACTGAGACAGGAACATCACACTGAGACAGGGACATCACACTGAGACAGGGACATCACACCGAGACAGGAACATCACATCGGGACAGGGACATCACACCGAGACAGGAACATCACACTGAGACAGGAACATCACACTGAGACAGGGACATCACACTGAGACAGGGACATCACACTGAGACAGGGACATCACACCCTTACAGGAACATCACACCGGGACAGGGACATCACACTGAGACAGGGACATCACACTGAGACAGGAACATCACACCGAGACAGGAACATCACACTGAGACAGGGACATCACACTGAGACAGGGACATCACACCCTTACAGGAACATCACACCGGGACAGGGACATCACACTGAGACAGGGACATCACACTGAGACAGGGACATCACACTGAGACAGGAACATCACACCGAGACAGGAACATCACACTGAGACAGGGACATCACACTGAGACAGGGACATCACACCGAGACAGGAACATCACACCGGGACAGGGACATCACACCGGGACAGGAACATCACACTGAGACAGGGACATCACACCGAGACAGGGACATCACATCGGGACAGGAACATCACATCGGGACAGGAACATCACACCGAGACAGGAACATCACACCGGGACAGGGACATCACACCGGGACAGGGACATCACACCGAGACAGGGACATCACACCGGGACAGGAACATCACACTGAGACAGGGACATCACACCGAGACAGGGACATCACACCGAGACAGGAACATCACACCGGGACAGGGACATCACACCGGGACAGGAACATCACACTGAGACAGGGACATCACACCGAGACAGGGACATCACACTGAGACAGGGACATCACATGGAGACAGGGACATCATATGGAGACAGGAACATCACAACGGGACAGGGACATTACACTGAGACAGGAACATCAAACTAAGACATGGACATCACACTGAGACAGGGAGATCACACCGAGACAGAAACATCACACTGAGACAGGGAGATCACACCGAGACAGGGAGATCACACCGAGACAGGGACATCACATCGAGACAGGGACATCACATCGAGACAGGGACATCACATCGAGACAGGGACATCACACCGAGACAGGGAGATCACACCGAGACAGGGAGATCACAGCGAGACAGGAACATCACACAGAGACAGGAACATCACACAGAGACAGGAACATCACACCGGGACAGGAACATCACACCGGGACAGGAACATCACACTGAGACAGGGAGATCACACCGAGACAGGAAATTAACACTGAGACAGGGAGATCACACTGGGACAGGAACATCACACCGAGACAGGAACATCACACCGGGACAGGAACATCACACCGGGACAGGAACATCACACCGAGACAGGAACATCACACCGTGACAGGAACATCACACCGTGACAGGAACATCACACTGAGACAGGAACATCACACCGGGACGGGAACATCACACTGAGACAGGAACATCATTCTGGGACAGGGATCTCACACTGAGACAGGAACATCACACCGAGACAGGGACATCAAACCGAGACAGTAACATCACACTGAGACAGGGACATCACAGAGGGACAGGGACATCACACTGAGACAGGGACATCACACCCTTACAGGAACATCACTCCGAGACAGGGACATCACTCCGAGACAGGGACATCACTCCGAGACAGGAACATCACACTGGGACAGGAACATCACACTGAGACAGGGACATTACACCGGGACAGGGACATCACACTGAGACAGGGACATCACAGAGGGACAGGGACATCACACTGAGACAGGGACATCACACTGAGACAGGAACATCACACCCTTACAGGAACATCACTCCGAGACAGGAACATCACACTGAGACAGGAACATCACACTGGGACAGGAACATCACACTGAGACAGGGACATCACACCGGGACAGGGACATCACACTGAGACAGGGACATCACAGAGGGACAGGGACATCACACTGAGACAGGGACATCACACTGAGACAGGGACATCACACCCTTACAGGAACATCACTCCGAGACAGGGACATCACTCCGAGACAGGAACATCACACTGAGACAGGAACATCACACCGAGACAGGAACATCACACCGTGACAGGAACATCACACCGGGAGAGGAACATCACACTGAGACAGGAACATCACACCGGGACGGGAACATCACACTGAGACAGGAACATCACACTGAGACAGGAACATCACACCGGGACAGGAACAGCACACCGAGACAGGAACATCACACCGAGACAGGGACATCATACCGAGACAGTAACATCACACTGAGACAGGGACATCACAGCGGGACAGGGACATCACACTGAGACAGGGACATCACACTGAGACAGGGACATCACACCCTTACAGGAACATCACTCCGAGACAGGGACATCACTCCGAGACAGGAACATCACACCGAGACAGGGACATCATACCGAGACAGTAACATCACACTGAGACAGGGACATCACAGCGGGACAGGGACATCACACTGAGACAGGGACATCACACCCTTACAGGAACATCACTCCGAGACAGGGACATCACTCCGAGACAGGAACATCACACTGAGACAGGAACATCACACTGAGACAGGGACATCACACTGAGACAGGAACATCACACCGGGACAGGGATATCACACCGAGACAGGAACATCACACTGAGACAGGAACATCACACCGGGACAGGAATATCACACCGGCACAGCGATATCACACTCAGAGAGGGACATCACACCGGGACAGGGACATCACACAGAGACAGGGACATCACACCGAGACAGGAACATGACACCGAAACATGAACATCACACCGATACAGGAACATCACACTGAGACAGGGACATCACACCGGGACAGGGACATCACACAGAGACAGAGACATCACACTGAGACAGAGACATCACACTGAGACAGGAACATCACACTGAGACAGGAACATCACACTGAGACAGGAACATCACACCGAGGCAGTAACATCACATCGAGAAAGGGACATCACACCGAGACAGGAACATCACACTGAGACCGGAACATCACACCGGGACAGGAACATCACACTGAGACCGGAACATCACACCGGGACAGGAACATCACACTGAGACAGGAACATCAACCCGAGACAGGAACATCAACCCGAGACAGGAACATCACCCCGAGACAGGAACATCACACTGAGACAGGAACATCACACCGGGACAGGGACATCACACCGGGACAGGGACATCACACTGAGACAGGGACATCACACTGAGACAGGGACATCACACTGAGACAGGAACATCACACCGGGACAGGGACATCACACTGAGACAGGGACATCACACTGAGACAGGGACATCACACCGAGACAGGAACATCACACCGGGACAGGGACATCACACTGAGACAAGGACATCACACCGGGACAGGAACATAACACTGAGATAGGAATATCACACCGGGACAGGGACATCACACCGAGACAGGAACATCACACCGGGACAGGGACATCACACCGAGACAGGGACATCACACCGGGACAGGAACATCACACTGAGACAGGGACATCACACCGGGACAGGGACATCACACCGAGACAGGAACATCACACCGGGACAGGAACATCACACTGAGACAGGAACATCACACTGAGACAGGAACATCACACTGAGACAGGGACATCACACTGAGACAGGAACATCACACCGGGACAGGGACATCACACTGAGACAGGGACATCACACTGAGACAGGGACATCACACTGAGACAGGAACATCACACCGGGACAGGGACATCACACTGAGACAGGGACATCACACTGAGACAGGGACATCACACCGAGACAGGAACATCACACCGGGACAGGGACATCACACTGAGACAAGGACATCACACCGGGACAGGAACATAACACTGAGATAGGAATATCACACCGGGACAGGGACATCACACCGAGACAGGAACATCACACCGGGACAGGGACATCACACCGAGACAGGGACATCACACCGAGACAGGGACATCACACCGGGACAGGGACATCACACCGAGACAGGGACATCACACCGAGACAGGGACATCACACCGAGACAGGAACATCACACTGAGACAGGAACATAACACTGAGATAGGAATATCACACCGGGACAGGGACATCACACCGAGACAGGAACATCACACCGGGACAGGGACATCACACCGAGACAGGGACATCACACCGGGACAGGGACATCACACTGAGACAGGGACATCACACTGAGACAGGGACATCACACTGAGACAGGAACATCACACCGGGACAGGGACATCACACCGGGACAGGGACATCACACCGGGACAGAAACATCACACTGAGACAGGGACATCACACTGAGACAGGAACATCACACTGAGACAGGAACATCACACTGAGACAGGGACATCACACTGAGACAGGAACATAACACTGAGACAGGAACATAACACTGAGACAGGAACATCATACCGGGACAGGAACATCACACTGAGACAGGGACATCACACTGAGACAGGAACATCACACTGAGACAGGGACATCACACTGAGACAGGAACATAACACTGAGACAGGAACATCGCACCGAGACAGGAACATCACACCGAGACCGGAACATCATACCGGGACAGGAACATCACACTGAGACCGGAACATCACACCGGGACAGGAACATCACACTGAGACAGGAACATCAACCCGAGACAGGAACATCACCCCGAGACAGGAACATCACACTGAGACAGGAACATCACACCGGGACAGGGACATCACACCGGGACAGGGACATCACACTGAGACAGGGACATCACACTGAGACAGGGACATCACACTGAGACAGGAACATCAACCCGAGACAGGACCATCACCCCGAGACAGGAACATCACACTGAGACAGGAACATCACACCGGGACAGGGACATCACACCGGGACAGAGACATCACACTGAGACAGGGACATCACACTGAGACAGGAACATCACACTGAGATAGGAATATCACACCGGGACAGGGACATCACACCGAGACAGGAACATCACACCGGGACAGGGACATCACACCGGGACAGGGACATCACACCGAGACAGGAACATCACACCGGGACAGGGACATCACACCGAGACAGGGACATCACACCGGGACAGGGACATCACACCGAGACAGGGACATCACACCGAGACAGGGACATCACACCGGGACAGGGACATCACACCGAGACAGGGACATCACACCGGGACAGGGACATCACACCGAGACAGGAACATCACACCGAGACAGGAACATCACACCGGGACAGGGACATCACACCGAGACAGGGACATCACACCGGGACAGGGACATCACACCGAGACAGGAACATCACACCGAGACAGGAACATCACACCGGGACAGGGACATCACACTGAGACAGGGACATCACACTGAGACAGGAACATCACACCGAGACAGGAACATCACACCGGGACAGGGACATCACACCGAGACAGGGACATCACACCGGGACAGGGACATCACACCGAGACAGGAACATCACACCGAGACAGGAACATCACACCGGGACAGGGACATCACACCGGGACAGGGACATCACACTGAGACAGGAACATCACACCGAGACAGGGACATCACAATGGGACAAGGACATCACACCGAGACAGGGACATCACACCGGGACAGGGACATCACACCGAGACAGGGACATCACACCGGGACAGGGACATCACACCGAGACAGGAACATCACACCGAGACAGGAACATCACACCGAGACAGGAACATCACACCGGGACAGGGACATCACACCGAGACAGGAACATCACACCGAGACAGGAACATCACACCGAGACAGGAACATCACACTGAGACAGGAACATCATATGGAGACAGGAACATCACACCGGGACAGGGACATCACACCGAGACAGGAACATCACACCGAGACAGGAACATCACACCGAGACAGGAACATCACACCGGGACAGGGACATCACACCGAGACAGGAACATCACACCGAGACAGGAACATCACACCGAGACAGGAACATCACACCGAGACAGGGACATCACACCGGGACAGGGACATCACACCGAGACAGGAACATCACACCGGGACAGGGACATCACACCGAGACAGGAACATCACACCGAGACAGGAACATCACACCGAGACAGGAACATCACACCGAGACAGGAACATCACACCGAGACAGGGACATCACACCGGGACAGGAACATCACACTGAGACAGGAACATCATATGGAGACAGGAACATCACTCCGGGACAGGGACATCACACCGAGACAGGAACATCACACCGAGACAGGAACATCACACCGAGACAGGAACATCACACCGAGACAGGAACATCTCACTGAGACAGGAACATCATATGGAGACAGGAACATCACACCGGGACAGGGACATCACACTGAGACAGGAACATCAAACTGAGACATGGATATCACACTGAGACAGGGGCATCACACCAAGACAGGGGCATCACACCAAGACAGGGACATCACACCGAGACATGGACATCACATCGAGACAGGGACATCACACTGAGATGGGGAGATCACAGCGAAACAGGAAATTAACACTGAGACAGGGAGATCACACTGAGACAGGGAGATCACACTGAGACAGGGACATCACACCGAGACAGGGACATCACACCGAGACAGGGACATCACACCGAGACAGGAACATCACACCGAGACAGGAACATCACACCGTGACAGGAACATCACACAGTGACAGGAACATCACACCGTGACAGGAACATCACACCGTGACAGGAACATCACATCGAGACAGGAACATCTCACCGAGACAGGAACATCACACCGGGACAGGAACATCACACTGAGACAGGAACTTCAAACCGGGACGGGAACATCACACTGAGACAGGAACATCATTCCGGGACAGGGACATCACACCGGGACAGGGAGATCACACTGAGACAGGGACATCACATCGAGACAGGAACATCTCACCGAGACAGGAACATCACACCGGGACAGGAACATCACACTGAGACAGGAACTTCAAACCGGGACGGGAACATCACACTGAGACAGGAACATCATTCCGGGACAGGGACATCACACCAGGACAGGGATCTCACACTGAGACAGGAACATCACACTGAGACAGGAACATCACACCGGGACAGGAATAGCACACCGAGACAGGAACATCACACTGAGACAGGGACATCATACCGAGACAGGGACATCACACTGAGACAGGGACTTCACACCATTACAGGAACATCACACGGGGACAGGGACATCACTCCGAGACAGGAACATCACACTGAGACAGGGACATCACACTGAGACAGGGACATCACACGGAGACAGGGACATCACACCGAGACAGGAACATCACACTGAGACAGGAACATCACACCGAGATAGTGACATCACACTGGGACAGGAACATCACACTGAGACAGGGACATCACACTGAGACAGGAACATCACACTGAGACAGGAACATCACACTGAGACAGGAACATCACACTGGGACAGGAACATCAAACCTTTACAGGAACATCACACCGGGACAGGAACATCACACCGAGACAGGGACATCACACTGAGACAGGAACATCACACTGGGACAGGAACATCAAACCTTTACAGGAACATCACACCTTTACAGGAACATCACACCGGGACAGGGACATCACACTGAGACAGGGACATCACACTGAGACAGGAACATCACACTGAGACAGGAACATCACACCGAGATAGTGACATCACACTGGGACAGGAACATCACACCTTTACAGGAACATCACACCTTTACAGGAACATCACACCGGGACAGGAACATCACACCGGGACAGGGACATCACACTGAGACAGGGACATCACTCCGAGACAGGAACATCACACTGAGACAGGAACATCACACTGAGACAGGAACATCACACCAAGACAGGGACATCACACCGAGACAGGGACATCACACCGAGACAGGGACATCACACCGGGACAGGGACATCACACTGAGACAGGAACATCACACCGAGACAGGAACATCACACTGAGACAGGAACATCACACTGCGACAGGGACATCACACCGACACAGGAACATCACACCGAGACAGGGACATCACACCGGGACAGGAACATCACACCGGGACAGGAAAATCACACCGAGACAGGAACATCACACTGAGACAGGAACATCACACTGAGACAGGGACATCACACTGAGACAGGGACATCACACCGGGACAGGAACATCACACCGAGACAGGAACATCACACCGAGACAGGAACATCACACCGAGACAGGGACATCACACCGAGACAGGGACATCACACCGAGACAGGGACATCACACCGGGACAGGGACATCACACTGAGACAGGGACATCACACCGAGACAGGGACATCACACTGAGACAGGGACATCACACCGAGACAGGGACATCACACCGGGACAGGGACATCACACCGGTAAAGGAACATCACACCGAGACAGGGACATCACACTGAGACAGGAACATCACACCGAGACAGGGACATCACACCGGGACAGGGACATCACACCGAGACAGGGACATCACACCGGTAAAGGAACATCACACCGAGACAGGGACATCACACTGAGACAGGAACATCACACCGAGACAGGGACATCACACCGAGACAGGGACATCACACTGAGACAGGGACATCACACTGAGACAGGGACATCACACCGAGACAGGGACATCACACCGAGACAGGGACATCACACCGAGACAGGGACATCACACTGAGACAGGGACATCACACCGGGACAGGGACATCACACCGAGACAGGAACATCACACTGAGACAGGGACATCACACCGAGACAGGGACATCACACTGAGACAGGGACATCACACTGAGACAGGGACATCACACCGAGACAGGGACATCACACTGAGACAGGGACTTCACACCATTACAGGAACATCACACGGGGACAGGGACATCACTCCGAGACAGGAACATCACACTGAGACAGGGACATCACACTGAGACAGGGACATCACACGGAGACAGGGACATCACACCGAGACAGGAACATCACACTGAGACAGGAACATCACACCGAGATAGTGACATCACACTGGGACAGGAACATCACACTGAGACAGGGACATCACACTGAGACAGGAACATCACACTGAGACAGGAACATCACACTGAGACAGGAACATCACACTGGGACAGGAACATCAAACCTTTACAGGAACATCACACCGGGACAGGAACATCACACCGAGACAGGGACATCACACTGAGACAGGAACATCACACTGGGACAGGAACATCAAACCTTTACAGGAACATCACACCTTTACAGGAACATCACACCGGGACAGGGACATCACACTGAGACAGGGACATCACACTGAGACAGGAACATCACACTGAGACAGGAACATCACACCGAGATAGTGACATCACACTGGGACAGGAACATCACACCTTTACAGGAACATCACACCTTTACAGGAACATCACACCGGGACAGGAACATCACACCGGGACAGGGACATCACACTGAGACAGGGACATCACTCCGAGACAGGAACATCACACTGAGACAGGAACATCACACTGAGACAGGAACATCACACCAAGACAGGGACATCACACCGAGACAGGGACATCACACCGAGACAGGGACATCACACCGGGACAGGGACATCACACTGAGACAGGAACATCACACCGAGACAGGAACATCACACTGAGACAGGAACATCACACTGCGACAGGGACATCACACCGACACAGGAACATCACACCGAGACAGGGACATCACACCGGGACAGGAACATCACACCGGGACAGGAAAATCACACCGAGACAGGAACATCACACTGAGACAGGAACATCACACTGAGACAGGGACATCACACTGAGACAGGGACATCACACCGGGACAGGAACATCACACCGAGACAGGAACATCACACCGAGACAGGAACATCACACCGAGACAGGGACATCACACCGAGACAGGGACATCACACCGAGACAGGGACATCACACCGGGACAGGGACATCACACTGAGACAGGGACATCACACCGAGACAGGGACATCACACTGAGACAGGGACATCACACCGAGACAGGGACATCACACCGGGACAGGGACATCACACCGGTAAAGGAACATCACACCGAGACAGGGACATCACACTGAGACAGGGACATCACACCGGGACAGGGACATCACACTGAGACAGGGACATCACACCGAGACAGGGACATCACACCGAGACAGGGACATCACACCGGTAAAGGAACATCACACCGAGACAGGGACATCACACTGAGACAGGAACATCACACTGAGACAGGGACATCACACTGAGACAGGGACATCACACCGAGACAGGGACATCACACTGAGACAGGGACATCACACCGGGACAGGGACATCACACCGAGACAGGAACATCACACTGAGACAGGGACATCACACCGAGACAGGGACATCACACTGAGACAGGGACATCACACTGAGACAGGGACATCACACCGAGACAGGGACATCACACTGAGACAGGGACATCACACCGGGACAGGGACATCACACCGGTACAGGAACATCACACTGAGACAGGGACATCACACCGAGACAGGGACATCACACTGAGACAGGGACATCACACCGAGACAGGGACATCACACTGAGACAGGAACATCACACCGGGACAGGAACATCACACCGGTACAGGAACATCACACTGAGACAGGAACATCACACCGAGACAGGGACATCACATCGAGACAGGAACATCACACTGAGACAGGAACATCACACTGAGACAGGAACATCACACCGAGACAGGAACATCACCCCGGGACAGGGACATCACACCGGTACAGGAACATCACACTGAGACAGGAACATCACACCGGGACAGGGACATCACACCGAGACAGGGACATCACACCGAGACAGGAAATTAACACTGAGACAGGAACATCACACAGAGACAGGAACATCACACCGGGACAGGGACATCACATCGAGACAGGGACATCACACCGAGACAGGGACATCACACCGAGACAGGAAATTAACACTGAGACAGGAACATCACACAGAGACAGGAACATCACACAGAGACAGGGACATCACACCGGGACAGGAACATCACACCGGGACAGGAACATCACACTGAGACAGGAACATCACATCGAGACAGGGACATCACACCGAGACAGGGACATCACACCGAGACAGGAAATTAACACTGAGACAGGAACATCACACAGAGACAGGAACATCACACAGAGACAGGAACATCACACCGGGACAGGAAATCACACCGGGACAGGAACATCACACCGAGACAGGAACATCACACCGTGACAGGAACATCACACCGGGACAGGGACATCACACTGAGACAGGAACATCACACTGAGACAGGAACATCACACCGGGACAGGGACATCACACTGAGACAGGAACATCACACTGAGACAGGAACATCACACCGGGACAGGAACAGCACACCGAGACAGGAACATCATTCCGGGACAGGGATCTCACACTGAGACAGGAACATCACACTGAGACAGGGACATCATACCGAGACAGGGACATCATACCGAGACAGGGACATCATACCGAGACAGGAACATCACACCGAGACAGGGACATCACACCGAGACAGTAACATCACACTGAGACAGGAACATCACACTGAGACAGGGACATCACAGCGGGACAGGGACATCACACTGAGACAGGGACATCACACTGAGACAGGGACAGCACACCCTTACAGGAACATCACTCCGAGACAGGGACATCACTCCGAGACAGAAACATCACACTGAGACAGGAACATCACACTGAGACAGGAACATCACACTGAGACAGGAACATCACACCGGGACAGGGACATCACACCGGGACAGGGACATCACACCGAGACAGAAACATCACACTGAGACAGGAACATCACACTGAGACAGGGACATCACACTGAGACAGGGACATCACACTGAGACAGGAACATCACACCGGGACAGGGATATCACACTGAGACAGGAACATCACACTGAGACAGGAACATCACACCGGGACAGGGATATCACACCGAGACAGGAACATCACACTGAGACAGGAACATCACACCGGGACAGGAATATCACACCGGCATAGCGATATCACACTCAGAGAGGGACATCACACCGGAACAGGGACATCACACTGAGACAGGGACATCACACCGAGACAGGGACATCACACCGAGACAGGAACAGCACACCGAGACAGGAACATCACACCGTGACAGGAACATCACACCGTGACAGGAACATCACACCGAGAAAGGAACATCACACTGAGACAGGAACATCACACTGAGACAGGAACATCACACCGGGACAGGAACATCACACTGAGACAGGAACATCACACCGGGACAGGAACATCACACTGAGACAGGAACATCACACCGGGACGGGAACATCACACTGAGACAGGAACATCACACCGGGACGGGAACATCACACTGAGACAGGAACATCACACCGGGACAGGAACATCACACTGAGACAGGAACATCACACCGGGACGGGAACATCACACTGAGACAGGAACATCATTCCGGGACAGGGACATCACACCGGGACAGGGATCTCACACTGAGACAGGAACATCACACTGAGACAGGAACATCACACCGGGACAGGAACAGCACACCGAGACAGGAACATCACACCGAGACAGGGACATCATACCGAGACAGGGACATCACACCGAGACAGGAACATCACACTGAGACAGGAACATCACACAGAGACAGGAACATCACACCGAGACAGGAACATCACACTGAGACAGAAACATCACACCGAGACAGGAACATCACACTGAGACAGGGACATCATACCGAGACAGGAACATCACACCGAGACAGGGACATCACACCGAGACAGGAACATCACACCGAGACAGGGACATCACACTGAGACAGGGACATCACACTGAGACAGGGACATCACACCCTTACAGGAACATCACACAGAGACAGGGACATCACACTGAGACAGGAACATCACACCGAGACAGGGACATCACACCGAGACAGGAACATCACACCGAGACAGGGACATCACACTGAGACAGGGACATCACACTGAGACAGGGACATCACACCCTTACAGGAACATCACACAGAGACAGGGACATCACACTGAGACAGGAACATCACACCGAGACAGCGACATCACACCGAGACAGGGACATCACTCCGAGACAGGGACATCACACTGAGACAGGGACATCACACTGAGACAGGGACATCACACCCTTACAGGAACATCACACAGAGACAGGAACATCACACCGAGACAGGAACATCACACCGAGACAGGGACATCACACTGAGACAGGGACATCACTCCGAGACAGGGACATCACACCGAGACAGGGACATCACACTGAGACAGGAACATCACACCGTGACAGGAACATCACACCGAGAAAGGAACATCACACTGAGACAGGGAGATCACACTGAGACAGGAACATCACACTGAGACAGGAACATCACACTGAGACAGGGACATCACACTGAGACAGGGACATCACATCGAGACAGGGACATCACATCGAGACAGGGACATCACATCGAGACAGGAACATCTCACTGAGACAGGAACATCACACCGGGACAGGAACATCACACTGAGACAGGAACATCACACCGGGACGGGAACATCACACCGGGACGGGAACATCACACCGAGACAGGGTCATCACACCGGGACAGGAACATCACACTGAGACAGGAACATCACACTGAGACAGGAACATCACACCGAGACAGGAACATCACACCGGGACTGGGACATCACACCGAGACAGGAACATCACACTGAGACAGGAACATCACACCGGGACTGGGACATCACACCGAGACAGGAACATCACACTGGGACAGGGACATCACACCAGGACAGGAGCATCACATCGGGACATGGACATCACACTGAGACAGGGAGATCACACTGAGACAGGGACATCACACTGAGACAGGGACATCACACCGGGACAGGGACATCACACCAGGACAGGAATATCACACCGAGACAGGAACATCACACTGAGACAGGAACATCTCACCGGGACAGGAACATCACACTGAGACAGGAACATCACACCGGGACAGGGACATCACACCGGGACAGAAACATCACACTGAGACAGGGACATCACACTGAGACAGGGACATCACGCTGAGACAGGAACATCACATCGAGAAAGGGACATCACACCGAGACAGGAACATCACACCGAGACAGGAACATCACACTGAGACCGGAACATCACACCGGGACAGGAACATCACACTGAGACAGGAACATCACACCGAGAAAGGAACATCACCCCGAGACAGGAACATCACCCCGAGACAAGAACATCACACTGAGACAGGAACATCACACCGGGACAGGGACATCACACCGGGACAGGGACATCACACTGAGACAGGAACATCACACTGAGACAGGAACATCACACCGGGACAGGAACATCATACCGGGACAGGAACATCACACTGAGACAGGAACATCACACCGAGACAGGGACATCACACTGAGACAGGAACATCACACTGAGACAGGAACATCACACCGAGACAGGAACATCACAGTGAGACAGGAACATCACACTGAGACAGGAAATTAACACTGAGACAGGAACATCACACCGAGACAGGAACATCACACTGAGAGAGGAACATCACACTGAGACAGGGACATCACACTGAGACAGGAACATCACACCGGGACAGGGACATCGCACCGAGACAGGATCATCACACCAGGACAGGGACATCACACCGAGACAGGAACATTACACCGGAACAGGAACATCACACTGAGACAGGGACCTCACACTGAGACAGGAACATCACACTGAGAAAGCAACATCACACCGAGACAGGAACATCACACTGAGACAGGAACATCACACTGAGAAAGCAACATCACACCGGGACAGGAACATCACACAGAGACAGGAACATCACACCGAGACAGGGACATCACACCGAGACAGGAACATCACACTGAGACAGGAACATCACACCGAGACAGGAACATCACACTGAGAAGGAACATCACACCGGGACAGGAACATCACACCGGGACAGGGAGATCACACTGAGACAGGAACATCATACTGAGACAGGAACATCACACCGGGACAGGAACATCACACCGGGACAGGGAGATCACACAGAGACAGGAACATCACACTGAGACAGGAACATCACACCGAGACAGGAACATCACACTGAGAAGGAACATCACACCGGGACAGGATCATCCCACCGAGACAGGAACATCACACCGAGACAGGAACATCACACCGGAAAGGGACATGACACCGGGATAGGATCATCACACCGGGACAGAAACATCACACTGAGACAGGAACATCACACCGAGACAGAAACATCACACTGAGGCAGGAACATCACACTGCGACAGGAACATCACACCGGGACAGGAACATCACACTGCGACAGGGACATCACACTGAGACAGGAACATCACACTGAGACAGGAACATCACACCGGGACAGGAACATCACACTGAGACAGGGACATCACACCGAGACAGGAACATCACACTGAGACAGGAACATCACACCGGGACAGGAACATCATACCGGGACAGGAACATCACACTGAGACAGGAACATCACACCGAGACAGGGACATCACACTGAGACAGGAACATCACACCGAGACAGGAACATCACAGTGAGACAGGAACATCACACTGAGACAGGAACATCACACCGAGACAGGAACATCACACCGAGACAGGAACATCACACTGAGAGAGGAACATCACACTGAGACAGGGACATCACACTGAGACAGGAACATCACACCGGGACAGGGACATCGCACCGAGACAGGATCATCACACCAGGACAGGGACATCACACCGAGACAGGAACATCACACCGGGACAGGAACATCACACTGAGACAGGGACCTCACACCGAGACAGGAACATCACACCGAGACAGGAACATCACACTGAGAGAGGAACATCACACTGAGACAGGGACATCACACTGAGACAGGAACATCACACCGGGACAGGGACATCGCACCGAGACAGGATCATCACACCAGGACAGGGACATCACACTGAGACAGAAACATCACACCGAGACAGGAACATCACACTGAGACAGGGACATCATACCGAGACAGGAACATCACACCGAGACAGGGACATCACACCGAGACAGGAACATCACACCGAGACAGGGACATCACACTGAGACAGGGACATCACACTGAGACAGGGACATCACACCCTTACAGGAACATCACACAGAGACAGGGACATCACACTGAGACAGGAACATCACACCGAGACAGGGACATCACACCGAGACAGGAACATCACACCGAGACAGGGACATCACACTGAGACAGGGACATCACACTGAGACAGGGACATCACACCCTTACAGGAACATCACACAGAGACAGGGACATCACACTGAGACAGGAACATCACACCGAGACAGCGACATCACACCGAGACAGGGACATCACTCCGAGACAGGGACATCACACTGAGACAGGGACATCACACTGAGACAGGGACATCACACCCTTACAGGAACATCACACAGAGACAGGAACATCACACCGAGACAGGAACATCACACCGAGACAGGGACATCACACTGAGACAGGGACATCACTCCGAGACAGGGACATCACACCGAGACAGGGACATCACACCGGGACAGGAACATCACCCCGAGACAGGAACATCACACCGGGACAGGGACATCACACTGAGACAGGAACATCACACCGTGACAGGAACATCACACCGAGAAAGGAACATCACACTGAGACAGGGAGATCACACTGAGACAGGAACATCACACTGAGACAGGAACATCACACTGAGACAGGGACATCACACTGAGACAGGGACATCACATCGAGACAGGGACATCACATCGAGACAGGGACATCACATCGAGACAGGGACATCACATCGAGACAGGAACATCTCACTGAGACAGGAACATCACACCGGGACAGGAACATCACACTGAGACAGGAACATCACACCGGGACGGGAACATCACACCGGGACGGGAACATCACACCGAGACAGGGTCATCACACCGGGACAGGAACATCACACTGAGACAGGAACATCACACTGAGACAGGAACATCACACTGAGACAGGAACATCACACCGAGACAGGAACATCACACCGGGACTGGGACATCACACCGAGACAGGAACATCACACTGAGACAGGAACATCACACTGGGACAGGGACATCACACCAGGACAGGAGCATCACATCGGGACATGGACATCACACTGAGACAGGGACATCACGCTGAGACAGGAACATCACACTGAGACAGGAACATCTCACCGGGACAGGAACATCACACTGAGACAGGAACATCACACCGGGACAGGGACATCACACCGGGACAGAAACATCACACTGAGACAGGGACATCACACTGAGACAGGGACATCACGCTGAGACAGGAACATCACATCGAGAAAGGGACATCACACCGAGACAGGAACATCACACCGAGACAGGAACATCACACTGAGACCGGAACATCACACCGGGACAGGAACATCACACTGAGACAGGAACATCACACCGAGAAAGGAACATCACCCCGAGACAGGAACATCACCCCGAGACAAGAACATCACACTGAGACAGGAACATCACACCGGGACAGGGACATCACACCGGGACAGGGACATCACACTGAGACAGGAACATCACACTGAGACAGGAACATCACACCGGGACAGGAACATCACACCGGGACAGGAACATCACACTGAGACAGGAACATCACACCGAGACAGGGACATCACACTGAGACAGGAACATCACACCGAGACAGGAACATCACAGTGAGACAGGAACATCACACTGAGACAGGAAATTAACACTGAGACAGGAACATCACACCGAGACAGGAACATCACACTGAGAGAGGAACATCACACTGAGACAGGGACATCACACTGAGAGAGGAACATCACACTGAGACAGGGACATCACACTGAGACAGGAACATCACACCGGGACAGGGACATCGCACCGAGACAGGATCATCACACCAGGACAGGGACATCACACCGAGACAGGAACATTACACCGGGACAGGAACATCACACTGAGACAGGGACCTCACACTGAGACAGGAACATCACACTGAGAAAGCAACATCACACCGAGACAGGAACATCACACTGAGACAGGAACATCACACTGAGAAAGCAACATCACACCGGGACAGGGACATCACACTGAGACAGGGACATCACACCGAGAAAGCAACATCACACCGAGACAGGAACATCACACTGAGACAGGAACATCACACCGAGACAGGAACATCACACTGAGAATGAACATCACACCGAGACAGGAACATCACACCGGGACAGGGAGATCACACTGAGACAGGAACATCATACTGAGACAGGAACATCACACCGGGACAGGAACATCACACCGGGACAGGGAGATCACACTGAGACAGGAACATCACACTGAGACAGGAACATCACACTGAAACAGGATCATCACACCGGGACAGGAACATCCCACCGAGACAGGAACATCACACCGAGACAGGAACATCACACCGGAAAGGGACATGACACCGGGATAGGATCATCACACCGGGACAGAAACATCACACTGAGACAGGAACATCACACCGAGACAGAAACATCACACTGAGGCAGGAACATCACACTGCGACAGGAACATCACACCGGGACAGGAACATCACACTGCGACAGGGACATCACACTGAGACAGGAACATCACACTGAGACAGGAACATCACACCGGGACAGGAACATCACACTGAGACAGGGACATCACACCGAGACAGGAACATCACACTGAGACAGGAACATCACACCGGGACAGGAACATCATACCGGGACAGGAACATCACACTGAGACAGGAACATCACACCGAGACAGGGACATCACACTGAGACAGGAACATCACACCGAGACAGGAACATCACAGTGAGACAGGAACATCACACTGAGACAGGAACATCACACCGAGACAGGAACATCACACCGAGACAGGAACATCACACTGAGAGAGGAACATCACACTGAGACAGGGACATCACACTGAGACAGGAACATCACACCGGGACAGGGACATCGCACCGAGACAGGATCATCACACCAGGACAGGGACATCACACCGAGACAGGAACATCACACCGGGACAGGAACATCACACTGAGACAGGGACCTCACACCGAGAAAGCAACATCACACTGAGACAGGAACATCACACTGAGACAGGAACACACACCGGGACAGGGACATCACACTGAGACAGGGACATCACACCGAGAAAGAAACATCACACCGAGACAGGAACATCACACTGAGACAGGAACATCACACCGAGACAGGAACATCACACTGAGACAGGAACATCACACTGAGACAGGAACATCACACCGAGAAAGCAACATCACACTGAGACAGGAACATCACACCGAGACAGGGTCATCACACCGAGACAGGAACATCACAATGAGACAGGAACATCACACCGAGAAAGCAACATCACACTGAGACAGGAACATCACACCGGGACAGGAACATCACACTGAGACAGGAACATCACACCGGGACAGGAACATCACACCGGGACAGGGAGATCACACTGAGACAGGAACATCACACCGGGACAGGAACATCACACTGAGACAGGAACATCACACCGAGACAGGAACATCACACCGAGACAGGAACATCACACTGAGACAGGAACATCACACCGAGACAGGAACATCACACTGAGACAGGAACATCACACTGAGACAGGAACATCTCACCGAGACAGGAACATCACACCGAGACAGGAACATCACACTGAGACAGGAACATCACACCGGGACAGGAACATCACACCGGGACAGGAACATCACACCGGGAGAGGAACATAACACTGAGACAGGAACATCACACCGAGAAAGCAACATCACACTGAGACAGGAACATCACACCGAGAAAGCAACATCACACTGAGACAGGAACATCACACCGAGACAGGAACATCACACTGAGACAGGAACATCACACTGAGACAGGAACATCACACCGAGACAGGAACATCACACCGAGACAGGAACATCACCCCGAGGCAGGAACATCACACTGAGACAGGAACATCACACTGGGACAGGAACATCACACCGGGAGAGGAACATAACACTGAGACAGGAACATCACACCTTGAAAGCAACATCACACTGAGACAGGAACATCACACCGAGAAAGCAACATCACACTGAGACAGGAACATCACACCGAGACAGGAACATCACACTGAGACAGGAACATCACACCGAGAAAGCAACATCACACTGAGACAGGAACATCACACTGAGACAGGAACATCACACTGAGACAGGAACATCACACCGAGACAGGAACATCACACTGAGACAGGAACATCACACTGAGACAGGAACATCACACCGAGACAGGAACATCACACCGAGACAGGAACATCACCCCGAGGCAGGAACATCACACTGAGACAGGAACATTCCACCGGGACAGGAACATCACACTGGGACAGGAACATCACACCGAGACAGGAACATCACACTGAGACAGGAACATCACACCGGGACAGGAACATCACACCGGGACAGGAACATCACACCGGTACAGGAACATCACACTGAGACAGGAACATCACACCGAGAAAGCAACATCACACTGAGACAGGGACATCACACTGAGACAGGGACATAACACCGAGAAAGCAACATCACACTGAGACAGGAACATCACACCGGGACAGGAACATCACACCGGGACAGGAACATCACACCGGGACAGGGAGATCACACTGAGACAGGAACATCACACCGGGACAGGAACATCACACTGAGACAGGAACATCACACCGAGAAAGCAACATCACACCGGGACAGGAACATCACACAGAGACAGGAACATCACACTGAGACAGGAACATCACACCGGGACAGGAACATCACACCGAGACAGGAACATCACACTGAGACAGGAACATCACACTGAGACAGGAACATCACACCGAGACAGGAACATCACACTGAGAAGGAACATCACACCGGGACAGGAACATCACACCGGGACAGGGAGATCACACTGAGACAGGAACATCATACTGAGACAGGAACATCACACCGGGACAGGAACATCACACAGGGACAGGAACATCACACCGGGACAGGGACATCACACTGAGACAGGAACATCACACTGAGACAGGAACATCACACCGGGACAGGGACATCACACTGAGACAGGGACATCACACCGATAAAGCAACATCACACTGAGACAGGAACATCACACAGAGACAGGAACATCACACCGAGACAGGAACATCACACGGAGACAGGAACATCACACTGAGACAGGAACATCACACTGAGACAGGAACATCACATCGGGACAGGAACATCAAACTGAGACAGGAACATCACACCGAGACAGGAACATCACACCGAGACAGGAACATCACACTGAGAAAGGAACATCACATTGAGACAGGAACATCACACTGAGACAGGAACATCACAGTGAGAAAGGAACATCACACTGAGACAGGAACATCACACCGAGACAGGAACATCACACCGGGACAGGGACATCAGACCGGGACAGGAACATCACACCGAGAAAGCAACATCACACCGAGACAGGAACATCACACTGAGACAGGAACATCACACCGAGACAGGAACATCACACCGAGACAGGAACATCACACTGAGACAGGAACATCACACTGAGACAGGAACATCACACCGGGACAGGGACATCACACCGGGACAGGAACATAACACCGAGAAATCAACATCACACTGAGACAGCAACATCACACTGAGACAGGAACATCACACTGAGACAGGAACATCACACCGAGACAGCAACATCACACTGAGACAGGAACATCACACTGTGACAGGAACATCACACTGAGACAGGAACATCACACTGAGACAGGAACATCACACTGTGACAGGAACATCACACTGAGACAGGAACATCACACCGAGACAGGAACATCACACCGGGACAGGAACATCACACTGAGACAGGAACATCACACTGAGACAGGAACACACACCGGGACAGGAACATCACACTGAGACAGGAACATCACACCGGGACAGGAACATCACACTGAGACAGGAACATCACACCGAGACAGGAACATCACACTGAGACAGGAACATCACACCGAGAAAGCAACATCACACTGAGACAGGAACATCACACCGAGACAGGAACATCACACTGAGACAGGAACATCACACTGAGACAGGAACATCACACTGAGACAGGAACATCACACCGAGACAGGAACATCACACCGGGACAGGAACATCACACTGGGACAGGAACATCACACCGGGAGAGGAACATAACACTGAGACAGAAACATCACACCGAGAAAGCAACATCACACTGAGACAGGAACATCACACCGAGAAAGCAACATCACACTGAGACAGGAACATCACACCGAGACAGGAACATCACACCGAGACAGGAACATCACACCGAGAAAGCAACATCACACTGAGACAGGAACATCACACTGAGACAGGAACATCACACTGAGACAGGAACATCACACCGAGACAGGAACATCACACTGAGACAGGAACATCACACTGAGACAGGAACATCACACCGAGACAGGAACATCACACTGAGACAGGAACATCACCCCGAGGCAGGAACATCACACTGAGACAGGAACATCACACCGGGACAGGAACATCACACTGGGACAGGAACATCACACCGAGACAGGAACATCACACTGAGACAGGAACATCACACCGGGACAGGAACATCACACCGGGACAGGAACATCACACCGGTACAGGAACATCACACTGAGACAGGAACATCACACCGAGAAAGCAACATCACACTGAGACAGGAACATCACACCGAGACAAGGTCATCACACCGAGACAGGAACATCACAATGAGACAGGAACATCACACCGAGAAAGCAACATCACACAGAGACAGGAACATCACACCGGGACAGGAACATCACACTGAGACAGGAACATCACACCGAGAAAGCAACATCACACTGAGACAGGGACATCACACTGAGACAGGGACATAACACCGAGAAAGCAACATCACACTGAGACAGGAACATCACACCGGGACAGGAACATCACACCGGGACAGGGAGATCACACTGAGACAGGAACATCACACCGGGACAGGAACATCACACCGAGAAAGCAACATCACACCGGGACAGGAACATCACACAGAGGCAGGAACATCACACTGAGACAGGAACATCACACCGGGACAGGAACATCACACCGAGACAGGAACATCACACTGAGACAGGAACATCACACTGAGACAGGAACATCACACCGAGACAGGAACATCACACTGAGAAGGAACATCACACCGGGACAGGAACATCACACCGGGACAGGGAGATCACACTGAGACAGGAACATCATACTGAGACAGGAACATCACACCGGGACAGGAACATCACACCGGGACAGGGAGATCACACTGAGACAGGAACATCACACTGAGACAGGAACATCACACTGAAACAGGATCATCACACCGGGACAGGAACATCCCACCGAGACAGGAACATCACACCGAGACAGGAACATCACACCGGAAAGGGACATGACACCGGGATAGGATCATCACACCGGGACAGAAACATCACACTGAGACAGGAACATCACACCGAGACAGAAACATCACACTGAGGCAGGAACATCACACTGCGACAGGAACATCACACCGGGACAGGAACATCACACTGCGACAGGGACATCACACTGAGACAGGAACATCACACTGAGACAGGAACATCAGACCAGGACAGGAACATCACACTGAGACAGGGACATCACACTGAGACAGGAACATCACACTGAGACAGGAACATCACACCGGGACAGGAACATCATACCGGGACAGGGACATCACACCGAGACAGGAACATCACAGTGAGACAGGAACATCACACTGAGACAGGAACATCACACCGAGACAGGAACATCACACTGAGAGAGGAACATCACACTGAGACAGGGACATCACACTGAGACAGGAACATCACACCGGGACAGGGACATCGCACCGAGACAGGATCATCACACCAGGACAGGGACATCACACCGAGACAGGAACATCACACCGGGACAGGAACATCACACTGAGACAGGGACCTCACACCGAGAAAGCAACATCACACTGAGACAGGAACATCACACTGAGACAGAAACACACACCGGGACAGGAACATCACACTGAGACAGGAACATCACACCGAGAAAGCAACATCACACCGGGACAGGAACATCACACCGAGACAGGAACATCACACTGAGACAGGAACATCACACTGAGACAGGAACATCACACTGAGACAGGAACATCACACCGAGAAAGCAACATCACACTGAGACAGGAACATCACACCGAGACAGGGTCATCACACCGAGACAGGAACATCACACCGGGACAGGAACATCACACTGAGACAGGAACATCACACCGGGACAGGAACATCACACTGAGACAGGAACATCACACCGAGAAAGCAACATCACACCGGGACAGGAACATCACACCGAGACAGGAACATCACACTGAGACAGGAACATCACACCGAGACAGGAACATCACACTGAGACAGGAACATCACACTGAGAAAGGAACATCTCACCGAGACAGGAACATCACACCGAGACAGGAACATCACACTGAGACAGGAACATCACACCGGGACAGGAACATCACACCGGGACAGGGACATCGCACCGAGACAGGATCATCACACCAGGACAGGGACATCACACCGAGACAGGAACATCACACCGGGACAGGAACATCACACTGAGACAGGGACCTCACACCGAGAAAGCAACATCACACTGAGACAGGAACATCACACTGAGACAGAAACACACACCGGGACAGGGACATCACACTGAGACAGGGACATCACACCGAGAAAGCAACATCACACCGAGACAGGAACATCACACTGAGACAGGAACATCACACCGGGACAGGAACATCACACCGAGACAGGAACATCACAATGAGACAGGAACATCACACCGAGAAAGCAACATCACACTGAGACAGGAACATCACACCGGGACAGGAACATCACACTGAGACAGGAACATCACACCGGGACAGGAACATCACACCGGGACAGGGAGATCACACTGAGACAGGAACATCACACCGGGACAGGAACATCACACTGAGACAGGAACATCACACCGAGAAAGCAACATCACACCGGGACAGGAACATCACACAGAGACAGGAACATCACACTGAGACAGGAACATCACACCGGGACAGGAACATCACACCGAGACAGGAACATCACACTGAGACAGGAACATCACACCGAGACAGGAACATCACACTGAGACAGGAACATCACACTGAGAAAGGAACATCTCACCGAGACAGGAACATCACACCGAGACAGGAACATCACACTGAGACAGGAACATCACACCGGGACAGGAACATCACACCGGGACAGGGAGATCACACTGAGACAGGAACATCATACTGAGACAGGAACATCACACCGGGACAGGAACATCACACCGGGACAGGGAGATCACACTGAGACAGGAACATCACACTGAGACAGGAACATCACACTGAGACAGGATCATCACACCGGGACAGGAACATCCCACCGAGACAGGAACATCACACCGAGACAGGAACATCACACCGGAAAGGGACATGACACCGGGATAGGATCATCACACCGGGACAGAAACATCACAGTGAGACAGGAACATCACACCGAGACAGAAACATCACACTGAGGCAGGAACATCACACTGCGACAGGAACATCACACTGCGACAGGAACATCACACCGGGACAGGAACATCACACTGCGACAGGGACATCACACTGAGACAGGAACATCACACTGAGACAGGAACATCACACCGGGACAGGAACATCACACTGAGACAGGGACATCACACTGAGACAGGAACATCACACTGAGACAGGACCATCACACCGGGACAGGAACATCATACCGGGACAGGAACATCACACTGAGACAGGAACATCACACCGAGACAGGGACATCACACTGAGACAGGAACATCACACCGAGACAGGAACATCACAGTGAGACAGGAACATCACACTGAGACAGGAACATCACACCGATACAGGAACATCACACCGAGACAGGAACATCACACTGAGAGAGGAACATCACACTGAGACAGGGACATCACACTGAGACAGGAACATCACACCGGGACATGGACATCGCACCGAGACAGGATCATCACACCAGGACAGGGACATCACACTGAGACAGGAACATCACACCGGGACAGGGACATCGCACCGAGACAGGATCATCACACCGGGACAGGGACATCACACCGAGACAGGAACATTACACCGAGACAGGAACATCACACCGGGACAGGAACATCACACTGAGACAGGGACCTCACACCGAGAAAGCAACATCACACTGAGACAGGAACATCACACTGAGACAGGAACACACACCGGGACAGGGACATCACACTGAGACAGGGACATCACACCGAGAAAGCAACATCACACTGAGACAGGAACATCACACCGGGACAGGAACATCACACCGGGACAGGAACATCACACCGAGAAAGCAACATCACACTGAGACAGGAACATCACACTGAGACAGGAACATCACACCGAGACAGGAACATCACACTGGGACAGGAACATCACACTGGGACAGGAACATCACACCGGGAGAGGAACATAACACTGAGACAGGAACATCACACTGAGACAGGAACATCACACTGAGACAGGAACATCACACCGAGACAGGAACATCACACCGATACAGGAACATCACACTGAGACAGGAACATCACCCCGAGGCAGGAACATCACACTGAGACAGGAACATCACACCGGGACAGGAACATCACACTGGGACAGGAACATCACACTGAGACAGGAACATCACACCGAGACAGGAACATCACACTGAGACAGGAACATCACACCGGGACAGGAACATCACACCGAGACAGGAACATCACACTGAGACAGGAACATCACACTGAGACAGGGACATCACACTGAGACAGGAACATCACACCGGGACAGGGACATCGCACCGAGACAGGAACATCACACCAGGACAGGAACATTACACCGAGACAGGAACATAACACCGGGACAGGAACATCACACTGAGACAGGGACATCACACCGAGAAAGCAACATCACACTGAGACAGGGACATCACACTGAGACAGGAACACACACCGGGACGGGGACATCACACTGAGACAGGGACATCACACCGAGAAAGCAACATCACACCGGGACAGGAACATCACACCGGGACAGGAACATCACACCGAAACAGGAACATCACACTGAGACAGGAACATCACACTGAGACAGGAACATCACACCGAGACAGGAACATCACACTGAGACAGGAACATCACACCGAGACAGGGACATCACACTGAGACAGGAACATCACACCGAGACAGGAACATCACAGTGAGACAGGAACATCACACTGAGACAGGGACATCACACCGGGACAGGAACATCACACCGGGACAGCGACATCACACCGGGACAGGAACATCACACCGGGACAGGAACATCACACTGAGACAAGAACATCACACTGAGACAGGAACATCACACCGGGACAGGAACATCACACCGGGACAGGGACATCACACTGAGACAGGAACATCACACTGAGACAGTGACATCACACTGAGACAGGGACATCACACAGAGACAGGGACATCACACTGAGACAGGGACATCACACTGAGACAGGAACATCACACCGGGACAGGAACATCACACCGGGACAGGGACATCACACCGGGACAGGAACATCACACCAGGACAGGGACATCACACCGAGACAGGAACACCACACCGAGACAGGAACATCACACAGAGACAGGAACATCACACCGAGATAGGAACATCACACCGGGACAGGGACATCACACCGAGACAGGAACATCACACCGGGACAGGGACATCACACCGAGACAGGAACATCACACCGAGACAGGAACATCACACCGGGACAGGGACATCACACTGAGACAGTTACATCACACCAAGACAGAAACATCGCACCGGGACAGGGACATCACACCGAGACAGGAACATCACACCGGGACAGGGACATCACACCGAGACAGGAACATCACACAGAGACAGGAACATCACACCGGGACAGGGACATCACACCGGGACTGGGACATCACACCGGGAAAGGGACATCACACCGAGACAGGAACATCACACCGGGACAGGAACATCACACCGGGACTGGGACATCACACCGAGACAGGGACATCACACCGGGACAGGAACATCACACCGGGACAGGAACATCACACCGGGACAGGGACATCACACTGAGACAGGAACATCACACTGAGACAGGGACATCACACTGAGACAGGATCATCACACTGAGACAGGATCATCACACTGAGACAGGAACATCACACCGAGACAGGAACATAACACTGAGACAGGGACATCACACTGAGACAGGATCATCACACTGAGACAGGAACATCACACCGAGACAGGAACATCACACCGAGACAGGAACATCACACCGGGACAGGGACATCACGCTGAGACAGGAACATCACCCCGGGACAGGAACATCGCACCGGGACAGGGATATCACACTGAGACAGGAACATCACACTGAGACAGGAACATCACACCGAGACAGGAACATCACAATGAGACAGGGACATCACACTGAGACAGGATCATCACACTGAGACAGGAACATCACACCGAGACAGGAACATAACACTGAGACAGGGACATCACACCGAGACAGGAACATCACACCGAGACAGGAACATCACACCGGGACAGGGACATCACGCTGAGACAGGAACATCACCCCGGGACAGGAACATCGCACCGGGACAGGGATATCACACTGAGACAGGAACATCACACCGGGACAGGGACATCACACTGAGACAGGAACATCACACCGAGACAGGGACATCACACTGAGACAGGATCATCACACTGAGACAGGAACATCACACCGAGACAGGAACATCACACCGAGACAGGAACATCACACCGGGACAGGGACATCACGCTGAGACAGGAACATCACCCCGGGACAGGAACATCGCACCGGGACAGGGATATCACACTGAGACAGGAACATCACACTGAGACAGGAACATCACACCGAGACAGGGACATCACACTGAGACAGGAACATCACACCGAGACAGGAACATCACACTGAGACAGGAACATCACACTGAGACAGGAACATCACACCGAGACAGGAACATCACACCGAGACAGGAACATCATACCGGGACAGGGACATCACGCTGAGACAGGAACATCACCCCGGGACAGGAACATCGCACCGGGACAGGAACATCACACTGAGACAGGAACATCACACCGGGACAGGGACATCACACTGAGACAGGAACATCACACCGAGACAGGAACATCACACTGAGACAGGGACATCACACTGAGACAGGGACATCACACCGGGACAGGGACATCAAGCTGAGACAGGAACATCACCCCGGGACAGGAACATCGCACCGGGACAGGGACATCACACTGAGACAGGAACATCACACCGAGACAGGAACATCACCCCGGGACAGGAACATCACACCGGGACAGGAACATCACACCGGGACAGGAACATCACACTGAGACAGGAACATCACACCGAGACAGGAACATCACACTGAGACAGGAACATCACACTGAGACAGGAACATCACACTGAGACAGGGACATCACACCGAGACAGGAACATCACACCGGGACAGGAACATCACACTGAGACAGGAACATCACACTGAGACAGGAACATCTCACCGAGACAGGAACATCACACCGAGACAGGAACATCACAATGAGACAGGAACATCACACCGGGACAGGAACATCACACTGAGACAGGAACATCACACTGAGACAGGAACATCTCACCGAGACAGGAACATCACACCGAGACAGGAACATCACACTGAGACAGGAACATCACACCGAGACAGAAACATCACACCGAGACAGGAACATCACACAGAGACAGGAACATCACACCGAGACAGGAACATCACACTGAGACAGGAACATCACACTGAGACAGGAACATCACACCGGGACACGAACATCACACCGGGACAGGAACATCACACTGAGACAGGAACATCACACAGAGACAGGAACATCACACCGAGACAGGAACATCACACTGAGACAGGAACATCACACTGAGACAGGAACATCACACTGATACAGGGACATCACACCGAGACAGGAACATCACACCGGGACAGGAACATCACACTGAGACAGGAACATCACACTGAGACAGGAACATCTCACCGAGACAGGAACATCACACCGAGACAGGAACATCACACTGAGACAGGAACATCACACCGGGACAGGAACATCACACCGGGACAGGAACATCACACTGAGACAGGAACATCACACTGAGACAGGAACATCACACTGAGACAGGAACATCACACCGGGACAGGAACATCACACCGGGACAGGAACATCACACTGAGACAGGAACATCACACAGAGACAGGAACATCACACCGAGACAGGAACATCACACTGAGACAGGAACATCACACCGGGACAGGAACATCACACCGGGACAGGAACATCACACTGAGACAGGAACATCACACCGGGGCAGGAACATCACACCGAGACAGGAACATCACACACAGACAGGAACATCACACCGAGACAGGAACATCACACTGAGACAGGAACATCACACTGAGACAGGAACATCACACCGGGACAGGAACATCACACCAAGACAGGAACATCACACCGGGAAAGGAACATCACACCGGGACAGGGACATCATACTGAGACAGGAACATCACACTGAGACAGGGACATCACACTGAGACAGGAACATCACACCGAGACAGGGACATCACACCGGGACAGGAACATCACGCCCTGACAGGAACATCACACTGAAACAGGAACATCACACCGGGACAGGAACATCACACCCTGACAGGAACATCACACTGAGACAGGAACATCACACTGAGACAGGAACATCACACTGAGACAGGAACATCACACTGAGACAGGGACATCACACTGAGACAGGAACATCTCACCGAGACAGGAACATCACTCTGAGACAGGAACATCACACAGAGACAGGAACATCACCCGAGACAGGGACATCACACCGGGACAGGAACATCACACCCGGACAGGAACATCACACTGAGACAGGGACTTCACACCGGGACAGGAACATCACACCGAGACAGGAACGTCACACTGAGACAGGAACATCACACGGAGACAGGGACATGACACTGAGACAGGAACATCATACTGAGACAGGAACATCACACCGGGACAGGAACATCACACCGAGACAGGAACGTCACACTGAGACAGGAACATCACACGGAGACAGGGACAAGACACTGAGACAGGAACATCACACTGAGACAGGAACATCACACTGAAACAGGAACATCACACCGGGACAGGAACATCACACCCTGACAGGAACATCACACTGAGACAGGAACATCACACTGAGACAGGAACATCACACCCTGACAGGAACATCACACTGAGACAGGAACATCACACTGAGACAGGAATATCACACTGAGACAGGGACATCACACTGAGACAGGAACATCACACCGAGACAGGAACATCACACTGGGACAGGAACATCACACCGAGACAGGAACATCACCCCGAGACAGGAACATCACACCGGGACAGGAACATCACACCCGTACAGGAACATCACACCGGGACAGGGACATCACACTGAGACGGGAACATCACACCGGTACAGGAACATCACACCGAGACAGGAACGTCACACTGAGACAGGAACATCACACGGAGACAGGGACATGACACTGAGACAGGAACATCACACTGAGACAGGAACATCACACCGAGACAGGAACATCACACTGAGACAGGGACATCACACTGAGACAGGGACATCACACCGACACAGGAACATCACACTGAGACAGGAACATCACACTGAGACAGGGACATCACACTGAGACAGGGACATCACACCGGGACAGGAACATCACACTGAGACAGGGACATCACACCGACACAGGAACATCACACTGAGACAGGAACATCACACCGGGACAGGAACATCACACGCAGACAGGAATATCACACTGAGACAGGAACATCACACCGAGACAGGAACATCACACCGAGACAGGAACATCACACTGAGACAGGAACATCACACTGAGACAGGGACATCACACCAGGGCAGGGGCATCTCACCGGGACAGGAAAATCACACCGGGACAGGAACATCAAACCGACATAGGAACATCACACTGAGACAGGAACATCTCACCGAGACAGGAACATCACACCGAGACAGGAACATCACACTGAGACAGAAACATCACACCGAGACAGGAACATCACACACAGACAGGAACATCACACAGAGACAGGAACATCACACCGAGACAGGAACATCACACCGGGACAGGAACATCACACCGGGACAGGAACATCACACTGAGACAGGAACATCACACTGAGACAGGGACATCACACCAGGACAGGAACATCACACCGGGACAGGGACATCACACAGAGACAGGAACATCACACCGAGGCAGGAACATCACACCGGGACAGGAACATCACACCGGGACAGGAACATCCCACTGAGACAGGAACATCACACCGAGACAGGAAAATCACACCGAGACAGGAACATCACACCGTAAAGGGACATCACACCGAGACAGGAACATCACACTGAGACAGGAACATCACACCGAAACAGGAACATCACACCGAGACAGGAACATCACACTGAGACAGGAACATCACACTGAGACAGCGACATCACACTGAGACAGCGACATCACACCGAGACAGGAACATCACACTGAGACAGGAATATCACACTGAGACAGGGACTTCACACTGAGACAAGAACATCACACTGAGACAGGAACATCACACTGAGACAGGAACATCACACTGAGACGGGAACATCACACTGAAACAGGAACATCACACCGCACAGGAACATCACACCCTGACAGGAACATCACACTGAGACAGGAACATCACACTGAGACAGGAACATCACACCCTGACAGGAACATCACACTGAGACAGGAACATCACACTGAGACAGGAATATCACACTGAGACAGGGACATCACACTGAGACAGGAACATCACACCGAGATAGGAACATCACACTGGGACAGGAACATCACACCGAGACAGGAACATCACCCCGAGACAGGAACATCACACCGGGACAGGAACATCACACCCGGACAGGAACATCACACCGGGACAGGGACATCACACTGAGACGGGAACATCACACCGGGACAGGAACATCACACCGAGACAGGAACATCACACTGAGACAGGGACATCACACCGACACAGGAACATCACACTGAGACAGGAACATCACACTGAGACGGGAACATCACACCGGGACAGGAACATCACACCGAGACAGGAACATCACACTGAGACAGGGACATCACACCGACACAGGAACATCACACTGAGACAGGGACATCACACCGACACAGGAACATCACACCGGGACAGGAACATCACACTGAGACAGGAACATCACACTGAGACGGGAACATCACACTGAGACAGGAACATCACACCGGGACAGGAACATCACACGGAGACAGGAATATCACACTGAGACAGGAACATCACACCGAGACAGGAACATCACACCGAGACAGGAACATCACACTGAGACAGGAACATCACACTGAGACAGGGACATCACACCAGGACAGGAAAATCACACCGGGACAGGAACATCAAACCGTCGCAGGAACATCACACTGAGACAGGAACATCTCACCGAGACAGGAACATCACACCGAGACAGGAACATCACACCGAGACAGGGACATCACACTGAGACAGGAACATCACACCGAGACAGGAACATCACACTGAGACAGGAACATCACACCGAGACAGGGACATCGCACCGGGACAGGGACATCACACTGAGACAGGAACATCACACCGAGACAGGAACATCGCACCGGGACAGGAACATCACACCGGGACAGGAACATCACACTGAGACAGGAACATCACACCGGGACAGGAACATCACACTGAGACAGGAACATCACACCGAGACAGGAACATCACACTGAGACAGGGACATCACACTGAGACAGGGACATCACACTGAGACAGGATCATCACACTGAGACAGGAACATCACACCGAGACAGGAACATCACACCGGGACAGTGACATCACGCTGAGACAGGAACATCACCCCGGGACAGGAACATCACACCGGGACAGTGACATCACACTGAGACTGGAACATCGCTCCGGGACAGGAACATCACACTGAGACAGGAACATCACACCGGGACAGGGACATCACACTGAGACAGGAACATCACACCGAGACAGGAACATCACACTGAGACAGGGACATCACACCGGGACAGGGACATCACGCTGAGACAGGAACATCACCCCGGGACAGGAACATCGCACCGGGACAGGGACATCACACTGAGACAGGAACATCACACTGAGACAGGGACATCACACTGAGACAGGAACATCACACCGGGACAGGAACATCACACCGGGACAGGAACATCACACTGAGACAGGAACATCACACTGAGACAGGAACATCACACCGAGACAGGAACATCACACTGAGACAGGAACATCACACCGAGACAGGAACATCACACTGGGACAGGAACATCACACCGGGACAGGAACATCACACCGGGACAGGAACATCACACTGAGACAGGAACATCACACCAAGACAGGGACATCACACCGGGACAGGAACATCACGACCTGACAGGAACATCACACTGAAACAGGAACATCACACCGGGACAGGAACATCACACCCTGACAGGAACATCACACTGAGACAGGAACATCACACCCTGACAGGAACATCACACTGAGACAGGAACATCACACTGAGACAGGAACATCACACTGAGACAGGGACATCACACTGAGACAGGAACATCACACTGAGACAGGAACATCACACCGGGACAGGAACATCAAACCGGGACAGGGACATCACACCCGGTCAGGAACATCACACTGAGACAGGAATATCACACCGGGACAGGAACATCACACCGGGACAGGGACATCACACCGGGACAGGAACATCACACCAAGACAGGAACATCACACTGAGACCGGAACATCACACCGAGACAGGGACATCGCACCGGGACAGGGACATCACACTGAGACAGGAACATCACACCGAGACAGGAACATCGCACCGGGACAGGGACATCTCACTGAGACAGGAACATCACACCGAGACAGGAACATCACACTGAGACAGGGACATCACACTGAGACAGGGACATCACACTGAGACAGGATCTTCACACTGAGACAGGAACATCACACAGAGACAGGAACATCACACCGGGACAGGGACATCACACCGGGACAGGGACATCACGCTGAGACAGGAACATTACCCCGGGACAGGAACATCACACCGGGACAGGAACATCACACTGAGACAGGAACATCACACAGAGACAGGAACATCACACCGAGACAGGAACATCACACTGAGACAGGAACATCACACCGGGACAGGAACATCACACCGGGACAGGAACATCACACTGAGACAGGAACATCACACCGGGGCAGGAACATCACACCGAGACAGGAACATCACACACAGACAGGAACATCACACCGAGACAGGAACATCACACTGAGACAGGAACATCACACTGAGACAGGAACATCACACCGGGACAGGAACATCACACCAAGACAGGAACATCACACCGGGAAAGGAACATCACACCGGGACAGGGACATCATACTGAGACAGGAACATCACACTGAGACAGGGACATCACACTGAGACAGGAACATCACACCGAGACAGGGACATCACACCGGGACAGGAACATCACGCCCTGACAGGAACATCACACTGAAACAGGAACATCACACCGGGACAGGAACATCACACCCTGACAGGAACATCACACTGAGACAGGAACATCACACTGAGACAGGAACATCACACTGAGACAGGAACATCACACTGAGACAGGGACATCACACTGAGACAGGAACATCTCACCGAGACAGGAACATCACTCTGAGACAGGAACATCACACAGAGACAGGAACATCACCCGAGACAGGGACATCACACCGGGACAGGAACATCACACCCGGACAGGAACATCACACTGAGACAGGGACTTCACACCGGGACAGGAACATCACACCGAGACAGGAACGTCACACTGAGACAGGAACATCACACGGAGACAGGGACATGACACTGAGACAGGAACATCATACTGAGACAGGAACATCACACCGGGACAGGAACATCACACCGAGACAGGAACGTCACACTGAGACAGGAACATCACACGGAGACAGGGACAAGACACTGAGACAGGAACATCACACTGAGACAGGAACATCACACTGAAACAGGAACATCACACCGGGACAGGAACATCACACCCTGACAGGAACATCACACTGAGACAGGAACATCACACTGAGACAGGAACATCACACCCTGACAGGAACATCACACTGAGACAGGAACATCACACTGAGACAGGAATATCACACTGAGACAGGGACATCACACTGAGACAGGAACATCACACCGAGACAGGAACATCACACTGGGACAGGAACATCACACCGAGACAGGAACATCACCCCGAGACAGGAACATCACACCGGGACAGGAACATCACACCCGTACAGGAACATCACACCGGGACAGGGACATCACACTGAGACGGGAACATCACACCGGGACAGGAACATCACACCGAGACAGGAACGTCACACTGAGACAGGAACATCACACGGAGACAGGGACATGACACTGAGACAGGAACATCACACTGAGACAGGAACATCACACCGAGACAGGAACATCACACTGAGACAGGGACATCACACTGAGACAGGGACATCACACCGACACAGGAACATCACACTGAGACAGGAACATCACACTGAGACAGGGACATCACACTGAGACAGGGACATCACACCGGGACAGGAACATCACACTGAGACAGGGACATCACACCGACACAGGAACATCACACTGAGACAGGAACATCACACCGGGACAGGAACATCACACGCAGACAGGAATATCACACTGAGACAGGAACATCACACCGAGACAGGAACATCACACCGAGACAGGAACATCACACTGAGACAGGAACATCACACTGAGACAGGGACATCACACCAGGGCAGGGGCATCTCACCGGGACAGGAAAATCACACCGGGACAGGAACATCAAACCGACATAGGAACATCACACTGAGACAGGAACATCTCACCGAGACAGGAACATCACACCGAGACAGGAACATCACACTGAGACAGAAACATCACACCGAGACAGGAACATCACACACAGACAGGAACATCACACAGAGACAGGAACATCACACCGAGACAGGAACATCACACCGAGACAGGAACATCACACTGAGACAGGAACATCACACTGAGACAGGGACATCACACCAGGACAGGAACATCACACCGGGACAGGGACATCACACAGAGACAGGAACATCACACCGAGGCAGGAACATCACACCGGGACAGGAACATCACACCGGGACAGGAACATCCCACTGAGACAGGAACATCACACCGAGACAGGAAAATCACACCGAGACAGGAACATCACACCGTAAAGGGACATCACACCGAGACAGGAACATCACACTGAGACAGGAACATCACACCGAAACAGGAACATCACACCGAGACAGGAACATCACACTGAGACAGGAACATCACACTGAGACAGCGACATCACACTGAGACAGCGACATCACACCGAGACAGGAACATCACACTGAGACAGGAATATCACACTGAGACAGGGACTTCACACTGAGACAAGAACATCACACTGAGACAGGAACATCACACTGAGACAGGAACATCACACTGAGACGGGAACATCACACTGAAACAGGAACATCACACCGCACAGGAACATCACACCCTGACAGGAACATCACACTGAGACAGGAACATCACACTGAGACAGGAACATCACACCCTGACAGGAACATCACACTGAGACAGGAACATCACACTGAGACAGGAATATCACACTGAGACAGGGACATCACACTGAGACAGGAACATCACACCGAGATAGGAACATCACACTGGGACAGGAACATCACACCGAGACAGGAACATCACCCCGAGACAGGAACATCACACCGGGACAGGAACATCACACCCGGACAGGAACATCACACCGGGACAGGGACATCACACTGAGACGGGAACATCACACCGGGACAGGAACATCACACCGAGACAGGAACATCACACTGAGACAGGGACATCACACCGACACAGGAACATCACACTGAGACAGGAACATCACACTGAGACGGGAACATCACACCGGGACAGGAACATCACACCGAGACAGGAACATCACACTGAGACAGGGACATCACACCGACACAGGAACATCACACTGAGACAGGGACATCACACCGACACAGGAACATCACACCGGGACAGGAACATCACACTGAGACAGGAACATCACACTGAGACGGGAACATCACACTGAGACAGGAACATCACACCGGGACAGGAACATCACACGGAGACAGGAATATCACACTGAGACAGGAACATCACACCGAGACAGGAACATCACACCGAGACAGGAACATCACACTGAGACAGGAACATCACACTGAGACAGGGACATCACACCAGGACAGGAAAATCACACCGGGACAGGAACATCAAACCGTCGCAGGAACATCACACTGAGACAGGAACATCTCACCGAGACAGGAACATCACACCGAGACAGGAACATCACACCGAGACAGGGACATCACACTGAGACAGGAACATCACACCGAGACAGGAACATCACACTGAGACAGGAACATCACACCGAGACAGGGACATCGCACCGGGACAGGGACATCACACTGAGACAGGAACATCACACCGAGACAGGAACATCGCACCGGGACAGGGACATCTCACTGAGACAGGAACATCACACCGAGACAGGAACATCACACTGAGACAGGGACATCACACTGAGACAGGGACATCACACTGAGACAGGATCATCACACTGAGACAGGAACATCACACCGAGACAGGAACATCACACCGGGACAGTGACATCACGCTGAGACAGGAACATCACCCCGGGACAGGAACATCACACCGGGACAGTGACATCACACTGAGACAGGAACATCACACCGGGAGAGGGACATCATGCTGAGACAGGAACATCACACCGGGACAGTGACATCACACTGAGACTGGAACATCGCTCCGGGACAGGAACATCACACTGAGACAGGAACATCACACCGGGACAGGGACATCACACTGAGACAGGAACATCACACCGAGACAGGAACATCACACTGAGACAGGGACATCACACTGAGACAGGAACATCACACCGGGAGAGGGACATCATGCTGAGACAGGAACATCACACCGGGACAGTGACATCACACTGAGACTGGAACATCGCTCCGGGACAGGAACATCACACTGAGACAGGAACATCACACCGGGACAGGGACATCACACTGAGACAGGAACATCACACCGGGACAGGGACATCACGCTGAGACAGGAACATCACCCCGGGACAGGAACATCGCACCGGGACAGGGACATCACACTGAGACAGGAACATCACACTGAGACAGGGACATCACACTGAGACAGGAACATCACACCGGGACAGGAACATCACACCGGGACAGGAACATCACACTGAGACAGGAACATCACACTGAGACAGGAACATCACACCGAGACAGGAACATCACACTGAGACAGGAACATCACACCGAGACAGGAACATCACACTGGGACAGGAACATCACACCGGGACAGGAACATCACACCGGGACAGGAACATCACACTGAGACAGGAACATCACACCAAGACAGGGACATCACACCGGGACAGGAACATCACGACCTGACAGGAACATCACACTGAAACAGGAACATCACACCGGGACAGGAACATCACACCCTGACAGGAACATCACACTGAGACAGGAACATCACACTGAGACAGGAACATCACACTGAGACAGGGACATCACACTGAGACAGGAACATCACACTGAGACAGGAACATCACACCGGGACAGGAACATCAAACCGGGACAGGGACATCACACCCGGTCAGGAACATCACACTGAGACAGGAATATCACACCGGGACAGGAACATCACACCGGGACAGGGACATCACACCGGGACAGGAACATCACACCAAGACAGGAACATCACACTGAGACCGGAACATCACACCGAGACAGGGACATCGCACCGGGACAGGGACATCACACTGAGACAGGAACATCACACCGAGACAGGAACATCGCACCGGGACAGGGACATCTCACTGAGACAGGAACATCACACCGAGACAGGAACATCACACTGAGACAGGGACATCACACTGAGACAGGGACATCACACTGAGACAGGAACATCACACTGAGACAGGAACATCACACCAAGACAGGGACATCACACCGGGACAGGAACATCACACCGGGACAGGGACATCACGCTGAGACAGGAACATTACCCCGGGACAGGAACATCACACCGGGACAGGAACATCACACTGAGACAGGAACATCACACCGGGACAGTGACATCACACTGAGACAGGAACATCACACCGAGACAGGGACATCACACTGAGACAGGAACATCACACCGAGACAGGAACATCACACTGAGACAGGAACATCACACTGAGACAGGAACATCACACCGAGACAGGAACATCACACCGAGACAGGAACATCACACCGGGACAGGGACATCACGCTGAGACAGGAACATCACCCCGGGACAGGAACATCGCACCGGGACAGGAACATCACACTGAGACAGGAACATCACACCGGGACAGGGACATCACACCGGGACAGGGACATCACACTGAGACAGGAACATCACACCGAGACAGGGACATCACACTGAGACAGGGACATCACACCGGGACAGGGACATCACACTGAGACAGGGACATCACACCGGGACAGGGACATCACGCTGAGACAGGAACATCACCCCGGGACAGGAACATCACATTGAGACAGGAACATCACACTGAGACAGGAACATCACACCGGGACAGGGACATCACACCGGGACAGGGACATCACACTGAGACAGGGACATCACACCGGGACAGGGACATCACACCGAGACAGGAACATCACACCGAGACAGGAACATCACACCGAGACCTGAACATCACACTGAGACAGGAACATCACACCGGGACAGGGATCTCACACCGAGACAGGAACATCACACCGGGACAGGGATCTCACACCGAGACAGGAACATCACACCGGGACAGGAACATCACACCGAGACAGGGACATCACACCGAGACAGGGACATCACACTGAGACAGGGACATCACACCGGGTCAGGAACATCACACTGAGACAGGAATATCACACCGGGACAGGAACATCACACCGGGACAGGGACATCACACCGGGTCAGGAACATCACACTGAGACAGGAATATCACACCGGGACAGGAACATCACACCGGGACAGGGACATCACACCGGGACAGGAACATCACACCAAGACCGGAACATCACACTGAGACCGGAACATCACACCGAGACAGGGACATCGCACCGGGACAGGGACATCACACTGAGACAGGAACATCACACCGAGACAGGAACATCGCACCGGGACAGGGACATCTCACTGAGACAGGAACATCACACCGAGACAGGAACATCACACTGAGACAGGGACATCACACTGAGACAGGGACATCACACTGAGACAGGATCATCACACTGAGACAGGAACATCACACAGAGACAGGAACATCACACCGGGACAGGGACATCACACCGGGACAGGGACATCACGCTGAGACAGGAACATCACCCCGGGACAGGAACATCACACCGGGACAGGAACATCACACCGAGACAGGGACATCACACCGGGACAGGGACATCACGCTGAGACAGGAACATCACCCCGGGACAGGAACATCACACAGAGACAGGAACATCACACCGGGACAGGGACATCACACCGGGACAGGGACATCACGCTGAGACAGGAACATCACACCGGGACAGGAACATCACACTGAGACAGGAACATCACACCGGGATAGTGACATCACACTGAGACAGGAACATCACACCGAGACAGGGACATCACACTGAGACAGGAACATCACACTGAGACAGGAACATCACACCGGGACAGGAACATCACACCGGGACAGGAACATCACACTGAGACAGGGACATCACACTGAAACAGGAACATCACACCGAGACAGGAACATCACACCGAGACAGGAACATCACACCGGGACAGGGACATCACGCTGAGACAGGAACATCACCCCGGGACAGGAACATCACACTGAGACAGGAACATCAAACCGAGACAGGAACATCACACTGAGACAGGAACATCACACTGAAACAGGAACATCACACCGAGACAGGAACATCACACCGAGACAGGAACATCACACCGGGACAGGGACATCACGCTGAGACAGGAACATCACCCCGGGACAGGAACATCACACTGAGACAGGAACATCACACCGGGACATGGACATCACACTGAGACAGGAACATCACACCGAGACAGGAACATCACACTGAGACAGGAACATCACACTGAGACAGGAACATCACACCGGGACAGGAACATCACACCGGGACAGGAACATCACACTGAGACAGGAACATCACACCGAGACAGGAACATCACACTGAGACAGGAACATCACACTGAGACAGGAACATCACACCGGGACAGGAACATCACACCGGGACAGGAACATCACACTGAGACAGGGACATCACACCGGGACAGGGACATCACGCTGAGACAGGAACATCACCCCGGGACAGGAACATCGCACCGGGACAGGGACATCACACTGAGACAGGAACATCACACCGGGACAGGAACATCACACTGAGACAGGAACATCACACTGAGACAGGAACATCACACCGGGACAGGAACATCACACCGGGACAGGAACATCACACTGAGACAGGAACATCACACAGAGACAGGAACATCACACCGAGATAGGAACATCACACTGAGACAGGAACATCACACTGAGACAGGAACATCACACCGGGACAGGAACATCACACTGAGACAGGAACATCACACTGAGACAGGAACATCACACTGAGACAGGAACATCACACCGGGACAGGAACATCACACTGAGACAGGAACATCACACCGAGACAGGGACATCACACCGGGACAGGAACTTCACGACCTGACAGGAACATCACACTGATACAGGAACATCACACCGGGACAGGAACATCACACTGAGACAGGAACATCACACCCTGACAGGAACATCACACTGAGACAGGAACATCACACTGAGACAGGAACATCACACTGAGACAGGGACATCACACTGAGACAGGAACATCACACCGGGATAGGAACATCACACCGAGACAGGAACATCACCCGAGACAGGGACATCACACCGAGGCAGGAACATCACACCGGGACAGGAACATCACACTGAGACAGGAACATCACACTGAGACAGGAACATCACACAGAGACAGGAACATCACCCGAGACAGGGACATCACACCGGGACAGGAACATCACACCCGGACAGGAACATCACACTGAGACAGGGACTTCACACCGGGACAGGAACATCACACCGAGACAGGAACGTCACACTGAGACAGGAACATCACACGGAGACAGGGACATGACACTGAGACAGGAACATCATACTGAGACAGGAACATCACACCGGGACAGGAACATCACGCCCTGACAGGTACTTCACACTGAGACAGGAACATCACACTGAGACAGGAACATCACACCCGGACAGGAATATCACACTGAGACAGGGACTTCACACCCGGACAGGAATATCACACTGAGACAGGGACTTCACACCGGGACAGGAACATCACACCGAGACAGGAACGTCACACTGAGACAGGAACATCACACGGAGACAGGGACATGACACTGAGACAGGAACATCACACTGAGACAGGAACATCACACTGAAACAGGAACATCACACCGGGACAGGGACATCACACCGGGACAGGAACATCACACCCTGACAGGAACATCACACTGAGACAGGAACATCACACCCTGACAGGAACATCACACTGAGACAGGAACATCACACCGAGACAGGAACATCACACTGGGACAGGAACATCACACCGAGACAGGAACATCACCCCGAGACAGGAACATCACACCGGGACAGGAACATCACACCGACACAGGAACATCACACCGGGACAGGAACATCACACCGGGACAGGAACGTCACACTGAGACAGGAACATCACACGGAGACAGGGACATGACACTGAGACAGGAACATCACACTGAGACAGGAACATCACACTGAGACTGGGACATCACACCGACACAGGAACATCACACTGGGACAGGAACATCACACTGAGACAGGGACATCACACCGGGACAGGAACATCACACTGAGACAGGGACATCACACCGACACAGGAACATCACACTGAGACAGGAACATCACACCGGGACAGGAACATCACACGGAGACAGGAATATCACACTGAGACAGGAACATCACACTGAGACAGGAACATCACACCGAGACAGGAACATGAAACCGGGACAGGAACATCACACTGAGACAGGAACATCACACTGAGACAGGGACATCACACCAGGACAGGGGCATCTCACCGGGACAGGAACATCACACCGGGACAGGAAAATCACACCGGGACAGGAACATCAAACCGACACAGGAACATCACACAGAGAAAGGAACATCTCACCGAGACAGGAACATCACACCGAGACAGGAACATCACACTGAGACAGGAACATCACACCGAGACCTGAACATCACACACAGACAGGAACATCACACAGAGACAGGAACATCACACCGAGACAGAAACATCACACCGAGACAGGAACATCACACTGAGACAGGAACATCACATTGAGACAGGGACATCACACCAGGACAGGAACATCACACCGGGACAGGGACATCACACTGAGACAGGAACATCAGACCGAGGCAGGAACATCACACCGGGACAGGAATATCACACCGGGACAGGAACATCACACCGAGACAGGAACATCACACCGGAAAGGGACATCACACCGAGACAGGAACATCACACTGAGACTGCGACATCACACTGAGACAGCGACATCACACCGAGACAGGAACATCACATTGAGACAGGAACATCACACTGGGGCAGGAACATCACACCGAGACAGGAACATCACACCGAGACAGGAACATCACACTGAGACAGGGACATCACACCGGGACAGGGACATCACGCTGAGACAGGAACATCACCCCGGGACAGGAACATCGCACCGGGACAGGGACATCACACTGAGACAGGAACATCACACCGAGACAGGAACATCACACAGAGACAGGAACATCTCACTGAGACAGGAACATCACATTGAGACAGGGACATCACACCAGGACAGGAACATCACACCGGGACAGGGACATCACACTGAGACAGGAACATCAGACCGAGGCAGGAACATCACACCGGGACAGGAATATCACACCGGGACAGGAACATCACACCGAGACAGGAACATCACACCGGAAAGGGACATCACACCGAGACAGGAACATCACACTGAGACTGCGACATCACACTGAGACAGCGACATCACACCGAGACAGGAACATCACATTGAGACAGGAACATCACACTGGGGCAGGAACATCACACCGAGACAGGAACATCACACCGAGACAGGAACATCACACTGAGACAGGGACATCACACCGGGACAGGGACATCACGCTGAGACAGGAACATCACCCCGGGACAGGAACATCGCACCGGGACAGGGACATCACACTGAGACAGGAACATCACACCGAGACAGGAACATCACACAGAGACAGGAACATCTCACTGAGACAGGAACATCACACTGAGACAGGGACATCACACTGAGACAGGAACATCACACCGGGACAGGAACATCACACCGGGACAGGAACATCACACTGAGACAGGAACATCACACCGAGACAGGAACATCACACTGAGACAGGAACATCACACCGAGACAGGGACATCACACTGAGACTGGATCATCACCCCGGGACAGGAACATCGCACCGGGACAGGAACATCACACCGAGACAGGGACATCACGCTGAGACAGGAACATCACCCCGGGACAGGAACATCGCACCGGGACAGGAACATCACACTGAGACAGGAACATCACACCGGGACAGGGACATCACACTGAGACAGGAACATCACACCGAGACAGGAACATCACACTGAGACAGGGACATCACACCGGGACAGGGACATCACGCTGAGACAGGAACATCACCCCGGGACAGGAACATCGCACCGGGACAGGGACATCACACTGAGACAGGAACATCACACTGAGACAGGAACATCACACCGGGACAGGGACATCACACTGAGACAGGAACATCACACCGGGACAGGAACATCACACTGAGACAGGAACATCACACTGAGACAGGAACATCACACCGGGACAGGAACATCACACCGAGACAGGAACATCACACCGGGACAGGAACATCACACTGAGACAGGAACATCACACAGAGACAGGAACATTACACCGAGATAGGAACATCACACTGAGACAGGAACATCACACTGAGACAGGAACATCACACCGGGACAGGAACATCACACTGAGACAGGAACATCACACTGAGACAGGAACATCACACCGGGACAGGAACATCACACTGAGACAGGAACATCACACCGAGACAGGGACATCACACCGGGACAGGAACATCACGACCTGACAGGAACATCACACTGAAACAGGAACATCACACCGGGACAGGAACATCACACTGAGACAGGAACATCACACCCTGACAGGAACATCACACTGAGACAGGAACATCACACTGAGACAGGAACATCACACTGAGACAGGGACATCACACTGAGACAGGAACATCACACCGGGACAGGAACATCACACCGAGACAGGAACATCACCCGAGACAGGGACATCACACCGAGGCAGGAACATCACACCGGGACAGGAACATCACACTGAGACAGGAACATCACACTGAGACAGGAACATCACACAGAGACAGGAACATCACCCGAGACAGGGACATCACACCGGGACAGGAACATCACACCCGGACAGGAACATCACACTGAGACAGGGACTTCACACCGGGACAGGAACATCACACCGAGACAGGAACGTCACACTGAGACAGGAACATCACACGGAGACAGGGACATGACACTGAGACAGGAACATCATACTGAGACAGGAACATCACACCGGGACAGGAACATCACGCCCTGACAGGTACTTCACACTGAGACAGGAACATCACACTGAGACAGGAACATCACACTGAGACAGGGACTTCACACCCGGACAGGAATATCACACTGAGACAGGGACTTCACACCGGGACAGGAACATCACACTGAGACAGGAACATCACACGGAGACAGGGACATGACACTGAGACAGGGACATCACACTGAGACAGGAACATCACACCGAGACAGGAACGTCACACTGAGACAGGAACATCACACGGAGACAGGGACATGACACTGAGACAGGAACATCACACTGAGACAGGAACATCACACTGAAACAGGAACATCACACCGGGACAGGAACATCACACCCTGACAGGAACATCACACTGAGACAGGAACATCACACTGAGACAGGAACATCACACCCTGACAGGAACATCACACTGAGACAGGAACATCACACCGAGACAGGAACATCACACTGGGACAGGAACATCACACCGAGACAGGAACATCACCCCGAGACAGGAACATCACACCGGGACAGGAACATCACACCGACACAGGAACATCACACCGGGACAGGAACATCACACCGGGACAGGAACGTCACACTGAGACAGGAACATCACACGGAGACAGGGACATGACACTGAGACAGGAACATCACACTGAGACAGGAACATCACACTGAGACAGGGACATCACACTGAGACAGGAACATCACACTGAGACAGGGACATCACACCGGGACAGGAACATCACACTGAGACAGGGACATCACACCGACACAGGAACATCACACTGGGACAGGAACATCACACTGAGACAGGGACATCACACCGGGACAGGAACATCACACTGAGACAGGGACATCACACCGACACAGGAACATCACACTGAGACAGGAACATCACACCGGGACAGGAACATCACACGGAGACAGGAATATCACACTGAGACAGGAACATCACACTGAGACAGGAACATCACACCGAGACAGGAACATGAAACCGGGACAGGAACATCACACTGAGACAGGAACATCACACTGAGACAGGGACATCACACCAGGACAGGGGCATCTCACCGGGACAGGAACATCACACTGAGACAGGAACATCACACCGGGACAGGAAAATCACACCGGGACAGGAACATCAAACCGACACAGGAACATCACACAGAGAAAGGAACATCTCACCGAGACAGGAACATCACACCGAGACAGGAACATCACACTGAGACAGGAACATCACACCGAGACCTGAACATCACACACAGACAGGAACATCACACAGAGACAGGAACATCACAACGAGACAGAAACATCACACCGAGACAGGAACATCACACTGAGACAGGAACATCACATTGAGACAGGGACATCACACCAGGACAGGAACATCACACCGGGACAGGGACATCACACTGAGACAGGAACATCAGACCGAGGCAGGAACATCACACCGGGACAGGAATATCACACCGGGACAGGAACATCACACCGAGACAGGAACATCACACCGGAAAGGGACATCACACCGAGACAGGAACATCACACTGAGACTGCGACATCACACTGAGACAGCGACATCACACCGAGACAGGAACATCACATTGAGACAGGAACATCACACTGGGGCAGGAACATCACACCGAGACAGGAACATCACACCGAGACAGGAACATCACACTGAGACAGGGACATCACACCGGGACAGGGACATCACGCTGAGACAGGAACATCACCCCGGGACAGGAACATCGCACCGGGACAGGGACATCACACTGAGACAGGAACATCACACCGAGACAGGAACATCACACAGAGACAGGAACATCTCACTGAGACAGGAACATCACACTGAGACAGGGACATCACACTGAGACAGGAACATCACACCGGGACAGGAACATCACACCGGGACAGGAACATCACACTGAGACAGGAACATCACACCGAGACAGGAACATCACACTGAGACAGGAACATCACACCGAGACAGGGACATCACACTGAGACTGGATCATCACCCCGGGACAGGAACATCGCACCGGGACAGGAACATCACACCGAGACAGGGACATCACGCTGAGACAGGAACATCACCCCGGGACAGGAACATCGCACCGGGACAGGAACATCACACTGAGACAGGAACATCACACCGGGACAGGGACATCACACTGAGACAGGAACATCACACCGAGACAGGAACATCACACTGAGACAGGGACATCACACCGGGACAGGGACATCACGCTGAGACAGGAACATCACCCCGGGACAGGAACATCGCACCGGGACAGGGACATCACTCTGAGACAGGAACATCACACTGAGACAGGAACATCACACCGGGACAGGGACATCACACTGAGACAGGAACATCACACCGGGACAGGAACATCACACTGAGACAGGAACATCACACCGGGACAGGAACATCACACCGGGACAGGAACATCACACCGAGACAGGAACATCACACCGGGACAGGAACATCACACTGAGACAGGAACATCACACAGAGACAGGAACATCACACCGAGATAGGAACATCACACTGAGACAGGAACATCACACTGAGACAGGAACATCACACCGAGACAGGAACATCACACCGGGACAGGAACATCACACTGAGACAGGAACATCACACCGAGACAGGGACATCACACCGGGACAGGAACATCACGACCTGACAGGAACATCACACTGAAACAGGAACATCACACCGGGACAGGAACATCACACTGAGACAGGAACATCACACCCTGACAGGAACATCACACTGAGACAGGAACATCACACTGAGACAGGAACATCACACTGAGACAGGGACATCACACTGAGACAGGAACATCACACCGGGACAGGAACATCACACCGAGACAGGAACATCACCCGAGACAGGGACATCACACCGAGGCAGGAACATCACACCGGGACAGGAACATCACACTGAGACAGGAACATCACACTGAGACAGGAACATCACACAGAGACAGGAACATCACCCGAGACAGGGACATCACACCGGGACAGGAACATCACACCCGGACAGGAACATCACACTGAGACAGGGACTTCACACCGGGACAGGAACATCACACCGAGACAGGAACGTCACACTGAGACAGGAACATCACACGGAGACAGGGACATGACACTGAGACAGGAACATCATACTGAGACAGGAACATCACACCGGGACAGGAACATCACGCCCTGACAGGTACTTCACACTGAGACAGGAACATCACACTGAGACAGGAACATCACACCCGGACAGGAATATCACACTGAGACAGGGACTTCACACCCGGACAGGAATATCACACTGAGACAGGGACTTCACACCGGGACAGGAACATCACACCGAGACAGGAACGTCACACTGAGACAGGAACATCACACGGAGACAGGGACATGACACTGAGACAGGAACATCACACTGAGACAGGAACATCACACTGAAACAGGAACATCACACCGGGACAGGAACATCACACCCTGACAGGAACATCACACTGAGACAGGAACATCACACTGAGACAGGAACATCACACCCTGACAGGAACATCACACTGAGACAGGAACATCACACCGAGACAGGAACATCACACTGGGACAGGAACATCACACCGAGACAGGAACATCACCCCGAGACAGGAACATCACACCGGGACAGGAACATCACACCCGGACAGGAACATCACACCGGGACAGGAACATCACACCGGGACAGGAACGTCACACTGAGACAGGAACATCACACGGAGACAGGGACATGACACTGAGACAGGAACATCACACTGAGACAGGAACATCACACTGAGACTGGGACATCACACCGACACAGGAACATCACACTGGGACAGGAACATCACACTGAGACAGGGACATCACACCGGGACAGGAACATCACACTGAGACAGGGACATCACACCGACACAGGAACATCACACTGAGACAGGAACATCACACCGGGACAGGAACATCACACGGAGACAGGAATATCACACTGAGACAGGAACATCACACTGAGACAGGAACATCACACCGAGACAGGAACATCACACCGGGACAGGAACATCACACTGAGACAGGAACATCACACTGAGACAGGGACATCACACCAGGACAGGGGCATCTCACCGGGACAGGAACATCACACTGAGACAGGAACATCACACCGGGACAGGAAAATCACACCGGGACAGGAACATCAAACCGACACAGGAACATCACACTGAGAAAGGAACATCTCACCGAGACAGGAACATCACACCGAGACAGGAACATCACACTGAGACAGGAACATCACACCGAGACCTGAACATCACACACAGACAGGAACATCACACAGAGACAGGAACATCACACCGAGACAGAAACATCACACCGAGACAGGAACATCACACTGAGACAGGAACATCACATTGAGACAGGGACATCACACCAGGACAGGAACATCACACCGGGACAGGGACATCACACTGAGACAGGAACATCAGACCGAGGCAGGAACATCACACCGGGACAGGAATATCACACCGGGACAGGAACATCACACCGAGACAGGAACATCACACCGGAAAGGGACATCACACCGAGACAGGAACATCACACTGAGACTGCGACATCACACTGAGACAGCGACATCACACCGAGACAGGAACATCACATTGAGACAGGAACATCACACTGGGGCAGGAACATCACACCGAGACAGGAACATCACACCGAGACAGGAACATCACACTGAGACAGGGACATCACACCGGGACAGGGACATCACGCTGAGACAGGAACATCACCCCGGGACAGGAACATCGCACCGGGACAGGGACATCACACTGAGACAGGAACATCACACCGAGACAGGAACATAACACAGAGACAGGAACATCTCACTGAGACAGGAACATCACACTGAGACAGGGACATCACACTGAGACAGGAACATCACACCGGGACAGGAACATCACACCGGGACAGGAACATCACACTGAGACTGGATCATCACCCCGGGACAGGAACATCGCACCGGGACAGGAACATCACACCGAGACAGGAACATCACACTGAGACAGGAACATCACACCGAGTCAGAAACATCACACCGAGACAGGAACATCACACTGAGACAGGGACATCACGCTGAGACAGGAACATCAGACCGAGGCAGGAACATCACACCGGGACAGGAATATCACACCGGGACAGGAACATCACACCGAGACAGGAACATCACACCGAGACAGGAACATCACACTGAGACTGGATCATCACCCCGGGACAGGAACATCGCACCGGGACAGGAACATCACACCGAGACAGGAACATCACACTGAGACAGGAACATCACACCGAGTCAGAAACATCACACCGAGACAGGAACATCACACTGAGACAGGGACATCACGCTGAGACTGGAACATCACCCCGGGACAGGAACATCGCACCGGGACAGGAACATCACACTGAGACAGGAACATCACACCCTGACAGGAACATCACACTGAGACAGGAACATCACACTGAGACAGGAACATCACACTGAGACAGGGACATCACACCGGGACAGGAACATCACACCGAGACAGGAACATCACCCGAGACAGGGACATCACACCGAGGCAGGAACATCACACCGGGACAGGAACATCACACTGAGACAGGAACATCACACTGAGACAGGAACATCACACTGAGACAGGAACATCACACAGAGACAGGAACATCACCCGAGACAGGGACATCACACCGGGACAGGAACATCACACCCGGACAGGAACATCACACTGAGACAGGAACATCACACTGAGACAGGAACATCACACCCTGACAGGAACATCACACTGAGACAGGAACATCACACCGAGACAGGAACATCACACTGGGACAGGAACATCACACCGAGACAGGAACATCACCCCGAGACAGGAACATCACACCGGGACAGGAACATCACACCGGGACAGGAACATCACACCGGGACAGGAACATCACACCGGGACAGGAACGTCACACTGAGACAGGAACATCACACGGAGACAGGGACATGACACTGAGACAGGAACATCACACTGAGACAGGAACATCACACTGAGACTGGGACATCACACCGACACAGGAACATCACACTGGGACAGGAACATCACACTGAGACAGGGACATCACACCGGGACAGGAACATCACACTGAGACAGGGACATCACACCGACACAGGAACATCACACTGAGACAGGAACATCACACCGGGACAGGAACATCACACGGAGACAGGAATATCACACTGAGACAGGAACATCACACTGAGACAGGAACATCACACCGAGACAGGAACATCACACCGGGACAGGAACATCACACTGAGACAGGAACATCACACTGAGACAGGGACATCACACCAGGACAGGGGCATCTCACCGGGACAGGAACATCACACTGAGACAGGAACATCACACCGGGACAGGAAAATCACACCGGGACAGGAACATCAAACCGACACAGGAACATCACACAGAGAAAGGAACATCTCACCGAGACAGGAACATCACACCGAGACAGGAACATCACACTGAGACAGGAACATCACACCGAGACCTGAACATCACACACAGACAGGAACATCACACAGAGACAGGAACATCACACCGAGACAGAAACATCACACCGAGACAGGAACATCACACTGAGAAAGGAACATCACATTGAGACAGGGACATCACACCAGGACAGGAACATCACACCGGGACAGGGACATCACACTGAGACAGGAACATCAGACCGAGGCAGGAACATCACACCGGGACAGGAATATCACACCGGGACAGGAACATCACACCGAGACAGGAACATCACACCGGAAAGGGACATCACACCGAGACAGGAACATCACACTGAGACTGCGACATCACACTGAGACAGTGACATCACACCGAGACAGGAACATCACATTGAGACAGGAACATCACACTGGGGCAGGAACATCACACCGAGACAGGAACATCACACCGAGACAGGAACATCACACTGAGACAGGGACATCACACCGGGACAGGGACATCACGCTGAGACAGGAACATCACCCCGGGACAGGAACATCGCACCGGGACAGGAACATCACACTGAGACAGGAACATCACACCGGGACAGGGACATCACACTGAGACAGGAACATCACACCGAGACAGGAACATCACACTGAGACAGGGACATCACACCGGGACAGGGACATCACGCTGAGACAGGAACATCACCCCGGGACAGGAACATCGCACCGGGACAGGGACATCACACTGAGACAGGAACATCACACTGAGACAGGAACATCACACCGGGACAGGGACATCACACTGAGACAGGAACATCACACCGGGACAGGAACATCACACTGAGACAGGAACATCACACTGAGACAGGAACATCACACCGGGACAGGAACATCACACCGAGACAGGAACATCACACCGGGACAGGACCATCACACTGAGACAGGAACATCACACAGAGACAGGAACATCACACCGAGATAGGAACATCACACTGAGACAGGAACATCACACTGAGACAGGAACATCACACCGGGACAGGAACATCACACTGAGACAGGAACATCACACTGAGACAGGAACATCACACCGGGACAGGAACATCACACTGAGACAGGAACATCACACCGAGACAGGGACATCACACCGGGACAGGAACATCACGACCTGACAGGAACATCACACTGAAACAGGAACATCACACCGGGACAGGAACATCACACTGAGACAGGAACATCACACCCTGACAGGAACATCACACTGAGACAGGAACATCACACTGAGACAGGAACATCACACTGAGACAGGGACATCACACTGAGACAGGAACATCACACCGGGACAGGAACATCACACCGAGACAGGAACATCACCCGAGACAGGGACATCACACCGAGGCAGGAACATCACACCGGGACAGGAACATCACACTGAGACAGGAACATCACACTGAGACAGGAACATCACACAGAGATAGGAACATCACCCGAGACAGGGACATCACACCGGGACAGGAACATCACACCCGGACAGGAACATCACACTGAGACAGGGACTTCACACCGGGACAGGAACATCACACCGAGACAGGAACGTCACACTGAGACAGGAACATCACACGGAGACAGGGACATGACACTGAGACAGGAACATCATACTGAGACAGGAACATCACACCGGGACAGGAACATCACGCCCTGACAGGTACTTCACACTGAGACAGGAACATCACACTGAGACAGGAACATCACACCCGGACAGGAATATCACACTGAGACAGGGACTTCACACCCGGACAGGAATATCACACTGAGACAGGGACTTCACACCGGGACAGGAACATCACACCGAGACAGGAACGTCACACTGAGACAGGAACATCACACGGAGACAGGGACATGACACTGAGACAGGAACATCACACTGAGACAGGAACATCACACTGAAACAGGAACATCACACCGGGACAGGAACATCACAAAATGACAGGAACATCACACTGAGACAGGAACATCACACTGAGACAGGAACATCACACCCTGACAGGAACATCACACTGAGACAGGAACATCACACCGAGACAGGAACATCACACTGGGACAGGAACATCACACCGAGACAGGAACATCACCCCGAGACAGGAACATCACACCGGGACAGGAACATCACACCCGGACAGGAACATCACACCGGGACAGGAACATCACACCGGGACAGGAACGTCACACTGAGACAGGAACATCACACGGAGACAGGGACATGACACTGAGACAGGAACATCACACTGAGACAGGAACATCACACTGAGACTGGGACATCACACCGACACAGGAACATCACACTGGGACAGGAACATCACACTGAGACAGGGACATCACACCGGGACAGGAACATCACACTGAGACAGGGACATCACACCGACACAGGAACATCACACTGAGACAGGAACATCACACCGGGACAGGAACATCACACGGAGACAGGAATATCACACTGAGACAGGAACATCACACTGAGACAGGAACATCACACCGAGACAGGAACATCACACCGGGACAGGAACATCACACTGAGACAGGAACATCACACTGAGACAGGGACATCACACCAGGACAGGGGCATCTCACCGGGACAGGAACATCACACTGAGACAGGAACATCACACCGGGACAGGAAAATCACACCGGGACAGGAACATCAAACCGACACAGGAACATCACACTGAGAAAGGAACATCTCACCGAGACAGGAACATCACACCGAGACAGGAACATCACACTGAGACAGGAACATCACACCGAGACCTGAACATCACACACAGACAGGAACATCACACAGAGACAGGAACATCACACCGAGACAGAAACATCACACCGAGACAGGAACATCACACTGAGACAGGAACATCACATTGAGACAGGGACATCACACCAGGACAGGAACATCACACCGGGACAGGGACATCACACTGAGACAGGAACATCAGACCGAGGCAGGAACATCACACCGGGACAGGAATATCACACCGGGACAGGAACATCACACCGAGACAGGAACATCACACCGGAAAGGGACATCACACCGAGACAGGAACATCACACTGAGACTGCGACATCACACTGAGACAGCGACATCACACCGAGACAGGAACATCACATTGAGACAGGAACATCACACTGGGGCAGGAACATCACACTGAGACAGGAACATCACACCGAGACAGGAACATCACACTGAGACAGGGACATCACACCGGGACAGGGACATCACGCTGAGACAGGAACATCACCCCGGGACAGGAACATCGCACCGGGACAGGGACATCACACTGAGACAGGAACATCACACCGAGACAGGAACATCACACAGAGACAGGAACATCTCACTGAGACAGGAACATCACACTGAGACAGGGACATCACACTGAGACAGGAACATCACACCGGGACAGGAACATCACACCGGGACAGGAACATCACACTGAGACTGGATCATCACCCCGGGACAGGAACATCGCACCGGGACAGGAACATCACACCGAGACAGGAACATCACACTGAGACAGGAACATCACACCGAGTCAGAAACATCACACCGAGACAGGAACATCACACTGAGACAGGGACATCACGCTGAGACAGGAACATCAGACCGAGGCAGGAACATCACACCGGGACAGGAATATCACACCGGGACAGGAACATCACACCGAGACAGGAACATCACACCGAGACAGGAACATCACACTGAGACTGGATCATCACCCCGGGACAGGAACATCGCACCGGGACAGGAACATCACACCGAGACAGGAACATCACACTGAGACAGGAACATCACACCGAGTCAGAAACATCACACCGAGACAGGAACATCACACTGAGACAGGGACATCACGCTGAGACTGGAACATCACCCCGGGACAGGAACATCGGACCGGGACAGGAACATCACACTGAGACAGGAACATCACACCCTGACAGGAACATCACACTGAGACAGGAACATCACACTGAGACAGGAACATCACACTGAGACAGGGACATCACACCGGGACAGGAACATCACACCGAGACAGGAACATCACCCGAGACAGGGACATCACACCGAGGCAGGAACATCACACCGGGACAGGAACATCACACTGAGACAGGAACATCACACCGGGACAGGAACATCACACTGAGACAGGAACATCACACCCTGACACGAACATCACACTGAGACAGGAACATCACACTGAGACAGGAACATCACACTGAGACAGGGACATCACACTGAGACAGGAACATCACACCGGGACAGGAACATCACACCGAGACAGGAACATCACCCGAGACAGGGACATCACACCGAGGCAGGAACATCACACCGGGACAGGAACATCACACTGAGACAGGAACATCACACTGAGACAGGAACATCACACAGAGACAGGAACATCACCCGAGACAGGGACATCACACCGGGACAGGAACATCACACCCGGACAGGAACATCACACTGAGACAGGGACTTCACACCGGGACAGGAACATCACACCGAGACAGGAACGTCACACTGAGACAGGAACATCACACGGAGACAGGGACATGACACTGAGACAGGAACATCACACCGAGACAGGGACATCACACCGGGACAGGAACATCACGCCCTGACAGGTACTTCACACTGAGACAGGAATATCACACTGAGACAGGGACTTCACACCCGGACAGGAATATCACACTGAGACAGGGACTTCACACCGGGACAGGAACATCACACCGAGACAGGAACGTCACACTGAGACAGGAACATCACACGGAGACAGGGACATGACACTGAGACAGGAACATCACACTGAGACAGGAACATCACACTGAAACAGGAACATCACACCGGGACAGGAACATCACACCATGACAGGAACATCACACTGAGACAGGAACATCACACTGAGACAGGAACATCACACCCTGACAGGAACATCACACTGAGACAGGAACATCACACCGAGACAGGAACATCACACTGGGACAGGAACATCACACCGAGACAGGAACATCACCCCGAGACAGGAACATCACACCGGGACAGGAACATCACACCCGGACAGGAACATCACACCGGGACAGGAACATCACACCGGGACAGGAACGTCACACTGAGACAGGAACATCACACGGAGACAGGGACATGACACTGAGACAGGAACATCACACTGAGACAGGAACATCACACTGAGACTGGGACATCACACCGACACAGGAACATCACACTGGGACAGGAACATCACACTGAGACAGGGACATCACACCGGGACAGGAACATCACACTGAGACAGGGACATCACACCGACACAGGAACATCACACTGAGACAGGAACATCACACCGGGACAGGAACATCACACGGAGACAGGAATATCACACTGAGACAGGAACATCACACTGAGACAGGAACATCACACCGAGACAGGAACATCACACCGGGACAGGAACATCACACTGAGACAGGAACATCACACTGAGACAGGGACATCACACCAGGACAGGGGCATCTCACCGGGACAGGAACATCACACTGAGACAGGAACATCACACCGGGACAGGAAAATCACACCGGGACAGGAACATCAAACCGACACAGGAACATCACACTGAGAAAGGAACATCTCACCGAGACAGGAACATCACACCGAGACAGGAACATCACACTGAGACAGGAACATCACACCGAGACCTGAACATCACACACAGACAGGAACATCACACAGAGACAGGAACATCACACCGAGACAGAAACATCACACCGAGACAGGAACATCACACTGAGACAGGAACATCACATTGAGACAGGGACATCACACCAGGACAGGAACATCACACCGGGACAGGGACATCACACTGAGACAGGAACATCAGACCGAGGCAGGAACATCACACCGGGACAGGAATATCACACCGGGACAGGAACATCACACCGAGACAGGAACATCACACCGGAAAGGGACATCACACCGAGACAGGAACATCACACTGAGACTGTGACATCACACTGAGACAGCGACATCACACCGAGACAGGAACATCACATTGAGACAGGAACATCACACTGGGGCAGGAACATCACACCGAGACAGGAACATCACACCGAGACAGGAACATCACACTGAGACAGGGACATCACACCGGGACAGGGACATCACGCTGAGACAGGAACATCACCCCGGGACAGGAACATCGCACCGGGACAGGGACATCACACTGAGACAGGAACATCACACCGAGACAGGAACATCACACAGAGACAGGAACATCTCACTGAGACAGGAACATCACACCGGGACAGGAACATCACACCGGGACAGGAACATCACACTGAGACTGGATCATCACCCCGGGACAGGAACATCGCACCGGGACAGGAACATCACACCGAGACAGGAACATCACACTGAGACAGGAACATCACACCGAGTCAGAAACATCACACCGAGACAGGAACATCACACTGAGACAGGGACATCACGCTGAGACAGGAACATCAGACCGAGGCAGGAACATCACACCGGGACAGGAATATCACACCGGGACAGGAACATCACACCGAGACAGGAACGTCACACTGAGACAGGAACATCACACGGAGACAGGGACATGACACTGAGACAGGAACATCATACTGAGACAGGAACATCACACCGGGACAGGAACATCACGCCCGGACAGGAATATCACCCCGGGACAGGAACATCACACTGAGACAGGAACATCACACCGAGTCAGAAACATCACACCGAGACAGGAACATCACACTGAGACAGGGACTTCACACCCGGACAGGAACATCACACCGAGACAGGAACATCACACTGAGACAGGAACATCACACCGAGTCAGAAACATCACACCGAGACAGGAACATCACACTGAGACAGGGACATCACGCTGAGACAGGAACATCAGACCGAGGCAGGAACATCACACCGGGACAGGAATATCACACCGGGACAGGAACATCACACCGAGACAGGAACATCACACCGAGACAGGAACATCACACTGAGACTGGATCATCACCCCGGGACAGGAACATCGCACCGGGACAGGAACATCACACCGAGACAGGAACATCACACTGAGACAGGAACATCACACCGAGTCAGAAACATCACACCGAGACAGGAACATCACACTGAGACAGGGACATCACGCTGAGACTGGAACATCACCCCGGGACAGGAACATCGCACCGGGACAGGAACATCACACTGAGACAGGAACATCACACCCTGACAGGAACATCACACTGAGACAGGAACATCACACTGAGACAGGAACATCACCCGAGACAGGGACATCACACCGGGACAGGAACATCACACCGAGACAGGAACATCACCCGAGACAGGGACATCACACCGAGGCAGGAACATCACACCGGGACAGGAACATCACACTGAGACAGGAACATCACACTGAGACAGGAACATCACACTGAGACAGGAACATCACACAGAGACAGGAACATCACCCGAGACAGGGACATCACACCGGGACAGGAACATCACACCCGGACAGGAACATCACACTGAGACAGGGACTTCACACCGGGACAGGAACATCACACCGAGACAGGAACGTCACACTGAGACAGGAACATCACACGGAGACAGGGACATGACACTGAGACAGGAACATCATACTGAGACAGGAACATCACACCGGGACAGGAACATCACGCCCGGACAGGAATATCACACTGAGACAGGGACTTCACACCCGGACAGGAATATCACACTGAGACAGGGACTTCACACCCGGACAGGAATATCACACTGAGACAGGGACTTCACACCCGGACAGGAATATCACACTGAGACAGGGACTTCACACCGGGACAGGAACATCACACCGAGACAGGAACGTCACACTGAGACAGGAACATCACACGGAGATAGGGACATGACACTGAGACAGGAACATCACACTGAGACAGGAACATCACACTGAAACAGGAACATCACACCGGGACAGGAACATCACACCCTGACAGGAACATCACACTGAGACAGGAACATCACACTGAGACAGGAACATCACACCCTGACAGGAACATCACACTGAGACAGGAACATCACACCGAGACAGGAACATCACACTGGGACAGGAACATCACACCGAGACGGGAACATCACCCCGAGACAGGAACATCACACCGGGACAGGAACATCACACCCGGACAGGAACATCACACCGGGACAGGAACATCACACCGGGACAGGAATATCACACTGAGACAGGAACATCACACTGAGACAGGAACATCACACCGAGACAGGAACATCACACCGGGACAGGAACATCACACTGAGACAGGAACATCACACTGAGACAGGGACATCACACCAGGACAGGGGCATCTCACCGGGACAGGAACATCACACTGAGACAGGAACATCACACCGGGACAGGAAAATCACACCGGGACAGGAACATCAAACCGACACAGGAACATCACACTGAGACAGGAACATCACACCGAGACAGGAACATCACACTGGGACAGGAACATCACACCGAGACGGGAACATCACCCCGAGACAGGAACATCACACCGGGACAGGAACATCACACTGAGACAGGAACATCACACCGGGACAGGAACATCACACGGAGACAGGAATATCACACTGAGACAGGAACATCACACTGAGACAGGAACATCACACCGAGACAGGAACATCACACCGGGACAGGAACATCACACTGAGACAGGAACATCACACTGAGACAGGGACATCACACCAGGACAGGGGCATCTCACCGGGACAGGAACATCACACTGAGACAGGAACATCACACCGGGACAGGAAAATCACACCGGGACAGGAACATCAAACCGACACAGGAACATCACACTGAGAAAGGAACATCTCACCGAGACAGGAACATCACACCGAGACAGGAACATCACACTGAGACAGGAACATCACACCGAGACCTGAACATCACACACAGACAGGAACATCACACAGAGACAGGAACATCACACCGAGACAGAAACATCACACCGAGACAGGAACATCACACTGAGACAGGAACATCACATTGAGACAGGGACATCACACCAGGACAGGAACATCACACCGGGACAGGGACATCACACTGAGACAGGAACATCAGACCGAGGCAGGAACATCACACCGGGACAGGAATATCACACCGGGACAGGAACATCACACCGAGACAGGAACATCACACCGGAAAGGGACATCACACCGAGACAGGAACATCACACTGAGACTGCGACATCACACTGAGACAGCGACATCACACCGAGACAGGAACATCACATTGAGACAGGAACATCACACTGGGGCAGGAACATCACACCGAGACAGGAACATCACACCGAGACAGGAACATCACACTGAGACAGGGACATCACACCGGGACAGGGACATCACGCTAAGACAGGAACATCACCCCGGGACAGGAACATCGCACCGGGACAGGGACATCACACTGAGACAGGAACATCACACCGAGACAGGAACATCACACAGAGACAGGAACATCTCACTGAGACAGGAACATCACCCCGGGACAGGGACATCACACCGGGACAGGGACATCACACTGAGACAGGAACATCACACCGAGACAGGAACATCACACAGAGACAGGAACATCTCACTGAGACAGGAACATCACACCGGGACAGGAACATCACACCGAGACAGGAACATCACACTGAGACAGGGACATCACACTGAGACAGGAACATCACACCGGGACAGGAACATCACACCGGGACAGGAACATCACACTGAGACAGGAACATCACACTGAGACAGGAACATCACACAGAGACAGGAACATCACACCGAGACAGGAACATCACAGTGAGACTGGAACATCACCCCGGGACAGGAACATCGCACCGGGACAGGAACATCACACCGAGACAGGAACATCACACTGAGACAGGAACATCACACCGAGACAGGAACATCACACACAGACAGGAACATCACACAGAGACAGGAACATCACACCGAGTCAGAAACATCACACCGAGACAGGAACATCACACTGAGACAGGGACATCACGCTGAGACTGGAACATCACCCCGGGACAGGAACATCGCACCGGGACAGGAACATCACACTGAGACAGGAACATCACACTGAGACAGGAACATCACACCGGGACAGGGACATCACACTGAGACAGGAACATCCCACCGAGACAGGAACATCACACTGAGACAGGAACATCACACTGAGACAGGGACATCACACCGGGACAGGGACATCACGCTGAGACAGGAACATCACCCCGGGACAGGAACATCGCACCGGGACAGGAACATCACATAGAGACAGGAACATCTCACTGAGACAGGAACATCACACTGAGACAGGGACATCACACTGAGACAGGAACATCACACCGGGACAGGAACATCACACCAGGACAGGAACATCACACTGAGACAGGAACATCACACTGAGACAGGAACATCACACCGAGACAGGAACATCACACAGAGACAGGAACATCTCACTGAGACAGGAACATCACACTGAGACAGGGACATCACACTGAGACAGGAACATCACACCGGGACAGGAACATCACACCGGGACAGGAACATCACACTGAGACAGGAACATCACACAGAGACAGGAACATCACACCGAGACAGGAACATCACACTGAGACAGGAACATCACACTGAGACAGGAACATCACACCGGGACAGGAACATCACACTGAGACAGGAACATCACACCGAGACAGGGACATCACACCGGGACAGGAACATCACGACCTGACAGGTACTTCACACTGAGACAGGGACTTCACACCGGGACAGGAACATCACACCGAGACAGGAACGTCACACTGAGACAGGAACATCACACCAGGACAGGAACATCACACGGAGACAGGGACATGACACTGAGACAGGAACTTCATACTGAGACAGGAACATCACACCGGGACAGGAACATCACGCCCTGACAGGTACTTCACACTGAGACAGGAACATCACACCGGGACAGGGACATCACACTGAGACAGGAACATCACACAGAGACAGGGACATCACACTGAGACAGGGACTTCACACCGGGACAGGAACATCACACCGAGACAGGAACATCACACTGAGACAGGAACATCACACTGAGACAGGAACATCACACCGGGACAGGGACATCACACTGAGACAGGAACATCCCACCGGGACAGGAACATCACACTGAGACAGGAATATCACACTGAGACAGGGACTTCACACCGGGACAGGAACATCACACCGAGACAGGAACGTCACACTGAGACAGGAACATCACACGGAGACAGGGACATGACACTGAGACAGGAACATCACACTGAGACAGGAACATCACACTGAAACAGGAACATCACACCGGGACAGGAACATCACACCCTGACAGGAACATCACACTGAGACAGGAACATCACACTGAGACAGGAACATCACACCCTGACAGGAACATCACACAGAGACAGGAACATCACACTGAGACAGGAATATCACACTGAGACAGGGACATCACACTGAGACAGGAATATCAGACTGAGACAGGGACATCACACTGAGACAGGAACATCACACCGAGACAGGAACATCACACTGAGACAGGAACATCACACCGAGACAGGAACATCACACTGGGACAGGAACATCACACCGAGACAGGAACATCACCCCGAGACAGGAACATCACACTGAGACAGGAACATCACACTGAGACAGGAACATCACACCGAGACAGGAACATCACACCCGGACAGGAACATCACACCGGGACAGGGACATCACACTGAGACGGGAACATCACACCGGGACAGGAACATCACACCGAGACAGGAACGTCACACTGAGACAGGAACATCACACGGAGACAGGGACATGACACTGAGACAGGAACATCACACTGAGACAGGAACATCACACTGAGACAGGAACATCACACCGGGACAGGGACATCACACTGGGACAGGAACATCACACTGAGACAGGGACATCACACCGGGACAGGAACATCACACTGAGACAGGGACATCACACCGACACAGGAACATCACACTGAGACAGGAACATCACACCGGGACAGGAACATCACACGGAGACAGGAATATCACACTGAGACAGGAACATCACACCGAGACAGGAACATCACACCGAGACAGGAACATCACACTGAGACAGGAACATCACACTGAGACAGGGACATCACACCAGGACAGGGGCATCTCACCGGGACAGGAACATCACACTGAGACAGGAACATCACACCGGGACAGGAAAATCACACCGGGACAGGAACATCAAACCGACACAGGAACATCACACTGAGACAGGAACATCTCACCGAGACAGGAACATCACACCGAGACAGGAACATCACACTGAGACAGGAACATCACACCGAGACAGGAACATCACACACAGACAGGAACATCACACAGAGACAGGAACATCACACCGAGACAGAAACATCACACCGAGACAGGAACATCACACTGAGACAGGAACATCACATTGAGACAGGGACATCACACTGAGACAGGAACATCACACCGGGACAGGAACATCACACCGGGACAGGAACATCACAGTGAGACAGGAACATCACACAGAGACAGGAACATCACACTGAGACAGGAACATCACACTGAGACAGGAACATCACACGGAGACAGGGACATGACACTGAGACAGGAACTTCATACTGAGACAGGAACATCACACGGAGACAGGAATATCACACTGAGACAGGAACATCACACTGAGACAGGAACATCACACCGAGACAGGAACATCACACCGAGACAGGAACATCACACCGAGACAGGAACATCACACTGAGACAGGGACATCACACCGAGACAGGAACATCACACCGAGACAGGAACATCACACTGAGACAGGAACATCACACCGAGACAGGAACATCACACACAGACAGGAACATCACACAGAGACAGGAACATCACACCGAGACAGAAACATCACACCGAGACAGGAACATCACACTGAGACAGGAACATCACATTGAGACAGGAACATCACACTGAGACAGGGACATCACACCAGGACAGGGGCATCTCACCGGGACAGGAACATCACACTGAGACAGGAACATCACACCGGGACAGGAAAATCACACCGGGACAGGAACATCAAACCGACACAGGAACATCACACTGAGACAGGAACATCTCACCGAGACAGGAACATCACACCGAGACAGGAACATCACACTGAGACAGGAACATCACACCGAGACAGGAACATCACACACAGACAGGAACATCACACAGAGACAGGAACATCACACCGAGACAGAAACATCACACCGAGACAGGAACATCACACTGAGACAGGAACATCACATTGAGACAGGGACATCACACCAGGACAGGATCATCAGACCGGGACAGGGACATCACACTGAGACAGGAACATCAGACCGAGGCAGGAACATCACACCGGGACAGGAATATCACACCGGGACTGGAACATCACACCGAGACAGGAACATCACACTGAGACTGCGACATCACACTGAGACAGCGACATCACACCGAGACAGGAACATCACACCGAGACAGGAACATCACACCGGGACAGGAACATCACGCCCTGACAGGTACTTCACACTGAGACAGGAACATCACACTGAGACAGGAACATCACACCCGGACAGGAATATCACACTGAGACAGGGACTTCACACCGGGACAGGAACATCACACCGAGACAGGAACGTCACACTGAGACAGGAACATCACACGGAGACAGGGACATGACACTGAGACAGGAACATCACACTGAGACAGGAACATCACACTGAAACAGGAACATCACACCGGGACAGGAACATCACACCCTGACAGGAACATCACACTGAGACAGGAACATCACACTGAGACAGGAACATCACACCCTGACAGGAACATCACACTGAGACAGGAACATCACGCTGAGACAGGAACATCACACTGAGACAGGAACATCACACCGGGACAGGAACATCACACTGAGACAGGAACATCACACTGAGACAGGAACATCACACCGAGACAGGAACATCACACCGAGACAGGAACATCACACATAGACAGGAACATCACACCGAAACAGGAACATCACACCGAGACAGGAACATCACACCGGGACAGGGACATCACACCGGGACAGGAACATCACACCGGGACAGGGACATCACGCTGAGACAGGAACATCACCCCGGGACAGGAACATCGCACCGGGACAGGAACATCACATAGAGACAGGAACATCTCACTGAGACAGGAACATCACACTGAGACAGGGACATCACACTGAGACAGGAACATCACACCGGGACAGGAACATCACACCAGGACAGGAACATCACACTGAGACAGGAACATCACACTGAGACAGGAACATCACACCGAGACAGGAACATCACACAGAGACAGGAACATCTCACTGAGACAGGAACATCACACTGAGACAGGGACATCACACTGAGACAGGAACATCACACCGGGACAGGAACATCACACCGGGACAGGAACATCACACTGAGACAGGAACATCACACAGAGACAGGAACATCACACCGAGACAGGAACATCACACTGAGACAGGAACATCACACTGAGACAGGAACATCACACCGGGACAGGAACATCACACTGAGACAGGAACATCACACCGAGACAGGGACATCACACCGGGACAGGAACATCACGACCTGACAGGTACTTCACACTGAGACAGGGACTTCACACCGGGACAGGAACATCACACCGAGACAGGAACGTCACACTGAGACAGGAACATCACACCAGGACAGGAACATCACACGGAGACAGGGACATGACACTGAGACAGGAACTTCATACTGAGACAGGAACATCACACCGGGACAGGAACATCACGCCCTGACAGGTACTTCACACTGAGACAGGAACATCACACCGGGACAGGGACATCACACTGAGACAGGAACATCACACTGAGACAGGAACATCACACTGAGACAGGAATATCACACTGAGACAGGGACTTCACACCGGGACAGGAACATCACACCGAGACAGGAACATCACACTGAGACAGGAACATCACACTGAGACAGGAACATCACACCGGGACAGGGACATCACACTGAGACAGGAACATCCCACCGGGACAGGAACATCACACTGAGACAGGAATATCACACTGAGACAGGGACTTCACACCGGGACAGGAACATCACACCGAGACAGGAACGTCACACTGAGACAGGAACATCACACGGAGACAGGGACATGACACTGAGACAGGAACATCACACTGAGACAGGAACATCACACTGAAACAGGAACATCACACCGGGACAGGAACATCACACCCTGACAGGAACATCACACTGAGACAGGAACATCACACTGAGACAGGAACATCACACCCTGACAGGAACATCACACAGAGACAGGAACATCACACTGAGACAGGAATATCACACTGAGACAGGGACATCACACTGAGACAGGAATATCAGACTGAGACAGGGACATCACACTGAGACAGGAACATCACACCGAGACAGGAACATCACACTGAGACAGGAACATCACACCGAGACAGGAACATCACACTGGGACAGGAACATCACACCGAGACAGGAACATCACCCCGAGACAGGAACATCACACTGAGACAGGAACATCACACTGAGACAGGAACATCACACCGAGACAGGAACATCACACCCGGACAGGAACATCACACCGGGACAGGGACATCACACTGAGACGGGAACATCACACCGGGACAGGAACATCACACCGAGACAGGAACGTCACACTGAGACAGGAACATCACACGGAGACAGGGACATGACACTGAGACAGGAACATCACACTGAGACAGGAACATCACACTGAGACAGGAACATCACACCGGGACAGGGACATCACACTGGGACAGGAACATCACACTGAGACAGGGACATCACACCGGGACAGGAACATCACACTGAGACAGGGACATCACACCGACACAGGAACATCACACTGAGACAGGAACATCACACCGGGACAGGAACATCACACGGAGACAGGAATATCACACTGAGACAGGAACATCACACCGAGACAGGAACATCACACCGAGACAGGAACATCACACTGAGACAGGAACATCACACTGAGACAGGGACATCACACCAGGACAGGGGCATCTCACCGGGACAGGAACATCACACTGAGACAGGAACATCACACCGGGACAGGAAAATCACACCGGGACAGGAACATCAAACCGACACAGGAACATCACACTGAGACAGGAACATCTCACCGAGACAGGAACATCACACCGAGACAGGAACATCACACTGAGACAGGAACATCACACCGAGACAGGAACATCACACACAGACAGGAACATCACACAGAGACAGGAACATCACACCGAGACAGAAACATCACACCGAGACAGGAACATCACACTGAGACAGGAACATCACATTGAGACAGGGACATCACACTGAGACAGGAACATCACACCGGGACAGGAACATCACACCGGGACAGGAACATCACAGTGAGACAGGAACATCACACAGAGACAGGAACATCACACTGAGACAGGAACATCACACTGAGACAGGAACATCACACGGAGACAGGGACATGACACTGAGACAGGAACTTCATACTGAGACAGGAACATCACACGGAGACAGGAATATCACACTGAGACAGGAACATCACACTGAGACAGGAACATCACACCGAGACAGGAACATCACACCGAGACAGGAACATCACACCGAGACAGGAACATCACACTGAGACAGGGACATCACACCGAGACAGGAACATCACACCGAGACAGGAACATCACACTGAGACAGGAACATCACACCGAGTCAGAAACATCACACCGAGACAGGAACATCACACTGAGACAGGGACATCACGCTGAGACTGGAACATCACCCCGGGACAGGAACATCGCACCGGGACAGGAACATCACACTGAGACAGGAACATCACACCCTGACAGGAACATCACACTGAGACAGGAACATCACACTGAGACAGGAACATCACCCGAGACAGGGACATCACACCGGGACAGGAACATCACACCGAGACAGGAACATCACCCGAGACAGGGACATCACACCGAGGCAGGAACATCACACCGGGACAGGAACATCACACTGAGACAGGAACATCACACTGAGACAGGAACATCACACTGAGACAGGAACATCACACAGAGACAGGAACATCACCCGAGACAGGGACATCACACCGGGACAGGAACATCACACCCGGACAGGAACATCACACTGAGACAGGGACTTCACACCGGGACAGGAACATCACACCGAGACAGGAACGTCACACTGAGACAGGAACATCACACGGAGACAGGGACATGACACTGAGACAGGAACATCATACTGAGACAGGAACATCACACCGGGACAGGAACATCACGCCCGGACAGGAATATCACACTGAGACAGGGACTTCACACCCGGACAGGAATATCACACTGAGACAGGGACTTCACACCCGGACAGGAATATCACACTGAGACAGGGACTTCACACCCGGACAGGAATATCACACTGAGACAGGGACTTCACACCGGGACAGGAACATCACACCGAGACAGGAACGTCACACTGAGACAGGAACATCACACGGAGATAGGGACATGACACTGAGACAGGAACATCACACTGAGACAGGAACATCACACTGAAACAGGAACATCACACCGGGACAGGAACATCACACCCTGACAGGAACATCACACTGAGACAGGAACATCACACTGAGACAGGAACATCACACCCTGACAGGAACATCACACTGAGACAGGAACATCACACCGAGACAGGAACATCACACTGGGACAGGAACATCACACCGAGACGGGAACATCACCCCGAGACAGGAACATCACACCGGGACAGGAACATCACACCCGGACAGGAACATCACACCGGGACAGGAACATCACACCGGGACAGGAATATCACACTGAGACAGGAACATCACACTGAGACAGGAACATCACACCGAGACAGGAACATCACACCGGGACAGGAACATCACACTGAGACAGGAACATCACACTGAGACAGGGACATCACACCAGGACAGGGGCATCTCACCGGGACAGGAACATCACACTGAGACAGGAACATCACACCGGGACAGGAAAATCACACCGGGACAGGAACATCAAACCGACACAGGAACATCACACTGAGACAGGAACATCACACCGAGACAGGAACATCACACTGGGACAGGAACATCACACCGAGACGGGAACATCACCCCGAGACAGGAACATCACACCGGGACAGGAACATCACACTGAGACAGGAACATCACACCGGGACAGGAACATCACACGGAGACAGGAATATCACACTGAGACAGGAACATCACACTGAGACAGGAACATCACACCGAGACAGGAACATCACACCGGGACAGGAACATCACACTGAGACAGGAACATCACACTGAGACAGGGACATCACACCAGGACAGGGGCATCTCACCGGGACAGGAACATCACACTGAGACAGGAACATCACACCGGGACAGGAAAATCACACCGGGACAGGAACATCAAACCGACACAGGAACATCACACTGAGAAAGGAACATCTCACCGAGACAGGAACATCACACCGAGACAGGAACATCACACTGAGACAGGAACATCACACCGAGACCTGAACATCACACACAGACAGGAACATCACACAGAGACAGGAACATCACACCGAGACAGAAACATCACACCGAGACAGGAACATCACACTGAGACAGGAACATCACATTGAGACAGGGACATCACACCAGGACAGGAACATCACACCGGGACAGGGACATCACACTGAGACAGGAACATCAGACCGAGGCAGGAACATCACACCGGGACAGGAATATCACACCGGGACAGGAACATCACACCGAGACAGGAACATCACACCGGAAAGGGACATCACACCGAGACAGGAACATCACACTGAGACTGCGACATCACACTGAGACAGCGACATCACACCGAGACAGGAACATCACATTGAGACAGGAACATCACACTGGGGCAGGAACATCACACCGAGACAGGAACATCACACCGAGACAGGAACATCACACTGAGACAGGGACATCACACCGGGACAGGGACATCACGCTAAGACAGGAACATCACCCCGGGACAGGAACATCGCACCGGGACAGGGACATCACACTGAGACAGGAACATCACACCGAGACAGGAACATCACACAGAGACAGGAACATCTCACTGAGACAGGAACATCACCCCGGGACAGGGACATCACACCGGGACAGGGACATCACACTGAGACAGGAACATCACACCGGGACAGGGACATCACACTGAGACAGGAACATCACACCGAGACAGGAACATCACACAGAGACAGGAACATCTCACTGAGACAGGAACATCACACCGGGACAGGAACATCACACCGAGACAGGAACATCACACTGAGACAGGGACATCACACTGAGACAGGAACATCACACCGGGACAGGAACATCACACTGAGACAGGAACATCACACTGAGACAGGAACATCACACAGAGACAGGAACATCACACCGAGACAGGAACATCACAGTGAGACTGGAACATCACCCCGGGACAGGAACATCGCACCGGGACAGGAACATCACACCGAGACAGGAACATCACACTGAGACAGGAACATCACACCGAGACAGGAACATCACACACAGACAGGAACATCACACAGAGACAGGAACATCACACCGAGTCAGAAACATCACACCGAGACAGGAACATCACACTGAGACAGGGACATCACGCTGAGACTGGAACATCACCCCGGGACAGGAACATCGCACCGGGACAGGAACATCACACTGAGACAGGAACATCACACTGAGACAGGAACATCACACCGGGACAGGGACATCACACTGAGACAGGAACATCCCACCGAGACAGGAACATCACACTGAGACAGGAACATCACACTGAGACAGGGACATCACACCGGGACAGGGACATCACGCTGAGACAGGAACATCACCCCGGGACAGGAACATCGCACCGGGACAGGAACATCACATAGAGACAGGAACATCTCACTGAGACAGGAACATCACACTGAGACAGGGACATCACACTGAGACAGGAACATCACACCGGGACAGGAACATCACACCAGGACAGGAACATCACACTGAGACAGGAACATCACACTGAGACAGGAACATCACACCGAGACAGGAACATCACACAGAGACAGGAACATCTCACTGAGACAGGAACATCACACTGAGACAGGGACATCACACTGAGACAGGAACATCACACCGGGACAGGAACATCACACCGGGACAGGAACATCACACTGAGACAGGAACATCACACAGAGACAGGAACATCACACCGAGACAGGAACATCACACTGAGACAGGAACATCACACTGAGACAGGAACATCACACCGGGACAGGAACATCACACTGAGACAGGAACATCACACCGAGACAGGGACATCACACCGGGACAGGAACATCACGACCTGACAGGTACTTCACACTGAGACAGGGACTTCACACCGGGACAGGAACATCACACCGAGACAGGAACGTCACACTGAGACAGGAACATCACACCAGGACAGGAACATCACACGGAGACAGGGACATGACACTGAGACAGGAACTTCATACTGAGACAGGAACATCACACCGGGACAGGAACATCACGCCCTGACAGGTACTTCACACTGAGACAGGAACATCACACCGGGACAGGGACATCACACTGAGACAGGAACATCACACAGAGACAGGGACATCACACTGAGACAGGGACTTCACACCGGGACAGGAACATCACACCGAGACAGGAACATCACACTGAGACAGGAACATCACACTGAGACAGGAACATCACACCGGGACAGGGACATCACACTGAGACAGGAACATCCCACCGGGACAGGAACATCACACTGAGACAGGAATATCACACTGAGACAGGGACTTCACACCGGGACAGGAACATCACACCGAGACAGGAACGTCACACTGAGACAGGAACATCACACGGAGACAGGGACATGACACTGAGACAGGAACATCACACTGAGACAGGAACATCACACTGAAACAGGAACATCACACCGGGACAGGAACATCACACCCTGACAGGAACATCACACTGAGACAGGAACATCACACTGAGACAGGAACATCACACCCTGACAGGAACATCACACAGAGACAGGAACATCACACTGAGACAGGAATATCACACTGAGACAGGGACATCACACTGAGACAGGAATATCAGACTGAGACAGGGACATCACACTGAGACAGGAACATCACACCGAGACAGGAACATCACACTGAGACAGGAACATCACACCGAGACAGGAACATCACACTGGGACAGGAACATCACACCGAGACAGGAACATCACCCCGAGACAGGAACATCACACTGAGACAGGAACATCACACTGAGACAGGAACATCACACCGAGACAGGAACATCACACCCGGACAGGAACATCACACCGGGACAGGGACATCACACTGAGACGGGAACATCACACCGGGACAGGAACATCACACCGAGACAGGAACGTCACACTGAGACAGGAACATCACACGGAGACAGGGACATGACACTGAGACAGGAACATCACACTGAGACAGGAACATCACACTGAGACAGGAACATCACACCGGGACAGGGACATCACACTGGGACAGGAACATCACACTGAGACAGGGACATCACACCGGGACAGGAACATCACACTGAGACAGGGACATCACACCGACACAGGAACATCACACTGAGACAGGAACATCACACCGGGACAGGAACATCACACGGAGACAGGAACATCACACTGAGACAGGAACATCACACTGAGACAGGAACATCACACCGAGACAGGAACATCACACCGAGACAGGAACATCACACTGAGACAGGAACATCACACTGAGACAGGGACATCACACCAGGACAGGGGCATCTCACCGGGACAGGAACATCACACTGAGACAGGAACATCACACCGGGACAGGAAAATCACACCGGGACAGGAACATCAAACCGACACAGGAACATCACACTGAGACAGGAACATCTCACCGAGACAGGAACATCACACCGAGACAGGAACATCACACTGAGACAGGAACATCACACCGAGACAGGAACATCACACACAGACAGGAACATCACACAGAGACAGGAACATCACACCGAGACAGAAACATCACACCGAGACAGGAACATCACACTGAGACAGGAACATCACATTGAGACAGGGACATCACACTGAGACAGGAACATCACACCGGGACAGGAACATCACACCGGGACAGGAACATCACAGTGAGACAGGAACATCACACAGAGACAGGAACATCACACTGAGACAGGAACATCACACTGAGACAGGAACATCACACGGAGACAGGGACATGACACTGAGACAGGAACTTCATACTGAGACAGGAACATCACACGGAGACAGGAATATCACACTGAGACAGGAACATCACACTGAGACAGGAACATCACACCGAGACAGGAACATCACACCGAGACAGGAACATCACACCGAGACAGGAACATCACACTGAGACAGGGACATCACACCGAGACAGGAACATCACACCGAGACAGGAACATCACACTGAGACAGGAACATCACACCGAGACAGGAACATCACACACAGACAGGAACATCACACAGAGACAGGAACATCACACCGAGACAGAAACATCACACCGAGACAGGAACATCACACTGAGACAGGAACATCACATTGAGACAGGAACATCACACTGAGACAGGGACATCACACCAGGACAGGGGCATCTCACCGGGACAGGAACATCACACTGAGACAGGAACATCACACCGGGACAGGAAAATCACACCGGGACAGGAACATCAAACCGACACAGGAACATCACACTGAGACAGGAACATCTCACCGAGACAGGAACATCACACCGAGACAGGAACATCACACTGAGACAGGAACATCACACCGAGACAGGAACATCACACACAGACAGGAACATCACACAGAGACAGGAACATCACACCGAGACAGAAACATCACACCGAGACAGGAACATCACACTGAGACAGGAACATCACATTGAGACAGGGACATCACACCAGGACAGGATCATCAGACCGGGACAGGGACATCACACTGAGACAGGAACATCAGACCGAGGCAGGAACATCACACCGGGACAGGAATATCACACCGGGACTGGAACATCACACCGAGACAGGAACATCACACTGAGACTGCGACATCACACTGAGACAGCGACATCACACCGAGACAGGAACATCACACCGAGACAGGAACATCACACCGGGACAGGAACATCACGCCCTGACAGGTACTTCACACTGAGACAGGAACATCACACTGAGACAGGAACATCACACCCGGACAGGAATATCACACTGAGACAGGGACTTCACACCGGGACAGGAACATCACACCGAGACAGGAACGTCACACTGAGACAGGAACATCACACGGAGACAGGGACATGACACTGAGACAGGAACATCACACTGAGACAGGAACATCACACTGAAACAGGAACATCACACCGGGACAGGAACATCACACCCTGACAGGAACATCACACTGAGACAGGAACATCACACTGAGACAGGAACATCACACCCTGACAGGAACATCACACTGAGACAGGAACATCACGCTGAGACAGGAACATCACACTGAGACAGGAACATCACACCGGGACAGGAACATCACACTGAGACAGGAACATCACACTGAGACAGGAACATCACACCGAGACAGGAACATCACACCGAGACAGGAACATCACACATAGACAGGAACATCACACCGAAACAGGAACATCACACCGAGACAGGAACATCACACCGGGACAGGGACATCACACCGGGACAGGAACATCACACCGGGACAGGGACATCACGCTGAGACAGGAACATCACCCCGGGACAGGAACATCGCACCGGGACAGGAACATCACATAGAGACAGGAACATCTCACTGAGACAGGAACATCACACTGAGACAGGGACATCACACTGAGACAGGAACATCACACCGGGACAGGAACATCACACCAGGACAGGAACATCACACTGAGACAGGAACATCACACTGAGACAGGAACATCACACCGAGACAGGAACATCACACAGAGACAGGAACATCTCACTGAGACAGGAACATCACACTGAGACAGGGACATCACACTGAGACAGGAACATCACACCGGGACAGGAACATCACACCGGGACAGGAACATCACACTGAGACAGGAACATCACACAGAGACAGGAACATCACACCGAGACAGGAACATCACACTGAGACAGGAACATCACACTGAGACAGGAACATCACACCGGGACAGGAACATCACACTGAGACAGGAACATCACACCGAGACAGGGACATCACACCGGGACAGGAACATCACGACCTGACAGGTACTTCACACTGAGACAGGGACTTCACACCGGGACAGGAACATCACACCGAGACAGGAACGTCACACTGAGACAGGAACATCACACCAGGACAGGAACATCACACGGAGACAGGGACATGACACTGAGACAGGAACTTCATACTGAGACAGGAACATCACACCGGGACAGGAACATCACGCCCTGACAGGTACTTCACACTGAGACAGGAACATCACACCGGGACAGGGACATCACACTGAGACAGGAACATCACACTGAGACAGGAACATCACACTGAGACAGGAATATCACACTGAGACAGGGACTTCACACCGGGACAGGAACATCACACCGAGACAGGAACATCACACTGAGACAGGAACATCACACTGAGACAGGAACATCACACCGGGACAGGGACATCACACTGAGACAGGAACATCCCACCGGGACAGGAACATCACACTGAGACAGGAATATCACACTGAGACAGGGACTTCACACCGGGACAGGAACATCACACCGAGACAGGAACGTCACACTGAGACAGGAACATCACACGGAGACAGGGACATGACACTGAGACAGGAACATCACACTGAGACAGGAACATCACACTGAAACAGGAACATCACACCGGGACAGGAACATCACACCCTGACAGGAACATCACACTGAGACAGGAACATCACACTGAGACAGGAACATCACACCCTGACAGGAACATCACACAGAGACAGGAACATCACACTGAGACAGGAATATCACACTGAGACAGGGACATCACACTGAGACAGGAATATCAGACTGAGACAGGGACATCACACTGAGACAGGAACATCACACCGAGACAGGAACATCACACTGAGACAGGAACATCACACCGAGACAGGAACATCACACTGGGACAGGAACATCACACCGAGACAGGAACATCACCCCGAGACAGGAACATCACACTGAGACAGGAACATCACACTGAGACAGGAACATCACACCGAGACAGGAACATCACACCCGGACAGGAACATCACACCGGGACAGGGACATCACACTGAGACGGGAACATCACACCGGGACAGGAACATCACACCGAGACAGGAACGTCACACTGAGACAGGAACATCACACGGAGACAGGGACATGACACTGAGACAGGAACATCACACTGAGACAGGAACATCACACTGAGACAGGAACATCACACCGGGACAGGGACATCACACTGGGACAGGAACATCACACTGAGACAGGGACATCACACCGGGACAGGAACATCACACTGAGACAGGGACATCACACCGACACAGGAACATCACACTGAGACAGGAACATCACACCGGGACAGGAACATCACACGGAGACAGGAATATCACACTGAGACAGGAACATCACACCGAGACAGGAACATCACACCGAGACAGGAACATCACACTGAGACAGGAACATCACACTGAGACAGGGACATCACACCAGGACAGGGGCATCTCACCGGGACAGGAACATCACACTGAGACAGGAACATCACACCGGGACAGGAAAATCACACCGGGACAGGAACATCAAACCGACACAGGAACATCACACTGAGACAGGAACATCTCACCGAGACAGGAACATCACACCGAGACAGGAACATCACACTGAGACAGGAACATCACACCGAGACAGGAACATCACACACAGACAGGAACATCACACAGAGACAGGAACATCACACCGAGACAGAAACATCACACCGAGACAGGAACATCACACTGAGACAGGAACATCACATTGAGACAGGGACATCACACTGAGACAGGAACATCACACCGGGACAGGAACATCACACCGGGACAGGAACATCACAGTGAGACAGGAACATCACACAGAGACAGGAACATCACACTGAGACAGGAACATCACACTGAGACAGGAACATCACACGGAGACAGGGACATGACACTGAGACAGGAACTTCATACTGAGACAGGAACATCACACGGAGACAGGAATATCACACTGAGACAGGAACATCACACTGAGACAGGAACATCACACCGAGACAGGAACATCACACCGAGACAGGAACATCACACCGAGACAGGAACATCACACTGAGACAGGGACATCACACCGAGACAGGAACATCACACCGAGACAGGAACATCACACTGAGACAGGAACATCACACCGAGACAGGAACATCACACACAGACAGGAACATCACACAGAGACAGGAACATCACACCGAGACAGAAACATCACACCGAGACAGGAACATCACACTGAGACAGGAACATCACATTGAGACAGGAACATCACACTGAGACAGGGACATCACACCAGGACAGGGGCATCTCACCGGGACAGGAACATCACACTGAGACAGGAACATCACACCGGGACAGGAAAATCACACCGGGACAGGAACATCAAACCGACACAGGAACATCACACTGAGACAGGAACATCTCACCGAGACAGGAACATCACACCGAGACAGGAACATCACACTGAGACAGGAACATCACACCGAGACAGGAACATCACACACAGACAGGAACATCACACAGAGACAGGAACATCACACCGAGACAGAAACATCACACCGAGACAGGAACATCACACTGAGACAGGAACATCACATTGAGACAGGGACATCACACCAGGACAGGATCATCAGACCGGGACAGGGACATCACACTGAGACAGGAACATCAGACCGAGGCAGGAACATCACACCGGGACAGGAATATCACACCGGGACTGGAACATCACACCGAGACAGGAACATCACACTGAGACTGCGACATCACACTGAGACAGCGACATCACACCGAGACAGGAACATCACACCGAGACAGGAACATCACACCGGGACAGGAACATCACGCCCTGACAGGTACTTCACACTGAGACAGGAACATCACACTGAGACAGGAACATCACACCCGGACAGGAATATCACACTGAGACAGGGACTTCACACCGGGACAGGAACATCACACCGAGACAGGAACGTCACACTGAGACAGGAACATCACACGGAGACAGGGACATGACACTGAGACAGGAACATCACACTGAGACAGGAACATCACACTGAAACAGGAACATCACACCGGGACAGGAACATCACACCCTGACAGGAACATCACACTGAGACAGGAACATCACACTGAGACAGGAACATCACACCCTGACAGGAACATCACACTGAGACAGGAACATCACGCTGAGACAGGAACATCACACTGAGACAGGAACATCACACCGGGACAGGAACATCACACTGAGACAGGAACATCACACTGAGACAGGAACATCACACCGAGACAGGAACATCACACCGAGACAGGAACATCACACATAGACAGGAACATCACACCGAAACAGGAACATCACACCGAGACAGGAACATCACACCGGGACAGGGACATCACACCGGGACAGGAACATCACACCGGGACAGGGACATCACGCTGAGACAGGAACATCACCCCGGGACAGGAACATCGCACCGGGACAGGAACATCACATAGAGACAGGAACATCTCACTGAGACAGGAACATCACACTGAGACAGGGACATCACACTGAGACAGGAACATCACACCGGGACAGGAACATCACACCAGGACAGGAACATCACACTGAGACAGGAACATCACACTGAGACAGGAACATCACACCGAGACAGGAACATCACACAGAGACAGGAACATCTCACTGAGACAGGAACATCACACTGAGACAGGGACATCACACTGAGACAGGAACATCACACCGGGACAGGAACATCACACCGGGACAGGAACATCACACTGAGACAGGAACATCACACAGAGACAGGAACATCACACCGAGACAGGAACATCACACTGAGACAGGAACATCACACTGAGACAGGAACATCACACCGGGACAGGAACATCACACTGAGACAGGAACATCACACCGAGACAGGGACATCACACCGGGACAGGAACATCACGACCTGACAGGTACTTCACACTGAGACAGGGACTTCACACCGGGACAGGAACATCACACCGAGACAGGAACGTCACACTGAGACAGGAACATCACACCAGGACAGGAACATCACACGGAGACAGGGACATGACACTGAGACAGGAACTTCATACTGAGACAGGAACATCACACCGGGACAGGAACATCACGCCCTGACAGGTACTTCACACTGAGACAGGAACATCACACCGGGACAGGGACATCACACTGAGACAGGAACATCACACTGAGACAGGAACATCACACTGAGACAGGAATATCACACTGAGACAGGGACTTCACACCGGGACAGGAACATCACACCGAGACAGGAACATCACACTGAGACAGGAACATCACACTGAGACAGGAACATCACACCGGGACAGGGACATCACACTGAGACAGGAACATCCCACCGGGACAGGAACATCACACTGAGACAGGAATATCACACTGAGACAGGGACTTCACACCGGGACAGGAACATCACACCGAGACAGGAACGTCACACTGAGACAGGAACATCACACGGAGACAGGGACATGACACTGAGACAGGAACATCACACTGAGACAGGAACATCACACTGAAACAGGAACATCACACCGGGACAGGAACATCACACCCTGACAGGAACATCACACTGAGACAGGAACATCACACTGAGACAGGAACATCACACCCTGACAGGAACATCACACAGAGACAGGAACATCACACTGAGACAGGAATATCACACTGAGACAGGGACATCACACTGAGACAGGAATATCAGACTGAGACAGGGACATCACACTGAGACAGGAACATCACACCGAGACAGGAACATCACACTGAGACAGGAACATCACACCGAGACAGGAACATCACACTGGGACAGGAACATCACACCGAGACAGGAACATCACCCCGAGACAGGAACATCACACTGAGACAGGAACATCACACTGAGACAGGAACATCACACCGAGACAGGAACATCACACCCGGACAGGAACATCACACCGGGACAGGGACATCACACTGAGACGGGAACATCACACCGGGACAGGAACATCACACCGAGACAGGAACGTCACACTGAGACAGGAACATCACACGGAGACAGGGACATGACACTGAGACAGGAACATCACACTGAGACAGGAACATCACACTGAGACAGGAACATCACACCGGGACAGGGACATCACACTGGGACAGGAACATCACACTGAGACAGGGACATCACACCGGGACAGGAACATCACACTGAGACAGGGACATCACACCGACACAGGAACATCACACTGAGACAGGAACATCACACCGGGACAGGAACATCACACGGAGACAGGAATATCACACTGAGACAGGAACATCACACCGAGACAGGAACATCACACCGAGACAGGAACATCACACTGAGACAGGAACATCACACTGAGACAGGGACATCACACCAGGACAGGGGCATCTCACCGGGACAGGAACATCACACTGAGACAGGAACATCACACCGGGACAGGAAAATCACACCGGGACAGGAACATCAAACCGACACAGGAACATCACACTGAGACAGGAACATCTCACCGAGACAGGAACATCACACCGAGACAGGAACATCACACTGAGACAGGAACATCACACCGAGACAGGAACATCACACACAGACAGGAACATCACACAGAGACAGGAACATCACACCGAGACAGAAACATCACACCGAGACAGGAACATCACACTGAGACAGGAACATCACATTGAGACAGGGACATCACACTGAGACAGGAACATCACACCGGGACAGGAACATCACACCGGGACAGGAACATCACAGTGAGACAGGAACATCACACAGAGACAGGAACATCACACTGAGACAGGAACATCACACTGAGACAGGAACATCACACGGAGACAGGGACATGACACTGAGACAGGAACTTCATACTGAGACAGGAACATCACACGGAGACAGGAATATCACACTGAGACAGGAACATCACACTGAGACAGGAACATCACACCGAGACAGGAACATCACACCGAGACAGGAACATCACACCGAGACAGGAACATCACACTGAGACAGGGACATCACACCGAGACAGGAACATCACACCGAGACAGGAACATCACACTGAGACAGGAACATCACACCGAGACAGGAACATCACACACAGACAGGAACATCACACAGAGACAGGAACATCACACCGAGACAGAAACATCACACCGAGACAGGAACATCACACTGAGACAGGAACATCACATTGAGACAGGAACATCACACTGAGACAGGGACATCACACCAGGACAGGGGCATCTCACCGGGACAGGAACATCACACTGAGACAGGAACATCACACCGGGACAGGAAAATCACACCGGGACAGGAACATCAAACCGACACAGGAACATCACACTGAGACAGGAACATCTCACCGAGACAGGAACATCACACCGAGACAGGAACATCACACTGAGACAGGAACATCACACCGAGACAGGAACATCACACACAGACAGGAACATCACACAGAGACAGGAACATCACACCGAGACAGAAACATCACACCGAGACAGGAACATCACACTGAGACAGGAACATCACATTGAGACAGGGACATCACACCAGGACAGGATCATCAGACCGGGACAGGGACATCACACTGAGACAGGAACATCAGACCGAGGCAGGAACATCACACCGGGACAGGAATATCACACCGGGACTGGAACATCACACCGAGACAGGAACATCACACTGAGACTGCGACATCACACTGAGACAGCGACATCACACCGAGACAGGAACATCACACCGAGACAGGAACATCACACCGGGACAGGAACATCACGCCCTGACAGGTACTTCACACTGAGACAGGAACATCACACTGAGACAGGAACATCACACCCGGACAGGAATATCACACTGAGACAGGGACTTCACACCGGGACAGGAACATCACACCGAGACAGGAACGTCACACTGAGACAGGAACATCACACGGAGACAGGGACATGACACTGAGACAGGAACATCACACTGAGACAGGAACATCACACTGAAACAGGAACATCACACCGGGACAGGAACATCACACCCTGACAGGAACATCACACTGAGACAGGAACATCACACTGAGACAGGAACATCACACCCTGACAGGAACATCACACTGAGACAGGAAAATCACGCTGAGACAGGAATATCACACTGAGACAGGGACATCACACTGAGACAGGAACATCACACCGAGACAGGAACATCACACCGAGACAGGAACATCACCCCGAGACAGGAACATCACACCGGGACAGGAACATCACACCCGGATAGGAACATCACACCGGGACAGGGACATCACACTGAGACGGGAACATCACACCGGGACAGGAACATCACACCGAGACAGGAACATCACACTGAGACAGGGACATCACACCGACACAGGAACATCACACTGAGACAGGAACATCACACTGAGACGGGAACATCACACTGAGACAGGAACATCACACCGGGACAGGAACATCACACTGAGACAGGGACATCACACCGGGACAGGAACATCACACCGGGACAGGAACATCACACTGAGACGGGAACATCACACCGGGACAGGAACATCACACCGAGACAGGAACATCACACTGAGACAGGGACATCACACCGACACAGGAACATCACACTGAGACAGGGACATCACACCGACACAGGAACATCACACTGAGACAGGAACATCACACTGAGACGGGAACATCACACTGAGACAGGAACATCACACCGGGACAGGAACATCACACGGAGACAGTAATATCACACTGAGACAGGAACATCACACCGAGACAGGAACATCACACCGAGACAGGAACATCACACTGAGACAGGAACATCACACTGAGACAGGGACATCACACCAGGACAGGAAAATCACACCGGGACAGGAACATCAAACCGTCACAGGAACATCACACTGAGACAGGAACATCTCACCGAGACAGGAACATCACACCGAGACAGGAACATCACACCGAGACAGGGACATCACACTGAGACAGGAACATCACACCGAGACAGGAACATCACACTGAGACAGGAACATCACACCGAGACAGGGACATCGCACCGGGACAGGGACATCACACTGAGACAGGAACATCACACCGAGACAGGAACATCGCACCGGGACAGGGACATCTCACTGAGACAGGAACATCACACCGAGACAGGAACATCACACTGAGACAGGGACATCACACTGAGACAGGGACATCACACTGAGACAGGGACATCACACCGACACAGGAACATCACACTGAGACAGGGACATCACACTGAGACGGGAACATCACACTGAGACAGGAACATCACACCGGGACAGGAACATCACACGGAGACAGTAATATCACACTGAGACAGGAACATCACACCGAGACAGGAACATCACACCGAGACAGGAACATCACACTGAGACAGGAACATCACACTGAGACAGGGACATCACACCAGGACAGGAAAATCACACCGGGACAGGAACATCAAACCGTCACAGGAACATCACACTGAGACAGGAACATCTCACCGAGACAGGAACATCACACCGAGACAGGAACATCACACCGAGACAGGGACATCACACTGAGACAGGAACATCACACCGAGACAGGAACATCACACTGAGACAGGAACATCACACCGAGACAGGGACATCGCACCGGGACAGGGACATCACACTGAGACAGGAACATCACACCGAGACAGGAACATCGCACCGGGACAGGGACATCTCACTGAGACAGGAACATCACACCGAGACAGGAACATCACACTGAGACAGGGACATCACACTGAGACAGGGACATCACACTGAGACAGGATCATCACACTGAGACAGGAACATCACACCGAGACAGGAACATCACACCGAGACAGGAACATCACACCGGGACAGGGACATCACGCTGAGACAGGAGACAGGCCGCCTACTTGCGGAGCGATTCAGGGAGCACCTCTGGGCCACCCGGACGAACCAACCCAACCAACCTGTGGCACAGCATTTCAACTCCCCCTCCCACTCCACCGAGGATATGCAGGTCATTGGACTCATCCACCGCCAAACCACAACAACCCGACGGTCGGAGTAGGAGCGTCTTATCTTCCGACTGGGAACCCTCCAACCGCAGGGGATGAACTTGGACTTCACCAGTTTCTTCATCCCCCCTCCCCCCACCTTGTCTCAGCCGGATCCTTCCAGCCCGGCACCGCCTTCCTGACCTGCAGTCTTCTTCTTGACCTCTCCGCCTCCACCCTACTCCGACCTATCACCCTCACCTTGACCTCTTTCCACCTATCACATTTCCAACTCCCCTCCTCCAAGTCCCTCCTCACTACCTTTTATCTTCTCCTGCTGAACACTCTCTGCTCATTCCTGAAGAAGGGCCTGTGCCCGAAACGTCGAATCTCCTGTTCCCTGGATGCTGCCTGACCTGCTGTGCTGTTCCAGCAATAAAGTTTCAACTTTGATCTCCAGCATCTGCAGACCTCACTTTCTCCACGCTGAGACAGAAACATCACCCCGGGACAGGAACATCACACCGGGACAGGAACATCACACTGAGACAGGAACATCACACCGGGACAGTGACATCACACTGAGACAGGAACATCACACCGGGACAGGGACATCACACTGAGACAGGAACATCACCCCGGGACAGGGACATCATGCTGAGACAGGAACATCACACCGGGACAGTGACATCACACTGAGACAGGAACATCACACCGGGACAGGGACATCACACTGAGACAGGAACATCACACCGGGACAGTGACATCACACCGAGACTGGAACATCGCTCCGGGACAGGAACATCACACTGAGACAGGAACATCACACCGGGACAGGGACATCACACTGAGACAGGAACATCACACCGAGACAGGAACATCACACTGAGACAGGGACATCACACCGGGACAGGGACATCACGCTGAGACAGGAACATCACCCCGGGACAGGAACATCGCACCGGGACAGGGACATCACACTGAGACAGGAACATCACACCGAGACAGGAACATCACACTGAGACAGGAACATCACACTGAGACAGGGACATCACACTGAGACAGGAACATCACACCGGGACAGGAACATCACACCGGGACAGGAACATCACACTGAGACAGGAACATCACACCGAGACAGGAACATCACACTGAGACAGGAACATCACACTGAGACAGGAACATCACACTGAGACAGGAACATCACACCGAGACAGGGACATCACACCGGGACAGGAACATCACACCGAGACAGGGACATCACACTGAGACAGGAACATCACACTGAGACAGGAACATCACACCGAGACAGGAACATCACACTGAGACAGGGACATCACACTGAGACAGGAACATCACACCGGGACAGGAACATCACACCGAGACAGGAACATCACCCGAGACAGGGACATCACACTGAGACAGGAACATCACACAGAGACAGGAACATCACACCGGGACAGGAACATCACACTGAGACAGGAACATCACACCGAGACAGGGACATCACACCGAGGCAGGAACATCACACTGAGACAGGAACATCACACAGAGACAGGAACATCACACTGAGACAGGAACATCACACAGAGACAGGAACATCACACCGGGACAGGAACATCACACTGAGACAGGAACATCACACCGAGACAGGGACATCACACCGGGACAGGAACATCACGACCTGACAGGAACATCACACTGAAACAGGAACATCACACCGGGACAGGAACATCACACCCTGACAGGAACATCACACTGAGACAGGAACATCACACCCTGACAGGAACATCACACTGAGACAGGAACATCACACTGAGACAGGAACATCACACTGAGACAGGGACATCACACTGAGACAGGAACATCACACCCGGACAGGAACATCACACCGAGACAGGAACATCACCCGAGACAGGGACATCACACCGAGGCAGGAACATCACACTGAGACAGGAACATCACCCGAGACAGGGACATCACACCGGGACAGGAACATCACACCGGGACAGGAACATCACACCGGGACAGGAACATCACACTGAGACAGGAACATCACACCGAGACAGGAACATCACACCGAGACAGGAACATCACACCGGAAAGGGACATCACACCGAGACAGGAACATTATACTGAGATAGCGACATCACACTGAGACAGCGACATCACACCGAGACAGGAACATCACATTGAAACAGGAACATCACACCGAGACAGGAACATCACATCGAGACAAGAACATCACACCGAGACAGGAACATCACACCGAGACAGGAACATCACACTGAGACAGGAACATCACACTGAGACAGGGACATCACACCGAGACAGGAACATCACATTGAGACAGGAACATCACACCGAGACAGGAACATCACATCGAGACAGGAACATCACATCGAGACAGGAACATCACACCGAGACAGGAACATCACATCGAGACAGGAACATCACACCGAGACAGGAACATCCCACCGAGACAGGAACATCACACTGAGACAGGAACATCACACCGAGACAGGAACATCACACCGAGACAGGAACATCACATCGAGACAGGAACATCACATCGAGACAGGAACATCACACCGAGACAGGAACATCACATCGAGACAGGAACATCACACCGAGACAGGAACATCACATCGAGACAGGAACATCACACCGAGACAGGAACATCACACCGAGACAGGAACATCACACTGAGACAGGAACATCACACCGAGACAGGAACATCACACTGAGACAGGAACATCACACTGAGACAGGGACATCACACTGAGACAGGAACATCAGACCGGGACAGGAACATCACACCGGGACAGGAACATCACACTGAAACAGGAACATCACACCGAGACAGGAACATCACACCGGGACAGGAACATCACACTGAAACAGGAACATCACACCGAGACAGGAACATCACACCGGGACAGGAACATCACACCGGGACAGGAACATCACACTGAAACAGGAACATCACACCGGGACAGGAACATCACACTGAGACAGGAACATCACATTGAGACAGGAACATCACACTGAGACAGGAACATCACACCGGGACAGGGACATCACACCGGGACAGGGACATCACACTGAGACAGGAACATCACACCGGGACAGGAACATCGCACCGGGACAGGGACATCACACCGGGACAGGAACATCACACCGGGACAGGGACATCACACCGGGACAGGGACATCACACCGGGACAGGGACATCACACCGAGACCTGAACATCACACTGAGACAGGAACATCACACCGGGACAGGGACATCACACCGGGACTGGGACATCACACCGGGACAGGGACATCACACCGAGACAGGAACATCACACCGGGACAGGGATCTCACACCGAAACAGGAACATCACACCGGGACAGGAACATCACACCGAGACAGGGACATCACACCGAGACAGGGACATCACACCGAGACAGGAACATCAAATGGAGAAAGCAACATCACACTGAGACAGGAACATCACACCGGGACAGGAACATCAAACCGGGACAGGGACATCACACCGGGTCAGGAACTTCACACTGAGACAGGAATATCACACCGGGACAGGAACATCACACCGGGACAGGGACATCACACCGGGACAGGAACATCACACCAAGACAGGAACATCACACTGAGACCGGAACATCACACCGAGACAGGGACATCGCACCGGGACAGGGACATCACACTGAGACAGGAACATCACACCGAGACAGGAACATCGCACCGGGACAGGGACATCTCACTGAGACAGGAACATCACACCGAGACAGGAACATCACACTGAGACAGGGACATCACACTGAGACAGGGACATCACACTGAGACAGGATCTTCACACTGAGACAGGAACATCACACAGAGACAGGAACATCACACCGGGACAGGGACATCACACCGGGACAGGGACATCACGCTGAGACAGGAACATTACCCCGGGACAGGAACATCACACCGGGACAGGAACATCACACTGAGACAGGAACATCACACCGGGACAGTGACATCACACTGAGACAGGAACATCACACCGAGACAGGGACATCACACTGAGACAGGAACATCACACCGAGACAGGAACATCACACTGAGACAGGAACATCACACCGAGACAGGAACATCACACTGAGACAGGAACATCACACTGAGACAGGAACATCACACCGAGACAGGAACATCACACTGAGACAGGAACATCACACTGAGACAGGAACATCACACCGAGACAGGAACATCACACTGAGACAGGAACATCACACCGAGACAGGAACATCACACCGAGACAGGGACATCACACTGAGACAGGAACATCACACCGGGACAGGGACATCACACCGGGACAGGAACATCACACCGAGACAGGGACATCACACCGAGACAGGAACATCACACCGGGACAGGGACATCACACCGGGACAGGAACATCTCACCGAGACAGGAATATCACACCGGGACAGGGACATCACACTGAGACAGGAACATCACACCGAGACAGGAACATCACACCGGGACAGGAACATCGCACCGGGACAGGAACATCACACTGAGACAGGAACATCACACCGGGACAGGGACATCACACTGAGACAGGAACATCACACCGAGACAGGGACATCACACTGAGACAGGGACATCACACCGGGACAGGGACATCACGCTGAGACAGGAACATCACCCCGGGACAGGAACATCACATTGAGACAGGAACATCACACTGAGACAGGAACATCACACCGGGACAGGGACATCACACCGGGACAGGGACATCACACTGAGACAGGAACATCACACCGGGACAGGAACATCACACCGGGACAGGGACATCACACCGGGACAGGAACATCACACCGGGACAGGGACATCACACCGGGACAGGGACATCACACTGAGACAGGGACATCACACCGGGACAGGGACATCACACCGAGACAGGAACATCACACCGAGACAGGAACATCACACCGGGACAGGAACATCCCACCGGGACAGGAACATCACACCGGGACAGGGACATCACACCGGGACAGGGACATCACACTGAGACAGGGACATCACACCGGGACAGGGACATCACACCGAGACCTGAACATCACACTGAGACAGGAACATCACACCGGGACAGGGACATCACACCGGGACAGGGACATCACACCGAGACAGGAACATCACACCGGGACAGGGATCTCACACCGAGACAGGAACATCACACCGGGACAGGAACATCACACCGAGACAGGGACATCACACCGAGACAGGAACATCAAATGGAGAAAGCAACATCACACTGAGACAGGAACATCACACCGGGACAGGAACATCAAACCAGGACAGGGACATCACACCGGGTCAGGAACATCACACTGAGACAGGAATATCACACCGGGACAGGAACATCACACCGGGACAGGGACATCACACCGGGACAGGAACATCACACCAAGACAGGAACATCACACTGAGACCGGAACATCACACCGAGACAGGGACATCGCACCGGGACAGGGACATCACACTGAGACAGGAACATCACACCGAGACAGGAACATCGCACCGGGACAGGGACATCTCACTGAGACAGGAACATCACACCGAGACAGGAACATCACACTGAGACAGGGACATCACACTGAGACAGGGACATCACACTGAGACAGGATCATCACACTGAGACAGGATCATCACACTGAGACAGGAACATCACACAGAGACAGGAACATCACACCGGGACAGGGACATCACACCGGGACAGGGACATCACGCTGAGACAGGAACATCACCCCGGGACAGGAACATCACACCGGGACAGGAACATCACACTGAGACTGGGACATCACACTGAGACAGGAACATCACACCGAGACAGGAACATCGCACCGGGACAGGGACATCTCACTGAGACAGGAACATCACACCGAGACAGGAACATCACACTGAGACAGGGACATCACACTGAGACAGGGACATCACACTGAGACAGGATCTTCACACTGAGACAGGAACATCACACAGAGACAGGAACATCACACCGGGACAGGGACATCACACCGGGACAGGGACATCACGCTGAGACAGGAACATTACCCCGGGACAGGAACATCACACCGGGACAGGAACATCACACTGAGACAGGAACATCACACCGGGACAGTGACATCACACTGAGACAGGAACATCACACCGAGACAGGGACATCACACTGAGACAGGAACATCACACCGAGACAGGAACATCACACTGAGACAGGAACATCACACTGAGACAGGAACATCACACCGAGACAGGGACATCACACCGAGACTGGAACATCACACCGGGACAGGGACATCACACTGAGACAGGAACATCACACCGAGACAGGAACATCACACCGGGACAGGAACATCGCACCGGGACAGGAACATCACACTGAGACAGGAACATCACACCGGGACAGGGACATCACACTGAGACAGGAACATCACACCGAGACAGGGACATCACACTGAGACAGGGACATCACACCGGGACAGGGACATCACGCTGAGACAGGAACATCACCCCGGGACAGGAACATCACATTGAGACAGGAACATCACACTGAGACAGGAACATCACACCGGGACAGGGACATCACACCGGGACAGGGACATCACACTGAGACAGGAACATCACACCGGGACAGGAACATCACACCGGGACAGGGACATCACACCGGGACAGGAACATCACACCGGGACAGGGACATCACACCGGGACAGGGACATCACACAGAGACAGGGACATCACACCGGGACAGGGACATCACACCGAGACAGGAACATCACACCGAGACAGGAACATCACACTGAGACAGGAACATCACACCGGGACAGGAACATCCCACCGGGACAGGAACATCACACCGGGACAGGGACATCACACCGGGACAGGGACATCACTCTGAGACAGGGACATCACACCGGGACAGGGACATCACACCGAGACCTGAACATCACACTGAGACAGGAACATCACACCGGGACAGGGACATCACACCGGGACAGGGACATCACACCGAGACAGGAACATCACACCGGGACAGGGATCTCACACCGAGACAGGAACATCACACCGGGACAGGAACATCACACTGAGACAGGGACATCACACCGAGACAGGGACATCACACCGAGACAGGAACATCAAATGGAGAAAGCAACATCACACTGAGACAGGAACATCACACCGGGACAGGAACATCAAACCGGGACAGGGACATCACACCGGGTCAGGAACATCACACTGAGACAGGAATATCACACCGGGACAGGAACATCACACCGGGACAGGGACATCACACCGGGACAGGAACATCACACCAAGACAGGAACATCACACTGAGACCGGAACATCACACCGAGACAGGGACATCGCACCGGGACAGGGACATCACACTGAGACAGGAACATCACACCGAGACAGGAACATCGCACCGGGACAGTGACATCTCACTGAGACAGGAACATCACACCGAGACAGGAACATCACACTGAGACAGGGACATCACACTGAGACAGGGACATCACACTGAGACAGGATCATCACACTGAGACAGGAACATCACACAGAGACAGGAACATCACACCGGGACAGGGACATCACACCGGGACAGGGACATCACGCTGAGACAGGAACATCACCCCGGGACAGGAACATCACACCGGGACAGGAACATCACACTGAGACAGGAACATCACACCGGGACAGGGACATCACGCTGAGACAGGAACATCACCCCGGGACAGGAACATCACCCCGGGACAGGAACATCACACCAAGACAGGGACATCACACTGAGACAGGAACATCACACCGAGACAGGAACATCACACTGAGACAGGAACATCACACTGAAACAGGAACATCACACCGAGACAGGAACATCACACCGAGACAGGAACATCACACCGGGACAGGAACATCACACCGAGACAGGAACATCACACCGAGACAGGAACATCACACCGGAAAGGGACATCACACTGAGACAGGAACATCACACTGAGACAGGGACATCACACTGAGACAGGGACATCACACTGAGACAGGAACATCACACCGGGACAGGAACATCACACCGGGACAGGAACATCACACTGAAACAGGAACATCACACCGAGACAGGAACATCACACCGGGACAGGAACATCACACTGAAACAGGAACATCACACCGAGACAGGAACATCACACCGAGACAGGAACATCACACCGGGACAGGAACATCACACTGAAACAGGAACATCACACCGAGACAGGAACATCACACCGGGACAGGAACATCACACCGGGACAGGAACATCACACTGAAACAGGAACATCACACCGGGACAGGAACATCACACTGAGACAGGAACATCACATTGAGACAGGAACATCACACTGAGACAGGAACATCACACCGGGACAGGGACATCACACCGGGACAGGGACATCACACTGAGACAGGAACATCACACCGGGACAGGAACATCACACCGGGACAGGGACATCACACCGGGACAGGAACATCACACCGGGACAGGGACATCACACCGGGACAGGGACATCACACCGGGACAGGGACATCACACCGAGACCTGAACATCACACTGAGACAGGAACATCACACCGGGACAGGGACATCACACCGGGACTGGGACATCACACCGGGACAGGGACATCACACCGAGACAGGAACATCACACCGGGACAGGGATCTCACACCGAGACAGGAACATCACACCGGGACAGGAGCATCACACCGAGACAGGGACATCACACCGAGACAGGGACATCACACCGAGACAGGAACATCAAATGGAGAAAGCAACATCACACTGAGACAGGAACATCACACCGGGACAGGAACATCAAACCGGGACAGGGACATCACACCGGGTCAGGAACATCACACTGAGACAGGAATATCACACCGGGACAGGAACATCACACCGGGACAGGGACATCACACCGGGACAGGAACATCACACCAAGACAGGAACATCACACTGAGACCGGAACATCACACCGAGACAGGGACATCGCACCGGGACAGGGACATCACACTGAGACAGGAACATCACGCCGAGACAGGAACATCGCACCGGGACAGGGACATCTCACTGAGACAGGAACATCACACCGAGACAGGAACATCACACTGAGACAGGGACATCACACTGAGACAGGGACATCACACTGAGACAGGATCTTCACACTGAGACAGGAACATCACACAGAGACAGGAACATCACACCGGGACAGGGACATCACACCGGGACAGGGACATCACGCTGAGACAGGAACATTACCCCGGGACAGGAACATCACACCGGGACAGGAACATCACACTGAGACAGGAACATCACACCGGGACAGTGACATCACACTGAGACAGGAACATCACACCGAGACAGGGACATCACACTGAGACAGGAACATCACACCGAGACAGGAACATCACACTGAGACAGGAACATCACACTGAGACAGGAACATCACACCGAGACAGGGACATCACACCGAGACAGGAACATCACACCGGGACAGGGACATCACGCTGAGACAGGAACATCACCCGGGACAGGAACATCGCACCGGGACAGGAACATCACACTGAGACAGGGACATCACACCGGGACAGGGACATCACGCTGAGACAGGAATATCACCCCGGGACAGGAACATCACATTGAGACAGGAACATCACACTGAGACAGGAACATCACACCGGGACAGGGACATCACACTGAGACAGGAACATCACACCGGGACAGGAACATCACACCGGGACAGGGACATCACACCGGGACAGGAACATCACACCGGGACAGGGACATCACACCGGGACAGGGACATCACACTGAGACAGGGACATCACACCGGGACAGGAACATCACACCGGGACAGGGACATCACACCGGGACAGGGACATCACACCGAGACAGGAACATCACACCGAGACAGGAACATCACACTGAGACAGGAACATCACACCGGGACAGGAACATCACACCGGGACAGGAACATCACACTGAGACAGGGACATCACACCGGGACAGGGACATCACACTGAGACAGGGACATCACACCGGGACAGGGACATCACACCGAGACCTGAACATCACACTGAGACAGGAACATCACACCGGGACAGGGACATCACACCGGGACAGGGACATCACACCGAGACAGGAACATCACACCGGGACAGGGATCTCACACCGAGACAGGAACATCACCCCGGGACAGGAACATCACATTGAGACAGGAACATCACACTGAGACAGGAACATCACACCGGGACAGGGACATCACACCGGGACAGGGACATCACACCGGGACAGGAACATCACACCGGGACAGGGACATCACACTGAGACAGGAACATCACACCGGGACAGGAACATCACACCGGGACAGGGACATCACACCGGGACAGGAACATCACACCGGGACAGGGACATCACACCGGGACAGGGACATCACACAGAGACAGGGACATCACACCGGGACAGGGACATCACACCGAGACAGGAACATCACACCGAGACAGGAACATCACACTGAGACAGGAACATCACACCGGGACAGGAACATCCCACCGGGACAGGAACATCACACCGGGACAGGGACATCACACCGGGACAGGGACATCACACTGAGACAGGGACATCACACCGGGACAGGGACATCACACCGAGACCTGAACATCACACTGAGACAGGAACATCACACCGGGACAGGGACATCACACCGGGACAGGGACATCACACCGAGACAGGAACATCACACTGAGACAGGAACATCACACCGGGACAGGGACATCACACCGGGACAGGGACATCACACCGAGACAGGAACATCACACCGGGACAGGGATCTCACACCGAGACAGGAACATCACACCGGGACAGGAACATCACACCGAGACAGGGACATCACACCGAGACAGGAACATCAAATGGAGAAAGCAACATCACACTGAGACAGGAACATCACACTGGGACAGGAACATCAAACCGGGACAGGAACATCACACCGGGTCAGGAACATCACACTGAGACAGGAATATCACACCGGGACAGGAACATCACACCGGGACAGGGACATCACACCGGGACAGGAACATCACACCAAGACAGGAACATCACACTGAGACCGGAACATCACACCGAGACAGGGACATCGCACCGGGACAGGGACATCACACTGAGACAGGAACATCACACCGAGACAGGAACATCGCACCGGGACAGTGACATCTCACTGAGACAGGAACATCACACCGAGACAGGAACATCACACTGAGACAGGGACATCACACTGAGACAGGGACATCACACTGAGACAGGATCATCACACTGAGACAGGAACATCACACAGACACAGGAACATCACACCGGGACAGGGACATCACACCGGGACAGGGACATCACGCTGAGACAGGAACATCACCCCGGGACAGGAACATCACACCGGGACAGGAACATCACACTGAGACAGGAACATCACACCGGGACAGGGACATCACGCTGAGACAGGAACATCACCCCGGGACAGGAACATCACCCCGGGACAGGAACATCACACCGAGACAGGGACATCACACTGAGACAGGAACATCACACCGAGACAGGAACATCACACTGAGACAGGAACATCACACTGAAACAGGAACATCACACCGAGACAGGAACATCACACCGAGACAGGAACATCACACCGGGACAGGAACATCACACCGAGACAGGAACATCACACCGAGACAGGAACATCACACCGGAAAGGGACATCACACTGAGACAGGAACATCACACTGAGACAGGGACATCACACTGAGACAGGGACATCACACTGAGACAGGAACATCACACCGGGACAGGAACATCACACCGGGACAGGAACATCACACTGAAACAGGAACATCACACCGAGACAGGAACATCACACCGGGACAGGAACATCACACTGAAACAGGAACATCACACCGAGACAGGAACATCACACCGGGACAGGAACATCACACCGGGACAGGAACATCACACTGAAACAGGAACATCACACCGGGACAGGAACATCACACTGAGACAGGAACATCACATTGAGACAGGAACATCACACTGAGACAGGAACATCACACCGGGACAGGGACATCACACCGGGACAGGGACATCACACTGAGACAGGAACATCACACCGGGACAGGAACATCACACCGGGACAGGGACATCACACCGGGACAGGAACATCACACCGGGACAGGGACATCACACCGGGACAGGGACATCACACCGGGACAGGGACATCACACCGAGACCTGAACATCACACTGAGACAGGAACATCACACCGGGACAGGGACATCACACCGGGACTGGGACATCACACCGGGACAGGGACATCACACCGAGACAGGAACATCACACCGGGACAGGGATCTCACACCGAGACAGGAACATCACACCGGGACAGGAGCATCACACCGAGACAGGGACATCACACCGAGACAGGGACATCACACCGAGACAGGAACATCAAATGGAGAAAGCAACATCACACTGAGACAGGAACATCACACCGGGACAGGAACATCAAACCGGGACAGGGACATCACACCGGGTCAGGAACATCACACTGAGACAGGAATATCACACCGGGACAGGAACATCACACCGGGACAGGGACATCACACCGGGACAGGAACATCACACCAAGACAGGAACATCACACTGAGACCGGAACATCACACCGAGACAGGGACATCGCACCGGGACAGGGACATCACACTGAGACAGGAACATCACGCCGAGACAGGAACATCGCACCGGGACAGGGACATCTCACTGAGACAGGAACATCACACCGAGACAGGAACATCACACGGAGACAGGGACATCACACTGAGACAGGGACATCACACTGAGACAGGATCTTCACACTGAGACAGGAACATCACACAGAGACAGGAACATCACACCGGGACAGGGACATCACACCGGGACAGGGACATCACGCTGAGACAGGAACATTACCCCGGGACAGGAACATCACACCGGGACAGGAACATCACACTGAGACAGGAACATCACACCGAGACAGGGACATCACACTGAGACAGGAACATCACACCGAGACAGGAACATCACACTGAGACAGGAACATCACACTGAGACAGGAACATCACACCGAGACAGGGACATCACACCGAGACAGGAACATCACACCGGGACAGGGACATCACGCTGAGACAGGAACATCACCCGGGACAGGAACATCGCACCGGGACAGGAACATCACACTGAGACAGGAACATCACACCGGGACAGGGACATCACACTGAGACAGGAACATCACACCGAGACAGGGACATCACACTGAGACAGGAACATCACCCCGGGACAGGAACATCACATTGAGACAGGAACATCACACTGAGACAGGAACATCACACCGGGACAGGGACATCACACTGAGACAGGAACATCACACCGGGACAGGAACATCACACCGGGACAGGGACATCACACCGGGACAGGAACATCACACCGGGACAGGGACATCACACCGGGACAGGGACATCACACTGAGACAGGGACATCACACCGGGACAGGAACATCACACCGGGACAGGGACATCACACCGGGACAGGGACATCACACCGAGACAGGAACATCACACCGAGACAGGAACATCACACTGAGACAGGAACATCACACCGGGACAGGAACATCACACCGGGACAGGAACATCACACTGAGACAGGGACATCACACCGGGACAGGGACATCACACTGAGACAGGGACATCACACCGGGACAGGGACATCACACCGAGACCTGAACATCACACTGAGACAGGAACATCACACCGGGACAGGGACATCACACCGGGACAGGGACATCACACCGAGACAGGAACATCACACCGAGACAGGAACATCACACCGGGACAGGGATCTCACACCGAGACAGGAACATCACACCGGGACAGGAACATCACACCGAGACAGGGACATCACACCGAGACAGGAACATCAAATGGAGAAAGCAACATCACACTGAGACAGGAACATCACACCGGGACAGGAACATCAAACCGGGACAGGGACATCACACCGGGTCAGGAACATCACACTGAGACAGGAATATCACACCGGGACAGGAACATCACACCGGGACAGGGACATCACACCGGGACAGGAACATCACACCAAGACAGGAACATCACACTGAGACCGGAACATCACACCGAGACAGGAACATCGCACCGGGACAGGGACATCTCACTGAGACAGGAACATCACACCGAGACAGGAACATCACACTGAGACAGGGACATCACACTGAGACAGGGACATCACACTGAGACAGGATCATCACACTGAGACAGGAACATCACACAGAGACAGGAACATCACACCGGGACAGGGACATCACACCGGGACAGGGACATCACGCTGAGACAGGAACATCACCCCGGGACAGGAACATCACACCGGGACAGGAACATCACACTGAGACAGGAACATCACACCGGGACAGTGACATCACACTGAGACAGGAACATCACACCGAGACAGGGACATCACACTGAGACAGGAACATCACACCGAGACAGGAACATCACACTGAGACAGGAACATCACACTGAAACAGGAACATCACACCGAGACAGGAACATCACACCGAGACAGGAACATCACACCGGGACAGGGACATCACGCTGAGACAGGAACATCACCCCGGGACAGGAACATCGCACCGGGACAGGAACATCACACTGAGACAGGAACATCACACCGGGACAGGGACATCACACTGAGACAGGAACATCACACCGAGACAGGAACATCACACTGAGACAGGGACATCACACCGGGACAGGGACATCACGCTGAGACAGGAACATCACCCCGGGACAGGAACATCGCACCGGGACAGGGACATCACACTGAGACAGGAACATCACACTGGGACAGGAACATCACACCGGGACAGGGACATCACACTGAGACAGGAACATCACACCGGGACAGGAACATCACACTGAGACAGGAACATCACACTGAGACAGGAACATCACACCGAGACAGGAACATCACACCGGGACAGGAACATCACACCGGGACAGGAACATCACACTGAGACAGGAACATCACACAGAGACAGGAACATCACACCGAGACAGGAACATCACACTGAGACAGGAACATCACACTGAGACAGGAACATCACACCGGGACAGGAACATCACACTGAGACAGGAACATCACACCGAGACTGGGACATCACACCGGGACAGGAACATCACGACCTGACAGGAACATCACACTGAAACAGGAACATCACACCGGGACAGGAACATCACACTGAGACAGGAACATCACACCCTGACAGGAACATCACACTGAGACAGGAACATCACACTGAGACAGGGACATCACACTGAGACAGGAACATCACACCGGGACAGGAACATCACACCGAGACAGGAACATCACCCGAAACAGGGACATCACACCGAGGCAGGAACATCACACCGGGACAGGAACATCACACCGGGACAGGAACATCACACTGAGACAGGAACATCACACCGAGACAGGAACATCACACCGGGACAGGGACATCACACTGAGACAGGAACATCAAACTGAGACAGGAACATCACACAGAGACAGGAACATCACCCGAGACAGGGACATCACACCGGGACAGGAACATCACACCCGGACAGGAACATCACACTGAGACAGGGACTTCACACCGGGACAGCAACATCACACCGAGACAGGAACGTCACACTGAGACAGGAACATTACACGGAGACAGGGACATGACACTGAGACAGGAACATCATACTGAGACAGGAACATCACACCGGGACAGGAACATCACACCGGGACAGGGACATCACACCGAGACAGGAACATCACCCCGAGACAGGAACATCACACCGGGACAGGAACATCACACCGGGACAGGAACATCACACAGGGACAGGAACGTCACACTGAGACAGGAACATCACACTGAGACAGGAACATCACACTGAAACAGGAACATCACACCCTGACAGGTACTTCACACTGAGACAGGAACATCACACTGAGACAGGAACATCACACTGAGACAGGGACATGACACTGAGACAGGAACATCACACTGAGACAGGAACATCACACTGAAACAGGAACATCACACCGGGACAGGAACATCACACCCTGACAGGAACATCACACTGAGACAGGAACATCACACTGAGACAGGAACATCACACCCTGACAGGAACATCACACTGAGACAGGAACATCACACCCGGACAGGAACATCACACCGGGACAGGAACATCACACCGGGACAGGAACATCACACTGAGACAGGAACATCACACGGAGACAGGGACATTACACTGAGACAGGAACATCACACTGGGACAGGAACATCACACCGAGACAGGAACATCACCCCGAGACAGGAACATCACACCGGGACAGGAACATCACACCCGGACAGGAACATCACACCGGGACAGGAACATCACACCGGGACAGGAACGTCACACTGAGACAGGAACATCACACGGAGACAGGGACATTACACCGACACAGGAACATCACACTGGGACAGGAACATCACACTGAGACAGGGACATCACACCGGGACAGGAACATCACACTGAGACAGGGACATCACACCGACACAGGAACATCACACTGAGACAGGAACATCACACCGGGACAGGAACATCACACCGAGACAGGAATATCACACTGAGACAGGAACATCACACTGAGACAGGAACATCACACCGAGACAGGAACATCACACCGGGACAGGAACATCACACTGAGACAGGAACATCACACTGAGACAGGGACATCACACCAGGACAGGGGCATCTCACCGGGACAGGAACATCACACTGAGACAGGAACATCACACCGGGACAGGAAAATCACACCGGGACAGGAACATCAAACCGACACAGGAACATCACACTGAGAAAGGAACATCTCACCGAGACAGGAACATCACACCGAGACAGGAACATCACACTGAGACAGGAACATCACACCGAGACCTGAACATCACACACAGACAGGAACATCACACAAAGACAGGAACATCACACCGAGACAGAAACATCACACCGAGACAGGAACATCACACTGAGACAGGAACATCACATTGAGACAGGGACATCACACCAGGACAGGAACATCACACCGGGACAGGGACATCACACTGAGACAGGAACATCAGACCGAGGCAGGAACATCACACCGGGACAGGAATATCACACCGGGACAGGAACATCACACCGAGACAGGAACATCACACCGGAAAGGGACATCACACCGAGACAGGAACATCACACTGAGACTGCGACATCACACTGAGACAGCGACATCACACCGAGACAGGAACATCACATTGAGACAGGAACATCACACTGGGGCAGGAACATCACACCGAGACAGGAACATCACACCGAGACAGGAACATCACACTGAGACAGGGACATCACACCGGGACAGGGACATCACGCTGAGACAGGAACATCACCCCGGGACAGGAACATCGCACCGGGACAGGGACATCACACTGAGACAGGAACATCACACCGAGACAGGAACATCACACAGAGACAGGAACATCTCACTGAGACAGGAACATCACACTGAGACAGGGACATCACACTGAGACAGAACATCACACCGGGACAGGAACATCACACCGGGACAGGAACATCACACTGAGACAGGAACATCACACAGAGACAGGAACATCACACCGAGACAGGAACATCACACTGAGACTGGAACATCACCCCGGGACAGGAACATCGCACCGGGACAGGAACATCACACCGAGACAGGAACATCACACTGAGACAGGAACATCACACCGAGACAGGAACATCACACACAGACAGGAACATCACACAGAGACAGGAACATCACACCGAGTCAGAAACATCACACCGAGACAGGAACATCACACTGAGACAGGGACATCTCACTGAGACAGGAACATCTCACTGAGACAGGAACATCACACCGGGACAGGAACATCACACCGAGACAGGAACATCACACTGAGACAGGGACATCACACCGACACAGGAACATCACACTGAGACAGGAACATCACACCGGGACAGGAACATCACACGGAGACAGGAATATCACACTGAGACAGGAACATCACACCGAGACAGGAACATCACACCGAGACAGGAACATCACACTGAGACAGGAACATCACACTGAGACAGGGACATCACACCAGGACAGGGGCATCTCACCGGGACAGGAACATCACACTGAGACAGGAACATCACACCGGGACAGGAAAATCACACCGGGACAGGAACATCAAACCGACACAGGAACATCACACTGAGACAGGAACATCTCACCGAGACAGGAACATCACACCGAGACAGGAACATCACACTGAGACAGGAACATCACACCGAGACAGGAACATCACACACAGACAGGAACATCACACAGAGACAGGAACATCACACCGAGACAGAAACATCACACCAAGACAGGAACATCACACTGAGACAGGAACATCACATTGAGACAGGGACATCACACCAGGACAGGAACATCAGACCGGGACAGGGACATCACACTGAGACAGGAACATCAGACCGAGGCAGGAACATCACACCGGGACAGGAATATCACACCGGGACTGGAACATCACACCGAGACAGGAACATCACACCGGAAAGGGACATCACACCGAGACAGGAACATCACACTGAGACTGCGACATCACACTGAGACAGCGACATCACACCGAGACAGGAACATCACATTGAGACAGGAACATCACACCGGGACAGGAACATCACACTGAGACAGGAACATCACACTGGGGCAGGAACATCACACCGAGACAGGAACATCACACCGAGACAGGAACATCACACCGAGACAGGAACATCACACCGGGACAGGAACATCACGCCCTGACAGGTACTTCACACTGAGACAGGAACATCACACTGAGACAGGAACATCACACCCGGACAGGAATATCACACTGAGACAGGGACTTCACACCGGGACAGGAACATCACACCAAGACAGGAACGTCACACTGAGACAGGAACATCACACGGAGACAGGGACATGACACTGAGACAGGAACATCACACTGAAACAGGAACATCACACCGGGACAGGAACATCACACCCTGACAGGAACATCACACTGAGACAGGAACATCACACTGAGACAGGAACATCACACCCTGACAGGAACATCACACTGAGACAGGAACATCACACTGAGACAGGAATATCACACTGAGACAGGGACATCACACTGAGACAGGAACATCACACCGAGACAGGAACATCACACTGGGACAGGAACATCACACCGAGACAGGAACATCACACTGAGACAGGAACATCACACCGAGACAGGAACATCACCCCGAGACAGGAACATCACACCGGGACAGGAACATCACACCCGGACAGGAACATCACACCGGGACAGGGACATCACACCGGGACAGGAACATCACACCGAGACAGGAACATCACCCCGAGACAGGAACATCACACTGGGACAGGAACATCACACCCGGACAGGAACATCACACCGGGACAGGGACATCACGCCCTGACAGGTACTTCACACTGAGACAGGAACATCACACCCGGACAGGAATATCACACTGAGACAGGGACATCACACCGGGACAGGAACATCACACCGAGACAGGAACTTCACACTGAGACAGGAACATCACACGGAGACAGGGACATGACACTGAGACAGGAACATCACACTGAGACAGGAACATCACACTGAAACAGGAACATCACACCGGGACAGGAACATCACACCCTGACAGGAACATCACACCGGGACAGGGACATCACACCGAGACAGGAACATCACACTGAGACAGGAACATCACACCCTGACAGGAACATCACACAGAGACAGGGACATCACACTGAGACAGGAATATCAGACTGAGACAGGGACATCACACTGAGACAGGAACATCACACCGAGACAGGAACATCACACTGAGACAGGAACATCACACCGAGACAGGAACATCACACTGGGACAGGAACATCACACCGAGACAGGAACATCACCCCGAGACAGGAACATCACACTGAGACAGGAACATCACCCCGAGACAGGAACATCACACCGAGACAGGAACATCACACCGGGACAGGAACATCACACTGAGACAGGAACATCACACTGAGACAGGAACATCACACCGAGACAGGAACATCACACCCGGACAGGAACATCACACCGGGACAGGGACGTCACACGGAGACGGGAACATCACACCGGGACAGGAACATCACACCGAGACAGGAACGTCACACTGAGACAGGAACATCACACTGAGACAGGAACATCACACTGAGACAGGAACATCACACCGGGACAGGGACATCACACTGGGACAGGAACATCACACTGAGACAGGGACATCACACCGGGACAGGAACATCACACTGAGACAGGGACATCACACCGACACAGGAACATCACACTGAGACAGGAACATCACACCGGGACAGGAACATCACACGGAGACAGGAATATCACACTGAGACAGGAACATCACACCGAGACAGGAACATCACACCGAGACAGGAACATCACACTGAGACAGGAACATCACACTGAGACAGGGACATCACACCAGGACAGGGGCATCTCACCGGGACAGGAACATCACACTGAGACAGGAACATCACACCGGGACAGGAAAATCACACCGGGACAGGAACATCAAACCGACACAGGAACATCACACTGAGACAGGAACATCTCACCGAGACAGGAACATCACACCGAGACAGGAACATCACACTGAGACAGGAACATCACACTGAGACAGGAACATCACACCGAGACAGGAACATCACACCGAGACAGGAACATCACACACAGACAGGAACATCACACAGAGACAGGAACATCACACCGAGACAGAAACATCACACCGAGACAGGAACATCACACTGAGACAGGAACATCACATTGAGACAGGGACATCACACCAGGACAGGAACATCAGACCGGGACAGGGACATCACACTGAGACAGGAACATCAGACCGAGGCAGGAACATCACACCGGGACAGGAATATCACACCGGGACTGGAACATCACACCGAGACAGGAACATCACACCGGAATGGGACATCACACCGAGACAGGAACATCACACTGAGACTGCGACATCACACTGAGACAGCGACATCACACCGAGACAGGAACATCACATTGAGACAGGAACATCACACTGGGGCAGGAACATCACACCGAGACAGGAACATCACACCGAGACAGGAACGTCACACTGAGACAGGAACATCACACGGAGACAGGGACATGACACTGAGACAGGTACATCACACTGAGACAGGAACATCACACTGAGACAGGAACATCACACCCTGACAGGAACATCACACTGAGACAGGAACATCACACTGAGACAGGAATATCACACTGAGACAGGGACATCACACTGAGACAGGAACATCACACCGAGACAGGAACATCACACTGGGACAGGAACATCACACCGAGACAGGTTCATCACCCCGAGACAGGAACATCACACCGGGACAGGAACATCACACCCGGACAGGAACATCACACCGGGACAGGGACATCACACTGAGACGGGAACATCACACCGGGACAGGAACGTCACACCGAGACAGGAACGTCACACTGAGACAGGAACATCACACGGAGACAGGGACATGACACTGAGACAGGAACATCACACTGAGACAGGAACATCACACTGAGACAGGGACATCACACTGAGACAGGGACATCACACTGAGACAGGAACATCACACTGAGACAGGGACATCACACCGACACAGGAACATCACACTGAGACAGGAACATCACACTGAGACAGGAACATCACACCGGGACAGGAACATCACACGGAGACAGGAATATCACACTGAGACAGGAACATCACACCGAGACAGGAACATCACACCGAGACAGGAACATCACACTGAGACAGGAACATCACACTGAGACAGGGACATCACACTGAGACAGGAACATCACACCGGGATAGGAACATCACACTGAGACAGGAACATCACATCGGGACAGGAAAATCACACCGGGACAGGAACATCAAACCGAGACAGGAACATCACACCGAGACAGGAACATCTCACCGAGACAGGAACATCACACCGAGACAGGAACATCACACTGAGACAGGAACATCACACCGAGACAGGAACATCACACACAGACAGGAACATCACACAGAGACAGGAACATCACACCGAGACAGGAACATCACACCGAGCCAGGAACATCACACTGAGACAGGAACATCACACTGAGACAGGGACATCACACCAGGACAGGAACATCACACCGGGACAGGGACATCACACTGAGACAGGAACATCACACTGGGGCAGGAACATCACACCGGGACAGGAACATCACACCGGGACAGGAAGATCACACCGAGACAGGAACATCACACTGAGACAGGAACATCACACTGAGACAGGGACATCACACCAGGACAGGGGCATCTCACCGGGACAGGAACATCACACTGAGACAGGAACATCACACCGGGACAGGAAAATCACACTGAGACAGGAACATCACACTGAGACAGGGACATCACACCAGGAAAGGGGCATCTCACCGGGACAGGAACATCACACTGAGACAGGAACATCACACCGGGACAGGAAAATCACACCGGGACAGGAACATCAAACCGACACAGGAACATCACACTGAGACAGGAACATCTCACCGAAACAGGAACATCACACCGAGACAGGAACATCACACTGAGACAGGGACATCACACTGAGACAGGAACATCACACCGAGACAGGAACATCACACTGAGACAGGGACATCACACTGAGACAGGAACATCACACTGAGACAGGAACATCACACCGAGACAGGAACATCACACCGAGACAGGAACATCACACACAGACAGGAACATCACACAGAGACAGGAACATCACACCGAGACAGAAACATCACACCGAGACAGGAACATCACACTGAGACAGGAACATCACATTGAGACAGGGACATCACACCAGGACAGGAACATCAGACCGGGACAGGGACATCACACTGAGACAGGAACATCAGACCGAGGCAGGAACATCACACCGGGACAGGAATATCACACCGGGACTGGAACATCACACCGAGACAGGAACATCACACCGGAATGGGACATCACACCGAGACAGGAACATCACACTGAGACTGCGACATCACACTGAGACAGCGACATCACACCGAGACAGGAACATCACATTGAGACAGGAACATCACACTGGGGCAGGAACATCACACCGAGACAGGAACATCACACCGAGACAGGAACATCACACCGAGACAGGAACATCACACCGGGACAGGAACATCACGCCCTGACAGGTACTTCACACTGAGACAGGAATATCACACTGAGACAGGGACTTCACACCGGGACAGGAACATCACACCGAGACAGGAACGTCACACTGAGACAGGAACATCACACGGAGACAGGGACATGACACTGAGACAGGAACATCACACTGAGACAGGAACATCACACTGAAACAGGAACATCACACCGGGACAGGAACCTCACACCCTGACAGGTACATCACACTGAGACAGGAACATCACACTGAGACAGGAACATCACACCCTGACAGGAACATCACATTGAGACAGGAACATCACACTGAGACAGGAATATCACACTGAGACAGGGACATCACACTGAGACAGGAACATCACACCGAGACAGGAACATCACACTGGGACAGGAACATCACACCGAGACAGGAACATCACCCCGAGACAGGAACATCACACCGGGACAGGAACATCACACCCGGACAGGAACATCACACCGGGACAGGGACATCACACTGAGACGGGAACATCACACCGGGACAGGAACGTCACACCGAGACAGGAACGTCACACTGAGACAGGAACATCACACGGAGACAGGGACATGACACTGAGACAGGAACATCACACTGAGACAGGAACATCACACTGAGACAGGGACATCACACTGAGACAGGAACATCACACTGAGACAGGGACATCACACCGACACAGGAACATCACACCGAGACAGGAACATCACACTGAGACAGGAACATCACACTGAGACAGGAACATCACACCGGGACAGGAACATCACACCGGGACAGGAACATCACACGGAGACAGGAATATCACACTAAGACAGGAACATCACACCGAGGAAGGAACATCACACCGAGACAGGAACATCACACTGAGACAGGAACATCACACTGAGACAGGAACATCACACCAGGACAGGGACATCACACCAGGACAGGGGCATCTCACCGGGACAGGAACATCACACTGAGACAGGAACATCACACCGGGACAGGAAAATCACACCGGGACAGGAACATCAAACCGACACAGGAACATCACACTGAGACAGGAACATCTCACCGAGACAGGAACATCACACCGAGACAGGAACATCACACCGAGACAGGAACATCACCCCGAGACAGGAAAATCACACCGGGACAGGAACATCAAACCGACACAGGAACATCACACTGAGACAGGAACATCACACTGAGACAGGAACATCACACCGGGACAGGAACATCACACTGAGACAGGAACATCACACCGAGACAGGGACATCACACTGAGACAGGAACATCACACCGGGACAGGAACATCACACCGAGACAGGAACATCACACTGAGACAGGGACATCACACCGAGACAGGGACATCACACCGAGACAGGAACATCACACTGAGACAGGAACATCACACTGCGACAGGAACATCACACCGGGACAGGAAAATCACACCGAGACAGGAACATCACACTGAGACAGGGACATCACACCGAGACAGGGACATCACACCGAGACAGGAACATCACACTGAGACAGGAACATCACACCGAGACAGGGACATCACACCGAGACAGGAACATCACACCGAGACAGGAACATCACACTGAGACAGGAACATCACACCGTGACAGGGACATCACACCGAGACAGGAACATCACACTGAGACAGGAACATCACACTGAGACAGGAACATCACACCGGGACAGGAACATCACACGGAGACAGGAATATCACACTAAGACAGGAACATCACACCGAGACAGGAACATCACACCGAGACAGGAACATCACATTGAGACAGGAACATCACACCAGGACAGGGACATCACACCAGGACAGGGGCATCTCACCGGGACAGGAACATCACACTGAGACAGGAACATCACACCGGGACAGGAAAATCACACCGGGACAGGAACATCAAACCGACACAGGAACATCACACTGAGACAGGAACATCTCACCGAGACAGGAACATCACACCGAGACAGGAACATCACACCGAGACAGGAACATCACCCCGAGACAGGAAAATCACACCGGGACAGGAACATCAAACCGACACAGGAACATCACACTGAGACAGGAACATCACACTGAGACAGGAACATCACACCGGGACAGGGACATCACACTGAGACGGGAACATCACACCGGGACAGGAACATCACACCGAGACAGGAACGTCACACTGAGACCGGAACATCACACTAAGACAGGAACATCACACTGAGACAGGAACATCACACTGAGACAGGGACATCACACTGAGACAGGAACATCACACTAAGACAGGAACATCACACTGAGACAGGAACATCACACTGAGACAGGGACATCACACTGGGACAGGAACAACACACCGGGAGAGGAACATCACACTGGGACAGGAACATCACACCGGGACAGGAACATCACACCGAGACAGGAACAACACACTGAGACAGGAACATCACACTGAGACAGGAACATCACACCGAGCCAGGAACATCACACCGAGACAGGAACATCACACCGAGACAGGAACATCACACCGGAAAGGGACATCACACCGAGACAGGAACATCACACTGAGACAGCAACATCACACTGAGACAGCGACATCACACCGAGACAGGAACATCACACTCAGACAAGAACATCACACTGAGACGGCGACATCACACCGAGACAGGAACATCACACTGAGACAGCGACATCACACCGAGACAGGAACATCACACCGAGACAGGAACATCACACCGAGACAGGAACATCACCCCGAAACAGGGACATCACACCGGGACAGGAACATCACACCCGGACAGGAACATCACACTGAGACAGGGAATTCACACCGGGACAGGAACATCACACCGAGACAGGAACGTCACACTGAGACAGGAACATCACACCGAGACAGGGACATGACACTGAGACAGGAACATCACACCCGGACAGGAACATCACACTGAGACAGCGACAGCACACCGAGACAGGAACATCACACCGAGACAGGAACATCACACCGAGACAGGAACATCACACCGAGACAGGAACATCACACCGAGACAGGAACATCACACTGAGACAGGGATATCACACTGAGAGAGGAACATCACACCGAGCCAGGAACATCACACCGAGACAGGAACATCGCACTGAGACAGGTACATCTCACCCAGACAGGATCATCACACTGAGACAGGAACATCACACAGAGACAGGAACATCACACCGAGACAGGAACATCACACTGAGACAGGAACATCACACTGAGACAGGAACATCACACCAGGACAGGAACATCACACCGGGACAGGAACATCACACCGGGACAGGGACATCACACTGAGACGGGAACATCACACTGAGACAGGAACATCACACTGAGGCAGGAACATCACACCGGGACAGGAACATCACACCGGGACAGGAACATCACACTGAGACAGGAACATCACACCGAGACAGGAACATCACACCGAGACAGGAACATCACACCGGAAAGGGACATCACACCGAGACAGGAACATCACACTGAGACAGGAACATCACACTGGGGCAGGAACATCACGCCCTCACAGGAACATCACACTGAAACAGGAACATCACACCGGGACAGGAACATCACACCCTGACAGGAACATCACACTGAGACTGGGACATCACACTGAGACAGGAACATCACACCGAGACAGGAACATCACATCGAGACAGGAACATCACACCGAGACAGGAACATCACACCGAGCCAGGAACATCACACTGAGGCAGGGACATCACACTGAGACAGGGACATCACACTGAGACAGGAACATCACACTGAGACAGGAACATCACACCGGGACAGGAACATCACGCCCTCACAGGAACATCACACTGAAACAGGAACATCACACCGGGACAGGAACATCACACCCTGACAGGAACATCACACTGAGACTGGGACATCACACTGAGACAGGAACATCACACCGAGACAGGAACATCACACCGAGACTGGGACATCACACTGAGACAGGAACATCACACCGAGACAGGAACATCACACCGAGACAGGGACATCACACTGAGACAGGAACATCACACCGAGACAAGAACATCACCCCGAGACAGGGACATCACACCGGGACAGGGACATCACACCGGGACAGGAACATCACACCGAGACAGGAACGTCACACTGAGACAGGAACATCACACCGAGACAGGGACATGACACTGAGACAGGAACATCACACCCGGACAGGAACATCACACTGAGACAGGGACTTCACACCGGGACAGGAACTTCACACCGAGACAGGAACATCACACCGAGACAGGGACATGACACTGAGACAGGGACATCACACTGAGACAGGGGCACCTCACCGGGACAGGAACGTCACACTGAGACAGGAACATCACACCGGGACAGGAACATCACACGGAGATAGGAACATCACACCGGGACAGGAACATCACACCGAAACAGGAACATCACACCGAGACAGGAACATCACACTGTGACAGGAACATCACACGGGGACAGGAACATCACACCGAGAGAGGAACATCACACTGAGACAGGAACATCACACTGAGACAGGAACATCACACCGAGACAGGAACATCACACGGGGACAGGAACATCACACCGAGAGAGGAACATCACACTGAGACAGGAACATCACACTGAGACAGGAACATCACACTGAGACAGGAACATCACACCGGGACAGGAAAATCACACCGGAACAGGAACATCAAACCGACACAGGAACATCACACCGAGACAGGAACGTCACACTGAGACAGGAACATCACACTGAGACAGGGGCATCTCACCGGGACAGGAACATCACACTGAGACAGGAACATCACACCGGGACAGGAACATCACATGGAGACAGGAACATCACACCGGGACAGGAACATCACACCGAAACAGGAACATCACACCGGGACAGGAACATCACACCGAGACAGGAACATGACACTGAGACAGGAACATCACACCGAGACAGGGACATGACACTGAGACAGGGACATCACACTGAGACAGGGGCATCTCACCGGGACAGGAACATCACACTGAGACAGGAACATCACACCGGGACAGGAACATCACATGGAGACAGGAACATCACACCGAGACAGGAACATCACACTGAGACAGGGGCATCTCACCGGGACAGGACATCACACTGAGACAGGAACATCACACCGGGACAGGAACATCACACGGAGACAGGAACATCACACCGGGACAGGAACATCACACCGAAACAGGAACATCACACCGAGACAGGAACATCACACTGTGGCAGGAACATCACACTGAGACAGGAACATCACACTGAGACAGGGACATCACACCGAGACAGGGACATCACACTGAGAAAGGAACATCACACCGAGAGAGGAACATCACCCCGAGACAGGGACATCACACCGGGACAGGAACATCACACCCGGACAGGAACATCACACTGAGACAGGAACATCACACCGGGACAGGAACGTCACACCGAGAGAGGAACATCACACTGAGAGAGGAACATCACACTGAGACAGGAACATCACACCGGGACAGGAAAATCACACCGGAACAGGAACATCAAACCGACGCAGGAACATCACACTGAGACAGGAACATCTCACCGAGACAGGAACATCACACCGAGACAGGAACATCACACCGAGACAGGAACACCACACATAGACAGGAACATCACACCGGGACAGGGACATCACACTGAGACAGGAACATCCCACCGAGACAGGAACATCACACAGAGACAGGAACATCACACTGAGACAGGAACATCACACCGAGACAGGAACATCACACAGAGACAGGAACATCACACCGAGACAGGAACATCACACCGAGACAGGAACATCACACTGAGACAGGAACATCACACCAGGACAGGAACATCACACCGGGACAGGGACATCACACTGAGACGGGAACATCACACCGAGACAGGAAAATCACACTGAGACAGGAACATCATACCGGGACAGGAACATCACACCGGGACAGGAACATCACACTGAGACAGGAACATCACACCGGAAAGGGACATAACACCGAGCCAGGAACATCACACCGAGACAGGAACATCACACCGGAAAGGGACATCACACCGAGACAGGAACATCACACTGAGACAGCGACATCACACTGAGACAGCGACATCACACCGAGACAGGAACATCACACCGAGACAGGAACATCACACTGAGACAGCGACATCACACCGAGACAGGAACATCGCACTGAGACAGGAACATCACACGGAGACAGGAACATCACAATGGGACAGGAACATCACACCGAGACAGGAACATCACACCGAGACAGGGACATCACACTGAGAAAGGAACATCACACCGAGAGAGGAACATCACCCCGAGACAGGGACATCACACCGGGACAGGAACATCACACCCGGACAGGAACATCACACTGAGACAGGAACATCACACCGTGACAGGAACGTCATTCCTGGACAGGGACATCACACCGAGACAGGGACATCACACTGAGACAGAAACAGCACACCAGGACAGGAACATCACACCGAGACAGGAACATCACACCGGAAAGGGACATCACACCGAGACAGGAACATCACACTGCGATAGCGACATCGCACTGAGATACGACATCACACTGAGACATCGACATCACACCGAGACAGGAACATCACATTGAGACAGGAACATCACACTGGGGCAGGAACATCACACCGAGACAGGAACATCACATCGAGACAGGAACATCACACCGAGACAGGAACATCACACCGAGCCAGGAACATCACACCCTGACAGGAACATCACACTGAGACAGGGACATCACACTGAGACAGGAACATCACACTGAGACAGGAACATCACACCGGGACAGGAACATCACGCCCTCACAGGAACATCACACTGACACAGGAACATCACACCGGGACAGGAACATCACACCCTGACAGGAACATCACACTGAGACTGGGACATCACACTGAGACAGGAACATCACACCGAGACAGGAACATCACACCGAGACTGGGACATCACACTGAGACAGGAACATCACACCGAGACAGGAACATCACACCGAGACAGGGACATCACACTGAGACAGGAACATCACACCGAGACAAGAACATCACCCCGAGACAGGGACATCACACCGGGACAGGAACATCACACCCGGACAGGAACATCACACTGAGACAGGGAATTCACACCGAGACAGGAACAACACCCCGAGACAGGGACATCACACCGGGACAGGGACATCACACCGGGACAGGAACATCACACCGAGACAGGAACGTCACACTGAGACAGGAACATCACACCGAGACAGGGACATGACACTGAGACAGGAACATCACACCGAGACAGGAACATCACACCGAGACAGGGACATGACACTGAGACAGGGACATCACACTGAGACAGGGGCATCTCACCGGGACAGGAACATCACACTGAGACAGGAACATCACACCGGGACAGGAACATCACACGGAGATAGGAACATCACACCGGGACAGGAACATCACACCGAAACAGGAACATCACACCGAGACAGGAACATCACACTGAGACAGGAACATCACACTGTGACAGGAACATCACCTGGGACAGGAACATCACACCGAGAGAGGAACATCACACTGAGACAGGAACATCACACTGAGACAGGAACATCACACCGGGACAGGAAAATCACACCGGAACAGGAACATCAAACCGACACAGGAACATCACACCGAGACAGGAACGTCACACTGAGACAGGAACATCACACTGAGACAGGGGCATCTCACCGGGACAGGAACATCACACTGAGACAGGAACATCACACCGGGACAGGAACATCACATGGAGACAGGAACATCACACCGGGACAGGAACATCACACCGAAACAGGAACATCACACCGGGACAGGAACATCACACCGGGACAGGAACATCACACCGAGACAGGAACATGACACTGAGACAGGAACATCACACCGAGACAGGGACATGACACTGAGACAGGGACATCACACTGAGACAGGGGCATCTCACCGGGACAGGAACATCACACTGAGACAGGAACATCACACCGGGACAGGAACATCACACCGAAACAGGAACATCACACCGAGACAGGAACATCACACTGTGGCAGGAACATCACACTGAGACAGGGACATCACACCGAGACAGGGACATGACACTGAGACAGGGACATCACACTGAGACAGGGGCATCTCACCGGGACAGGACATCACACTGAGACAGGAACATCACACCGGGACAGGAACATCACACGGAGACAGGAACATCACACCGGGACAGGAACATCACACCGAAACAGGAACATCACACCGAGACAGGAACATCACACTGTGGCAGGAACATCACACTGAGACAGGGACATCACACCGAGACAGGGACATCACACTGAGAAAGGAACATCACACCGAGAGAGGAACATCACCCCGAGACAGGGACATGACACTGAGACAGGGACATCACACTGAGACAGGGGCATCTCACCGGGACAGGACATCACACTGAGACAGGAACATCACACCGGGACAGGACATCACACTGAGACAGGAACATCACACTGTGGCAGGAACATCACACCGAGACAGGAACATCACACCGAGACAGGGACATGACACTGAGACAGGGACATCACACTGAGACAGGGGCATCTCACCGGGACAGGAACATCACACTGAGACAGGAACATCACACCGGGACAGGAACATCACACGGAGACAGGAACATCACACCGGGACAGGAACATCACACCGAAACAGGAACATCACACCGAGACAGGAACATCACACTGTGGCAGGAACATCACACTGAGACAGGGACATCACACCGAGACAGGGACATCACACTGAGAAAGGAACATCACACCGAGAGAGGAACATCACCCCGAGACAGGGACATCACACCGGGACAGGAACATCACACTGAGACAGGAACATCACACCGGGACAGGAACGTCACACCGAGAGAGGAACATCACACTGAGAGAGGAACATCACACTGAGACAGGAACATCACACCGGGACAGGAAAATCACACCGGAACAGGAACATCAAACCGACGCAGGAACATCACACTGAGACAGGAACATCTCACCGAGACAGGAACATCACACCGAGACAGGAACATCACACCGAGACAGGAACACCACACATAGACAGGAACATCACACCGGGACAGGGACATCACACTGAGACAGGAACATCCCACCGAGACAGGAACATCACACAGAGACAGGAACATCACACCGAGACAGGGACATCACACTGAGACAGGAACATCACACCGAGACAGGAACATCACACAGAGACAGGAACATCACACCGAGACAGGAACATCACACTGAGACAGGAACATCACACCAGGACAGGAACATCACACCGGGACAGGGACATCACACTGAGACGGGAACATCACACCGAGACAGGAAAATCACACTGAGACAGGAACATCATACCGGGACAGGAACATCACACCGGGACAGGAACATCACACTGAGACAGGAACATCACACCGGAAAGGGACATAACACCGAGCCAGGAACATCACACCGAGACAGGAACATCACACCGGAAAGGGACATCACACCGAGACAGGAACATCACACTGAGACAGCGACATCACACTGAGACAGCGACATCACACCGAGACAGGAACATCACACTGAGACAGGAACATCACACCGGGACAGGAACATCACACTGAGACAGCGACAGCACACCGAGACAGGAACATCGCACTGAGACAGGAACATCACACGGAGACAGGAACATCACAATGGGACAGGAACATCACACCGAGACAGGAACATCACACCGAGACAGGGACATCACACTGAGAAAGGAACATCACACCGAGAGAGGAACATCACCCCGAGACAGGGACATCACACCGGGACAGGAACATCACAGCCGGACAGGAACATCACACTGAGACAGGAACATCACACCGTGACAGGAACGTCATTCCTGGACAGGGACATCACACCGAGACAGGGACATCACACTGAGACAGAAACATCACACCAGGACAGGAACATCACACCGAGGCAGGGATATCTCACCGGGACAGGGACATCACACTGAGACAGGGGCATCTCACCGGGACAGGAACATCACACTGAGACAGGAACATCACACCGGGACAGGAACATCACACTGAGACAGGAACATCACACTGAGACAGGAACATCACACCGAGACAGGAACATCACACCGAGACAGGAACATCACACATAGACAGGAACATCACACCGAAACAGGAACATCACACCGAGACAGGAACATCACACCGGGACAGGGACATCACACCGGGACAGGAACATCACACCGGGACAGGGACATCACACTGAGACAGGAACATCACACCGGGACAGGAACATCACACCGGGACAGGAACATCACACCGGGACAGAAACATCACACTGTGACAGGAACATCACACCGGGACAGGAACATCACACCGAGACAGGAACATCACACTGAGACAAGAACATCACACCGGGACAGGAACATCATACCGGGACAGGGACATCACACTGAGAAAGGAACATCACACAGAGACAGGAACATCACACTGAGACAGGAACATCACACTGAGACAGGAACATCACACCAGGACAGGAACATCACACCGGGACAGGAACATCACACCGGGACAGGGACATCACACTGAGACGGGAACATCACACCGAGACAGGAACATCAAACCGATACAGGATCATCGCACTGAGACAGGAACATCTCACCGAGACAGGAACATCACACTGAGAAAGTAACATCACACAGAGACAGGAACATCACACCGGGACAGGAACATCAAACCGACACAGGAACATCGCACTGAGACAGGAACATCTCACCGAGACAGGAACATCACACTGAGACAGGAACATCACACTGAGACAGGAACATCACACCAGGACAGGAACATCACACCGGGACAGGAACATCACACCGGGACAGGGACATCACACTGAGACAGGAACATCACACTGAGACAGGAACATCACACCAGGACAGGAACATCACACCGGGACAGGAACATCACACCGGGACAGGGACATCACACTGAGACGGGAACATCACACCGAGACAGGAACATCACACTGAGGCAGGAACATCACATCGGGACAGGAACATCACACCGGGACAGGAACATCACACTGAGACAGGAACATCACACCGAGACAGGAACATCACACCGAGACAGGAACATCACACCGGAAAGGGACATCACACCGAGACAGGAACATCACACTGAGATAGCGACATCACACTGAGATACGACATCACACTGAGACAGGAACATCACATTGAGACAGGAACATCACACTGGGGCAGGAACATCACACCGAGACAGGAACATCACATCGAGACAGGAACATCACACCGAGACAGGAACATCACACAGAGACAGGAACATCACACTGAGGCAGGAACATCACACTGAGACAGGGACATCACACTGAGACAGGAACATCACACTGAGACAGGAACATCACACCGGGACAGGAACATCACGCCCTCACAGGAACATCACACTGAAACAGGAACATCACACCGGGACAGGAACATCACACCCTGACAGGAACATCACACTGAGACTGGGACATCACACTGAGACAGGAACATCACACCGAGACAGGAACATCACACCGAGACAGGGACATCACACTGAGACAGGAACATCACACCGGGACAGGAACATCACACCCGGACAGGAACATCACACTGAGACAGGAACATCACACCGAGACAGGGACATGACACTGAGACAGGAACATCACACCGAGACAGGGACATGACACTGAGACAGGGACATCACACCGGGACAGGAACATCACACAGAGATAGGAACATCACACTGAGACAGGGGCATCTCACCGGGACAGGAACATCACACCGAGACAGGAACATCATACCGGGACAGGAACATCACACCGGGACAGGAACATCACACTGAGACAGGAACATCACACCGGAAAGGGACATAACACCGAGCCAGGAACATCACACCGAGACAGGAACATCACACCGGAAAGGGACATCACACCGAGACAGGAACATCACACTGAGACAGCGACATCACACTGAGACAGCGACATCACACCGAGACAGGAACATCACACTGAGTCAGGAACATCACACCGGGACAGGAACATCACACTGAGACAGCGACATCACACCGAGACAGGAACATCGCACTGAGACAGGAACATCACACGGAGACAGGAACATCACAATGGGACAGGAACATCACACCGAGACAGGAACATCACACCGAGACAGGGACATCACACTGAGAAAGGAACATCACACCGAGAGAGGAACATCACCCCGAGACAGGGACATCACACCGGGACAGGAACATCACAGCCGGACAGGAACATCACACTGAGACAGGAACATCACACCGTGACAGGAACGTCATTCCTGGACAGGGACATCACACCGAGACAGGGACATCACACTGAGACAGAAACAGCACACCAGGACAGGAACATCACACCGAGGCAGGGATATCTCACCGGGACAGGGACATCATACTGAGACAGGGGCATCTCACCGGGACAGGAACATCACACTGAGACAGGAACATCACACCGGGACAGGAACATCACACTGAGACAGGAACATCACACCGAGACAGGAACATCACACCGAGACAGGAACATCACACATAGACAGGAACATCACACCGAAACAGGAACATCACACCGAGACAGGAACATCACACCGGGACAGGAACATCACACCGGGACAGGAACATCACACCGGGACAGGGACATCACACTGAGACAGGAACATCACACCGGGACAGGAACATCACACCGGGACAGGAACATCACACCGGGACAGAAACATCACACCGGGACAGGAACATCACACCGGGACAGGGACATCACACTGAGACAGGAACATCACACCGGGACAGGAACATCACACCGGGACAGAAACATCACACCGGGACAGGGACATCACACTGAGAAAGGAACATCACACAGAGACAGGAACATCACACTGAGACAGGAACATCACACTGAGACAGGAACATCACACCAGGACAGGAACATCACACCGGGACAGGAACATCACACCGGGACAGGGACATCACACTGAGACGGGAACATCACACCGAGACAGGAACATCAAACCGATACAGGATCATCGCACTGAGACAGGAACATCTCACCGAGACAGGAACATCACACTGAGAAAGGAACATCACACAGAGACAGGAACATCACACCGGGACAGGAACATCAAACCGACACAGGAACATCGCACTGAGACAGGAACATCTCACCGAGACAGGAACATCACACTGAGAAAGGAACATCACACAGAGACAGGAACATCACACCGAGACAGGAACATCACACTGAGACAGGAACATCACACTGAGACAGGAACATCACACCAGGACAGGAACATCACACCGGGACAGGAACATCACACTGAGACAGGAACATCACACCGAGACAGGAACATCACACCGGGACAGGAACATCACACCGGGACAGGGACATCACACTGAGACGGGAACATCACACCGAGACAGGAACATCACACTGAGGCAGGAACATCACACCGGGACAGGAACATCACACCGGGACAGGAACATCACACTGAGACAGGAACATCACACCGAGACAGGAACATCACACCGAGACAGGAACATCACACCGGAAAGGGACATCACACCGAGACAGGAACATCACACTGAGACAGGAACATCACACTGAGACAGGAACATCACACCAGGACAGGAACATCACACCGGGACAGGAACATCACACCGGGACAGGAACATCACACTGAGACAGCGACAGCACACCGAGACAGGAACATCGCACTGAGACAGGAACATCACACGGAGACAGGAACATCACAATGGGACAGGAACATCACACCGAGACAGGAACTTCACACCGAGACAGGGACATCACACTGAGAAAGGAACATCACACCGAGAGAGGAACATCACCCCGAGACAGGGACATCACACCGGGACAGGAACATCACAGCCGGACAGGAACATCACACTGAGACAGGAACATCACACCGTGACAGGAACGTCATTCCTGGACAGGGACATCACACCGAGACAGGGACACCACACTGAGACAGAAACAGCACACCAGGACAGGAACATCACACCGAGGCAGGGATATCTCACCGGGACAGGGACATCACACTGAGACAGGGGCATCTCACCGGGACAGGAACATCACACTGAGACAGGAACATCACACTGAGACAGGAACATCACACCGAGACAGGAACATCACACATAGACAGGAACATCACACCGAAACAGGAACATCACACCGAGACAGGAACATCACACCGGGACAGGAACATCACACCGGGACAGGAACATCACACCGGGACAGGGACATCACACTGAGACAGGAACATCACACCGGGACAGGAACATCACACCGGGACAGGAACATCACACCGGGACAGGAACATCACACCGGGACAGAAACATCACACTGTGACAGGAACATCACACCGGGACAGGAACATCACACCGAGACAGGAACATCACACTGAGACAGGAACATCACACCGGGACAGGAACATCACACCAAGACAGGGACATCACACCGGGACAGGAACATCAAACCGACACAGGAACATCGCACTGAGACAGGAACATCTCACCGAGACAGGAACATCACACTGAGACAGGAACATCACACTGAGACAGGAACATCACACCAGGACATGAACATCACACCGGGACAGGAACATCACACCGGGACAGGGACATCACACTGAGACAGGAACATCACACTGAGACAGGAACATCACACCAGGACAGGAACATCACACCGGGACAGGAACATCACACCGGGACAGGGACATCACACTGAGACGGGAACATCACACCGAGACAGGAACATCACACTGAGGCAGGAACATCACATCGGGACAGGAACATCACACCGGGACAGGAACATCACACTGAGACAGGAACATCACACCGAGACAGGAACATCACACCGAGACAGGAACATCACACCGGAAAGGGACATCACACCGAGACAGGAACATCACACTGAGATAGCGACATCACACTGAGATACGACATCACACTGAGACAGGAACATCACATTGAGACAGGAACATCACACTGGGGCAGGAACATCACACCGAGACAGGAACATCACACAGAGACAGGAACATCACACTGAGGCAGGAACATCACACTGAGACAGGGACATCACACTGAGACAGGAACATCACACTGAGACAGGAACATCACACCGGGACAGGAACATCACGCCCTCACAGGAACATCACACTGAAACAGGAACATCACACCGGGACAGGAACATCACACCCTGACAGGAACATCACACTGAGACTGGGACATCACACTGAGACAGGAACATCACACCGAGACAGGAACATCACACCGAGACAGGGACATCACACTGAGACAGGAACATCACACCGGGACAGGAACATCACACCCGGACAGGAACATCACACTGAGACAGGAACATCACACCGAGACAGGGACATGACACTGAGACAGGAACATCACACCGAGACAGGGACATGACACTGAGACAGGGACATCACACCGGGACAGGAACATCACACAGAGATAGGAACATCACACTGAGACAGGGGCATCATACCGGGACAGGAACATCACACCGGGACAGGAACATCACACTGAGACAGGAACATCACACCGGAAAGGGACATAACACCGAGCCAGGAACATCACACCGAGACAGGAACATCACACCGGAAAGGGACATCACACCGAGACAGGAACATCACACTGAGACAGCGACATCACACTGAGACAGCGACATCACACCGAGACAGGAACATCACACTGAGACAGGAACATCACACCGGGACAGGAACATCACACTGAGACAGCGACATCACACCAAGACAGGAACATCGCACTGAGACAGGAACATCACACGGAGACAGGAACATCACAATGGGACAGGAACATCACACCGAGACAGGAACATCACACCGAGACAGGGACATCACACTGAGAAAGGAACATCACACCGAGAGAGGAACATCACCCCGAGACAGGGACATCACACCGGGACAGGAACATCACAGCCGGACAGGAACATCACACTGAGACAGGAACATCACACCGTGACAGGAACGTCATTCCTGGACAGGGACATCACACCGAGACAGGGACATCACACTGAGACAGAAACAGCACACCAGGACAGGAACATCACACCGAGGCAGGGATATCTCACCGGGACAGGGACATCACACTAGGACAGGGGCATCTCACCGGGACAGGAACATCACACTGAGACAGGAACATCACACCGGGACAGGAACATCACACTGAGACAGGAACATCACACCGAGACAGGAACATCACACCGAGACAGGAACATCACACATAGACAGGAACATCACACCGAAACAGGAACATCACACCGAGACAGGAACATCACACCGGGACAGGAACATCACACCGGGACAGGAACATCACACCGGGACAGGGACATCACACTGAGACAGGAACATCACACCGGGACAGGAACATCACACCGGGACAGGAACATCACACCGAGACAGGAACATCACACTGAGACAGGAACATCACACCGGGACAGGAACATCATACCGGGACAGGGACATCACACTGAGAAAGGAACATCACACAGAGACAGGAACATCACACTGAGACAGGAACATCACACTGAGACAGGAACATCACACCAGGACAGGAACATCACACCGGGACAGGAACATCACACCGGGACAGGGACATCACACTGAGACGGGAACATCACACCGAGACAGGAACATCAAACCGATACAGGATCATCGCACTGAGACAGGAACATCTCACCGAGACAGGAACATCACACTGAGAAAGGAACATCACACAGAGACAGGAACATCACACCGGGACAGGAACATCAAACCGACACAGGAACATCGCACTGAGACAGGAACATCTCACCGAGACAGGAACATCACACTGAGAAAGGAACATCACACAGAGACAGGAACATCACACCGAGACAGGAACATCACACTGAGACAGGAACATCACACTGAGATAGGAACATCACACCAGGACAGGAACATCACACCGGGACAGGAACATCACACCGGGACAGGGACATCACACTGAGACGGGAACATCACACCGAGACAGGAACATCACACTGAGGCAGGAACATCACACCGGGACAGGAACATCACACCGGGACAGGAACATCACACTGAGACAGGAACATCACACCGAGACAGGAACATCACACCGAGACAGGAACATCACACCGGAAAGGGACATCACACCGAGACAGGAACATCACACTGAGACAGGAACATCACACTGAGACAGGAACATCACACCAGGACAGGAACATCACACCGGGACAGGAACATCACACCGGGACAGGGACATCACACTGAGACGGGAACATCACACCGAGACAGGAACATCACACTGAGGCAGGAACATCACACCGGGACAGGAACATCACACCGGGACAGGAACATCACACTGAGACAGGAACATCACACCGAGACAGGAACATCACACCGAGACAGGAACATCACACCGGAAAGGGACATCACACCGAGACAGGAACATCACACCGAGACAGGAAAATCACATTGAGACATGAACATCACACTGGGGCAGGAACATCACACCGAGACAGGAACATCACATCGAGACAGGAACATCACACCGAGACAGGAACATCACACAGAGACAGGAACATCACACTGAGGCAGGAACATCACACTGAGACAGGGACATCACACTGAGACAGGAACATCACACTGAGACAGGAACATCACACCGGGACAGGAACATCACGCCCTCACAGGAACATCACACTGAAACAGGAACATCACACCGGGACAGGAACATCACACCCTGACAGGAACATCACACTGAGACTGGGACATCACACTGAGACAGGAACATCACACCGAGACAGGAACATCACACCGAGACAGGGACATCACACTGAGACAGGAACATCACACCGGGACAGGAACATCACACCCGGACAGGAACATCACACTGAGACAGGAACATCACACCGAGACAGGGACATGACACTGAGACAGGAACATCACACCCGGACAGGAACATCACACTGAGACAGGGACTTCACACCGGGACAGGAACATCACACCGAGACAGGAACATCACACCGAGACAGGGACATGACACTGAGACAGGGACATCACACCGGGACAGGAACCTCACACAGAGATAGGAACATCACACTGAGACAGGGGCATCTCACCGGGACAGGAACATCACACTGAGACAGGAACATCACACCGGGACAGGAACATCACACGGAGATAGGAACATCACACCGGGACAGGAACATCACACCGAAACAGGAACATCACACTGTGACAGGAACATCACACCGAGACAGGAACATCACACTGAGACAGGAACATCACACTGAGACAGGAACATCACACCGGGACAGGAAAATCACACCGGAACAGGAACATCAAACCGACACAGGAACATCACACTGAGACAGGAACATCTCACCGAGACAGGAACATCACACCGAGACAGGAACATCACACCGAGACAGGAACATCACACATAGACAGGAACATCACACCGAAACAGGAACATCACACCGAGACAGGAACATCACACTGTGACAGGAACATCACACCGGGACAGGAACATCACACCGAGAGAGGAACATCACACTGAGACAGGAACATCACACTGACACAGGAACATCACACCGGGACAGGAAAATCACACCGGAACAGGAACATCAAACCGACACAGGAACATCACACTGAGACAGGAACATCTCACCAAGACAGGAACATCACACCGAGACAGGAACATCACACCGGGACAGGAACATCACGCCCTGACAGGAAAATCACACTGAAACAGGGACATCACACTGAGACAGGAACATCACACTGAGACAGGAACATCACACCGGTACAGGAACATGACACCGAGACAGGAACATCACACTGAGACAGGAACATCACACTGAGACAGGAACATCACACCGGGACAGGAACGTCACACTGAGACAGGAACATCACACCGGGACAAGAACATCACACCGGGACAGGGACATCACACCGGGACAGGAACATCACACCGAGACAGGAACGTCACACTGAGACAGGAACATCACACTGAGACAGGAACGTCACACTGAGACAGGAACATCACACCGAGACAGGAACCTCACACTGAGACAGGAACATCACACCGAGACAGGGACATGACACTGAGACAGGAACATCACACCGAGACAGGGACATCACACCGATACAGGAACATCACACCGGGACAGGAACATCACACTGAGACAGGAACATCACACAGAGACAGGAACATCACACTGAGGCAGGAACATCACACTGAGACAGGGACATCACACTGAGACAGGAACATCACACTGAGACAGGAACATCACACCGGGACAGGAACATCACGCCCTCACAGGAACATCACACTGAAACAGGAACATCACACCGGGACAGGAACATCACACCCTGACAGGAACATCACACTGAGACTGGGACATCACACTGAGACAGGAACATCACACCGAGACAGGAACATCACACCGAGACAGGGACATCACACTGAGACAGGAACATCACACCGGGACAGGAACATCACACCCGGACAGGAACATCACACTGAGACAGGAACATCACACCGAGACAGGGACATGACACTGAGACAGGAACATCACACCCGGACAGGAACATCACACTGAGACAGGGACTTCACACCGGGACAGGAACATCACACCGAGACAGGAACATCACACTGAGACAGGAACATCACACTGAGACAGGAACATCACACCGGGACAGGAACGTCACACTGAGACAGGAACATCACACCGGGACAAGAACATCACACCGGGACAGGGACATCACACCGGGACAGGAACATCACACCGAGACAGGAACGTCACACTGAGACAGGAACATCACACTGAGACAGGAACATCACACCGAGACAGGAACATCACACCGAGACAGGAACATCACACCGGAAAGGGACATCACACCGAGACAGGAACATCACACCGAGACAGGAACATCACATTGAGACAGGAACATCACACTGGGGCAGGAACATCACACCGAGACAGGAACATCACATCGAGACAGGAACATCACACCGAGACAGGAACATCACACAGAGACAGGAACATCACACTGAGGCAGGAACATCACACTGAGACAGGGACATCACTCTGAGACAGGAACATCACACTGAGACAGGAACATCACCCCGGGACAGGAACATCACGCCCTCACAGGAACATCACACTGAAACAGGAACATCACACCGGGACAGGAACATCACACCCTGACAGGAACATCACACTGAGACTGGGACATCACACTGAGACAGGAACATCACACCGAGACAGGAACATCACACCGAGACAGGGACATCACACTGAGACAGGAACATCACACCGGGACAGGAACATCACACCCGGACAGGAACATCACACTGAGACAGGAACATCACACCGAGACAGGGACATGACACTGAGACAGGAACATCACACCCGGACAGGAACATCACACTGAGACAGGGACTTCACACCGGGACAGGAACATCACACCGAGACAGGAACATCACACCGAGACAGGGACATGACACTGAGACAGGGACATCACACCGGGACAGGAACCTCACACAGAGATAGGAACATCACACTGAGACAGGGGCATCTCACCGGGACAGGAACATCACACTGAGACAGGAACATCACACCGGGACAGGAACATCACACGGAGATAGGAACATCACACCGGGACAGGAACATCACACCGAAACAGGAACATCACACTGTGACAGGAACATCACACCGAGACAGGAACATCACACTGAGACAGGAACATCACACTGAGACAGGAACATCACACCGGGACAGGAAAATCACACCGGAACAGGAACATCAAACCGACACAGGAACATCACACTGAGACAGGAACATCTCACCGAGACAGGAACATCACACCGAGACAGGAACATCACACCGAGACAGGAACATCACACATAGACAGGAACATCACACCGAAACAGGAACATCACACCGAGACAGGAACATCACACTGTGACAGGAACATCACACCGGGACAGGAACATCACACCGAGAGAGGAACATCACACTGAGACAGGAACATCACACTGAGACAGGAACATCACACCGGGACAGGAAAATCACACCGGAACAGGAACATCAAACCGACACAGGAACATCACACTGAGACAGGAACATCTCACCGAGACAGGAACATCACACCGAGACAGGAACATCACACCGGGACAGGAACATCACGCCCTGACAGGAAAATCACACTGAAACAGGGACATCACACTGAGACAGGAACATCACACTGAGACAGGAACATCACACCGGTACAGGAACATGACACCGAGACAGGAACATCACACTGAGACAGGAACATCACACTGAGACAGGAACATCACACCGGGACAGGAACGTCACACTGAGACAGGAACATCACACCGGGACAAGAACATCACACCGGGACAGGGACATCACACCGGGACAGGAACATCACACCGAGACAGGAACGTCACACTGAGACAGGAACATCACACTGAGACAGGAACATCACACCGAGACAGGAACCTCACACTGAGACAGGAACATCACACCGAGACAGGGACATGACACTGAGACAGGAACATCACACTGAGACAGGAACATCACACCGAGACAGGGACATCACACCGATACAGGAACATCACACCGGGACAGGAACATCACACTGAGACAGGAACATCACACTGAGACAGGGACATCACACCGAGACAGGGACATCACACCGAGACAGGGACATCACACCGACACAGGAACATCACACCGAGACAGGAACATCACACTGAGACAGGAACATCACACTGAGACAGGAACATCACACCGGGACAGGAACATCACACTGAGACAGGAACATCACACCGAGACAGGAACATCACACTGAGACAGGAACATCACACTGATACAGGAACATCACACTGAGACAGGAACATCACACTGAGACAGGAACATCACACCGAGACAGGAACATCACACTGAGACAGGAACATCACACTGAGACAGGAACATCACACCGAGACAGGAACATCACACTGAGACAGGAACATCACACTGATACAGGAACATCACACTGAGACAGGCACATCACACTGGGACAGGAACATCACACCGGGACAGGAACTTCACACCGAGACAGGAACATCACACCGGGACAGGAACATCACACCGAGACAGGAACTTCACACCGGGACAGGAACTTCACACCGAGGCAGGAACATCACACCGGGACAGGAACATCACACCGGGACAGGAACATCACACTGAGACAGGAACATCACACTGAGACAGGGACATGACACTGAGACAGGAACATCACACTGAGACAGGAACATCACACCGAGACAGGGACATCACACCGAGACAGGGACATCACACCGACACAGGAACATCACACTGGGACAGGAACATCACACTGAGACAGGAACATCACACTGAGACAGGAACATCACACTGAGACAGGAACATCACACCGACACAGGAACATCACACTGAGACAGGAACATCACACTGAGACAGGAACATCACACTGAGACAGGAACATCACACCGAGACAGGAACATCACACTGAGACAGGAACATCACACTGATACAGGAACATCACACTGAGACAGGAACATCACACCGGGACAGGAACATCACACCGAGACAGGGACATGACACTGAGACAGGGACATCACACCGGGACAGGAACCTCACACAGAGATAGGAACATCACACTGAGACAGGGGCATCTCACCGGGACAGGAACATCACACTGAGACAGGAACATCACACCGGGACAGGAACATCACACGGAGATAGGAACATCACACCGGGACAGGAACATCACACCGAAACAGGAACATCACACTGTGACAGGAACATCACACCGAGACAGGAACATCACACTGAGACAGGAACATCACACTGAGACAGGAACATCACACCGGGACAGGAAAATCACACCGGAACAGGAACATCAAACCGACACAGGAACATCACACTGAGACAGGAACATCTCACCGAGACAGGAACATCACACCGAGACAGGAACATCACACCGAGACAGGAACATCACACATAGACAGGAACATCACACCGAAACAGGAACATCACACCGAGACAGGAACATCACACTGTGACAGGAACATCACACCGGGACAGGAACATCACACCGAGAGAGGAACATCACACTGAGACAGGAACATCACACTGAGACAGGAACATCACACCGGGACAGGAAAATCACACCGGAACAGGAACATCAAACCGACACAGGAACATCACACTGAGACAGGAACATCTCACCGAGACAGGAACATCACACCGAGACAGGAACATCACACCGGGACAGGAACATCACGCCCTGACAGGAAAATCACACTGAAACAGGGACATCACACTGAGACAGGAACATCACACTGAGACAGGAACATCACACCGGTACAGGAACATGACACCGAGACAGGAACATCACACTGAGACAGGAACATCACACTGAGACAGGAACATCACACCGGGACAGGAACGTCACACTGAGACAGGAACATCACACCGGGACAAGAACATCACACCGGGACAGGGACATCACACCGGGACAGGAACATCACACCGAGACAGGAACGTCACACTGAGACAGGAACATCACACTGAGACAGGAACGTCACACTGAGACAGGAACATCACACCGAGACAGGAACCTCACACTGAGACAGGAACATCACACCGAGACAGGGACATGACACTGAGACAGGAACATCACACTGAGACAGGAACATCACACCGAGACAGGGACATCACACCGATACAGGAACAGCACACCGGGACAGGAACATCACACTGAGACAGGAACATCACACTGAGACAGGGACATCACACCGAGACAGGGACATCACACCGAGACAGGGACATCACACCGACACAGGAACATCACACCGGGACAGGAACATCACACTGAGACAGGAACATCACACTGAGACAGGAACATCACACCGGGACAGGAACATCACACTGAGACAGGAACATCACACTGAGACAGGAACATCACACCGAGACAGGAACATCACACTGAGACAGGAACATCACACTGAGACAGGAACATCACACTGAGACAGGAACATCACACCGAGACAGGAACATCACACTGAGACAGGAACATCACACTGATACAGGAACATCACACTGAGACAGGAACATCACACCGGGACAGGAACATCACACCGGGACAGGAACTTCACACCGAGACAGGAACATCACACCGGGACAGGAACATCACACCGAGACAGGAACTTCACACCGGGACAGGAACTTCACACCGAGGCAGGAACATCACACCGGGACAGGAACATCACACCGGGACAGGAACATCACACTGAGACAGGAACATCACACTGAGACAGGGACATGACACTGAGACAGGAACATCACACTGAGACAGGAACATCACACCGAGACAGGGACATCACACCGAGACAGGGACATCACACCGACACAGGAACATCACACCGGGACAGGAACATCACACCGAGACAGGAACATCACACTGAGACAGGAACATCACACTGAGACAGGAACATCACACCGAGACAGGAACATCACACTGAGACAGGAACATCACACTGAGACAGGAACATCACACTGAGACAGGAACATCACACCGAGACAGGAACATCACACTGAGACAGGAACATCACACTGATACAGGAACATCACACTGAGACAGGAACATCACACCGGGACAGGAACATCACACCGGGACAGGAACTTCACACCGAGACAGGAACATCACACCGGGACAGGAACATCACACCGAGACAGGAACTTCACACCGGGACAGGAACTTCACACCGAGGCAGGAACATCACACCGAGACAGGAACATCACACCGAGACAGGAACATCACACCGAGACAGGAACATCACACCGGGACAGGAACCTCACACAGAGATAGGAACATCACACTGAGACAGGGGCATCTCACCGGGACAGGAACATCACACTGAGACAGGAACATCACACCGGGACAGGAACATCACACGGAGATAGGAACATCACACCGGGACAGGAACATCACACCGAAACAGGAACATCACACTGTGACAGGAACATCACACCGAGACAGGAACATCACACTGAGACAGGAACATCACACTGAGACAGGAACATCACACCGGGACAGGAAAATCACACCGGAACAGGAACATCAAACCGACACAGGAACATCACACTGAGACAGGAACATCTCACCGAGACAGGAACATCACACCGAGACAGGAACATCACACCGAGACAGGAACATCACACATAGACAGGAACATCACACCGAAACAGGAACATCACACCGAGACAGGAACATCACACTGTGACAGGAACATCACACCGGGACAGGAACATCACACCGAGAGAGGAACATCACACTGAGACAGGAACATCACACTGAGACAGGAACATCACACCGGGACAGGAAAATCACACCGGAACAGGAACATCAAACCGACACAGGAACATCACACTGAGACAGGAACATCTCACCGAGACAGGAACATCACACCGAGACAGGAACATCACACCGGGACAGGAACATCACGCCCTGACAGGAAAATCACACTGAAACAGGGACATCACACTGAGACAGGAACATCACACTGAGACAGGAACATCACACCGGTACAGGAACATGACACCGAGACAGGAACATCACACTGAGACAGGAACATCACACTGAGACAGGAACATCACACCGGGACAGGAACGTCACACTGAGACAGGAACATCACACCGGGACAAGAACATCACACCGGGACAGGGACATCACACCGGGACAGGAACATCACACCGAGACAGGAACGTCACACTGAGACAGGAACATCACACTGAGACAGGAACGTCACACTGAGACAGGAACATCACACCGAGACAGGAACCTCACACTGAGACAGGAACATCACACCGAGACAGGGACATGACACTGAGACAGGAACATCACACTGAGACAGGAACATCACACCGAGACAGGGACATCACACCGATACAGGAACAGCACACCGGGACAGGAACATCACACTGAGACAGGAACATCACACTGAGACAGGGACATCACACCGAGACAGGGACATCACACCGAGACAGGGACATCACACCGACACAGGAACATCACACCGGGACAGGAACATCACACTGAGACAGGAACATCACACTGAGACAGGAACATCACACCGGGACAGGAACATCACACTGAGACAGGAACATCACACTGAGACAGGAACATCACACCGAGACAGGAACATCACACTGAGACAGGAACATCACACTGAGACAGGAACATCACACTGAGACAGGAACATCACACCGAGACAGGAACATCACACTGAGACAGGAACATCACACTGATACAGGAACATCACACTGAGACAGGAACATCACACCGGGACAGGAACATCACACCGGGACAGGAACTTCACACCGAGACAGGAACATCACACCGGGACAGGAACATCACACCGAGACAGGAACTTCACACCGGGACAGGAACTTCACACCGAGGCAGGAACATCACACCGGGACAGGAACATCACACCGGGACAGGAACATCACACTGAGACAGGAACATCACACTGAGACAGGGACATGACACTGAGACAGGAACATCACACTGAGACAGGAACATCACACCGAGACAGGGACATCACACCGAGACAGGGACATCACACCGACACAGGAACATCACACCGGGACAGGAACATCACACTGAGACAGGAACATCACACTGAGACAGGAACATCACACTGAGACAGGAACATCACACCGAGACAGGAACATCACACTGAGACAGGAACATCACACTGAGACAGGAACATCACACTGAGACAGGAACATCACACCGAGACAGGAACATCACACTGAGACAGGAACATCACACTGATACAGGAACATCACACTGAGACAGGAACATCACACCGGGACAGGAACATCACACCGGGACAGGAACTTCACACCGAGACAGGAACATCACACCGGGACAGGAACATCACACCGAGACAGGAACTTCACACCGGGACAGGAACTTCACACCGAGGCAGGAACATCACACCGAGACAGGAACATCACACCGAGACAGGAACATCACACCGAGACAGGGACATCACACTGAGACAGGAACATCACACCGGGACAGGAACATCACATCCGGACAGGAACATCACACTGAGACAGGAACATCACACCGAGACAGGGATATGACACTGAGACAGGAACATCACACCCTGACAGGAACATCACACTGAGACAGTGACTTCACACCGGGACAGGAACATCACACCGAGACAGGAACATCACACCGAGACAGGGACATGACACTGAGACAGGGACATCACACCGGGATAGGAACATCACACAGAGATAGGAACATCACACTGAGACAGGGGCATCTCACCGGGACGGAACATCACACGGAGATAGGAACATCACACCGGGACAGGAACATCACACCGAAACAGGAACATCACACCGAGACAGGAACATCACACTGTGACAGGAACATCACACCGAGACAGGAACATCACACTGAGACAGGAACATCACACTGAGACAGGAACATCACACCGGGACAGGAAAATCACACCGGAACAGGAACATCAAACCGACACAGGAACATCACACTGAGACAGGAACATCTCACCGAGACAGGAACATCACACCGAGACAGGAACATCACACCGAGACAGGAACATCACACACAGACAGGAACATCACACCGAAACAGGAACATCACACCGAGACAGGAACATCACACTGTGACAGGAACATCACACCGGGACAGGAACATCACACCGAGAGAGGAACATCACACTGAGACAGGAACATCACACTGAGACAGGAACATCACACCGGGACAGGAAAATCACACCGGAACAGGAACATCAAACCGACACAGGAACATCACACTGAGACAGGAACATCTCACCGAGACAGGAACATCACACCGAGACAGGAACATCACACCGGGACAGGAACATCACGCCCTGACAGGAACATCACACTGAAACAGGGACATCACACTGAGACAGGAACATCACACTGAGACAGGAACATCACACCGGTACAGGAACATGACACCGAGACAGGAACATCACACTGAGAAAGGAACATCACACTGAGACAGGAACATCACACCGGGACAGGAACGTCACACTGAGACAGGAACATCACACCGGGACAAGAACATCACACCGGGACAGGGACATCACACCGGGACAGGAACATCACACCGAGACAGGAACGTCACACTGAGACAGGAACATCACACTGAGACAGGAACGTCACACTGAGACAGGAACATCACACCGAGACAGGAACCTCACACTGAGACAGGAACATCACACCGAGACAGGGACATGACACTGAGACAGGAACATCACACTGAGACAGGAACATCACACTGAGACAGGAACATCACACTGAGACAGGAACATCACACCGAGACAGGAACATCACACTGAGACAGGAACATCACACTGAGACAGGAACATCACACTGAGACAGGAACATCACACCGAGACAGGAACATCACACCGGGACAGGAACTTCACACCGAGACAGGAACATCACACCGGGACAGGAACTTCACACCGGGACAGGAACTTCACACCGAGGCAGGAACATCACACCGAGACAGGAACATCACACCGAGACAGGAACATCACACTGAGACAGGAACATCACACAGAGACAGGAACATCACACCGAGACAGGAACATCACACCGAGACAGGAACATCACACTGAGACAGGAACATCACACAGAGACAGGAACATCACACCGAGACAGGAACATCACACAGGGACAGGGACATCACACTGAGACGGGAACATCACACCGAGACAGGAACATCACACTGAGGCAGGAACATCACACTGAGACAGGAACATCACACTGAGACAGGAACATCACACAGAGACAGGAACATCACACCGAGACAGGAACATCACACCGGGACAGGAACATCACACTGAGACAGGGATATCACACTGAGAGAGGAACATCACACTGAGACAGGAACATCACACCGGGACAGGATAATCACACCGGGACAGGAACATCACACCAGGACAGGAACATCACACCGAGACAGGGACATCACACTGGGACAGGAACATCACACCGGGACAGGGACATCACACTGAGACGGGAACATCACACTGAGACAGGAACATCACACCGAGACAGGGACATGACACTGAGACAGGAACATCACACTGAGACAGCGACATCACACCGAGACAGGAACATCACACCGGTACAGGAACATCACACCGGGACAGGAACATCACACTGAGACAGGAACATCACACCGAGACAGGAACATCACACTGAGACAGGAACATCACACTGAGACAGGAACATCACACCGAGACAGGAACATCACACTGAGACAGGAACATCACCCCGAGACAGGGACATCACACCGAGACAGGAACATCACACTGAGACAGGAACATCACACTGAGACAGGAACATCACACCGGGACAGGAACATCACACCGAGACAGGAACGTCACACTGAGACAGGAACATCACACTGAGACAGGAACATCACACTGAGACAGGAACATCACACCGGGACAGGAAAATCACACCGGAACAGGAACATCAAACCGACACAGGAACATCACACTGAGACAGGAACATCTCACCGAGACAGGAACATCACACCGAGACAGGAACATCACACCGGGACAGGAGCATCACGCCCTGACAGGAACATCACACTGAAACAGGGACATCACACTGAGACAGGAACATCACACTGAGACAGGAACATCACACTGAGACAGGGACATCACACTGAGACAGGAACATCACACCGAGACAGGAACATCACACCGGGACAGGAACATCACACCGAGACAGGAACATCACACTGAGACAGGAACATCACACCGAGACAGGAACATCACACCGAGACAGGAACATCACACTGAGACAGCGACATCACACCGAGACAGGAACATCACACCGAGACAGGAACATCACACTGAGATAGGAACATCACACTGAGACAGCGACATCACACCGGGACAGGGACATCACACCGAGAGAGGAACATCACACTGAGACAGGGATATCACACCGAGACAGGAACATCACACCGAGATAGGAACATCACACCGAGACAGGAACATCACACTGAGACAGCGACATCACACCGAGACAGGAACATCACACTGAGACAGGAACATCACACTGAGACAGGAACATCACACCGAGACAGGAACATCACACCGAGATAGGAACATCACACCGAGACAGGAACATCACACCGAGACAGGAACATCACACTGAGACAGGGATATCACACTGAGAGAGGAACATCACACTGAGACAGGAACATCACACCGGGACAGGATAATCACACCGGGACAGGAACATCACACCAGGACAGGAACATCACACCGAGACAGGGACATCACACTGGGACAGGAACATCACACCGGGACAGGGACATCACACTGAGACGGGAACATCACACTGAGACAGGAACAGCACACTGAGACAGGAACATCACACCAAGACAGGAACGTCACACTGAGACAGGAACATCACACCGAGACAGGGACATGACACTGAGACAGGAACATCACACTGAGACAGGAACATCACACTGAGACAGGAACATCACACCGAGGCAGGAACATCACACCGAGACAGGAACATCACACCGAGACAGGAACATCACACCGAGACAGGGACATCACACCGACACAGGAACATCACACCGGGACAGGAACATCACACCGGGACAGGAACATCACACCGAGACAGGAACATCACACAGAGACAGGAACATCACACCGAGACAGGGACATCACACTGAGACAGGAACATCACACAGAGACAGGAACATCACACCGAGACAGGAACATCACACTGAGACAGGAACATCACACTGAGACAGGAACATCACACCAGGACAGGAACATCACACCGGGACAGGAACATCACACCGGGACAGGGACATCACACTGAGACGGGAACATCACACCGAGACAGGGACATCACACTGAGGCAGGAACATCACACCGGGACAGGAACATCACACGGGGACAGGAACATCACACTGAGACAGGAACATCACACTGAGACGGGAACATCACACCGAGACAGGGACATCACACTGAGGCAGGAACATCACACCGGGACAGGAACATCACACGGGGACAGGAACATCACACTGAGACGGGAACATCACACTGAGGCAGGAACATCACACCGGGACAGGAACATCACACGGGGACAGGAACATCACACTGAGACAGGAACATCACACTGAGACAGCGACATCACACCGAGACAGGAACATCACACCGGTACAGGAACATCACACCGGGACAGGAACATCACACTGAGACAGGAACATCACACCGAGACAGGAACTTCACACCGAGACAGGAACATCACACTGAGACAGGAACATCACACCGAGACAGGTACATCACACTGAGACAGAAACATCACACCGAGACAGGAACATCACCCCGAGACAGGGACATCACACCGAGACAGGAACATCACACTGAGACAGGAACATCACACTGAGACAGGAACAACACACTGAGACAGGAACATCACACTGAGACAGGAACATCACACCGGGACAGGAACATCACGCCCTGACAGGAACATCACACTGAAACAGGAACATCACACCGGGACAGGAACATCACACCCTGACAGGAACATCACATTGAGACACGGATATCACACTGAGACAGGAACATCACACCGGTACAGGAACATCACACCGGGACAGGAACATCACACTGAGACAGGAACATCACACCGGGACAGGAACATCACACCCTGACAGGAACATCACACTGAGACAGGGACATCACACTGAGACAGGAACATCACACCGAGACAGGAACATCACCCCGAGACAGGGACATCACACCGGGACAGGAACATCACACCCGGACAGGAACATCACACTGAGACAGGAACATCACACCGAGACAGGAACGTCACACTGAGACAGGAACATCACACTGAGACAGGAACATCACACTGAGACAGGGACATCACACCGAGGCAGGAACATCACACCGAGACAGGAACATCACACCGAGACAGGAACATCACACCGAGACAGGAACATCACACAGAGACAGGAACATCACACTGAGACAGGGACATCACACCGAGACAGGAACATCACACTGAGACAGGAACATCACACAGAGACAGGGACATCACATCGACACAGGAACATCACACTGAGACAGGAACATCACACTGAGACAGGGACATCACACCGAGGCAGGAACATCACACCGAGACAGGAACATCACACCGAGACAGGAACATCACACCGGGACAGGGACATCACACTGAGACGGGAACATCACACCGAGACAGGAACATCACACCGGGACAGGAACATCTCACCGGGACAGGAACATCACACCGGGACAGGAACATCACACTGAGACAGGAACATCACACCGAGCCAGGAACATCACACCGAGACAGGAACGTCACACCGGGACAGGAACATCACACCGGAAAGGGACATCACACCGAGACAGGAACATCACACTGAGACAGCGACATCACACTGAGACAGCGACATCACACCGAGACAGGAACATCACACTGAGACAGCGACATCACACTGAGACAGCGACATCACACCGAGACAGGAACATCACACTGAGACAGCGACATCACACCGAGACAGGAACATCACACCGAGACAGGAACATCACACCGAGATAGGAACATCAGACCGAGACAGGAAAATCACAACGAGACAGGAACATCACACTGAGACAGGGATATCACACTGAGAGAGGAACATCACACTGAGACAGGAACATCACACCGGGACAGGAACATCACACCAGGACAGGAACATCACACCGGGACAGGGACATCACACTGAGACGGGAACATTACACTGAGACAGGAACATCACACCGTGACAGGAACATCACTCCTGGACAGGGACATCACACCGGGACAGGAACATCACACCGAGACAGGGACATCACACTGAGACAGGGACATCACACCGGGACAGGAACATCACACCGAGACAGGAACATCACACTGTGACAGGAACATCACACCGGGACAGGAACATCACACCGAGACAGGAACATCACACTGAGACAGGAACATCACACTGAGACAGGGACATCACACTGAGACAGGAACATCACACCGGGACAGGAAAATCACACCGGGACAGGAACATCAAACCGAGACAGGAACATCACACTGAGACAGGAACATCTCACCGAGACAGGAACATCACACTGAGACAGGAACATCACACAGAGACAGGAACATCACACCGAGACAGGGACATCACACTGAGACAGGAACATCACACAGAGACAGGAACATCACACCGAGACAGGAACATCACACTGAGACAGGAACATCACACTGAGACAGGAACATCACACCAGGACAGGAACATCACACCGGGACAGGAACATCACACCGGGACAGGGACATCACACTGAGACGGGAACATCACACCGAGACAGGAACATCACACTGAGGCAGGAACATCACACCGGGACAGGAACATCACACCGGGACAGGAACATCACACTGAGACAGGAACATCACACTGAGACAGGAACATCACACCGAGACAGGAACATCACACCGAGACAGGAACATCACACCGATAAAACAACATCACAGCGATACAGGAACATCACACTGAGAAAGGAACATCACACTGAGATAGAAACATCACACCGAGACAGGGACATCACACCGAGACAGGAACGTCACACTGAGACAGGAACATCACACCGGGACAGGAACATCACACTGAGACAGGGACTTCACACCGGGACAGGAACATCACACCGAGACAGGAACATCACACCGAGACAGGGACATGACACTGAGACAGGGACATCACACTGAGACAGGGACATCACACTGAGACAGGAACATCACACCGGGACAGGAACATCACACAGAGACAGGAACATCACACCGGGTCAGGAACATCACACCGAAACAGGAACATCACACCGAGACAGGAACATCACACTGTGACAGGAACATCACACCGGGACAGGAACATCACACCGAGAGAGGAACATCACACTGAGACAGGAACATCACACTGAGACAGGAACATGACACTGGGACAGGAAAATCACACCGGAACAGGAACATCAAACCGACACAGGAAAATCACACTGAGACAGGAACATCTCACCGAGACAGGAACATCACACCGAGACAGGAACATCTCACCGAGACATGAACATCACACATAGACAGGAACATCACACCGAGACAGGAACATCACACAGAGACAGGAACATCACACCGAGACAGGAACATCACACTGAGACAGGAACATCACACCGAGACAGGAACATCACACAGAGACAGGAACATCACACCGAGACAGGAACATCACACTGAGACAGGAACATCACACCGGGACAGGAACATCACACTGAGACAGGAACATCACATCAGGACAGGAACATCACACCGGGACAGGGACATCACACCGGGACAGGGACATCACACTGAGACGGGAACATCACACGGAGACAGGAAAATCATACTGAGACAGGAACATCACACCGGGACAGGAACACCACACCGGGACAGGAACATCACACTGAGACAGGAACATCACACCGAGCCAGGAACATCACACCGAGACAGGAACATCAAACCGGAAAGGGACATCACACCGAGACAGGAACGTCACACTGAGACAGCGACATCACACTGAGACAGCGACATCACACCGAGACAGGAACATCACACTGAGACAGGAACATCACACTGAGACAGCGACATCACACCGAGACAGGAACATCACACTGAGACAGGAACATCACACTGAGACAGCGACATCACACCGAGACAGGAACATCACACTGAGACAGCGACATCACACCGAGACAGGAACATCACACTGAGACAGGAACATCACACTGAGACAGGAACATCACACTGGGGCAGGAACATCACCGAGACAGGGACATCACACCGGGACAGGAACATCACACCGATACAGTAACCTCACACTGAGACAGGAACATCACACCGAGACAGGAACATCACACTGAGACAGGAACATCACACTGAGACAGGAACATCACACTGAGACAGGAACATCACACCGGGACAGGAACATCACACCGGTACAGGAACATCACACTGAGACAGGAACATCACACTGAGACAGGAACATCACACTGAGACAGGAACATCACACCGGTACAGGAACATCACACCGAGACAGGAACATCACACTGAGACAGGAACATCACCCCGAGACAGGGACATCACACCGGGACAGGAACATCACACCGGTACAGGAACATCACACTGAGACAGGAACATCACACTGAGACAGGAACATCACACCGGTACAGGAACATCACACCGAGACAGGAACATCACACTGAGACAGGAACATCACACTGAGACAGGAACATCACACTGAGACAGGAACATCACCCCGAGACAGGGACATCACACCGGGACAGGAACATCACACCCGGACAGGAACATCACACTGAGACAGGAACATCACACTGAGACAGGAACATCAAACCGGGACAGGGACATCACACTGAGACAGGAACGACACACTGAGACAGGAACATCACACCGAGGCAGGAACATCACACCGGGACAGGAACATCACACCGAGACAGGAACATCACACTGAGACAGGAACATCACACTGAGACAGGGACATCACACCGAGGCAGGGACATCACACCGACACAGGAACATCACACTGAGACAGGAACATCACACTGAGACAGGGACATCACACCGAGGCAGGAACATCACACCGAGACAGGAACATCACACCGAGACAGGAACATCACACCGGGACAGGAACATCACACTGAGACAGGGACATCACACCGAGGCAGGAACATCACACCGAGACAGGAACATCACACCGAGACAGGAACATCACACCGGGACAGGAACATCACACCGAGACAGGAACATCACACAGAGACAGGAACATCACACCGGGACAGGGACATCACACTGAGACGGGAACATCACACGGAGACAGGAACATCACACCGAGACAGGAAAATCACACCGAGATAGGAACATCACACCGAGACAGGAACATCACACCGAGACAGGAACATCACACTGAGACAGGGATATCACACTGAGAGAGGAACATCACACTGAGACAGGAACATTACACCGGGACAGGATAATCACACCGGGACAGGAACATCACACTGAGACAGGAACATCACACCGAACCAGGAACATCACACCGAGACAGGAATATCACACCGAGACAGGAACATCACACCGGAAAGGGACATCACACCGAGACAGGAACATCACACTGAGACAGGAACATCACACCGAGCCAGGAACATCACACCGAGACAGGAACATCAAACCGGAAAGGGACATCACACCGAGACAGGAACATCACACTGAGACAGCGACATCACACTGAGACAGCGACATCACACCGAGACAGGAACATCACACTGAGACAGGAACATCACACTGAGACAGCGACATCACACCGAGACAGGAACATCACACTGAGACAGGAACATCACACTGAGACAGCGACATCACACCGAGACAGGAACATCACACTGAGACAGGAACATCACACTGAGACAGCGACATCACACCGAGACAGGAACATCACACTGAGACAGGAACATCACACTGAGACAGGAACATCACACTGGGGCAGGAACATCACACCGGGACAGGGACATCACACTGAGACGGGAACATTACACTGAGACAGGAACATCACACCGTGACAGGAACATCACTCCTGGACAGGGACATCACACCGGGACAGGAACATCACACCGAGACAGGGACATCACACTGAGACAGGGACATCACACCGGGACAGGAACATCACACCGAGAGAGGAACATCACACCGAGACAGGAACATCACACCGGGACAGGAACATCACACCGAGACAGGAACATCACACTGAGACAGGAACATCACACTGAGACAGGGACATCACACTGAGACAGGAACATCACACCGGGACAGGAAAATCACACCGGGACAGGAACATCAAACCGAGACAGGAACATCACACTGAGACAGGAACATCTCACCGAGACAGGAACATCACACTGAGAAAGGAACATCACACAGAGACAGGAACATCACACCGAGACAGGGACATCACACTGAGACAGGAACATCACACAGAGACAGGAACATCACACCGAGACAGGAACATCACACTGAGACAGGAACATCACACTGAGACAGGAACATCACACCAGGACAGGAACATCACACCGGGACAGGAACATCACACCGGGACAGGGACATCACACTGAGACGGGAACATCACACCGAGACAGGAACATCACACTGAGGCAGGAACATCACACCGGGACAGGAACATCACACCGGGACAGGAACATCACACTGAGACAGGAACATCACACTGAGACAGGAACATCACACCGAGACAGGAACATCACACCGAGACAGGAACATCACACCGATAAAACAACATCACACCGATACAGGAACATCACACTGAGACAGGAACATCACACTGAGATAGAAACATCACACCGAGACAGGGACATCACACCGAGACAGGAACGTCACACTGAGACAGGAACATCACACCGGGACAGGAACATCACACTGAGACAGGGACTTCACACCGGGACAGGAACATCACACCGAGACAGGAACATCACACCGAGACAGGGACATCACACTGAGACAGGGACATCACACTGAGACAGGGACATCACACTGAGACAGGAACATCACACCGGGACAGGAACATCACACAGAGACAGGAACATCACACCGGGTCAGGAACATCACACTGTGACAGGAACATCACACCGGGACAGGAACATCACACCGAGAGAGGAACATCACACTGAGACAGGAACATCACACTGAGACAGGAACATGACACTGGGACAGGAAAATCACACCGGAACAGGAACATCAAACCGACACAGGAAAATCACACTGAGACAGGAACATCTCACCGAGACAGGAACATCACACCGAGACAGGAACATCACACTGTGACAGGAACATCACACCGGGACAGGAACATCACACCGAGAGAGGAACATCACACTGAGACAGGAACATCACACTGAGACAGGAACATGACACTGGGACAGGAAAATCACACCGGAACAGGAACATCAAACCGACACAGGAAAATCACACTGAGACAGGAACATCTCACCGAGACAGGAACATCACACCGAGACAGGAACATCTCACCGAGACATGAACATCACACATAGACAGGAACATCACACCGGGACAAGGACATCACACTGAGACAGGAACATCCCACCGAGACAGGAACATCACACAGAGAGAGGAACATCACACCGAGACAGGGACATCACACTGAGACAGGAACATCACACCGAGACAGGAACATCACACAGAGACAGGAACATCACACCGAGACAGGAACATCACACTGAGACAGGAACATCACACCGGGACAGGAACATCACACTGAGACAGGAACATCACATCAGGACAGGAACATCACACCGGGACAGGGACATCACACCGGGACAGGGACATCACACTGAGACGGGAACATCACACGGAGACAGGAAAATCATACTGAGACAGGAACATCACACCGGGACAGGAACACCACACCGGGACAGGAACATCACACTGAGACAGGAACATCACACCGAGCCAGGAACATCACACCGAGACAGGAACATCAAACCGGAAAGGGACATCACACCGAGACAGGAACATCACACTGAGACAGCGACATCACACTGAGACAGCGACATCACACCGAGACAGGAACATCACACTGAGACAGGAACATCACACTGAGACAGCGACATCACACCGAGACAGGAACATCACACCGAGACAGGAACATCACACCGAGACAGGAACATCACACCGAGACAGGAACATCACACTGAGACAGGAACATCACACCGGGACAGGAACATCACGCCCTGACAGGAACATCACACTGAAACAGGAACATCACACTGGGGCAGGAACATCACCGAGACAGGGACATCACACCGGGACAGGAACATCACACCGATACAGTAACCTCACACTGAGACAGGAACATCACACCGAGACAGGAACATCACACTGAGACAGGAACATCACACTGAGACAGGAACATCACACTGAGACAGGAACATCACACCGGGACAGGAACATCACACCGGGACAGGAACATCACGCCCTGACAGGAATATCACACTGAAACAGGAACATCACACCGGGACAGGAACATCACACTGAGACAGGAACATCACACTGAGACAGGAACATCACACCCTGACAGGAACCTCACACTGAGACAGGAACATCACACTGAGACAGGAACATCACACCGGTCCAGGAACATCACACCGAGACAGGAACATCACACTGAGACAGGAACATCACACTGAGACAGGAACATCACACCGGTACAGGAACATCACACCGAGACAGGAACATCACACTGAGACAGGAACATCACCCCGAGACAGGGACATCACACCGGGACAGGAACATCACACCCGGACAGGAACATCACACTGAGACAGGAACATCACACTGAGACAGGAACATCACACCGAGACAGGAACATCACACCGGGACAGGGACATCACACTGAGACAGGAACGACACACTGAGACAGGAACATCACAGCGGGACAGGGACATGACACTGAGACAGGAACATCACACTGAGACAGGAACATCTCACTGAGACAGGGACATCACACCGACACAGGAACATCACACTGAGACAGGAACATCACACCGAGACAGGAACGACACACTGAGACAGGAACATCACAGCGGGACAGGGACATGACACTGAGACAGGAACATCACACTGAGACAGGAACATCTCACTGAGACAGGGACATCACACCGACACAGGAACATCACACTGAGACAGGAACATCACACTGAGACAGGGACATCACACCGAGGCAGGAACATCACACCGAGACAGGAACATCACACCGAGACAGGAACATCACACAGAGACAGGAACATCACACCGGGACAGGGACATCACACTGAGACGGGAACATCACACGGAGACAGGAACATCACACCGAGACAGGAAAATCACACCGAGATAGGAACATCACACCGAGACAGGAACATCACACCGAGACAGGAACATCACACTGAGACAGGGATATCACACTGAGAGAGGAACATCACACTGAGACAGGAACATCACACCGGGACAGGAACATCACACTGAGACAGGAACATCACACCGAACCAGGAACATCACACCGAGACAGGAATATCACACCGAGACAGGAACATCACACCGGAAAGGGACATCACACCGAGACAGGAACATCACACTGAGACAGGAACATCACACCGAGCCAGGAACATCACACCGAGACAGGAACATCAAACCGGAAAGGGACATCACACCGAGACAGGAACATCACACTGAGACAGCGACATCACACTGAGACAGCGACATCACACTGAGACAGCGACATCACACCGAGACAGGAACATCACACTGAGACAGGAACATCACACTGAGACAGCGACATCACACCGAGACAGGAACATCACACTGAGACAGGAACATCACACTGAGACAGGAACATCACACTGGGGCAGGAACATCACCGAGACAGGGACATCACACCGGGACAGGAACATCACACCGATACAGGAACATCACACTGAGACAGGAACATCACACCGAGACAGGAACATCACACTGAGACAGGAACATCACACTGAGACAGGAACATCACACTGAGACAGGAACATCACACCGGGACAGGAACATCACACCGGGACAGGAACATCACGCCCTGACAGGAACATCACACTGAAACAGGAACATCACACCGGGACAGGAACATCACACCCTGACAGGAACCTCACACTGAGACAGGGACATCACACTGAGACAGGAACATCACACCGGTACAGGAACATCACACCGAGACAGGAACATCACACTGAGACAGGAACATCACACCGGGACAGGGACATCACACTGAGACAGGAACATCACACCGAGACAGGAACGACACACCGGGACAGGAACATCACACTGAGACAGGGACATCACACCGGGACAGGGACATCACACTGAGACAGGAACATCACACTGAGACAGGAACATCACACTGAGACAGGGACATCACACCGAGACAGGAACATCACACCGAGACAGGAACATCACACTGAGACAGGAACATCACACCGAGACAGGAACATCACACTGAGACAGGAACATCACACCGAGACAGGAACATCACCCCGAGACAGGGACATCACACCGGGACAGGAACATCACACCCGGACAGGAACATCACACTGAGACAGGAACATCACACTGAGACAGGAACATCACACCGAGACAGGAACGACACACCGGGACAGGAACATCACACTGTGACAGGGACATCACACCGGGACAGGAATATCACACTGAGACAGGAACATCACAGCGGGACAGGGACATCACACTGAGACAGGAACATCACACTGAGACAGGGACATCACACCGACGCAGGAACATCACACTGAGACAGGAACATCACACTGAGACAGGGACATCACACCGAGGCAGGAACATCACACCGAGACAGGAACATCACACCGAGACAGGAACATCACACCGAGACAGGAACATCACACAGAGATAGGAACATCACACCGGGACAGGGACATCACACTGAGACGGGAACATCACACCGAGACAGGAACATCACACCGGGACAGGGACATCACACCGAGACAGGAACATCACACAGAGACAGGAACATCACACCGGGACACGAACATCACACCGAGATAGGAACATCACACCGAGACAGGAACATCACACCGAGACAGGAACATCACACTGAGACAGGAACATCACACAGAGACAGGAACATCACACAGAGACAGGAACATCACACCGGGACAGGGACATCACACTGAGACGGGAACATCACACTGAGACAGGAACATCACACCGGGACAGGGACATCACACCGAGACAGGAACATCACACAGAGACAGGAACATCACACCGGGACAGGAACATCACACCGAGATAGGAACATCACACTGAGACAGGAACATCACACTGAGACAGGAACATCACACAGAGACAGGAACATCACACCGGGACAGGGACATCACACTGAGACGAGAACATCACACCGAGACAGGAACATCACACCGAGACAGGAACATCACACTGAGACAGGAACATCACACAGAGACAGGAACATCACACCGGGACAGGAACATCACACCGATATAGGAACATCACACCGAGACAGGAACATCACACCGAGACAGGAACATCACACCGAGACAGGAACATCACACAGAGACAGGAACATCACACCGGGACAGGGACATCACACTGAGACGGGAACATCACACCGAGACAGGAACATCACACCGGGACAGGGACATCACACCGAGACAGGAACATCACACAGAGACAGGAACATCACACCGGGACAGGAACATCACACCGAGATAGGAACATCACACCGGGACAGGAACATCACACAGAGACAGGAACATCACACCGGGACAGGAACAACACACCGAGATAGGAACATCACACCGAGACAGGAACATCACACCGAGACAGGAACATCACACTGAGACGGGAACATCACACGGAGACAGGAACATCACACCGAGACAGGAAAATCACACCGAGATAGGAACATCACACCGAGACAGGAACATCACACCGAGACAGGAACATCACACTGAGACAGGGATATCACACTGAGAGAGGAACATCACACTGAGACAGGAACATTACACCGGGACAGGATAATCACACCGGGACAGGAACATCACACTGAGACAGGAACATCACACCGAACCAGGAACATCACACCGAGACAGGAATATCACACCGAGACAGGAACATCACACCGGAAAGGGACATCACACCGAGACAGGAACATCACACTGAGACAGGAACATCACACCGAGCCAGGAACATCACACCGAGACAGGAACATCAAACCGGAAAGGGACATCACACCGAGACAGGAACATCACACTGAGACAGCGACATCACACCGAGACAGGAACATCACACTGAGACAGGAACATCACACTGAGACAGGGATATCACACTGAGAGAGGAACATCACACTGAGACAGGAACATCACACTGAGACAGGAACATCACACTGGGGCAGGAACATCACCGAGACAGGGACATCACACCGGGACAGGAACATCACACCGATACAGGAACATCACACTGAGACAGGAACATCACACCGAGACAGGAACATCACACTGAGACAGGAACATCACACTGAGACAGGAACATCACACTGAGACAGGAACATCACACCGGGACAGGAACATCACACCGGGACAGGAACATCACGCCCTGACAGGAACATCACACTGAAACAGGAACATCACACCGGGACAGGAACATCACACCCTGACAGGAACCTCACACTGAGACAGGGACATCACACTGAGACAGGGACATCACACCGGTACAGGAACATCACACCGGGACAGGGACATCACACTGAGACAGGGACATCACACCGGTACAGGAACATCACACCGGGACAGGGACATCACACCGGTACAGGAACATCACACTGAGACAGGAACATCACACCGGGACAGGGACATCACACTAAGACAGGAACATCACACCGGGACAGGAACATCACACCGGGACAGGGACATCACACTGAGACAGGAACATCACACTGAGACAGGAACATCACACTGAGACAGGGACATCACACCGACACAGGAACATCACACTGAGACAGGAACATCACACCGAGACAGGAACATCACCCCGAGACAGGGACATCACACCGGGACAGGAACATCACACCCGGACAGGAACATCACACTGAGACAGGAACATCACACTGAGACAGGAACATCACACCGAGACAGGAACGACACACCGGGACAGGAACATCACACTGTGACAGGGACATCACACCGGGACAGGGATATCACACTGAGACAGGAACATCACAGCGGGACAGGGACATCACACTGAGACAGGAACATCACACTGAGACAGGGACATCACACCGACGCAGGAACATCACACTGAGACAGGAACATCACACTGAGACAGGGACATCACACCGAGGCAGGAACATCACACCGAGACAGGAACATCACACCGAGACAGGAACATCACACCGAGACAGGAACATCACACAGAGACAGGAACATCACACCGGGACAGGGACATCACACTGAGACGGGAACATCACACCGAGACAGGAACATCACACCGGGACAGGGACATCACACCGAGACAGGAACATCACACAGAGACAGGAACATCACACCGGGACACGAACATCACACCGAGATAGGAACATCACACCGAGACAGGAACATCACACCGAGACAGGAACATCACACTGAGACAGGAACATCACACAGAGACAGGAACATCACACAGAGACAGGAACATCACACCGGGACAGGGACATCACACTGAGACGGGAACATCACACTGAGACAGGAACATCACACCGGGACAGGGACATCACACCGAGACAGGAACATCACACAGAGACAGGAACATCACACCGGGACAGGAACATCACACCGAGATAGGAACATCACACCGAGACAGGAAAATCACACCGAGACAGGAACATCACACTGAGACAGGAACATCACACAGAGACAGGAACATCACACCGGGACAGGGACATCACACTGAGACGAGAACATCACACCGAGACAGGAACATCACACCGAGACAGGAACATCACACTGAGACAGGAACATCACACAGAGACAGGAACATCACACCGGGACAGGAACATCACACCGATATAGGAACATCAAACCGAGACAGGAACATCACACCGAGACAGGAACATCACACCGAGACAGGAACATCACACAGAGACAGGAACATCACACCGGGACAGGGACATCACACTGAGACGGGAACATCACACCGAGACAGGAACATCACACCGGGACAGGGACATCACACCGAGACAGGAACATCACACAGAGACAGGAACATCACACCGGGACAGGAACATCACACCGAGATAGGAACATCACACCGGGACAGGAACATCACACAGAGACAGGAACATCACACCGGGACAGGAACATCACACCGAGATAGGAACATCACACCGAGACAGGAACATCACACCGAGACAGGAACATCACACTGAGACAGGAACATCACACAGAGACAGGAACATCACACCGGGACAGGGACATCACACTGAGACAGGAACATCACACCGAACCAGGAACATCACACCGAGACAGGAACATCACACCGAGACAGGAACATCACACCGAGACAGGAACATCACACTGAGACAGGAACATCACACCGAGACAGGAACATCACACTGAGATAGCGACATCACACCGAGACAGGAACATCACACTGAGACAGCGACATCACACCGAGACAGGAAAATCACACTGAGACAGCGACATCACACCGAGACAGGAACATCACACTGAGACAGGAACATCACACCGAGATAGGAACATCACACCGAGACAGGAACATCACACCGAGACAGGAACATCACACTGAGACAGGGATATCACACTGAGAGAGGAACATCACACTGAGACAGGAACATCACACCGGGACAGGATAATCACACCGGGACAGGAACATCACACCAGGACAGGAACATCACACCGAGACAGGAACATCACACCGAGACAGGAACATCACACAGAGACAGGAACATCACACCGGGACAGGGACATCACACTGAGACGGGAACATCACACCGAGACAGGAACATCACACCGGGACAGGGACATCACACCGAGACAGGAACATCACACAGAGACAGGAACATCACACCGGGACGGGAACATCACACCGAGACAGGGACATCACACAGAGACAGGAACATCACACCGGGACAGGAACATCACACCGAGATAGGAACATCACACCGGGACAGGAACATCACACAGAGACAGGAACATTACACCGGGACAGGAACATCACACCGAGATAGGAACATCACACCGAGACAGGAACATCACACCGAGACAGGAACATCACACTGAGACAGGAACATCACACAGAGACAGGAACATCACACCAGGACAGGGACATCACACTGAGACAGGAACATCACACCGAACCAGGAACATCACACCGAGACAGGAACATCACACCGAGACAGGAACATCACACTGAGACAGGGACATCACACCGAGACAGGAACATCACACTGAGACAGCGACATCACACCGAGACAGGAACATCACACTGAGACAGGAACATCACACTGAGACAGCGACATCACACCGAGACAGGAAAATCACACTGAGACAGCGACATCACACCGAGACAGGAACATCACACCGAGACAGGAACATCACACCGAGATAGGAACATCACACCGAGACAGGAACATCACACCGAGACAGGAACATCACACTGAGACAGGGATATCACACTGAGAGAGGAACATCACACTGAGACAGGAACATCACACCGGGACAGGATAATCACACCGGGACAGGAACATCACACCAGGACAGGAACATCACACCGAGACAGGGACATCACACTGGGAGAGGAACATCACACGGGGACAGGGACATCACACTGAGACGGGAACATCACACAGAGACAGGAACATCACACCGGGACAGGGACATCACACTGAGACGGGAACATCCCACCGAGACAGGAACATCACACCGAGACAGGAACATCACACCGAGATAGGAACATCACACCGAGACAGGAACATCACACCGAGACAGGAACATCACACTGAGACAGGGATATCACACTGAGAGAGGAACATCACACTGAGACAGGAACATCACACCGGGACAGGATAATCACACCGGGACAGGAACATCACACTGAGACAGGAACATCACACAGAGCCAGGAACATCACACCGAGACAGGAACATCACACCGGGACAGGGACATCACACTGAGACGGGAACATCACACCGAGACAGGAACATCACACTGAGGCAGGAACATCACACCGGGACAGGAACATCACACCGGGACAGGAACATCACACTGAGACAGGAACATCACACTGAGACAGGAACATCACACCGAGACAGGAACATCACACCGGAAAGGGACATCACACCGAGACAGGAACGTCACACTGAGATTGCGACATCACACCGAGACAGGAACATCACATTGAGACAGGAACATCACACTGGGGCAGGAACATCACACCGAGACAGGAACATCACATCGAGACAGGAACATCACACCGAGACAGGAACATCACACCGAGACAGGAACATCACACTGAGACAGGAACATCACACTGAGACAGGGACATCACACTGAGACAGGAACATCACACCGAGACAGGAACATCACACATAGATAGGAACATCAAGCCCTGACAGGAACATCACACTGAAACAGGAACATCACACCGGGACAGGAACATCACACCCTGACAGGAACATCACACTGAGACTGGGACATCACACTGAGACAGGAACATCACACCGAGACAGGAACATCACACCGAGACAGGGACATCACACTGAGACAGGAACATCACACCGAGACAGGAACATCACCCCGAGACAGGGACATCACACCGGGACAGGAACATCACACCCGAGACAGGAACATCACACCGAGACAGGAACGTCACACTGAGACAGGAACATCACACTGAGACAGGGGCATCTCACCGGGACAGGAACATCACACTGAGACAGGGACTTCACACCGAGACAGGAACATCACACCGGGACAGGGTCATCACACTGAGACAGGGACATCACACTGAGACAGGGGCATCTCACCGGGGCAGGAACATCACACTGAGACAGGAACATCACACCGGGACAGGAACATCACACAGGGCAGGAACATCACACTGAGACAGGAACATCACACCGAGACAGGAACATCACACTGAGACAGCAACATCACACTGAGACAGGAACATCACACCGAGACAGGAACATCACACTGAGACAGCAACATCACACTGAGACAGGAACATCACACCGGGACAGGAACATCACACTGAGACAGCAACATCACACTGAGACAGGAACATCACACCGGGACAGGAACATCACACCGAGACAGGGACATCACACTGAGACAGGAACATCACACCGAGACAGGGACATCACACCGAGACAGGGACATCACACTGAGACAGGAACATCACACCGGAACAGGAACATCACACCGAGACAGGAACATCACACTGAGACAGGAACATCACACTGAGACAGGAACATCACACCGGGACAAGAACATCACACCGAGACAGGGACATCACACTGAGACAGGAACATCACACCGGAACAGGAACATCACAATGAGACAGGAACATCTCACCGAGACAGGAACATCACACCGAGACAGGAACATCACACATAGACAGGAACATCACACCGGGACAGGGACATCACACTGAGACAGGAACATCCCACCGAGACAGGAACATCACACAGAGACAGGAACATCACACCGAGACAGGGACATCACACTGAGACAGGAACATCACACTGAGACAGGAACATCACACTGAGACAGGAACATCTCACCGAGACAGGATCATCACACAGAGACAGGGACATCACACCGAGACAGGAATATCACACAGAGACAGGGACATCACACCGAGACAGGAACATCACACCGAGACAGGAACATCACACCGAGACAGGAACATCACACTGAGACAGGAACATCACATCAGGACAGGAACATCACACCGGGACAGGGACATCACACCGGGACAGGGACATCACACTGAGACGGGAACATCACACCGAGACAGGAAAATCACACTGAGACAGGAACATCACACCGGGACAGGAACACCACACCGGGACAGGAACATCACACCGAGCCAGGAACATCAAACCGAGACAGGGACATCACACTGAGACAGGAACATCACACCGGAACAGGAACATCACACTGAGACAGGGACATCACACTGAGACAGGAACATCACACCGAGACAGGGACATCACACCGGGACAGGAACATCACACTGAGACAGGAACATGACACCTGAACAGGAACATCACACCGAGACAGGAACATCACACTGAGACAGGAACATCACACTGGAAAGGGACATCACACCGAGACAGGAACATCACACTGAGATTGCGACATCACACCGAGACAGGAACATCACATTGAGACAGGAACATCACACTGGGGCAGGAACATCACACCGAGACAGGAACATCACATCGAGACAGGAACATCACACCGAGACAGGAACATCACACCGAGACAGGAACATCACACTGAGACAGGAACATCACACTGAGACAGGGACATCACACTGAGACAGGAACATCACACCGAGACAGGAACATCACACCGAGACAGGAACATCACACCGGGACAGGAACATCACACCCTGACAGGAACATCACACTGAGACTGGGACATCACACTGAGACAGGAACATCACACCGAGACAGGAACATCACACCGAGACAGGGACATCACACTGAGACAGGAACATCACACCGAGACAGGAACATCACCCCGAGACAGGGACATCACACCGGGACAGGAACATCACACCCGAGACAGGAACATCACACTGAGACAGGGAATTCACACCGGGACAGGAACATCACACCGAGACAGGAACGTCACACTGAGACAGGAACATCACACTGAGACAGGGGCATCTCACCGGGACAAGAACATCACACTGAGACAGGGACTTCACACCGAGACAGGAACATCACACCGGGACAGGGTCATCACACTGAGACAGGGACATCACACTGAGACAGGGGCATCTCACCGGGGCAGGAACATCACACTGAGACAGGAACATCACACCGGGACAGGAACATCACACAGGGCAGGAACATCACACTGAGACAGGAACATCACACCGAGACAGGAACATCACACTGAGACAGCAACATCACACTGAGACAGGAACATCACACCGAGACAGGAACATCACACTGAGACAGCAACATCACACTGAGACAGGAACATCACACCGGGACAGGAACATCACACTGAGACAGCAACATCACACTGAGACAGGAACATCACACCGGGACAGGAACATCACACCGAGACAGGGACATCACACTGAGACAGGAACATCACACCGAGACAGGGACATCACACCGAGACAGGGACATCACACTGAGACAGGAACATCACACCGGAACAGGAACATCACACCGAGACAGGAACATCACACTGAGACAGGAACATCACACTGAGACAGGAACATCACACCGGGACAAGAACATCACACCGAGACAGGGACATCACACTGAGACAGGAACATCACACCGGAACAGGAACATCAAACCGAGACAGGAACATCACAATGAGACAGGAACATCTCACCGAGACAGGAACATCACACCGAGACAGGAACATCACACATAGACAGGAACATCACACCGGGACAGGGACATCACACTGAGACAGGAACATCCCACCGAGACAGGAACATCACACAGAGACAGGAACATCACACCGAGACAGGGACATCACACTGAGACAGGAACATCACACTGAGACAGGAACATCACACTGAGACAGGAACATCTCACCGAGACAGGATCATCACACAGAGACAGGGACATCACACCGAGACAGGAACATCACACAGAGACAGGGACATCACACCGAGACAGGAACATCACACCGAGACAGGAACATCACACCGAGACAGGAACATCACACTGAGACAGGAACATCACATCAGGACAGGAACATCACACCGGGACAGGGACATCACACCGGGACAGGGACATCACACTGAGACGGGAACATCACACCGAGACAGGAAAATCACACTGAGACAGGAACATCACACCGGGACAGGAACACCACACCGGGACAGGAACATCACACCGAGCCAGGAACATCAAACCGAGACAGGGACATCACACTGAGACAGGAACATCACACCGGAACAGGAACATCACACTGAGACAGGGACATCACACTGAGACAGGAACATCACACCGAGACAGGGACATCACACCGAGACAGGGACATCACACTGAGACAGGAACATGACACCTGAACAGGAACATCACACCGAGACAGGAACATCACACTGAGACAGGAACATCACACTGAGACAGGGACATCACACTGAGACAGGAACATCACCGGGACAGGAACATCACACTGAGACAGGAACATCACACTGAGACAGGAACATCACACTGAGACAGGAACATCACACCGAGACAGGGACATCACACTGAGACAGGAACATCACAGCGGAACAGGAACATCAAACCGACACAGGAACATCACAATGAGACAGGAACATCACACCGAGACAGGAACATCACACTGAGACAGGAACATCACACATAGACAGGAACATCACACCGGGACAGGGACATCACACTGAGACAGGAACATCCCACCGAGACAGGAACATCACACTGAGACAGGAACATCTCACCGAGACAGGGACATCACACTGAGACAGGAACATCACACCGAGACAGGAACATCACACCGAGACAGGAACATCACACTGAGACAGGAACATCACACCGGGACAGGAACATCACACTGAGACAGGAACATCACACCGGGACAGGAACATCACACTGAGACAGGAACATCACACCGGGACAGGAACATCACACCGAGACAGGAACATCACACTGAGACAGGAACATCCCACCGAGACAGGAACATCACACCGAGACAGGAACATCACACCGAGACAGGAACATCACACTGAGACAGGAAGATCACACCGGGACAGGAACACCACACCGGGACAGGAACATCACACCGAGACAGGAACTTCACACCGAGACAGGAACATCACACTGAGACAGGAACATCACATCAGGACAGGAACATCACACCGGGACAGGGACATCACACCGGGACAGGGACATCACACTGAGACGGGAACATCACACCGAGACAGGAAAATCACACTGAGACAGGAACATCACACCGGGACAGGAACACCACACCGGCACAGGAACATCACACTGAGACAGGAACATCACACCGAGACAGGAACATCACACTGAGACAGCGACATCACACTGAGACAGCGACATCACACCGAGACAGGAACATCACACTGAGACAGGAACATCACACTGAGACAGCGACATCACACCGAGACAGGAACATCACACTGAGACAGGAACATCACACTGAGACAGGAAAATCACACTGGGGCAGGAACATCACCGAGACAGGGACATCACACCGGGACAGGAACATCACACCGATACAGGAACATCACACTGAGACAGGAACATCACACCGAGACAGGAACATCACACTGAGACAGGAACATCACACGGAGACAGGAACATCACACTGAGACAGGAACATCACACCGGGACAGGAACATCACACCGGGACAGGAACATCTCGCCCTGACAGGAACATCACACTGAGACAGGAACATCACACTGAGACAGGAACATCACACCGGGACAGGAACATCACACCGGGACAGGAACATCACACCCTGACAGGAACCTCACACCGAGACAGGGACATCACACTGAGACAGGAAAATCACACTGGGGCAGGAACATCACCGAGACAGGGACATCACACCGGGACAGGAACATCACACCGATACAGGAACATCACACTGAGACAGGAACATCACACCGAGACAGGAACATCACACTGAGACAGGAACATCACACGGAGACAGGAACATCACACTGAGACAGGAACATCACACCGGGACAGGAACATCACACCGGGACAGGAACATCTCGCCATGACAGGAACATCACACTGAAACAGGAACATCACACCGGGACAGGAACATCACACCCTGACAGGAACCTCACACCGAGACAGGGACATCACACTGGGACAGGGACATCTCACTGGGACAGGGACATCACACTGAGACAGGAACATCACACTGAGACAGGGACATCACACCGAGGCAGGAACATCACACCGAGACAGGAACATCACACCGAGACAGGAACATCACACCGGGACAGGGACATCACACTGAGGCAGGAACATCACACCGAGACAGGAACATCACACCGAGGCAGGAACATCACACCGAGACAGGAACATCACACCGAGACAGGAACATCACACCGAGAAAGGAACATCACACTGAGACAGGAACATCACACCGAGACAGGGACATCACACTGAGACAGGGACATCACACCGACACAGAAACATCACACTGAGACAGGAACATCACACTGAGACAGGGACATCACACCGAGGCAGGAACATCACACCGAGACAGGAACATCACACTGAGACAGGAACATCACACCGGGACAGGGACATCACACTGAGACGGGAACATCACACCGAGACAGGAACATCACACCGAGAGAGGAACATCATACCGAGATAGGAACATCACACCGAGACAGGAACATCACACCGAGACAGGAACATCACACTGAGACAGGGATATCACACTGAGAGAGGAACATCACACCGGGACAGGAACATCACACCGAGACAGGAGCATCACACTGAGACAGGGATATCACACTGAGAGAGGAACATCACACCGAACCAGGAACATCACACCGAGACAGGAACATCACACCGAGACAGGAACATCACACCGGAAAGGGACATCACACTGAGACAGGGACATCACACTGAGACAGGAACATCACACTGAGACAGGAACATCACACTGAGACAGCGACATCACACAGTGACAACGACATCACACCGAGACAGGAACATCACACTGAGACAGCGACATCACACCGAGACAGGAACATCACACTGAGACAGCGACATCACACCGAGACAGGAACATCACACCGAGACTGGAACATCACACCGAGATAGGAACATCACACCGAGACAGGAACATCACACCGAGACAGGAACATCACACTGAGACAGGAACATCACACGGAGACAGGAACATCACACTGAGACAGGAACATCACACCGGGACAGGAACATCACACCGGGACAGGAACATCACGCCCTGACAGGAAAATCACACTGAAACAGGAACATCACACCGGGACAGGAACATCACACCCTGACAGGAACCTCACACTGAGACAGGAACATCACACTGAGACAGGAACATCACACTGAAACAGGAACCTCACACCGGGACAGGAACATCACACCCTGACAGGAACCTCACACTGAGACAGGGACATCACACTGAGACAGGAACATCACACCGGTACAGGAACATCACACCGGTACAGGAACATCACACCGAGACAGGAACATCACACCGGGACAGGAACATCACACCGAGACAAGAACATCACACCGAGACAGGGACATCACACTGAGACAGGAACATCACAGCGGAACAGGAACATCAAACCGACACAGGAACATCACAATGAGACAGGAACATCACACCGAGACAGGAACATCACACTGAGACAGGAACATCACACATAGACAGGAACATCACACCGGGACAGGGACATCACACTGAGACAGGAACATCCCACCGAGACAGGAACATCACACAGAGACAGGAACATCTCACCGAGACAGGGACATCACACTGAGACAGGAACATCACACCGAGACAGGAACATCACACCGAGACAGGAACATCACACTGAGACAGGAACATCACATCAGGAGAGGAACATCACACCGGGACAGGGACATCACACCGGGACAGGGACATCACACTGAGACGGGAACATCACACCGAGACAGGAAAATCACACTGAGACAGGAACATCACACCGGGACAGGAACACCACACCGGCACAGGAACATCACACTGAGACAGGAACATCACACCGAGACAGGAACATCACACTGAGACAGCGACATCACACTGAGACAGCGACATCACACCGAGACAGGAACATCACACTGAGACAGGAACATCACACTGAGACAGCGACATCACACCGAGACAGGAACATCACACTGAGACAGCGACATCACACCGAGACAGGAACATCACACTGAGACAGGAACATCACACTGAGACAGGAAAATCACACTGGGGCAGGAACATCACCGAGACAGGGACATCACACCGGGACAGGAACATCACACCGATACAGGAACATCACACTGAGACAGGAACATCACACCGAGACAGGAACATCACACTGAGACAGGAACATCACACGGAGACAGGAACATCACACTGAGACAGGAACATCACACCGGGACAGGAACATCACACCGGGACAGGAACATCACGCCCTGACAGGAACATCACACTGAAACAGGAACATCACACCGGGACAGGAACATCACACCCTGACAGGAACCTCACACTGAGACAGGGACATCACACTGAGACAGGAACATCACACTGAAACAGGAACATCACACCGGGACAGGAACATCACACCCTGACAGGAACCTCACACCGAGACAGGGACATCACACTGGGACAGGGACATCTCACTGGGACAGGGACATCACACTGAGACAGGAACATCACACTGAGACAGGGACATCACACCGAGGCAGGGACATCACACCGAGCCAGGAACATCACACCGAGACAGGAACATCACACCGAGACAGGAACATCACACCGGGACAGGGACATCACACTGAGGCAGGAACATCACACCGAGACAGGAACATCACACCGAGGCAGGAACATCACACCGAGACAGGAACATCACACCGAGACAGGAACATCACACCGAGACAGGAACATCACACTGAGACAGGAACATCACACCGAGACAGGGACATCACACTGAGACAGGGACATCACACCGACACAGAAACATCACACTGAGACAGGAACATCACACTGAGACAGGGACATCACACCGAGGCAGGAACATCACCCCGAGACAGGAACATCACACTGAGACGGGAACATCACACCGACACAGAAACATCACACTGAGACAGGAACATCACACTGAGACAGGGACATCACACCGAGACAGGAACATCACACCGGGACAGGGACATCACACTGAGACGGGAACATCACACCGAGATAGGAACCTCACACCGAGACAGGAACATCACACCGAGACAGGAACATCACACTGAGAGAGGAACATCACACCGACACAGAAACATCACACTGAGACAGGAACATCACACATAGACAGGAACATCACACCGGGACAGGGACATCACACTGAGACAGGAACATCCCACCGAGACAGGAACATCACACAGAGACAGGAACATCTCACTGAGACAGGGACATCACACTGAGACAGGAACATCACACCGAGACAGGAACATCACACCGAGACAGGAACATCACACTGAGACAGGAACATCACATCAGGACAGGAACATCACACCGGGACAGGGACATCACACCGGGACAGGGACATCACACTGAGACGGGAACATCACACCGAGACAGGAAAATCACACTGAGACAGGAACATCACACCGGGACAGGAACACCACACCGAGACAGGAACATCACACTGAGACAGGAACATCACACCGAGACAGCGACATCACACTGAGACAGCGACATCACACCGAGACAGGAACATCACACTGAGACAGGAACATCACACTGAGACAGCGACATCACACCGAGACAGGAACATCACACTGAGACAGGAACATCACACTGAGACAGGAAAATCACACTGGGGCAGGAACATCACCGAGACAGGGACATCACACCGGGACAGGAACATCACACCGATACAGGAACATCACACTGAGACAGGAACATCACACCGAGACAGGAACATCACACTGAGACAGGAACATCACACGGAGACAGGAACATCACACTGAGACAGGAACATCACACCGGGACAGGAACATCACACCGGGACAGGAACATCACGCCCTGACAGGAACATCACACTGAAACAGGAACATCACACCGGGACAGGAACATCACACCCTGACAGGAACCTCACACTGAGACAGGGACATCACACTGAGACAGGAACATCACACTGAAACAGGAACATCACACCGGGACAGGAACATCACACCCTGACAGGAACCTCACACCGAGACAGGGACATCACACTGGGACAGGGACATCTCACTGGGACAGGGACATCACACTGAGACAGGAACATCACACTGAGACAGGGACATCACACCGAGGCAGGGACATCACACCGAGCCAGGAACATCACACCGAGACAGGAACATCACACCGAGACAGGAACATCACACCGGGACAGGGACATCACACTGAGGCAGGAACATCACACCGAGACAGGAACATCACACCGAGGCAGGAACATCACACCGAGACAGGAACATCACACCGAGACAGGAACATCACACCGAGACAGGAACATCACACCGGGACAGGAACATCACACCGAGACAGGAACATCACACTGAGACAGGAACATCACACCGAGACAGGGACATCACACTGAGACAGGGACATCACACCGACACAGAAACATCACACTGAGACAGGAACATCACACTGAGACAGGGACATCACACCGAGGCAGGAACATCACCCCGAGACAGGAACATCACACTGAGACGGGAACATCACACCGACACAGAAACATCACACTGAGACAGGAACATCACACTGAGACAGGGACATCACACCGAGACAGGAACATCACACCGGGACAGGGACATCACACTGAGACGGGAACATCACACCGAGATAGGAACCTCACACCGAGACAGGAACATCACACCGAGACAGGAACATCACACTGAGACAGGGATATCACACTGAGAGAGGAACATCACACCGACACAGAAACATCACACTGAGACAGGAACATCACACTGAGACAGGGACATCACACCGAGACAGGAACATCACACCGGGACAGGGACATCACACTGAGACGGGAACATCACACCGAGATAGGAACATCACACCGAGACAGGAACATCACACCGAGACAGGAACATCACACTGAGACAGGGATATCACACTGAGAGAGGAACATCACACCGGGACAGGAACATCACACCGAGACAGGAACATCACACTGAGACAGGAACATCACACCGGGACAGGATAATCACACCGGGACAGGAACATCACACTGAGACAGGAACATCACACCGAACCAGGAACATCACACCGAGACAGGAACATCACACCGGGACAGGAACATCACACCGAGACAGGAACATCACACCGGGACAGAGACATGACACTGAGACAGGAACATCACACTGAAACAGGAACCTCACACCGGGACAGGAACATCACACCCTGACAGGAACCTCACACTGAGATAGGAACATCACACTGAGACAGGAACATCACACTGAAACAGGAACCTCACACCGGGACAGGAACATCACACCCTGACAGGAACCTCACACTGAGACAGGGACATCACACTGAGACAGGAACATCACACCGGTACAGGAACATCACACCGGTACAGGAACATCACACCGAGACAGGAACATCACACCGAGACAGGAACATCACACCGAGACAGGAACATCACACCGGGACAGGAACATCACACCGAGACAGGAACATCACACCGGGACAGGGACATGACACTGAGACGGGAACATCACACTGAGACAGGAACATCACACTGAGACAGGGACATCACACTGAGACAGGGACATCACACTGAGACAGGAACATCACACTGAGACAGGAACATCACACTGAGGCAGGAACATCACACAGAGACAGGAACATCACACTGAGACGGGAACATCACACCGAGACAGGAACATCACACGGAGAGAGGAACATCACACCGAGATAGGAACATCACACCGTGACAGGAACATCACACCGAGACAGGAACATCACACTGAGACAGGAACATCACACTGAGACAGGAACATCACACCGAGACAGGAACATCACACTGAGACAGGAACATCACACTGAGACAGGAACATCACACTGAGACAGGAACATCACACCGAGACAGGAACATCACACCGAGACAGGAACATCACACTGAGACAGGAACATCACACTGAGGCAGGAACATCACACAGAGACAGGAACATCACACCGGGACAGGGACATCACACTGAGACGGGAACATCACACCGAGACAGGAACATCACACCGAGAGAGGAACATCACACCGAGATAGGAACATCACACCGAGACAGGAACATCACACCGAGACAGGAACATCACACTGAGACAGGGATATCACACTGAGAGAGGAACATCACACTGAGACAGGAACATCACACCGGGACAGGATAATCACACCGGGACAGGAACATCACACTGAGACAGGAACATCACACCGAACCAGGAACATCACACCGAGACAGGAACATCACACCGAGACAGGAACATCACACCGGAAAGGGACATCACACTGAGACAGGGACATCACACTGAGACAGGAACATCACACTGAGACAGGAACATCACACTGAGAGAGCGACATCACACAGTGACAGCGACATCACACCGAGACAGGAACATCACACTGAGACAGGAACATCACACTGAGACAGCGACATCACACCGAGACAGGAACATCACACTGAGACAGCGACATCACACCGAGACAGGAACATCACACCGAGACAGGAACATCACACCGAGATAGGAACATCACACCGAGACAGGAACATCACACCGAGACAGGAACATCACACTGAGACAGGGATATCACACTGAGAGAGGAACATCACACTGAGACAGGAACATCACACCGGGACAGGATAATCACACCGGGACAGGAACATCACACCAGGACAGGAACATCACACCGAGACAGGGACATCACACTGGGACAGGAACATCACACAGAGACAGGAACATCACACTGAGACGGGAACATCACACAGAGACAGGAACATCACACTGAGACAGGAACATCACACTGAGACAGGAACATCACACCGGGACAGGGACATCACACTGAGACAGGAACATCCCACCGAGACAGGAACATCACACCGAGACAGGAACATCACACCGAGACAGGAACATCACACCGAGATAGGAACATCACACCGAGACAGGAACATCACACCGAGACAGGAACATCACACTGAGACAGGGATATCACACTGAGAGAGGAACATCACACTGAGACAGGAACATCACACCGGGACAGGATAATCACACCGGTACAGGAACATCACACCAGGACAGGAACATCACACCGAGACAGGGACATCACACTGGGAGAGGAACATCACACCGGGACAGGAACATCACACTGAGACAGGAACATCACACCGAGCCAGGAACATCACACCGAGACAGGAACATCACACCGGAAAGGGACATCACACCGAGACAGGAACATCACACTGAGACAGCGACATCACACTGTGACAGCGACATCACACCGAGACAGGAACATCACACTGAGACAGGAACATCACACTGAGACAGCGACATCACACCGAGACAGGAACATCACACTGAGACAGCGACATCACACCGAGACAGGAACATCACACCAAGACAGGAACATCACACCGAGATAGGAACATCACACCGAGACAGGAACATCACACCGAGACAGGAACATCACACTGAGACAGGAACATCACACGGGGACAGGGACATCACACTGAGACGGGAACATCACACCGAGACAGGAACATCACACTGAGACAGGGATATCACACCGAGATAGGAACATCACACCGAGACAGGAACATCACACCGAGACAGGAACATCACACTGAGACAGGAACATCACACGGGGACAGGGACATCACACTGAGACGGGAACATCACACCGAGACAGGAACATCACACTGAGACAGGGATATCACACTGAGAGAGGAACATCACACCGAGACAGGAACATCACACCGAGAGAGGAACATCACACCGAGATAGGAACATCACACCGAGACAGGAACATCACACCGAGACAGGAACATCACACTGAGACAGGGATATCACACTGAGAGAGGAACATCACACTGAGACAGGAACATCACACCGGGACAGGATAATCACACCGGGACAGGAACATCACACTGAGACAGGAACATCACACCGAACCAGGAACATCACACCGAGACAGGAACATCACACCGAGACAGGAACATCACACCGGAAAGGGACATCACACTGAGACAGGGACATCACACTGAGACAGGAACATCACACTGAGACAGGAACATCACACTGAGAGAGCGACATCACACAGTGACAGCGACATCACACCGAGACAGGAACATCACACTGAGACAGGAACATCACACTGAGACAGCGACATCACACCGAGACAGGAACATCACACTGAGACAGCGACATCACACCGAGACAGGAACATCACACCGAGACAGGAACATCACACCGAGATAGGAACATCACACCGAGACAGGAACATCACACCGAGACAGGAACATCACACTGAGACAGGGATATCACACTGAGAGAGGAACATCACACTGAGACAGGAACATCACACCGGGACAGGATAATCACACCGGGACAGGAACATCACACCAGGACAGGAACATCACACCGAGACAGGGACATCACACTGGGAAAGGAACATCACACAGAGACAGGAACATCACACTGAGACGGGAACATCACACAGAGACAGGAACATCACACTGAGACAGGAACATCACACTGAGACAGGAACATCACACCGGGACAGGGACATCACACTGAGACGGGAACATCCCACCGAGACAGGAACATCACACCGAGACAGGAACATCACACCGAGATAGGAACATCACACCGAGACAGGAACATCACACCGAGACAGGAACATCACACTGAGACAGGGATATCACACTGAGAGAGGAACATCACACTGAGACAGGAACATCACACCGGGACAGGATAATCACACCGGTACAGGAACATCACACCAGGACAGGAACATCACACCGAGACAGGGACATCACACTGGGAGAGGAACATCACACCGGGACAGGAACATCACACTGAGACAGGAACATCACACCGAGCCAGGAACATCACACCGAGACAGGAACATCACACCGAGACAGGAACATCACACCGGAAAGGGACATCACACCGAGACAGGAACATCACACTGAGACAGCGACATCACACTGTGACAGCGACATCACACCGAGACAGGAACATCACACTGAGACAGGAACATCACACTGAGACAGCGACATCACACCGAGACAGGAACATCACACTGAGACAGCGACATCACACCGAGACAGGAACATCACACCAAGACAGGAACATCACACCGAGATAGGAACATCACACCGAGACAGGAACATCACACCGAGACAGGAACATCACACTGAGACAGGAACATCACACGGGGACAGGGACATCACACTGAGACGGGAACATCACACCGAGACAGGAACATCACACTGAGACAGGGATATCACACTGAGACGGGAACATCACACCGAGACAGGAACATCACACTGAGACAGGAACATCACACTGAGACAGGAACATCACACCGGGACAGGATAATCACACCGGGACAGGAACATCACACCAGGACAGGAACATCACACCGAGACAGGGACATCACACTGGGACAGGAACATCACACAGGGACAGGGACATCACACTGAGACGGGAACATCACACCGAGACAGGAACATCACACTGAGACAGGAACATCACAACGGGACAGGAACATCACACCGGGACAGGAACATCACACTGAGACAGGAACATCACACCGAGCCAGGAACATCACACCGAGACAGGAACATCACACCGAGACAGGAACATCACACCGGAAAGGGACATCACACCGAGACAGGAACATCACACTGAGACAGCGACATCACACTGAGACAGCGACATCACACCGAGACAGGAACATCACACTGAGACAGGAACATCACACTGAGACAGCGACATCACACCGAGACAGGAACATCACACTGAGACAGCGACATCACACCGAGACAGGAACATCACACCGAGACAGGAACATCACACCGAGACAGGAACATCACACCGAGACAGGAACATCACAGTGAGACAGGGATATCACACTGAGACAGGAACATCACACTGAGACAGGAACATCACACCGGGACAGGATAATCACACCGGGACAGGAACATCACACCAGGACAGGAACATCACACCGAGACAGGGATATCACACTGAGACAGGAACATCACACTGTGACAGGAACATCACACTGAGACAGGAACATCACACTGAGACAGGAACATCACACCGGGACAGGAACATCACACCGATACAGGATAATCACACCGGGACAGGAACATCACACCGGGACAGGAACATCACACCAGGACAGGAACATCACACCGAGACAGGGACATCACACTGGGACAGGAACATCACACCAGGACAGGAACATCACACTGAGACAGGAACATCTCACCGGGACAGGAACATACACCGGGACAGGAACATCACACCGGGACAGGAACATCACACAGGGACAGGAACATCAAACTGAGACAGGAACATCACACCGGGACAGGAACATCTCACCGAGACAGGAACATCACACCGAGACAGGAACATCACACCAAGACAGGAACATCACACCGGGACAGGGACATCACACTGAGGCAGGAACATCACACTGAGTCAGGAACATCACACCGGGACAGGAACATCACACAGGGACAGGAACATCACACAGGGACAGGAACATCACACAGAGACAGGAACATCACACCGAGACAGGAACATCACACTGAGACAGGAACATCACACTGAGACAGGAACATCACACCGAGACAGGAACATCACACCAAGACAGGAACATCACACCGAGAAAGGAACATCACCCCGAGACAGGGACATCACACTGAAACGGGAACATCACACCCGGACAGGAACATCACACTGAGACAGGGACTTCACACCGGGACAGGAACATCACACCGAGACAGGAACGTCACACTGAGACAGGAACATCACACCGAGACAGGGACATGACATTGAGACAGGGACATCACACTGAGACAGGGGGATCTCACCAGGACAGGAACATCACACTGAGACAGGAACATCACACCGGGACTGGAACATCACACCGAAACAGGAACATCACACCGAGACAGGAACATCACACTGTGACAGGAACATCACACCGGGACAGGAACATCACACCGAGAGAGGAACATCACACTGAGACAGGAACATCACACTGAGACAGGAACATCACACCGGGACAGGGAAATCACACCGGGACAGGAACATCAAACCGACACAGGAACATCACACTGAGACAGGAACGTCACTCCTGGACAGGGACATCACACCGAGACAGGGACATCACACTGAGACAGGGATATCTCACCGGGACAGGGACATCACACTGAGACAGGGGCATCTCACCGGGACAGGAACATCACACTGAGACAGGAACATCAGACCGGGACAGGAACATCACACGGAGACAGGAACATCACACTGTGACATGAACACCACACCGGGACAGGAACATCACAATGAGACAGGAACATCACACCGAGACAGGAACATCACACCGAGACAGGGACATGACACTGAGACTGGAACATCACACTGAGACAGGAACATCACACAAAGACAGGGACATCACACTGAGACAGGGACATCACACCGACACAGGAACATCACACCGGGACAGGAACATCACACTGAGACAGGAACATCACACCGGGACAGGGACATCACATTGAGACAGGAACATCACACCGGGACAGGAACCTCACACTGAGACAGGAACATCACACCGAGACAGGAACATCACACCGGGACAGGAACATCACACTGAGACAGGAACATCACACCGGGACAGGGACATCACATTGAGACAGGAACATCACACTGAGACAGGGACATCACACTGAGACAGGAACATCACACTGAGACAGGGACATCACACCGGGACAGGAACATCACACCGGGACAGGAACATCACACCGGGACAGGGACATCACACTGAGACAGGAACATCACACTGAGACAGGAACATGACACTGAGACAGGAACATCACACCGAGACAGGAACATCACACCGGGACAGGAACATCACACCGAGACAGGAACATCACACTGAGACAGGAACATCGCACAGAGACAGAAACATCACACCGAGACAGGGACTAAACACCGAGACAGGAAGGTCACACTGAGACAGGAAAATCACACCGAGACAGGGACATGACACTGAGACAGGAACATCACACTGAGACAGAAACATCACATTGAGACAGGGACATCACACTGAGACAGGGACATCACACCGACACAGGAACATCACACTGAGACAGGAACATCACACTGAGACAGGGACATCACACCGAGAAAGCAACATCACACCGAGACAGGAACATCACACCGGGACAGGGACATCACACTGAGACAGGAACATCACACCGAGGCAGGGACATCACACCGAGACAGGAACATCACACTGAGACAGAAACATCACACTGAGACAGAAACATCACACCGAGACAGGGACATCACACCGAGAAAGCAACATCACACTGAGACAGGAACATCACACCGAGACAGGAACATCACACCGAGACAGGAACATCACACTGAGACAGGAACATCACACCGGGACAGGAACATCACACTGAGACAGGAACATCACACCGGGACAGGAACATCACACTGAGACAGGAACATCACACTGAGACAGATACATCACACCGAGACAGGGACATCACACCGAGAAAGCAACATCACACTGAGACAGGAACATCACACCGGGACAGGAACATCACACTGAGACAGGAACATCACACTGAGACAGATACATCAAACCGAGACAGGGACATCACACCGAGAAAGCAACATCACACTGAGACAGGGGCATCTCACCGGGACAGGAACATCACACTGAGACAGGGACTTCACACCGAGACAGGAACATCACACCGGGACAGGGACATCACACTGAGACAGGGACATCACACTGAGACAGGGGCATCTCACCGGGACAGGAACATCACACTGAGACAGGAACATCACACTGAGACAGGGGCATCTCACCGAAACAGGAACATCACATCGAGACAGGAACATCACACTGTGACAGGAACATCACACCGGGACAGGAACATCACACCGAGAGAGGAACATCACACTGAGACAAGAACATCACACTGAGACAGGAACATCACACCGGGACAGGAACATCACACTGAGACAGGAACATCACACTGAGACAGGAACATCATACTGGGACAGGAACATCACACTGAGACAGGAACATCACACTGTGACAGGAACATCACACCGGGACAGGAACATCACACCGAGAGAGGAACATCACACTGAGACAGGAACATCACACTGTGACAGGAACATCACACCGGGACAGGAAAATCACACCGGAACAGGAACATCAAACCGACACAGGAACATCACACTGAGACAGGCACATCTCACCGAGACAGGAACATCACACCGAGACAGGAACATCACACCGAGACAGGAACATCACACATAGACAGGAACATCACACCGGGACAGGGACATCACACTGAGACAGGAACATCCCACCGAGACAGGAACATCACACAGAGACAGGAACATCACACCGAGACAGGGACATCACACTGAGACAGGAACATCACACCGAGACAGGAACATCACACAGAGACAGGAACATCACACCGAGACAGGAACATCACACCGAGACAGGAACATCACACTGAGACAGGAACATCACATCAGGACAGGAACATCACACCGGGACAGGGACATCACACCGGGACAGGGACATCACACTGAGACAGGAACATCACACTGAAACAGGAACATCACACCGGGACAGGAACATCACACCCTGACAGGAACCTCACACTGAGACAGGGACATCACACTGAGACAGGAACATCACACTGAGACAGGAATATCACACCGGTACAGGAACATCACACCGAGACAGGAACATCACACTGAGACAGGAACATCACACCGAGACAGGAACATCACCCCGAGACAGGGACATCACACCGGGACAGGAACATCACACCGAGACAGGAACATCACACCGGGACAGGGACATCACACCGGGACAGGAACATCACACTGAGACAGGAACATCACACCGAGACAGGGACATCACACCGAGACAGGAACATCACACTGAGACAGGAACATCACACCGGGACAGGAACATCACACTGAGACAGGAACATCACACCGAGACAGGAACATCACACCGGGACAGGAACATCACACTGAGACAGGAACATCACACTGAGACAGGGACATCACACCGGGACAGGAACATCACACTGAGACAGGAACATCACACCGAGACAGGAACATCACACTGAGACAGGGACATCACACCGGGACAGGAACATCACACTGAGACAGGAACATCACACCGAGACAGGGACATCACACCGAGACAGGAACATCACACTGAGACAGGAACATCACACCGGGACAGGAACATCACACTGAGACAGGAACATCACACTGAGACAGGAACATCACACCGAGACAGGAACATCACACTGAGACAGGAACATCACACCGGGACAGGGATATCACACCGAGACAGGGACATCACACCGGGACAGGAACATCACCCCGAGACAGGGACATCACACCGAGACAGGAACATCACACCGAGACAGGAACATCACCCCGAGACAGGGACATCACACCGAGACAGGAACATCACACCAAGACAGGAACATCACACCGGGACAGGGACATGACACTGAGACAGGAACATCACACCGGGACAGGAACATCACACCGAGACAGGAACATCACACCGGGACAGGAACATCACACCGGGACAGGGACATCACACTGAGACAGGAACATCACACCGAGACAGGAACATCACACCGAGACAGGAACATCACACTGAGGCAGGAACATCACACAGAGACAGGAACATCACACTGAGACAGGGACATCACACTGAGACAGGAACATCACACCGAGACAGGAACATCACACCGAGACAGGAACATCACACCGAGACAGGAACATCACACTGAGGCAGGAACATCACACAGAGACAGGAACATCACACCGGGACAGGGACATCACACTGAGACGGGAACATCACACCGAGACAGGAACATCACACCGAGATAGGAACATCACACCGAGACAGGAACATCACACCGAGACAGGAACATCACACTGAGACAGGGATATCACACTGAGAGAGGAACATCACACTGAGACAGGAACATCACACCGGGACAGGATAATCACACCGGGACAGGAACATCATACCAGGACAGGAACATCACACCGAGACAGGAACATCACACCGAACCAGGAACATCACACTGAGACAGGAACATCACACCGAGACAGGAACATCACACCGAGACAGGAACATCACACCGGAAAGGGACATCACACTGAGACAGGGACATCACACTGAGACAGGAACATCACACCGAGACAGGAACATCACACTGAGACAGCGACATCACACAGTGACAGCGACATCACACCGAGACAGGAACATCACACTGAGACAGGAACATCACACTGAGACAGCGACATCACACCGAGACAGGAACATCACACTGAGACAGCGACATCACAAGGAGACAGGAACATCACACCGAGATAGGATCATCACACCGAGACAGGAACATCACACCGAGACAGGAACATCACACTGAGACAGGGATATCACACTGAGAGAGGAACATCACACTGAGACAGGAACATCACACCAGGACAGGATAATCACACCGGGACAGGAACATCACACCAGGACAGGAACATCACACCGAGACAGGGACATCACACTGGGACAGGAACATCACACGGGGACAGGGACATCACACTGAGACGGGAACATCACACAGAGACAGGGATATCACACTGAGAGAGGAACATCACACTGAGACAGGAACATCACACCGGGACAGGATACTCACACCGGGACAGGAACATCACACTGAGACAGGAACATCACACCGAGCCAGGAACATCACACCGAGACAGGAACATCACACCGAGACAGGAACATCACACCGGAAAGGGACATCACACCGAGACAGGAACATCACACTGAGACAGCGACATCACACCGAGACAGGAACATCACACTGAGACAGCGACATCACACTGTGACAGCGACATCACACCGAGACAGCGACATCACACCGAGACAGGAACATCACACTGAGACAGAAACGTCACACTGAGACAGAAACATCACACCGAGACAGGGACATCACACCGAGAAAGCAACATCACACTGAGACAGGAACATCACACCGAGACAGGAACATCACACCGAGACAGGAACATCACACCGGGACAGGAACATCACACTGAGACAGGAACATCACACCGGGACAGGAACATCACACTGAGACAGGAACATCACACCGGGACAGGAACATCACACTGAGACAGGAACATCACACTGAGACAGATACATCACACCGAGACAGGGACATCACACCGAGAAAGCAACATCACACTGAGACAGGAACATCACACCGGGACAGGAACATCACACTGAGACAGATACATCACACCGAGACAGGGACATCACACCGAGAAAGCAACATCACACTGAGACAGGGGCATCTCACCGGGACAGGAACATCACACTGAGACAGGGACTTCACACCGAGACAGGAACATCACACCGGGACAGGGACATCACACTGAGACAGGGACATCACACTGAGACAGGGGCATCTCACCGGGACAGGAACATCACACCGAGACAGGAACATCACACTGGGACAGGAACATCACACCGGGACAGGGACATCACACTGAGACGGGAACATCACACCGAGACAGGAACATCACACTGAGACAGGAACATCACAACGGGACAGGAACATCACAGTGAGACGGGAACATCACACTGAGACAGGAACATCACACTGAGACAGGGACATCACACTGAGACAGGGACATCACACCGAGCCAGGAATATCACACCGAGACAGGAACATCACACCGAGACAGGAACATCACACCGGAAAGGGACATCACACCGAGACAGGAACATCACACTGAGACAGGAACATCACACTGAGACAGCGACATCACACCGAGACAGGAACATCACACCAGGACAAGAACATCACACCGAGACAGGGACATCACACTGGGACAGGAACATCACACCAGGACCGGAACATCACACTGAGACAGGAACATCTCACCGGGACAGGAACATACACCGGGACAGGAACATCACACCGGGACAGGAACATCACACTGTGACAGGAACATCACACCGGGACAGGAACATCACACCGAGAGAGGAACATCACACTGAGACAGGAACATCACACTGAGACAGGAACATCACACCGGGACAGGAAAATCACACCGGGACAGGAACATCAAACCGACACAGGAACATCACACTGAGACAGGAACGTCACTCCTGGACAGGGACATCACACCGAGACAGGGACATCTCACCGGGACAGGAACATCACACTGAGACAGGAACATCAGACCGGGACAGGAACATCACACGGAGACAGGAACATCACACCGGGACAGGAACATCACACCGAAACAGGAACATCGCACCGAGACAGGAACATCACACCGAGACAGGGACATCACACTGAGACAGGGGCATCTCACCGGGACAGGAACATCACACTGAGACAGGAACATCAGACCGGGACAGGAACATCACACGGAGACAGGAACATCAGACCGGGACAGGAACATCACACGGAGACAGGAACATCACACCGGGACAGGAACATCACACCGAAACAGGAACATCGCACCGAGACAGGGATATCTCACCGGGACAGGGACATCACACTGAGACAGGGGCATCTCACCGGGACAGGAACATCACACTGAGACAGGAACATCAGACCGGGACAGGAACATCACACGGAGACAGGAACATCACACCGGGACAGGAACATCACACCGAAACAGGAACATCGCACCGAGACAGGAACATCACACCGGGACAGGGACATCACACAGAGACAGGAACATCACACTGAGACAGGAACATCACACCGAGACAGGAACATCACACTGAGACAGGAACATCACACCGAGACAGGAATGTCACAATGAGACAGGAACATCATACCGAGACAGGAACATCACACCGAGACAGGGACATGACACTGAGACTGGAACATCACACTGAGACAGGAACATCACACAAAGACAGGGACATCACACTGAGACAGGGACATCACACCGACACAGGAACATCACACCGGGACAGGAACATCACACTGAGACAGGAACATCACACCGGGACAGGAACCTCACACTGAGACAGGAACATCACACCGGGACAGGGACATCACATTGAGACAGGAACATCACACCGAGACAGGAACATCACACCGAGACAGGAACATCACACTGAGACAGGAACATCACACAGAGACAGGAACATCACACCGGGACAGGAACATCACACTGAGACAGGGACATCACACTGAGACAGGGACATCACACCGGGACAGGAACATCATACCTGGACAGGAACATCACACCGGGACAGGGACATCACACTGAGACAGGAACATCACACTGAGACAGGAACATCACACTGAGACAGGAACATCACACCGGGACAGGGACATCACATTGAGACAGGAACATCACACTGAGACAGGAACATCACACTGAGACAGGGACATCACACCGGGACAGGAACATCACACCGGGACAGGAACATCACACTGAGACAGGAACATCACACTGAGACAGGAACATCACACTGAGACAGGAACATGACACTGAGACAGGAACATCACACCGAGACAGGAACATCACACTGAGACAGGAACATCGCACTGAGACAGAAACATCACACCGAGACAGGGACTAAACACCGAGACAGGAAGGTCACACTGAGACAGGAAAATCACACCGAGACAGGGACATGACACTGAGACAGGAACATCACACTGAGACAGAAACATCACATTGAGACAGGGACATCACACTGAGACAGGGACATCACACCGAGAAAGCAACATCACACCGAGACAGGAACATCACACCGGGACAGGGACATCACACTGAGACAGGGACATCACACCGAGAAAGCAACATCACACCGAGACAGGAACATCACACCGGGACAGGGACATCACACTGAGACAGGAACATCACACCGAGGCAGGGACATCACACCGAGACAGGAACATCACACTGAGACAGAAACACCACACTGAGACAGAAACATCACACCGAGACAGGGACATCACACCGAGAAAGCAACATCACACTGAGACAGGAACATCACACCGAGACAGGAACATCACACTGAGACAGGAACATCACACCGGGACAGGAACATCACACTGAGACAGGAACATCACACCGGGACAGGAACATCACACTGAGACAGGAACATCACACTGAGACAGATACATCACACCGAGACAGGGACATCACACCGAGAAAGCAACATCACACTGAGACAGGAACATCACACCGGGACAGGAACATCACACTGAGACAGGAACATCACACTGAGACAGATACATCACACCGAGACAGGGACATCACACCGAGAAAGCAACATCACACTGAGACAGGAACATCACACCGGGACAGGAACATCACACTGAGACAGGGACTTCACACCGAGACAGGAACATCACACCGGGACAGGGACATCACACTGAGACAGGGACATCACACTGAGACGGGAACATCACACTGAGACAGGGGCATCTCACCGAAACAGGAACATCACATCGAGACAGGAACATCACACTGTGACAGGAACATCACACCGGGACAGGAACATCACACCGAGAGAGGAACATCACACTGAGACAGGAACATCACACTGAGACAGGAACATCACACCGGGACAGGAACATCACACTGAGACAGGAACATCACACCGAGAAAGCAACATCACACTGAGACAGGAACATCACACCGAGACAGGAACATCACACTGAGACAGGAACATCACACCGGGACAGGAACATCACACTGAGACAGGAACATCACACCGGGACAGGAACATCACACTGAGACAGGAACATCACACTGAGACAGATACATCACACCGAGACAGGGACATCACACCGAGAAAGCAACATCACACTGAGACAGGAACATCACACCGGGACAGGAACATCACACTGAGACAGGAACATCACACTGAGACAGATACATCACACCGAGACAGGGACATCACACCGAGAAAGCAACATCACACTGAGACAGGAACATCACACTGAGACAGGAACATCACACCGGGACAGGAACATCACACTGAGACAGGAACATCACACTGAGACAGATACATCACACCGAGACAGGGACATCACACCGAGAAAGCAACATCACACTGAGACAGGAACATCACACCGGGACAGGAACATCACACTGAGACAGGAACATCACACTGAGACAGATACATCACACCGAGACAGGGCCATCACACCGAGAAAGCAACATCACACTGAGACAGGAACATCACACCGGGACAGGAACATCACACTGAGACAGGAACATCACACTGAGACAGATACATCACACCGAGACAGGGACATCACACCGAGAAAGCAACATCACACCGGGACAGGAACATCACACTGAGACAGGAACATCACACTGAGACAGGAACATCACACCGAGCCAGGAACATCAAACCGGAAAGGGACATCACACCGAGACAGGAACATCACACTGAGACAGCGACATCACACTGAGACAGGAAAATCACACTGGGGCAGGAACATCACCGAGACAGGGACATCACACCGGGACAGGAACATCACACCGATACAGGAACATCACACTGAGACAGGAACATCACACCGAGACAGGAACATCACACTGAGACAGGAACATCACACGGAGACAGGAACATCACACTGAGACAGGAACATCACACCGGGACAGGAACATCACACCGGGACAGGAACATCACGCCCTGACAGGAACATCACACTGAAACAGGAACATCACACCGGGACAGGAACATCACACCCTGACAGGAACCTCACACTGAGACAGGGACATCACACTGAGACAGGAACATCACACTGAGACAGGAATATCACACCGGTACAGGAACATCACACCGAGACAGGAACATCACACTGAGACAGGAACATCACACCGAGACAGGAACATCACCCCGAGACAGGGACATCACACCGGGACAGGAACATCACACTGAGGCCGGAACATCACACCGGGACAGGGACATGACACTGAGACAGGAACATCACACCGAGACAGGAACATCACACTGAGACAGGAACATCACACCGAGACAGGGACATCACACCGGGACAGGAACATCACCCCGAGACAGGGACATCACACCGGGACAGGAACATCACACCGGGACAGGGACATGACACTGAGACATAAACATCAAACCGAGACAGGAACATCACACCGGGACAGGGACATGACACTGAGACAGGAACATCACACCGAGACAGGAACATCACACTGAGACAGGAACATCACACCGGGACAGGGATATCACACCGAGACAGGGACATCACACCGGGACAGGAACATCACCCCGAGACAGGGACATCACCCCGAGACAGGGACATCACACCGGGACAGGAACATCACACCGAGACAGGAACATCAAACCGGAAAGGGACATCACACCGAGACAGGAACATCACACTGAGACAGCGACATCACACTGAGACAGGAAAATCACACTGGGGCAGGAACATCACCGAGACAGGGACATCACACCGGGACAGGAACATCACACCGATACAGGAACATCACACTGAGACAGGAACATCACACCGAGACAGGAACATCACACTGAGACAGGAACATCACACGGAGACAGGAACATCACACTGAGACAGGAACATCACACCGGGACAGGAACATCACACCGGGACAGGAACATCACGCCCTGACAGGAACATCACACTGAAACAGGAACATCACACCGGGACAGGAACATCACACCCTGACAGGAACCTCACACTGAGACAGGGACATCACACTGAGACAGGAACATCACCCCGAGACAGGAACATCACTCCGAGACAGGGACATCACACCGGGACAGGGACATCACACCGAGACAGGAACATCACACTGAGACCGGAACATCACACCGGGACAGGGACATGACACTGAGACAGGAACATCACACCGAGACAGGAACATCACACTGAGACAGGAAGATCACACCGAGACAGGGACATCACACCGGGACAGGAACATCACCCCGAGACAGGGACATCACACCGGGACAGGAACATCACACCGGGACAGGGACATGACACTGAGACAGGAACATCACACTGAGACAGGAACATCACACCGGGACAGGGACATCACACCGGGACAGGAACATCACCCCGAGACAGGGACATCACACCGAGACAGGAACATCACACCGAGACAGGAACATCACCCCGAGACAGGGACATCACACCGGGACAGGAACATCACACCGAGACAGGAACAACACACCGGGACAGGGACATGACACTGAGACAGGAACATCACACCGGGACAGGAACATCACACCGGGACAGGAACATCACACCGAGACAGGAACATCACACCGAGACAGGAACATCACCCCGAGACAGGAACATCACACTGAGACAGGAACATCACACCGAGACAGGAACATCACTCCGAGACAGGGACATCACACCGGGACAGGGACATCACACCGAGACAGGAACATCACACTGAGACCGGAACATCACACCGGGACAGGGACATTACACTGAGACAGGAACATCACACCGAGACAGGAACATCACACTGAGACAGGAAGATCACACCGAGACAGGGACATCACACCGGGACAGGAACATCACCCCGAGACAGGGACATCACACCGGGACAGGAACATCACACCGGGACAGGGACATGACACTGAGACAGGAACATCACACTGAGACAGGAACATCACACCGGGACAGGTACATCACACCGGGACAGGAACATCACCCCGAGACAGGGACATCACACCGAGACAGGAACATCACACCGAGACAGGAACATCACCCCGAGACAGGGACATCACACCGGGACAGGAACATCACACCGAGACAGGAACAACACACCGGGACAGGGACATGACACTGAGACAGGAACATCACACCGGGACAGGAACATCACACCGAGACAGGAACAACACACCGGGACAGGGACATGACACTGAGACAGGAACATCACACCGAGACAGGAACATCACACCGAGACAGGAACATCACACCGAGACAGGGACATCATACCGAGACAGGAACATCACACTGAGACAGGAACATCACACCGAGACAGGAACATCACACCGAGACAGGGACATCTCACCGGGACAGGAACATCACACCGGGACAGGAACATCACACCGGGACAGGAACATCACACCGGGACAGGAACATCACACTGAGACAGGAACATCACACTGAGACAGGAACATCACACTGAGACAGGGACATCACACCGACACAGGAACATCACACTGAGACAGGAACATCACACTGAGACAGGGACATCACACCGAGACAGGAACATCACACCGAGACAGGAACATCACACCGAGACAGGAACATCACACCGAGACAGGAACATCACACTGAGACAGGAACATCACACTGAGACAGGAACATCACACCGAGACAGGAACATCACACCGAGACAGGAACATCACACTGAGACAGGAACATCACACTGAGACAGGAACATCACACTGAGACAGTAACATCACACCGACACAGGAACATCACACTGAGGCAGGAACATCACACAGAGACAGGAACATCACACCGGACAGGGACATCACACCGGGACAGGGACATCACACTGAGACGGGAACATCACACCGAGACAGGAACATCACACCGAGACAGGAACATCACACCGAGACAGGAACATCACACCGAGATAGGAACATCACATCGAGACAGGAACATCACACTGAGACAGGAACATCACACCGAGACAGGAACATCACACCGGGACAGGATAATCACACCGGGACAGGAACATCATACCAGGACAGGAACATCACACGGAGACAGGAACATCACACCGAACCAGGAACATCACACTGAGACAGGAACATCACACCGAGACAGGAACATCACACCGAGACAGGAACATCACACCGGAAAGGGACATCACACTGAGACAGGGACATCACACTGAGACAGGAACATCACACCGAGACAGGAACATCACACTGAGACAGCGACATCACACAGTGACAGCGACATCACACCGAGACAGGAACATCACACTGAGACAGGAACATCACATTGAGACAGGGACATCACACCGAGAAAGCAACATCACACCGAGACAGGAACATCACACCGGGACAGGGACATCACACTGAGACAGGGACATCACACCGAGAAAGCAACATCACACCGAGACAGGAACATCACACCGGGACAGGGACATCACACTGAGACAGGAACATCACACTGAGACAGAAACATCACATTGAGACAGGGACATCACACTGAGACAGGGACATCACACCGACACAGGAACATCACACTGAGACAGGAACATCACATTGAGACAGGGACATCACACCGAGAAAGCAACATCACACCGAGACAGGAACATCACACCGGGACAGGGACATCACACTGAGACAGGGACATCACACCGAGAAAGCAACATCACACCGAGACAGGAACATCACACCGGGACAGGGACATCACACTGAGACAGGAACATCACACCGAGGCAGGGACATCACACCGAGACAGGAACATCACACTGAGACAGAAACACCACACTGAGACAGAAACATCACACCGAGACAGGGACATCACACCGAGAAAGCAACATCACACTGAGACAGGAACATCACACCGAGACAGGAACATCACACTGAGACAGGAACATCACACCGGGACAGGAACATCACACTGAGACAGGAACATCACACCGGGACAGGAACATCACACTGAGACAGGAACATCACACTGAGACAGATACATCACACCGAGACAGGGACATCACACCGAGAAAGCAACATCACACTGAGACAGGAACATCACACCGGGACAGGAACATCACACTGAGACAGGAACATCACACTGAGACAGATACATCACACCGAGACAGGGACATCACACCGAGAAAGCAACATCACACTGAGACAGGAACATCACACCGGGACAGGAACATCACACTGAGACAGGGACTTCACACCGAGACAGGAACATCACACCGGGACAGGGACATCACACTGAGACAGGGACATCACACTGAGACGGGAACATCACACTGAGACAGGGGCATCTCACCGAAACAGGAACATCACATCGAGACAGGAACATCACACTGTGACAGGAACATCACACCGGGACAGGAACATCACACCGAGAGAGGAACATCACACTGAGACAGGAACATCACACTGAGACAGGAACATCACACCGGGACAGGAACATCACACTGAGACAGGAACATCACACCGAGAAAGCAACATCACACTGAGACAGGAACATCACACCGAGACAGGAACATCACACTGAGACAGGAACATCACACCGGGACAGGAACATCACACTGAGACAGGAACATCACACCGGGACAGGAACATCACACTGAGACAGGAACATCACACTGAGACAGATACATCACACCGAGACAGGGACATCACACCGAGAAAGCAACATCACACTGAGACAGGAACATCACACCGGGACAGGAACATCACACTGAGACAGGAACATCACACTGAGACAGATACATCACACCGAGACAGGGACATCACACCGAGAAAGCAACATCACACTGAGACAGGAACATCACACTGAGACAGGAACATCACACCGGGACAGGAACATCACACTGAGACAGGAACATCACACTGAGACAGATACATCACACCGAGACAGGGACATCACACCGAGAAAACAACATCACACTGAGACAGGAACATCACACCGGGACAGGAACATCACACTGAGACAGGAACATCACACTGAGACAGATACATCACACCGAGACAGGGCCATCACACCGAGAAAGCAACATCACACTGAGACAGGAACATCACACCGGGACAGGAACATCACACTGAGACAGGGACATCACACTGAGACAGGGACATCACAATGGGACAGGAACATCACACGGAGACAGATACATCACACCGAGACAGGGACATCACACCGAGAAAGCAACATCACACCGGGACAGGAACATCACACTGAGACAGGAACATCACACTGAGACAGGAACATCACACCGAGCCAGGAACATCAAACCGGAAAGGGACATCACACCGAGACAGGAACATCACACTGAGACAGCGACATCACACTGAGACAGGAAAATCACACTGGGGCAGGAACATCACTGAGACAGGGACATCACACCGGGACAGGAACATCACACCGATACAGGAACATCACACTGAGACAGGAACATCACACCGAGACAGGAACATCACACTGAGACAGGAACATCACACGGAGACAGGAACATCACACTGAGACAGGAACATCACACCGGGACAGGAACATCACACCGGGACAGGAACATCACGCCCTGACAGGAACATCACACTGAAACAGGAACATCACACCGGGACAGGAACATCACACCCTGACAGGAACCTCACACTGAGACAGGGACATCACACTGAGACAGGAACATCACACTGAGACAGGAATATCACACCGGTACAGGAACATCACACCGGTACAGGAACATCACACCGAGACAGGAACATCACACTGAGACAGGAACATCACACCGAGACAGGAACATCACCCCGAGACAGGGACATCACACCGGGACAGGAACATCACACTGAGACCGGAACATCACACCGGGACAGGGACATGACACTGAGACAGGAACATCACACCGAGACAGGGACATCACACCGGGACAGGAACATCACCCCGAGACAGGGACATCACACCGGGACAGGAACATCACACCGGGACAGGGACATGACACTGAGACATAAACATCAAACCGAGACAGGAACATCACACTGAGACAGGAACATCACACCGGGACAGGAACATCACACCGGGACAGGAACATCACACCGGGACAGGGATATCACACCGAGACAGGAACATCACACCGAGACAGGAACATCACACTGAGACAGGAACATCACACCGGGACAGTAACATCACACCGGGACAGGAACATCACACCGGGACAGGGATATCACACCGAGACAGGGACATCACACCGGGACAGGAACATCACACTGAGACAGGAACATCACACCGGGACAGGGACATGACACTGAGACAGGAACATCACACCGAGACAGGAACATCACACTGAGACAGGAACATCACACCGGGACAGGAACATCACACCGGGACAGGAACATCACACCGGGACAGGGATATCACACCGAGACAGGAACATCACACCGAGACAGGAACATCACACTGAGACAGGAACATCACACCGGGACAGTAACATCACACCGGGACAGGAACATCACACCGGGACAGGGATATCACACCGAGACAGGGACATCACACCGGGACAGGAACATCACCCCGAGACAGGGATATCACCCCGAGACAGGGACATCACACCGGGACAGGAACATCACACCGAGACAGGAACATCAAACCGGAAAGGGACATCACACCGAGACAGGAACATCACACTGAGACAGCGACATCACACTGAGACAGGAAAATCACACTGGGGCAGGAACATCACCGAGACAGGGACATCACACCGGGACAGGAACATCACACCGATACAGGAACATCACACTGAGACAGGAACATCACACCGAGACAGGAACATCACACTGAGACAGGAACATCACACGGAGACAGGAACATCACACTGAGACAGGAACATCACACCGGGACAGGAACATCACACCGGGACAGGAACATCACGCCCTGACAGGAACATCACACTGAAACAGGAACATCACACCGGGACAGGAACATCACACCCTGACAGGAACCTCACACTGAGACAGGGACATCACACTGAGACAGGAACATCACACTGAGACAGGAATATCACACCGAGACAGGAACATCACACTGAGACAGGAACATCACACCGAGACAGGAACATCACCCCGAGACAGGGACATCACACTGAGACAGGGACATCACACTGAGACAGGAACATCACACCGAGACAGGAACATCACACCGAGACAGGGACATCACACCGAGACAGGAACATCACAGCGGGACAGGAACATCACACCGAGACAGGGACATCACACCCTGACAGGAACCTCACACTGAGACAGGGACATCACACTGAGACAGGAACATCACACCGAGACAGGAACATCACCCCGAGACAGGGACATCACACCGAGACAGGAACATCACACTGAGACAGGAACATCACACCGAGACAGGAACATCACCCCGAGACAGGGACATCACACCGGGACAGGGACATCACACCGAGACAGGAACATCACACTGAGACCGGAACATCACACCGGGACAGGGACATGACACTGAGACAGGAACATCACACCAAGACAGGAACATCACACTGAGACAGGAACATCACACCGAGACAGGGACATCACACCGGGACAGGAACATCACCCCGAGACAGGGACATCACACCGGGACAGGAACATCACACCGGGACAGGGACATGACACTGAGACAGGAACATCACACCGAGACAGGAACATCACACCGGGACAGGGACATGACACTGAGACAGGAACATCACACCGGGACAGGGACATCACACCGGGACAGGAACATCACCCCGAGACAGGGACATCACACCGAGACAGGAACATCACACCGAGACAGGAACATCACCCCGAGACAGGGACATCACACCGGGACAGGAACATCACACCGAGACAGGAACAACACACCGGGACAGGGACATGACACTGAGACAGGAACATCACACAGGGACAGGAACATCACACCGAGACAGGAACAACACACCGGGACAGGGACATGACACTGAGACAGGAACATCACACTGAGACAGGAACATCACAATGAGACAGGAACATCACACCGGGACAGGAACATCACACCGGGACAGGAACATCACACTGAGACAGGAACATCACACTGAGACAGGAACATCACACTGAGACAGGGACATCACACCGACACAGGAACATCACACTGAGACAGGAACATCACACTGAGACAGGGACATCACACCGAGACAGGAACATCACACCGAGACAGGAACATCACACCGAGACAGGAACATTACACCGAGACAGGAACATCACACTGAGACAGGAACATCACACTGAGACAGGAACATCACACCGAGACAGGAACATCACACTGAGACAGGAACATCACACCGGACAGGGACATCACACCGGGACAGGGACATCACACTGAGACGGGAACATCACACCGAGACAGGAACATCACACCGAGACAGGAACATCACACCGAGACAGGAACATCACACCGAGACAGGAACATCACACCGAGATAGGAACATCACATCGAGACAGGAACATCACACTGAGACAGGAACATCACACTGAGACAGGGATATCACACTGAGAGAGGAACATCACACTGAGACAGGAACATCACACCGGGACAGGATAATCACACCGGGACAGGAACATCATACCAGGACAGGAACATCACACCGAGACAGGAACATCACACCGAACCAGGAACATCACACTGAGACAGGAACATCACACCGAGACAGGAACATCACACCGAGACAGGAACATCACACCGGAAAGGGACATCACACTGAGACAGGGACATCACACTGAGACAGGAACATCACACCGAGACAGGAACATCACACTGAGACAGCGACATCACACAGTGACAGCGACATCACACCGAGACAGGAACATCACACTGAGACAGGAACATCACACTGAGACAGCGACATCACACCGAGACAGGAACATCACACTGAGACAGCGACATCACAAGGAGACAGGAACATCACACCGAGATAGGAACATCACACCGAGACAGGAACATCACACCGAGACAGGAACATCACACTGTGACAGGGATAACACACTGAGAGAGGAACATCACACTGAGAGAGGAACATCACACCGGGACAGGATAATCACACCGGGACAGGAACATCACACCAGGACAGGAACATCACACCGAGACAGGGACATCACACTGGGACAGGAACATCACACGGGGACAGGGACATCACACTGAGACGGGAACATCACACAGAGACAGGAACATCACACCGGGACAGGGACATCACACTGAGACGGGAACATCCCACCGAGACAGGAACATCACACAGAGACAGGAACATCACACCGAGACAGGGACATCACACTGAGACAGGAACATCACACCGAGACAGGAACATCACACAGAGACAGGAACATCACACCGAGACAGGAACATCACACCGAGACAGGAACATCACACTGAGACAGGAACATCACATCAGGACAGGAACATCACACCGGGACAGGAACATCACACCGGGACAGGGACATCACACTGAGACGGGAACATCACACCGAGACAGGAAAATCACACTGAGACAGGAACATCACACCGGGACAGGAACATCACACCGGGACAGGAACATCACGCCCTGACAGGAACATCACACTGAAACAGGAACATCACACCGGGACAGGAACATCACACCCTGACAGGAACCTCACACTGAGACAGGGACATCACACTGAGACAGGAACATCACACTGAGACAGGAATATCACACCGGTACAGGAACATCACACCGAGACAGGAACACCACACTGAGACAGGAACATCACACCGAGACAGGAACATCACCCCGAGACAGGGACATCACACCGGGACAGGGACATCACACCGAGACAGGAACATCACACTGAGACCGGAACATCACACCGGGACAGGGACATGACACTGAGACAGGAACATCACACCGAGACAGGAACATCACACTGAGACAGGAACATCACACTGAGACCGGAACATCACACCGAGACAGGGACATCACACCGGGACAGGAACATCACCCCGAGACAGGGACATCACACCGGGACAGGAACATCACACCGGGACAGGGACATGACACTGAGACAGGAATATCACACCGAGACAGGAACATCACACCGGGACAGGGACATGACACTGAGACAGGAACATCACACCGGGACAGGGACATCACACCGGGACAGGAACATCACCCCAGGACAGGGACATCACACCGAGACAGGAACATCACACCGAGACAGGAACATCACCCCGAGACAGGGACATCACACCGGGACAGGAACATCACACCGAGACAGGAACAACACACCGGGACAGGGACATGACACTGAGACAGGAACATCACACCGGGACAGGAACATCACACCGAGACAGGAACAACACACCGGGACAGGGACATGACACTGAGACAGGAACATCACACCGGGACAGGAACATCACACCGGGACAGGAACATCACACCGGGACAGGAACATCACACTGAGACAGGAACATCACACTGAGACAGGAACATCACACTGAGACAGGGACATCACACCGACACAGGAACATCACACTGAGACAGGAACATCACACTGAGACAGGGACATCACACCGAGACAGGAACATCACACCGAGACAGGAACATCACACCGAGACAGGAACATCACACCGAGACAGGAACATCACACTGAGACAGGAACATCACACTGAGACAGGAACATCACACCGAGACAGGAACATCACACCGAGACAGGAACATCACACTGAGACAGGAACATCACACTGAGACAGGAACATCACACTGAGACAGTAACATCACACCGACACAGGAACATCACACTGAGGCAGGAACATCACACAGAGACAGGAACATCACACCGGACAGGGACATCACACCGGGACAGGGACATCACACTGAGACGGGAACATCACACCGAGACAGGAACATCACACCGAGACAGGAACATCACACCGAGACAGGAACATCACACCGAGATAGGAACATCACATCGAGACAGGAACATCACACTGAGACAGGAACATCACACTGAGACAGGGATATCACACTGAGAGAGGAACATCACACTGAGACAGGAACATCACACCGGGACAGGATAATCACACCGGGACAGGAACATCATACCAGGACAGGAACATCACACCGAGACAGGAACATCACACCGAACCAGGAACATCACACTGAGACAGGAACATCACACCGAGACAGGAACATCACACCGAGACAGGAACATCACACCGGAAAGGGACATCACACTGAGACAGGGACATCACACTGAGACAGGAACATCACACCGAGACAGGAACATCACACTGAGACAGCGACATCACACAGTGACAGCGACATCACACCGAGACAGGAACATCACACTGAGACAGGAACATCACATTGAGACAGGGACATCACACCGAGAAAGCAACATCACACCGAGACAGGAACATCACACCGGGACAGGGACATCACACTGAGACAGGGACATCACACCGAGAAAGCAACATCACACCGAGACAGGAACATCACACCGGGACAGGGACATCACACTGAGACAGGAACATCACACTGAGACAGAAACATCACATTGAGACAGGGACATCACACTGTGACAGGGACATCACACCGACACAGGAACATCACACTGAGACAGGAACATCACATTGAGACAGGGACATCACACCGAGAAAGCAACATCACACCGAGACAGGAACATCACACCGGGACAGGGACATCACACCGAGACAGGAACATCACACCGAGGCAGGGACATCACACCGAGACAGGAACATCACACTGAGACAGAAACACCACACTGAGACAGAAACATCACACCGAGACAGGGACATCACACCGAGAAAGCAACATCACACTGAGACAGGAACATCACACCGAGACAGGAACATCACACTGAGACAGGAACATCACACCGGGACAGGAACATCACACTGAGACAGGAACATCACACCGGGACAGGAACATCACACTGAGACAGGAACATCACACTGAGACAGATACATCACACCGAGACAGGGACATCACACCGAGAAAGCAACATCACACTGAGACAGGAACATCACACCGGGACAGGAACATCACACTGAGACAGGAACATCACACTGAGACAGATACATCACACCGAGACAGGGACATCACACCGAGAAAGCAACATCACACTGAGACAGGAACATCACACCGGGACAGGAACATCACACTGAGACAGGGACTTCACACCGAGACAGGAACATCACACCGGGACAGGGACATCACACTGAGACAGGGACATCACACTGAGACGGGAACATCACACTGAGACAGGGGCATCTCACCGAAACAGGAACATCACATCGAGACAGGAACATCACACTGTGACAGGAACATCACACCGGGACAGGAACATCACACCGAGAGAGGAACATCACACTGAGACAGGAACATCACACTGAGACAGGAACATCACACCGGGACAGGAACATCACACTGAGACAGGAACATCACACCGAGAAAGCAACATCACACTGAGACAGGAACATCACACCGAGACAGGAACATCACACTGAGACAGGAACATCACACCGGGACAGGAACATCACACTGAGACAGGAACATCACACCGGGACAGGAACATCACACTGAGACAGGAACATCACACTGAGACAGATACATCACACCGAGACAGGGACATCACACCGAGAAAGCAACATCACACTGAGACAGGAACATCACACCGGGACAGGAACATCACACTGAGACAGGAACATCACACTGAGACAGATACATCACACCGAGACAGGGACATCACACCGAGAAAGCAACATCACACTGAGACAGGAACATCACACTGAGACAGGAACATCACACCGGGACAGGAACATCACACTGAGACAGGAACATCACACTGAGACAGATACATCACACCGAGACAGGGACATCACACCGAGAAAGCAACATCACACTGAGACAGGAACATCACACCGGGACAGGAACATCACACTGAGACAGGAACATCACACTGAGACAGATACATCACACCGAGACAGGGCCATCACACCGAGAAAGCAACATCACACTGAGACAGGAACATCACACCGGGACAGGAACATCACACTGAGACAGGAACATCACACTGAGACAGATACATCACACCGAGACAGGGACATCACACCGAGAAAGCAACATCACACCGGGACAGGAACATCACACTGAGACAGGAACATCACACTGAGACAGGAACATCACACCGAGCCAGGAACATCAAACCGGAAAGGGACATCACACCGAGACAGGAACATCACACTGAGACAGCGACATCACACTGAGACAGGAAAATCACACTGGGGCAGGAACATCACCGAGACAGGGACATCACACCGGGACAGGAACATCACACCGATACAGGAACATCACACTGAGACAGGAACATCACACTGAGACAGGAACATCACACGGAGACAGGAACATCACACTGAGACAGGAACATCACACCGGGACAGGAACATCACACCGGGACAGGAACATCACGCCCTGACAGGAACATCACACTGAAACAGGAACATCACACCGGGACAGGAACATCACACCCTGACAGGAACCTCACACTGAGACAGGGACATCACACTGAGACAGGAACATCACACTGAGACAGGAATATCACACCGGTACAGGAACATCACACCGAGACAGGAACATCACACTGAGACAGGAACATCACACCGAGACAGGAACATCACCCCGAGACAGGGACATCACACCGGGACAGGGACATCACACCGAGACAGGAACATCACACTGAGACCGGAACATCACACCGGGACAGGGACATGACACTGAGACAGGAACATCACACCGAGACAGGAACATCACACTGAGACAGGAACATCACACCGAGACAGGGACATCACACCGGGACAGGAACATCACCCCGAGACAGGGACATCACACCGGGACAGGAACATCACACCGGGACAGGGACATGACACTGAGACAGGAACATCACACCGAGACAGGAACATCACACCGGGACAGGGACATGACACTGAGACAGGAACATCACACCGGGACAGGGACATCACACCGGGACAGGAACATCACCCCGAGACAAGGACATCACACCGAGACAGGAACATCACACCGAGACAGGAACATCACCCCGAGACAGGGACATCACACCGGGACAGGAACATCACACCGAGACAGGAACAACACACCGGGACAGGGACATGACACTGAGACAGGAACATCACACCGGGACAGGAACATCACACCGAGACAGGAACAACACACCGGGACAGGGACATGACACCGGGACAGGGACATCACACCGAGACAGGAACATCACCCCGAGACAGGGACATCACACCGGGACAGGAACATCACACCGAGACAGGGACATGACACCGAGACAGGAACATCACCCCGAGACAGGGACATCACACCGGGACAGGAACATCACACCGAGACAGGAACAACACACCGGGACAGGGACATGACACTGAGACAGGAACATCACACCGGGACAGGAACATCACACTGAGACAGGAACATCACACTGAGACAGGAACATCACACTGAGACAGGAACATCACACCGGGACAGGAACATCACACTGAGACAGGAACATCACACTGAGACAGGAACATCACACTGAGACAGGAACATCACACTGAGACAGGAACATCACACCGGGACAGGAACATCACACTGAGACAGGAACATCACACTGAGACAGGAACATCACACTGAGACAGGAACATCACACTGAGACAGGGACATCACACCGAGACAGGAACATCACACCGAGACAGGAACATCACACCGAGACAGGAACATCACACTGAGACAGGAACATCACACTGAGACAGGAACATCACACCGAGACAGGAACATCACACCGAGACAGGAACATCACACTGAGACAGGAACATCACACTGAGACAGGAACATCACACCGAGACAGGAACATCACACCGAGACAGGAACATCACACTGAGACAGGAACATCACACTGAGACAGGAACATCACACTGAGACAGTAACATCACACCGACACAGGAACATCACACTGAGGCAGGAACATCACACCGGACAGGGACATCACACCGAGACAGGAACATCACACCGAGACAGGAACATCACACCGAGACAGGAACATCACACTGAGACGGGAACATCACACCGAGACAGGAACATCAGACCGGGACAGGAACATCACACCGGGACAGGAACATCACACCGAGACAGGAACATCACACCGAGACAGGAACATCACACCGAGATAGGAACATCACATCGAGACAGGAACATCACACTGAGACAGGAACATCACACTGAGACAGGGATATCACACTGAGAGAGGAACATCACACTGAGACAGGAACATCACACCGGGACAGGATAATCACACCGGGACAGGAACATCACACTGAGACAGGAACATCACACCGGGACAGGAACATCACACCGAGACAGGAACGTCACACTGAGACAGGAACATCACACTGAGACAGGAACATCACACCGAGACAGGAACATCACACCGAGACAGGAACATCACACCGGAAAGGGACATCACACTGAGACAGGGACATCACACTGAGACAGGAACATCACACCGAGACAGGAACATCACACCGGAAAGGGACATCACACTGAGACAGGGACATCACACTGAGACAGGAACATCACACCGAGACAGGAACATCACACTGAGACAGCGACATCACACAGTGACAGCGACATCACACCGAGACAGGAACATCACACCGAGACAGGAACATCACACCGAACCAGGAACATCACACTGAGACAGGAACATCACATCGAGACAGGAACATCACACCGAGACAGGAACATCACACCGGAAAGGGACATCACACTGAGACAGGGACATCACACTGAGACAGGAACATCACACCGAGACAGGAACATCACACTGAGACAGCGACATCACACAGTGACAGCGACATCACACCGAGACAGGAACATCACACTGAGACAGGAACATCACACTGAGACAGCGACATCACACCGAGACAGGAACATCACACTGAGACAGCGACATCACAAGGAGACAGGAACATCACACCGAGACAGGAACATCACACTGTGACAGGGATAACACACTGAGAGAGGAACATCACACTGAGACAGGAACATCACACCGGGACAGGATAATCACACCGGGACAGGAACATCACACCAGGACAGGAACATCACACCGAGACAGGGACATCACACTGGGACAGGAACATCACACGGGGACAGGGACATCACACTGAGACGGGAACATCACACAGAGACAGGAACATCACACCGGGACAGGGACATCACACTGATACGGGAACATCCCACCGAGACAGGAACATCACACAGAGACAGGAACATCACAACGAGACAGGGACATCACACTGAGACAGGAACATCACACCGGGACAGGATAATCACACCGGGACAGGAACATCACACCAGGACAGGAACATCACACCGAGACAGGGACATCACACTGGGACAGGAACATCACACGGGGACAGGGACATCACACTGAGACGGGAACATCACACAGAGACAGGAACATCACACCGGGACAGGGACATCACACTGAGACGGGAACATCCCACCGAGACAGGAACATCACACAGAGACAGGAACATCACACCGAGACAGGGACATCACACTGAGACAGGAACATCACACCTAGACAGGAACATCACACAGAGACAGGAACATCACACCGAGACAGGAACATCACACCGAGACAGGAACATCACACTGAGACAGGAACATCACATCAGGACAGGAACATCACACCGGGACAGGGACATCACACCGGGACAGGGACATCACACTGAGACGGGAACATCACACCTAGACAGGAACATCACACCGAGACAGGGACATGACACCGAGACAGGAACATCACCCCGAGACAGGGACATCACACCGGGACAGGAACATCACACCGAGACAGGAACAACACACCGGGACAGGGACATGACACTGAGACAGGAACATCACACCGGGACAGGAACATCACACTGAGACAGGAACATCACACTGAGACAGGAACATCACACTGAGACAGGAACATCACACCGGGACAGGAACATCACACTGAGACAGGAACATCACACTGAGACAGGAACATCACACTGAGACAGGAACATCACACTGAGACAGGAACATCACACCGGGACAGGAACATCACACTGAGACAGGAACATCACACTGAGACAGGAACATCACACTGAGACAGGAACATCACACTGAGACAGGGACATCACACCGAGACAGGAACATCACACCGAGACAGGAACATCACACCGAGACAGGAACATCACACTGAGACAGGAACATCACACTGAGACAGGAACATCACACCGAGACAGGAACATCACACCGAGACAGGAACATCACACTGAGACAGGAACATCACACTGAGACAGGAACATCACACCGAGACAGGAACATCACACCGAGACAGGAACATCACACTGAGACAGGAACATCACACTGAGACAGGAACATCACACTGAGACAGTAACATCACACCGACACAGGAACATCACACTGAGGCAGGAACATCACACCGGACAGGGACATCACACCGAGACAGGAACATCACACCGAGACAGGAACATCACACCGAGACAGGAACATCACACTGAGACGGGAACATCACACCGAGACAGGAACATCAGACCGGGACAGGAACATCACACCGGGACAGGAACATCACACCGAGACAGGAACATCACACCGAGACAGGAACATCACACCGAGATAGGAACATCACATCGAGACAGGAACATCACACTGAGACAGGAACATCACACTGAGACAGGGATATCACACTGAGAGAGGAACATCACACTGAGACAGGAACATCACACCGGGACAGGATAATCACACCGGGACAGGAACATCACACTGAGACAGGAACATCACACCGGGACAGGAACATCACACCGAGACAGGAACGTCACACTGAGACAGGAACATCACACTGAGACAGGAACATCACACCGAGACAGGAACATCACACCGAGACAGGAACATCACACCGGAAAGGGACATCACACTGAGACAGGGACATCACACTGAGACAGGAACATCACACCGAGACAGGAACATCACACCGGAAAGGGACATCACACTGAGACAGGGACATCACACTGAGACAGGAACATCACACCGAGACAGGAACATCACACTGAGACAGCGACATCACACAGTGACAGCGACATCACACCGAGACAGGAACATCACACCGAGACAGGAACATCACACCGAACCAGGAACATCACACTGAGACAGGAACATCACATCGAGACAGGAACATCACACCGAGACAGGAACATCACACCGGAAAGGGACATCACACTGAGACAGGGACATCACACTGAGACAGGAACATCACACCGAGACAGGAACATCACACTGAGACAGCGACATCACACAGTGACAGCGACATCACACCGAGACAGGAACATCACACTGAGACAGGAACATCACACTGAGACAGCGACATCACACCGAGACAGGAACATCACACTGAGACAGCGACATCACAAGGAGACAGGAACATCACACCGAGACAGGAACATCACACTGTGACAGGGATAACACACTGAGAGAGGAACATCACACTGAGACAGGAACATCACACCGGGACAGGATAATCACACCGGGACAGGAACATCACACCAGGACAGGAACATCACACCGAGACAGGGACATCACACTGGGACAGGAACATCACACGGGGACAGGGACATCACACTGAGACGGGAACATCACACAGAGACAGGAACATCACACCGGGACAGGGACATCACACTGATACGGGAACATCCCACCGAGACAGGAACATCACACAGAGACAGGAACATCACAACGAGACAGGGACATCACACTGAGACAGGAACATCACACCGGGACAGGATAATCACACCGGGACAGGAACATCACACCAGGACAGGAACATCACACCGAGACAGGGACATCACACTGGGACAGGAACATCACACGGGGACAGGGACATCACACTGAGACGGGAACATCACACAGAGACAGGAACATCACACCGGGACAGGGACATCACACTGAGACGGGAACATCCCACCGAGACAGGAACATCACACAGAGACAGGAACATCACACCGAGACAGGGACATCACACTGAGACAGGAACATCACACCTAGACAGGAACATCACACAGAGACAGGAACATCACACCGAGACAGGAACATCACACCGAGACAGGAACATCACACTGAGACAGGAACATCACATCAGGACAGGAACATCACACCGGGACAGGGACATCACACCGGGACAGGGACATCACACTGAGACGGGAACATCACACCTAGACAGGAACATCACACAGAGACAGGAACATCACACCGAGACAGGAACATCACACCGAGACAGGAACATCACACTGAGACAGGAACATCACATCAGGACAGGAACATCACACTGAGACAGGAACATCACACCGAGCCAGGAACATCAAACCGGAAAGGGACATCACACTGAGACAGGAACATCACACTGAGACAGCGACATCACACTGAGACAGCGACATCACACCGAGACAGGAACATCACACTGAGACAGGAACATCACACTGAGACAGCGACATCACACCGAGACAGGAACATCACACTGAGACAGGAACATCACACCGAGACAGGGACATCACACTGAGACAGGAACATCACACCGAGACAGGAACATCACACAGAGACAGGAACATCACACCGAGACCGGAACATCACACCGGGACAGGGACATGACACTGAGACAGGAACATCACACCGGGACAGGAACATCACACCCTGACAGGAACCTCACACTGAGACAGGGACATCACACTGAGACAGGAACATCACACTGAGACAGGAATATCACACCGGTACAGGAACATCACACCGAGACAGGAACATCACACTGAGACAGGAACATCACACCGAGACAGGAACATCACCCCGAGACAGGGACATCACACCGGGACAGGAACATCACACTGAGACCGGAACATCACACCGGGACAGGGACATGACACTGAGACAGGAACATCACACCGAGACAGGAACATCACACTGAGACAGGAACATCACACCGAGACAGGGACATCACACCGGGACAGGAACATCACCCCGAGACAGGGACATCACACCGGGACAGGAACATCACACCGGGACAGGGACATGACACTGAGACAGGAACATCACACCGAGACAGGAACATCACACTGAGACAGGAACATCACACCGGGACAGGGATATCACACCGAGACAGGGACATCACACCGGGACAGGAACATCACCCCGAGACAGGGACATCACACCGAGACAGGAACATCACACCGAGACAGGAACATCACCCCGAGACAGGGACATCACACCGGGACAGGAACATCACACCGAGACAGGAACAACACACCGGGACAGGGACATGACACTGAGACAGGAACATCACACCGGGACAGGAACATCACACCGAGACAGGAACATCACACCGGGACAGGAACATCACACTGAGACAGGAACATCACACTGAGACAGGGACATCACACTGAGACAGGAACATCACACCGAGACAGGAACATCACACCGAGACAGGAACATCACACCGACACAGGAACATCACACTGAGGCAGGAACATCACACAGAGACAGGAACATCACACCGGGACAGGGACATCACACCGGGACAGGGACATCACACTGAGACGGGAACATCACACCGAGACAGGAACATCACACCGAGAGAGGAACATCACACCAAGACAGGAACATCACACTGAGACAGGAACATCACACCAAGACAGGAACATCACACCGAGATAGGAACATCACATCGAGACAGGAACATCACACTGAGACAGGAACATCACACTGAGACAGGGATATCACACTGAGAGAGGAACATCACACTGAGACAGGAACATCACACCGGGACAGGATAATCACACCGGGACAGGAACATCATACCAGGACAGGAACATCACACCGAGACAGGAACATCACACCGAACCAGGAACATCACACTGAGACAGGAACATCACACCGAGACAGGAACATCACACCGAGACAGGAACATCACACCGGAAAGGGACATCACACTGAGACAGGGACATCACACTGAGACAGGAACATCACACCGAGACAGGAACATCACACTGAGACAGCGACATCACACAGTGACAGCGACATCACACCGAGACAGGAACATCACACTGAGACAGGAACATCACACTGAGACAGCGACATCACACCGAGACAGGAACATCACACTGAGACAGCGACATCACAAGGAGACAGGAACATCACACCGAGATAGGAACATCACACCGAGACAGGAACATCACACCGAGACAGGAACATCACACTGAGACAGGGATAACACACTGAGAGAGGAACATCACACTGAGACAGGAACATCACACCGGGACAGGATAATCACACCGGGACAGGAACATCACACCAGGACAGGAACATCACACCGAGACAGGGACATCACACTGGGACAGGAACATCACACGGGGACAGGGACATCACACTGAGACGGGAACATCACACAGAGACAGGAACATCACACCGGGACAGGGACATCACACTGAGACGGGAACATCCCACCGAGACAGGAACATCACACAGAGACAGGAACATCACACCGAGACAGGGACATCACACTGAGACAGGAACATCACACCGAGACAGGAACATCACACCGAGACAGGAACATCACACCGAGACAGGAACATCACACTGAGACAGGAACATCACATCAGGACAGGAACATCACACCGGGACAGGGACATCACACCGGGACAGGGACATCACACTGAGACGGGAACATCACACCGAGACAGGAAAATCACACTGAGACAGGAACATCACACCGGGACAGGAACACCACACCGGGACAGGAACATCTCACTGAGACAGGAACATCACACCGAGCCAGGAACATCAAACCGGAAAGGGACATCACACCGAGACAGGAACATCACACTGAGACAGCGACATCACACTGAGACAGGAACATCACACTGAGACAGGAACATCACACCGAGCCAGGAACATCAAACCGGAAAGGGACATCACACCGAGACAGGAACATCACACTGAGACAGCGACATCACACTGAGACAGGAAAATCACACTGGGGCAGGAACATCACCGAGACAGGGACATCACACCGGGACAGGAACATCACACCGATACAGGAACATCACACTGAGACAGGAACATCACACCGAGACAGGAACATCACACTGAGACAGGAACATCACACGGAGACAGGAACATCACACTGAGACAGGAACATCACACCGGGACAGGAACATCACACCGGGACAGGAACATCACGCCCTGACAGGAACATCACACTGAAACAGGAACATCACACCGGGACAGGAACATCACACCCTGACAGGAACCTCACACTGAGACAGGGACATCACACTGAGACAGGAACATCACACTGAGACAGGAATATCATACCGGTACAGGAACATCACACCGAGACAGGAACATCACACTGAGACAGGAACATCACACCGAGACAGGAACATCACCCCGAGACAGGGACATCACACCGGGACAGGAACATCACACCGAGACAGGAACATCACACCGGGACAGGGACATGACACTGAGACAGGAACATCACACCGAGACAGGAACATCACACTGAGACAGGAACATCACACCGGGACAGGAACATCACACCGAGACAGGAACATCACACCGGGACAGGGATATCACACCGAGACAGGGACATCACACCGGGACAGGAACATCACCCCGAGACAGGGACATCACACCGAGACAGGAACATCACACCGAGACAGGAACATCACCCCGAGACAGGGACATCACACCGGGACAGGAACATCACACCGAGACAGGAACATCACACCGGGACAGGGACATGACACTGAGACAGGAACATCACACCGGGACAGGAACATCACACCGAGACAGGAACATCACACCGGGACAGGAACATCACACCGGGACAGGGACATCACACTGAGACAGGGACATCACACTGAGACAGGGACATCACACCGACACAGGAACATCACACTGAGACAGGAACATCACACTGAGACAGGGACATCACACTGAGACAGGAACATCACACCGAGACAGGAACATCACACCGAGACAGGAACATCACACCGAGACAGGAACATCACACTGAGGCAGGAACATCACACAGAGACAGGAACATCACACCGGGACAGGGACATCACACTGAGACGGGAACATCACACCCAGACAGGAACATCACACCGAGAGAGGAACATCACACCGAGATAGGAACATCACACCGAGACAGGAACATCACACCGAGACAGGAACATCACACTGAGACAGGGATATCACACTGAGAGAGGAACATCACACTGAGACAGGAACATCACACCGGGACAGGATAATCACACCGGGACAGGAACATCATACCAGGACAGGAACATCACACCGAGACAGGAACATCACACCGAACCAGGAACATCACACTGAGACAGGAACATCACACCGAGACAGGAACATCACACCGAGCCAGGAACATCAAACCGGAAAGGGACATCACACCGAGACAGGAACATCACACTGAGACAGCGACATCACACTGAGACAGCGACATCACACCGAGACAGGAACATCACACTGAGACAGGAACATCACACTGAGACAGGAAAATCACACTGGGGCAGGAACATCACCGAGACAGGGACATCACACCGGGACAGGAACATCACACTGAGACAGGAACATCACACTGAGACAGCGACATCACACCGAGACAGGAACATCACACTGAGACAGGAACATCACACTGAGACAGGAAAATCACATTGGGGCAGGAACATCACCGAGACAGGGACATCACACCGGGACAGGAACATCACACCGATACAGGAACATCACACTGAGACAGGAACATCACACCGAGACAGGAACATCACACTGAGACAGGAACATCACACCGGGACAGGAACACAACGCCGGGACAGGAACATCACACTGAGACAGGAACATCACACCGGGACAGGAACACAACACCGGGACAGGAACATCACACTGAGACAGGAACATCACACCGAGCCAGGAACATCAAACCGGAAAGGGACATCACACCGAGACAGGAACATCACACTGAGACAGCGACATCACACTGAGACAGGAAAATCACACTGGGGCAGGAACATCACCGAGACAGGGACATCACACCGGGACAGGAACATCACACCGATACAGGAACATCACACTGAGACAGGAACATCACACCGAGACAGGAACATCACACTGAGACAGGAACATCACACGGAGACAGGAACATCACACTGAGACAGGAACATCACACCGGGACAGGAACATCACACCGGGACAGGAACATCACACCCTGACAGGAACCTCACACTGAGACAGGGACATCACACTGAGACAGGAACATCACACTGAGACTGGAATATCACACCGGTACAGGAACATCACACCGAGACAGGAACATCACACTGAGACAGGAACATCACACCGAGACAGGAACATCACCCCGAGACAGGGACATCACACCGGGACAGGAACATCACACTGAGACCGGAACATCACACCGGGACAGGGACATGACACTGAGACAGGAACATCACACCGAGACAGGAACATCACACTGAGACAGGAACATCACACCGAGACAGGGACATCACACCGGGACAGGAACATCACCCCGAGACAGCGACATCACACCGGGACAGGAACATCACACCGGGACAGGGACATGACACTGAGACAGGAACATCACACCGAGACAGGAACATCACACCGGGACAGGGACATGACACTGAGACAGGAACATCACACCGAGACAGGAACATCACACTGAGACAGGAACATCACACCGGGACAGGGATATCACACCGAGACAGGGACATCACACCGGGACAGGAACATCACCCCGAGACAGGGACATCACACCGAGACAGGAACATCACACCGAGACAGGAACATCACCCCGAGACAGGGACATCACACCGGGACAGGAACAACACACCGGGACAGGGACATGACACTGAGACAGGAACATCACACCGGGACAGGAACATCACACCGAGACAGGAACATCACACCGGGACAGGAACATCACACTGAGACAGGAACATCACACTGAGACAGGGACATCACACCGACACAGAAACATCACACTGAGACAGGAACATCACACTGAGACAGGGACATCACACTGAGACAGGAACATCACACCGAGACAGGAACATCACACCGAGACAGGAACATCACACCGAGACAGGAACATCACACTGAGGCAGGAACATCACACAGAGACAGGAACATCACACCGGGACAGGGACATCACACCGGGACAGGGACATCACACTGAGACGGGAACATCACACCGAGACAGGAACATCACACCGAGAGAGGAACATCACACAAAGACAGGAACATCACACTGAGACAGGGACATCACACTGAGACAGGAACATCACACCGGGACAGGATAATCACACCGGGACAGGAACATCATACCAGGACAGGAACATCACACCGAGACAGGAACATCACACCGAACCAGGAACATCACACTGAGACAGGAACATCACACCGAGACAGGAACATCACACCGAGACAGGAACATCACACCGGAAAGGGACATCACACTGAGACAGGGACATCACACTGAGACAGGAACACCACACCGAGACAGGAACATCACACTGAGACAGCGACATCACACAGTGACAGCGACATCACACCGAGACAGGAACATCACACTGAGACAGGAACATCACACTGAGACAGCGACATCACACCGAGACAGGAACATCACACTGAGACAGCGACATCACAAGGAGACAGGAACATCACACCGAGATAGGAACATCACACCGAGACAGGAACATCACACCGAGACAGGAACATCACACTGAGACAGGGATAACACACTGAGAGAGGAACATCACACTGAGACAGGAACATCACACCGGGACAGGATAATCACACCGGGACAGGAACATCACACCAGGACAGGAACATCACACCGAGACAGGGACATCACACTGGGACAGGAACATCACACGGGGACAGGGACATCACACTGAGACGGGAACATCACACAGAGACAGGAACATCACACCGGGACAGGGACATCACACTGAGACGGGAACATCCCACCGAGACAGGGACATCACACCGAGACAGGGACATCACACCGGGACAGGGACATCACACCGGGACAGGAACATCACACGGGGACAGGGACATCACACTGAGACAGGAACATCACACAGAGACAGGAACATCACACCGAGACAGGGACATCACACTGAGACAGGAACATCACACCGAGACAGGAACATCACACAGAGACAGGAACATCACACCGAGACAGGAACATCACACCGAGACAGGAACATCACACTGAGACAGGAACATCACATCAGGACAGGAACATTACACCGGGACAGGGACATCACACCGGGACAGGGACATCACACTGAGACGGGAACATCACACCGAGACAGGAAAATCACACTGAGACAGGAACATCACACCGGGACAGGAACACCACACCGGGACAGGAACATCACACTGAGACAGGAACATCACACCGAGCCAGGAACATCAAACCGGGACAGGAACATCACACTGAGACAGGGACATCACACCGAGACAGGAACATCACACTGAGACAGCGACATCACACTGAGACAGCGACATCACACCGAGACAGAAACATCACACTGAGACAGGAACATCACACTGAGACAGCGACATCACACTGAGACAGCGACATCACACTGAGACAGGGACATCACACCGAGACAGGAACATCACACTGAGACAGCGACATCACACTGAGACAGCGACATCACACCGAGACAGGAACATCACACCGTGACAGGAACATCACACTGAGACAGGAACATCACACTGAGACAGGAAAATCACACTGGGGCAGGAACATCACCGAGACAGGGACATCACACCGGGACAGGAACATCACACCGATACAGGAACATCACACTGAGACAGGAACATCACACCGAGACAGGAACATCACACTGAGACAGGAACATCACACGGAGACAGGAACATCACACTGAGACAGGAACATCACACCGGGACAGGAACATCACACCGGGACAGGAACATCACGCCCTGACAGGAACATCACACTGAAACAGGAACATCACACCGGGACAGGAACATCACACCCTGACAGGAACCTCACACTGAGACAGGGACATCACACTGAGACAGGAACATCACACTGAGACAGGAATATCACACCGGTACAGGAACATCACACCGAGACAGGAACATCACACTGAGACAGGAACATCACACCGAGACAGGAACATCACCCCGAGACAGGGACATCACACCGGGACAGGAACATCACACCGAGACAGGAACATCACACCGGGACAGGGACATGACACTGAGACAGGAACATCACACCGAGACAGGAACATCACACTGAGACAGGAACATCACACCGGGACAGGGATATCACACCGAGACAGGGACATCACACCGGGACAGGAACATCACCCCGAGACAGGGACATCACACCGAGACAGGAACATCACACCGAGACAGGAACATCACCCCGAGACAGGGACATCACACCGGGACAGGGACATGACACTGAGACAGGAACATCACACCGGGACAGGAACATCACCCCGAGACAGGAACATCACACCGGGACAGGAACATCACACCGAGACAGGAACATCACACCGGGACAGGGACATGACACTGAGACAGGAACATCACACCGGGACAGGAACATCACACCGAGACAGGAACATCACACCGGGACAGGAACATCACACCGGGACAGGGACATCACACTGAGACAGGGACATCACACTGAGACAGGGACATCACACCGACACAGGAACATCACACTGAGACAGGAACATCACACTGAGACAGGGACATCACACTGAGACAGGAACATCACACCGAGACAGGAACATCACACCGAGACAGGAACATCACACCGAGACAGGAACATCACACTGAGGCAGGAACATCACACAGAGACAGGAACATCACACCGGGACAGGGACATCACACTGAGACGGGAACATCACACCCAGACAGGAACATCACACTGAGACAGCGACATCACACCGAGACAGGAACATCACACCGAGCCAGGAACATCAAACCGGAAAGGGACATCACACCGAGACAGGAACATCACACTGAGACAGCGACATCACACTGAGACAGCGACATCACACCGAGACAGGAACATCACACTAAGACAGGAACATCACACTGAGACAGCGACATCACACCGAGGCAGGAACATCACACTGAGACAGGAACATCACACTGAGACAGGAAAATCACACTGGGGCAGGAACATCACCGAGACAGGGACATCACACCGGGACAGGAACATCACACCGATACAGGAACATCACACTGAGACAGGAACATCACACCGAGACAGGAACATCACACTGAGACAGGAACATCACACGGAGACAGGAACATCACACTGAGACAGGAACATCACACCGGGACAGGAACATCACACCGGGACAGGAACATCACGCCCTGACAGGAACATCACACTGAAACAGGAACATCACACCGGGACAGGAACATCACACCCTGACAGGAACCTCACACTGAGACAGGGACATCACACTGAGACAGGAACATCACACTGAGACAGGAATATCACACCGGTACAGGAACATCACACCGAGACAGGAACATCACACTGAGACAGGAACATCACACCGAGACAGGAACATCACCCCGAGACAGGGACATCACACCGGGACAGGAACATCACACCGAGACAGGAACATCACACCGGGACAGGGACATGACACTGAGACAGGAACATCACACCGAGACAGGAACATCACACTGAGACAGGAACATCACACCGGGACAGGGATATCACACCGAGACAGGGACATCACACCGGGACAGGAACATCACCCCGAGACAGGGACATCACACCGAGACAGGAACATCACACCGAGACAGGAACATCACCCCGAGACAGGGACATCACACCGGGACAGGAACATCACACCGAGACAGGAACATCACACCGGGACAGGAACATGACACTGAGACAGGAACATCACACCGGGACAGGAACATCACACCGAGACAGGAACATCACACCGGGACAGGAACATCACACCGGGACAGGGACATCACACTGAGACAGGGACATCACACTGAGACAGGGACATCACATCGACACAGGAACATCACACTGAGACAGGAACATCACACTGAGACAGGGACATCACACTGAGACAGGAACATCACACCGAGACAGGAACATCACACCGAGACAGGAACATCACACCGAGACAGGAACATCACACTGAGGCAGGAACATCACACAGAGACAGGAACATCACACCGGGACAGGGACATCACACTGAGACGGGAACATCACACCGAGACAGGAACATCACACCGAGAGAGGAACATCACACCGAGATAGGAACATCACACCGAGACAGGAACATCACACCGAGACAGGAACATCACACTGAGACAGGGATATCACACTGAGAGAGGAACATCACACTGAGACAGGAACATCACACCGGGACAGGATAATCACACCGGGACAGGAACATCATACCAGGACAGGAACATCACACCGAGACAGGAACATCACACCGAACCAGGAACATCACACTGAGACAGGAACATCACACCGAGACAGGAACATCACACCGAGACAGGAACATCACACCGGAAAGGGACATCACACTGAGACAGGGACATCACACTGAGACAGGAACATCACACCGAGACAGGAACATCACACTGAGACAGCGACATCACACAGTGACAGCGACATCACACCGAGACAGGAACATCACACTGAGACAGGAACATCACACTGAGACAGCGACATCACACCGAGACAGGAACATCACACTGCGACAGCGACATCACAAGGAGACAGGAACATCACACCGAGATAGGAACATCACACCGAGACAGGAACATCACACCGAGACAGGAACATCACACTGAGACAGGGATATCACACTGAGAGAGGAACATCACACTGAGACAGGAACATCACACCGGGACAGGATAATCACACCGGGACAGGAACATCACACCAGGACAGGAACATCACACCGAGACAGGGACATCACACTGGGACAGGAACATCACACGGGGACAGGGACATCACACTGAGACGGGAACATCACACAGAGACAGGAACATCACACCGGGACAGGGACATCACACTGAGACGGGAACATCCCACCGAGACAGGAACATCACACCGAGACAGGAACATCACACCGAGATAGGAACATCACACCGAGACAGGAACATCACACCGAGACAGGAACATCACACTGAGACAGGGATATCACACTGAGAGAGGAACATCACACTGAGACAGGAACATCACACCGGGACAGGATAATCACACCGGGACAGGAACATCACACTGAGACAGGAACATCACACCGAGCCAGGAACATCACACCGAGACAGGAACATCACACCGAGACAGGAACATCACACCGGAAAGGGACATCACACCGAGACAGGAACATCACACTGAGACAGCGACATCACACTGTGACAGCGACATCACACCGAGACAGGAACATCACACTGAGACAGAAACATCACACTGAGACAGAAACATCACACCGAGACAGGGACATCACACCGAGAAAGCAACATCACACTGAGACAGGAACATCACACCGAGACAGGAACATCACACCGAGACAGGAACATCACACTGAGACAGGAACATCACACCGGGACAGGAACATCACACTGAGACAGGAACATCACACCGGGACAGGAACATCACACTGAGACAGGAACATCACACTGAGACAGATACATCACACCAAGACAGGGACATCACACCGAGAAAGCAACATCACACTGAGACAGGAACATCACACCGGGACAGGAACATCACACTGAGACAGATACATCACACCGAGACAGGGACATCACACCGAGAAAGCAACATCACACTGAGACAGGGGCATCTCACCGGGACAGGAACATCACACTGAGACAGGGACTTCACACCGAGACAGGAACATCACACCGGGACAGGGACATCACACTGAGAGAGGGACATCACACTGAGACAGGGGCATCTCACCGGGACAGGAACATCACACCGAGACAGGAACATCACACTGGGACAGGAACATCACAACGGGACAGGAACATCACACCGAGACAGGAACATCACACTGAGACAGGAACATCACACTGAGACAGGAACATCACAACGGGACAGGAACATCACACCGGGACAGGAACATCACACTGAGACAAGAACATCACACCGAGCCAGGAATATCACACCGAGACAGGAACATCACACCGAGACAGGAACATCACACCGGAAAGGGACATCACACCGAGACAGGAACATCACACTGAGACAGGAACATCACACTGAGACAGCGACATCACACCGAGACAGGAACATCACACTGAGACAGCGACATCACACCGAGACAGGAACATCACACCAGGACAGGAACATCACACCGAGACAGGGACATCACACTGGGACAGGAACATCACACCGGGACAGGGACATCACACTGAGATGGGAACATCACACCGAGACAGGAACATCACACTGAGACAGGAACATCACAACGGGACAGGAACATCACACCGGGACAGGAACATCACACTGAGACAGGAACATCACACCGAGCCAGGAATATCACACCGAGACAGGAACATCACACCGAGACAGGAACATCACACCGGAAAGGGACATCACACCGAGACAGGAACATCACACTGAGACAGCGACATCACACTGAGACAGCGACATCACACCGAGACAGGAACATCACACTGAGACAGGAACATCACACTGAGACAGCGACATCACACCGAGACAGGAACATCACACTGAGACAGCGACATCACACCGAGACAGGAACATCACACCGAGACAGGAACATTACACCGAGACAGGAACATCACACCGAGACAGGAACATCACAGTGAGACAGGGATATCAAACTGAGACAGGAACATCACACCGGGACAGGAAAATCACACCGGGACAGGGACATCAAACCGAGAAAGCAACATCACACTGAGACAGGAACATCACACCGAGACAGGGACATGACACTCAGACAGGAACATCACACTGAGACAGGAACATCACACTGAGACAGGGACATCACACTGACACAGGAACATCACAAAGGGACAGGAACATAACACCGGGACAGGGACATCACACCGGGACAGGGACATCACACTGAGACAGGAACATCACACTGAGACAGGAACATCACAAAGAGACAGGGACATCACACTGAGACAGGAACATCACAGCAAGACAGGAACATCACACTGAGACAGGGACATCACACTGAGACAGGGACATCACACCGGGACAGGAACATCACACTGAGACAGGAACATGACACTGACACAGGGACATCACACTGAGACAGGGACATCACACTGAGACAGCGACATCACACTGAGACAGGAACATCACACTGAGACAGGGACATCACACTGAGACAGGGACATCACACCGAGACAGGAACATCACACTGAGACAGGAACATCACACCGAGAAAGCAACATCACACTGAGACAGGAACATCACACCGAGACAGGGCATCACACCGAGACAGGAACATCACACCGAGACAGGAACATCACACCGAGAAAGCAACATCACACTGAGACAGGAACATCACACCGGGACAGGAACATCACACTGAGACAGGAACATCACACTGAGACAGGAACATCACACCGAGACAGGAACATCACACTGAGACAGGAACATCACAGCAAGACAGGAACATCACACTGAGACAGGGACATCACACTGAGACAGGAACATCACACAGGGACAGGAACATCACACTGAGACAGGAACATGACACTGACACAGGGACATCACACTGAGACAGGGACATCACACTGAGACAGCAACATCACACTGAGACAGGAACATCACACTGAGACAGGGACATCACACCGAGACAGGAACATCACACTGAGACAGGAACATCACACCGAGAAAGCAACATCACACTGAGACAGGAACATCACACCGAGACAGGGACATCACACCGAGACAGGAACATCACACCGAGACAGGAACATCACACCGAGAAAGCAACATCACACTGAGACAGGAACATCACACCGGGACAGGAACATCACACCGGGACAGGGACATCACACCGGGACAGGAACATCACACTGAGACAGGGACATCACACCGAGACAGGAACACACACCGGGACAGGATCATCACACCGACACAGGAACATCACACCGAGACAGGGACATCACACCGGGACAGGAACATCACACTGAGACAGGAACATCACACCGAGACAGGAACATCACACCGAGAAAGCAACATCACACTGAGACAGGAACATCACACCGGGACAGGAACATCACACCGAGACAGGGACATCACACCGGGACAGGAACATCACACTGAGACAGGGACATCACACCGAGACAGGAACACACACCGGGACAGGAACATCACACCGACACAGGAACATCACACCGAGACAGGGACATCACACCGGGACAGGAACATCACACTGAGACAGGAACATCACACCGGGACAGGAACATCACACTGAGACACGGACATCACACCGGGACAGGAACATCACACTGAGACAGGAACATCACACCGAGACAGGAACATCACACCGAGACAGGAACATCACACTGAGACAGGAACATCACACCGGGAGAGGAACATCACACCAGGACAGGAACATCACACTGAGACAGTAACATCACACCGAGAAAGCAACATCACACTGAGACAGGAACATCACACCGAGACAGGGTCATCACACCGAGACAGGAACATCACACCGGGACAGGAACATCACACCGGGACAGGAACATCACACTGAGACAGGAACATCACACCGGGACAGGGACATCACACTGAGACAGGAACATCACACTGAGACAGGAACATCACACCGAGACAGGAACATCACACCGAGACAGGAACATAACACCGGGACAGGAACATCACACTGAGACAGGAACATCACACCGGGACTGGGACATCACACCGGGACAGGGACATCACACTGAGACAGGAACATCACACTGAGACAGGGACATCACACCGAGAAAGCATCATCACATTGAGACAGGAACATCACAGCGGGACCGGGACATCACACCGAGACAGGAACATCACACCGGGACAGGAACATCTCACTGAGACAGGGACATCACACCGAGAAAGCATCATCACACCGAGACAGGAACATCACACCGGGACAGGAACATCACACCGGGACAGGGACATCACACTGAGACAGGAACATCACACCGGGACAGGAACATCACACTGAGACACGGACATCACACCGGGACAGGAACATCACACTGAGACAGGAACATCACACCGAGACAGGAACATCACACCGAGACAGGAACATCACACTGAGACAGGAACATCACACCGGGACAGGAACATCACACTGGGACAGGAACATCACACCAGGACAGGAACATCACACTGAGACAGTAACATCACACCGAGAAAGCAACATCACACTGAGACAGGAACATCACACCGAGACAGGGTCATCACACCGAGACAGGAACATCACACCGGGACAGGAACATCACACCGGGACAGGAACATCACACTGAGACAGGAACATCACACCGGGACAGGGACATCACACTGAGACAGGAACATCACACTGAGACAGGAACATCACACCGGGACAGGGACATCACACTGAGACAGGGACATCACACTGAGACAGGAACATCACACCGAGACAGGAACATCACACCGGGACAGGAACATCACACTAAGACAGGAACATAACACCGGGACAGGAACATCACACTGAGACAGGAACATCACACCGAGACAGGAACATCACACCGAGACAGGAACATCACACCGAGAAAGCATCATCACATTGAGACAGGAACATCACACCGGGACCGGGACATCACACCGAGACAGGAACATCACACCCTGACAGGAACCTCACACTGAGACAGGAACATCACACTGAGACAGGAACATCACACCGAGACAGGGTCATCACACCGAGACAGGAACATCACACCGGGACAGGAACATCACACCGGGACAGGAACATCACACTGAGACAGGGACATCACACCGAGACAGGAACATCACACTGAGACAGGAACATCACACCGGGACAGGAACATCACACCGGGACAGGAACATCACACCGGGACAGGGACATCACACTGAGACAGGGACATCACACCGGGAAAGCAACATCACACTGAGACAGGGACATCACACTGAGACAGGGACATCACACCGGGACAGGAACATCACACTGAGACAGGGACATCACACCGAGACAGGAACATCACACCGGGACAGGGACATCACACCGAGACAGGAACATCACACCGGGACAGGGACATCACACTGAGACAGGGACATCACACCGGGACAGGAACATCACACTGAGACAGGGACATCACACCGGGACAGGAACATCACACCGAGACAGGAACATCACACCGGGACAGGGACATCACACCGGGACAGGGACATCACACTGAGACAGGGACATCACACCGAGACAGGAACATCACACCGGGACAGGGACATCACACTGAGACAGGGACATCACACCGGGAAAGCAACATCACACTGAGACAGGAACATCACACCGGGACAGGGAAATCACACTGAGACAGGAACATCACACCGGGACAGGAACATCACACCGGGACAGGAACATCACACCGAGAAAGCAACATCACACTGAGACAGGAACATCACACCGGGACAGGGACATCACACCGAGACAGGAACATCACACTGAGACAGGAACATCACACCGAGACAGGAACATCACACTGAGACAGGAACATCACACCGGGACAGGGACATCACACCGAGACAGGAACATCACACCGAGACAGGGTCATCACACCGAGACAGGAACATCACACTGAGACAGGAACATCACACTGAGACAGGAACATCACACCGGGACAGGAACATCACACCGGGACAGGAACATCACACCGGGACAGGGACATCACACCGGGACAGGAACATCACACCGGGACAGGGACATCACAGCGGGACAGGAACATCACACCGGGACAGGAACATCACACCGGGACAGGGACATCACACTGAGACAGGAACATCACACCGGGACAGGGACATCACACTGAGACAGGAACATCACACTGAGACAGGAACATCACACTGAGACAGGAACATCACACCGGGACAGGAACATCACACCGGGACAGGAACATCACACAGGGACAGGTACATCAAACTGAGACAGGAACATCACACCGGGACAGGAATATCACACCGAGACAGGAACATCACACCGAGACAGGAACATCACACATAGACAGGAACATCACACCGGGACAGGGACATCACACTGAGACAGGAACATCACACTGAGACAGGAACATCACACTGAGACAGGAACATCACACCGGGACAGGAACATCACACAGGGACAGGAACATCAAACTGAGACAGGAACGTCACACTGAGACACGAACATCACACCGAGACAGGAAAATCACACAGAGACAGGGACATGACACTGAGACAGGAACATCCCACTGAGACAGGGACATCACACTGAGACAGGGACATCACACTGAGACAGGGACATCACACCGACACAGGAACATCACACCGGGACAGGAACATAACACCGGGACAGGAACATCACACTGAGACAGGAACATCACACTGAGACAGGAACATCACACTGAGACAGGAACATCACACTGAGACAGGAACATCACACCGAGACAGAAACATCACACCGAGACAGGGACATCACACTGAGACAGGAACATCACACTGAGACAGGAACATCACACCGAGACAGGGACATCACACCGAGACAGGAACGTCACACTGAGACAGGAACATCACACCGAGACAGGGACAACACACCGAGACAGGAACATCACACCGGGACAGGGACATCACACTGAGACAGGGACATCACACTGAGACAGGGACATCACACCGACACAGGAACATCACACCGGGACAGGAACATCACACCGAGACAGGAACATCACACTGAGACAGGAACATCACACCGAGACAGGGACATCACACTGAGACAGGGACATCACACTGAGACAGGGACATCACACTGAGACAGGAACATCACACCGACACAGGAACATCACACCGGGACAGGGACATCACACTGAGACAGGAACATCACACCGAGACAGGAACATAACACCGGGACAGGGACATCACACTGAGACAGCAACATCACACCGAGACAGGAACATAACACCGGGACAGGAACATCACACTGAGACAGGAACATCACACCGAGACAGGGACATCACACTGAGACAGGAACATCACACCGAGACAGGAACATAACACCGGGACAGGAACATCACACTGAGACAGGAACATCACACCGGGACAGGGACATCACACTGAGACAGGGACATCACACCGAGACAGGAACATCACACCGGGACAGGGACATCACACTGAGACAGGGACATCACACCGGGAAAGCAACATCACACTGAGACAGGAACATCACACCGGGACAGGGAAATCACACTGAGACAGGAACATCACACCGGGACAGGAACATCACACCGGGACAGGAACATCACACCGAGAAAGCAACATCACACTGAGACAGGAACATCACACCGGGACAGGGACATCACACCGAGACAGGAACATCACACCGAGACAGGAACATCACACCGAGACAGGAACATCACACTGAGACAGGAACATCACACCGGGACAGGGACATCACACCGAGACAGGAACATCACACCGAGACAGGGTCATCACACCGAGACAGGAACATCACACTGAGACAGGAACATCACACTGAGACAGGAACATCACACCGGGACAGGAACATCACACCGGGACAGGAACATCACACCGGGACAGGGACATCACACCGGGACAGGAACATCACACCGGGACAGGGACATCACAGCGGGACAGGAACATCACACCGGGACAGGAACATCACACCGGGACAGGGACATCACACTGAGACAGGAACATCACACCGGGACAGGGACATCACACTGAGACAGGAACATCACACTGAGACAGGAACATCACACTGAGACAGGAACATCACACCGGGACAGGAACATCACACCGGGACAGGAACATCACACAGGGACAGGTACATCAAACTGAGACAGGAACATCACACCGGGACAGGAATATCACACCGAGACAGGAACATCACACCGAGACAGGAACATCACACATAGACAGGAACATCACACCGGGACAGGGACATCACACTGAGACAGGAACATCACACTGAGACAGGAACATCACACTGAGACAGGAACATCACACCGGGACAGGAACATCACACAGGGACAGGAACATCAAACTGAGACAGGAACGTCACACTGAGACACGAACATCACACCGAGACAGGAAAATCACACAGAGACAGGGACATGACACTGAGACAGGAACATCCCACTGAGACAGGGACATCACACTGTGACAGGGACATCACACTGAGACAGGGACATCACACCGACACAGGAACATCACACCGGGACAGGAACATAACACCGGGACAGGAACATCACACTGAGACAGGAACATCACACTGAGACAGGAACATCACACTGAGACAGGAACATCACACTGAGACAGGAACATCACACCGAGACAGAAACATCACACCGAGACAGGGACATCACACTGAGACAGGAACATCACACTGAGACAGGAACATCACACCGAGACAGGGACATCACACCGAGACAGGAACGTCACACTGAGACAGGAACATCACACCGAGACAGGGACAACACACCGAGACAGGAACATCACACCGGGACAGGGACATCACACTGAGACAGGGACATCACACTGAGACAGGGACATCACACCGACACAGGAACATCACACCGGGACAGGAACATCACACCGAGACAGGAACATCACACTGAGACAGGAACATCACACCGAGACAGGGACATCACACTGAGACAGGGACATCACACTGAGACAGGGACATCACACTGAGACAGGAACATCACACCGACACAGGAACATCACACCGGGACAGGGACATCACACTGAGACAGGAACATCACACCGAGACAGGAACATAACACCGGGACAGGGACATCACACTGAGACAGCAACATCACACCGAGACAGGAACATAACACCGGGACAGGAACATCACACTGAGACAGGAACATCACACCGAGACAGGGACATCACACTGAGACAGGAACATCACACCGAGACAGGAACATAACACCGGGACAGGAACATCACACTGAGACAGGAACATCACACCGAGAAAGCAACATCACATCGAGACAGGAACATCACACCGAGACAGGAACATCACACCGAGACAGGAACATCACACCGAGACAGGAACATCACACCGGGACAGGATCATCACACCGGGACAGGAACATCACACTGAGACAGGAACATCACACTGAGAAAGCAACATCACACTGAGACAGGAACATCACACCGAGACAGGAACATCACACCGGGACAGGAACATCACACTGGGACAGAAACATCACACCGGGACAGGAACATCACACTGAGACAGTAACATCACACCGAGAAAGCAACATCACACTGAGACAGGAACATCACACCGAGACAGGGTCATCACACCGAGACAGGAACATCACACCGGGACAGGAACATCACACTGGGACAGGAACATCACACCGGGACAGGGACATCACACTGAGACAGGAACATCACACCGGGACAGGAACATCACACTGAGACAGGGACATCACACCGAGAAAGCAACATCACACTGAGACAGGAACATCACACCGGGACAGGAACATCACACCGGGACAGGGACATCACACTGAGACAGGGACATCACACCGAGAAAGCAACATCACACTGAGACAGGAACATTACACTGAGACAGGAACATCACACTGAGACAGGGACATCACACTGAGACAGGAACATCATACTGAGACAGGAACATCACACCGGTACAGGAACATCACACCGAGACAGGAACATCACACTGAGACAGGGACATCACACCGGGACAGGAACATCACACCGGGACAGGGACATCACACTGAGACAGGGACATCACACTGAGATAGGGAAATCACACCGAGAAAGCAACATCACACTGAGACAGGAACATCACACTGAGACAGGGACATCACACCGGGACAGGAACATCACACCGGTACAGGAACATCACACTAAGACAGGAACATAACACCGGGACAGGAACATCACACTGAGACAGGAACATCACACCGGGACTGGGACATCACACCGGGACAGGGACATCACACCGAGACAGGAACATCACACTGAGACAGGGACATCACACCGAGACAGGAACATCACACCGGGACCGGGACATCACTACGAGACAGGAACATCACACCGGGACAGGAACATCACACCGAGGCAGGAACATCACACCGAGACAGGAACATGACACTGAGACAGGGACATCACACCGAGACAGGGTCATCACACCGAGACAGGAACATCACACCGGGACAGGAACATCACACTGAGACAGGGACATCACACCGAGACAGGAACATCACACCGGGACAGGAACATCACACTGAGACAGGAACATCACACCGGGACAGGGACATCACACTGAGACAGGAACATCACACCGGGACAGGGACATCACACTGAGACAGGAACATCACACCGGGACAGGGACATCACACTGAGACAGGAACATCACACCGGGACAGGAACATCACACCGGGACAGGAACATCACACCGGGACAGGGACATCACACTGAGACAGGAACATCACACCGGGACAGGAACATCACACTGGGACAGGAACATAACACTGAGACAGGGACATCACACTGAGACAGGGACATCACACCGGGACAGGGACATCACACTGAGACAGGGACATCACACCGAGAAAGCAACATCACACTGAGACAGGAACATCACACCGGGACAGGAACATCACACCGGGACAGGGACATCACACTGAGACAGGGACATCACACCGGGAAAGCAACATCACACTGAGACAGGAACATCACACCGGGACAGGGACATCACACTGAGACAGGAACATCACACCGGGACAGGAACATCACACCGGGACAGGAACATCACACCGAGAAAGCAACATCACACTGATACAGGAACATCACACTGAGACAGGAACATCACACAGGGACAGGAACATCACACCGGGACAGGGACATCACACTGAGACAGGAACATCACACTGAGACAGGAACATCACACCGGGACAGGAACATCACACCGGGACAGGAACATCACACCGAGAAAGCAACATCACACTGATACAGGAACATCACACTGAGACAGGGACATCACACCGGGACAGGGACATCACACCGAGACAGGAACATCACAACGAGACAGGGTCATCACACCGAGACAGGAACATCACACTGAGACAGGAACATCACTCCGAGAAAGCAACATCACACTGAGACAGGAACATCACACTGAGACAGGAACATCACACAGGGACAGGAACATCACACCGGGACAGGGACATCACACTGAGACAGGAACATCACACTGAGACAGGAACATCACACCGGGACAGGAACATCACACCGGGACAGGAACATCACACCGGGACAGGAACATCACACAGGGACAGGTACATCAAACTGAGACAGGAACATCACACCGGGACAGGAATATCAAACCGAGACAGGAACATCACACCGAGACAGGAACATCACACCAAGACAGGAACATCACACCGGGACAGGGACATCACACTGAGACAGGAACATCACACTGAGACAGGAACATCACACTGAGACAGGAACATCACACCGGGACAGGAACATCACACCGGGACAGGAACGTCACACTGAGACAGGAACATCACACCGAGACAGGGACATCACACCGGGACAGGGACATCACACTGAGACAGGGACATCACACTGAGACAGGGACATCACACCGACACAGGAACATCACACCGGGACAGGAACATCACACCGAGACAGGAACATCACACTGAGACAGGGACATCACACTGAGACAGCAACATCACACCGAGACAGGAACATAACACCGGGACAGGGACATCACACTGAGACAGCAACATCACACCGAGACAGGAACATAACACCGGGACAGGAACATCACACTGAGACAGGAACATCACACCGAGACAGGGACATCACACTGAGACAGCAACATCACACCGAGACAGGAACATAACACCGGGACAGGAACATCACACTGAGACAGGAACATCACACCGAGAAAGCAACATCACATCGAGACAGGAACATCACACCGAGACAGGAACATCACACCGAGACAGGAACATCACACCGAGACAGGAACATCACACTGGGACAGGAACATCACACCGGGACAGGAACATCACACTGAGACAGGAACATCACACCGAGAAAGCAACATCACACTGAGACAGGAACATCACACCGAGACAGGAACATCACACCGAGACAGGAACATCACACTGAGACAGGAACATCACACCGGGACAGGAACATCACACTGGGACAGGAACATCACACCGGGACAGGAACATCACACTGAGACAGTAACATCACACCGAGAAAGCAACATCACACTGTGACAGGAACATCACACCGAGACAGGGTCATCACACCGAGACAGGAACATCACACCGGGACAGGAACATCACACCGGGACAGGAACATAACACTGAGACAGGGACATCACACTGAGACAGGGACATCACACCGGGACAGGGACATCACACTGAGACAGGGACATCACACCGAGAAAGCAACATCACACTGAGACAGGAACATCACACCGGGACAGGAACATCACACCGGGACAGGGACATCACACTGAGACAGGGACATCACACCGAGAAAGCAACATCACACTGAGACAGGAACATCACACTGAGACAGGAACATCACACTGAGACAGGGACATCACACTGAGACAGGAACATCACACTGAGACAGGAACATCACACCGGTACAGGAACATCACACCGAGACAGGAACATCACACTGAGACAGGGACATCACACTGAGACAGGAACATCACACCGGGACAGGGACATCACACTGAGACAGGAACATCACACTGAGACAGGGACATCACACCGAGAAAGCAACATCACACTGAGACAGGAACATCACACTGAGACAGGGACATCACACCGGGACAGGAACATCACACCGGGACAGGAACATCACACTAAGACAGGAACATAACACCGGGACAGGAACATCACACTGAGACAGGAACATCACACCGGGACTGGGACATCACACCGGGACAGGGACATCACACCGAGACAGGAACATCACACCGGGACAGGGACATCACACTGAGACAGGAACATCACACTGAGACAGGAACATCACACTGAGACAGGAACATCACACCGGGACAGGAACATCACACCGGGACAGGAACATCACACAGGGACAGGAACATCAAACTGAGACAGGAACGTCACACTGAGACAGGAACATCACACCGAGACAGGAAAATCACACCGAGACAGGGACATGACACTGAGACAGGAACATCACACTGAGACAGGGACATCACACTGAGACAGGGACATCACACCGACACAGGAACATCACACCGGGACAGGAACATAACACCGGGACAGGAACATCACACTGAGACAGGAACATAACACCGGGACAGGAACATCACACTGAGACAGGAACATCACACTGAGACAGGAACATCACACTGAGACAGAAACATCACACCGAGACAGGGACATCACACTGAGACAGGAACATCACACTGAGACAGGAACATCACACCGAGACAGGGACATCACACCGAGACAGGAACGTCACACTGAGACAGGAACATCACACCGAGACAGGGACATCACACCGGGACAGGGACATCACACTGAGACAGGGACATCACACTGAGACAGGGACATCACACCGACACAGGAACATCACACCGGGACAGGAACATCACACCGAGACAGGAACATCACACTGAGACAGGGACATCACACTGAGACAGCAACATCACACCGAGACAGGAACATAACACCGGGACAGGGACATCACACTGAGACAGCAACATCACACCGAGACAGGAACATAACACCGGGACAGGAACATCACACTGAGACAGGAACATCACACCGAGACAGGGACATCACACTGAGACAGCAACATCACACCGAGACAGGAACATAACACCGGGACAGGAACATCACACTGAGACAGGAACATCACACCGAGAAAGCAACATCACATCGAGACAGGAACATCACACCGAGACAGGAACATCACACCGAGACAGGAACATCACACCGAGACAGGAACATCACACTGGGACAGGAACATCACACCGGGACAGGAACATCACACTGAGACAGGAACATCACACCGAGAAAGCAACATCACACTGAGACAGGAACATCACACCGAGACAGGAACATCACACCGAGACAGGAACATCACACTGAGACAGGAACATCACACCGGGACAGGAACATCACACTGGGACAGGAACATCACACCGGGACAGGAACATCACACTGAGACAGTAACATCACACCGAGAAAGCAACATCACACTGTGACAGGAACATCACACCGAGACAGGGTCATCACACCGAGACAGGAACATCACACCGGGACAGGAACATCACACCGGGACAGGAACATAACACTGAGACAGGGACATCACACTGAGACAGGGACATCACACCGGGACAGGGACATCACACTGAGACAGGGACATCACACCGAGAAAGCAACATCACACTGAGACAGGAACATCACACCGGGACAGGAACATCACACCGGGACAGGGACATCACACTGAGACAGGGACATCACACCGAGAAAGCAACATCACACTGAGACAGGAACATCACACTGAGACAGGAACATCACACTGAGACAGGGACATCACACTGAGACAGGAACATCACACTGAGACAGGAACATCACACCGGTACAGGAACATCACACCGAGACAGGAACATCACACTGAGACAGGGACATCACACTGAGACAGGAACATCACACCGGGACAGGGACATCACACTGAGACAGGAACATCACACTGAGACAGGGACATCACACCGAGAAAGCAACATCACACTGAGACAGGAACATCACACTGAGACAGGGACATCACACCGGGACAGGAACATCACACCGGGACAGGAACATCACACTAAGACAGGAACATAACACCGGGACAGGAACATCACACTGAGACAGGAACATCACACCGGGACTGGGACATCACACCGGGACAGGGACATCACACCGAGACAGGAACATCACACCGGGACAGGAACATCACACCGAGACAGGAACATCACACTGAGACAGGAACATCACACCGAGACAGGGTCATCACACCGAGACAGGAACATCACACCGGGACAGGAACATCACACCGGGACAGGAACATCACACTGAGACAGGGACATCACACCGAGACAGGAACATCACACTGAGACAGGAACATCACACCGGGACAGGGACATCACACTGAGACAGGGACATCACACCGGGAAAGCAACATCACACTGAGACAGGAACATCACACCGGGACAGGGACATCACACTGAGACAGGAACATCACACCGGGACAGGAACATCACACCGGGACAGGGACATCACACTGAGACAGGAACATCACACTGAGACAGGAACATCACACTGAGACAGGGACATCACACTGAGACAGGAACATCACACCGAGACAGGAACATCACACCGAGGCAGGAACATCACACTGAGACAGGAACATCACACTGAGACAGGAACATCACACTGAGACAGGAACATCACACCGGGACAGGAACATCACACAGGGACAGGGACATCACACCGAGACAGGAACATCACACCGAGACAGGAACATCACACTGAGACAGGAACATCACACTGAGACAGGAACATCACACCGGGACAGGAACATCACACAGGGACAGGTACATCAAACTGAGACAGGAACATCACACCGAGACAGGAACATCACACCGAGACAGGAACATCACACCAAGACAGGAACATCACACTGAGACAGGAACATCACACCGAGACAGGAACATCACACCAAGACAGGAACATCACACCGGGACAGGGACATCACACTGAGACAGGAACATCACACCGAGACAGGAACATCACACCGAGACAGGAACATCACACCAAGACAGGAACATCACACTGAGACAGGAACATCACACCGAGACAGGAACATCACACCAAGACAGGAACATCACACCGGGACAGGGACATCACACTGAGACAGGAACATCACACCGAGACAGGAACATCACACCAAGACAGGAACATCACACCGGGACAGGAACATCACACCAAGACAGGAACATCACACCAAGACAGGAACATCACACCGGGACAGGGACATCACACGGAGACAGGAACATCACACCGGGACAGGGACATCACACTGAGACAGGAACATCACACCGGGACAGGAACATCACACTGAGACAGGAACATCACACTGAGACAGGAACATCACACCGGGACAGGAACATCACACCGGGACAGGAACATCACACCGGGACAGGAACATCACACTGAGACAGGAACATCACACCGAGACAGGAACATCACACCGGGACAGGAACATCACACAGGGACAGGAACATCAAACTGAGACAGGAACATCACACCGGGACAGGAACATCACACCGAGACAGGAACATCACACCGAGACCGGAACATCACACCAAGACAGGAACATCACACCGAGACAGGGACATCACACCGGGTCAGGAACATCACACCCGGACAGGAACATCACACTGAAACAGGAACATCACACTCAGACAGGAACATCACACCGAGACAGGAACATCACACCGAGACAGGAACATCACACCGAGACAGGAACATCACACCGAGACAGGGACATGACACTCAGACAGGAACATCACACTGAGACAGGAACATCACACTCAGACAGGAACATCACACCGAGACAGGAACATCACACCGAGACAGGGACATGACACTCAGACAGGAACATCACACTGAGACAGGAACATCACACTGAGACAGGGACATCACACTGACACAGGAACATCACACCGGGACAGGAACATCACACCGAGACAGGAACATCACACCGAGACAGGAACATCACACCGGGACAGGGACATCACATTGAGACAGGAACATCACACCGGGACAGGAACATCACACCGAGACAGGAACATCACACTGAGACAGGAACATCACACCGGGACAGGGACATCACATTGAGACAGGAACATCACACCGAGACAGGAACATCACACTGAGACAGGAACATCACACTGAGACAGGAACATCACACCGGGACAGGAACATCACACCGGGACAGGAACATCACACAGGGACAGGAACATCAAACTGAGACAGGAACATTACACCGCGACAGGAACATCACACCGAGACAGGAACATCACACCGAGACCGGAACATCACACCGAGACCGGAACATCACACCAAGACAGGAACATCACACCGAGCCAGGAACATCACACCGAGACAGGGACATCACACCGGGACAGGAACATCACACCGAGACAGGGACATCACACCGGGACAGGAACATCACACCCGGACAGGAACATCACACTGAAACAGGAACATCACACTGAGACAGGAACATCACACCGAGACAGGAACGTCACACTGAGACAGGAACATCACACCGAGACAGGAACATCACACCGGGACAGGAACATCACACCGGGACAGGAACATCACACAGGGACAGGAACATCAAACTGAGACAGGAACATCACACCGGGACAGGAACATCACACCGAGACAGGAACATCACACCGAGACAGGAACATCACACCGAGACAGGAACATCACACCAAGACAGGAACATCACACCGGGACAGGGACATCACACTGAGACAGGAACATCACACTGAGACAGGAACATCACACTGAGACAGGAACATCACACCGAGACAGGAACATCACACTGAGACAGGAACATCACACCGGGACAGGAACATGACACTGAGACAGGAACATCACACCGGGACAGGAACACCACACCGGGACAGGAACATCACACTGAGACAGGAACATCACACCGGGACAGGAACATCACACTGAGACAGGAACATCACACCGGGACAGGAACATCACACTGAGACAGGGACATCACACTGAGACAGGAACATCACACCGGGACAAGAACATCACACCGAGACAGGAACATCACACCGTGACAGGAACATCACACCGAGATAGGAACATCACACCGAGAGAGGAACATCACACTGAGACAGGAACATAACACCGGGACAAGAACATCACACCGGGCCAGGAACATCACACTGAAACAGGAATATCACACTGAGACAGGAACATCACACCGGGACAGGAACATCACACTGAGACAGGAACATCACACAGAGACAGGAACATCACACAGAGACAGGAACATCACACTGAGACAGGGACATCACACTGAGACAGGAACATCACACCGGGACAGGAACATCACACCGGGACAGGGACATCACACTGAGACAGGAACATCACACCGGGACAGGAACATCACACCGGGACAGGAACATCACACCGCGACAGGGACATCACATTGAGACAGGGACATCACACCAAGACAGGAACATCACACTGAGGCAGGAACATGACACCGGGACAGGAACATCACACTGAGACAGGGACATCTCACCGGGACAGGAACATCACACCGGGACAGGAACATCACACCGGGACAGGAACATCACACTGAGACAGGAACATCACATTGGGACAGGGACATCACACTGAGACAGGGACATCACACCGGGAAAGGGACGTCCCACTGAGACAGGAACATCTCACCGAGACAGGAACATCACACCGGGACAGGAACATCACACTGAGACAGGAACATCACACCGGGACAAGGACATCACACTGAGACAGGAACATCACACTGAGACAGGAACATCACACCGAGACAGCAACATCACACCGGGACAGGAACATCACACCTGGACAGGGACATCACACCGAGACAGGAACATCACACTGAGACAGGGCCATCTCGATGGGATGTAACCCCATCAGTTACTATCTCCCCACTGCAACCTGCACCTCCTATGTTTGGCCCTCCAGCTCCCAAATCCTACTTGCTTTCCCTGAGCCATCCCCATGCCAATTTAAAGGTGACTCTGGTTAAAATTCTAATTCCTTGCAAAATTTCTCGACTATCGTTTCAGGCCTCAAAACTCAATTTGTACTCATGTCCTTCAGTCACAAGATTGTGGGCTTGAGCTTCAGCCTAGCCCTTGAGTATATAAGCTAGGAAAAGGGGGGTTTTATGGTGCAAGGGTAGCGGCCATATCGCTGCGTCAGAAGACCTCGATTCAACTCCCTTAATTGGGCAAAAGTAAGGACTGCAGTTGTTGGAGATCAGAGTCAAGATTAGAGTGCTGTTGGAAAAGCACAGCAGGTCAGGCAGCATCCGAGGAGCAGGAAAATCAACTTTTCAGGCAAAAGCCTTTCATGAGGGCTTTTGCCAAAACGTCAATTTTCCTTCTCCTCGAATGCTGCCTGACCTGCTGTGCTTTTCCAGCGCCACTCTAATCTTGACTCAACTCCCTCAACCTCTTGTGATGTGTCATAATATGCCTGTATACGGTTGATTTAAAATGTAAAGCATAGAATATAAAACACAGAGTGTAGTCTTCAATGTTGAAGGTGGTGTGTTCGTTCAGATCATTCGCAAGAATTTTTCATTTTGCCTAGGTAATATAAAAATCAATGTTTTCTGATATCCTTTCTAATCACCAACATCAAAATAGACAGACTGATCATTTATCTCATTGCTGCTGGTACAATGCCTACACTGGATGGTGTTATCTGTTTAGGTTACACCAATCATTACACCTCAGATTAATTCATTGGTGGTACAGTATATTCGGGCCATTTACTCCTCCTCAATCATTCTGGAGAGCAAAAGTAAGCTGCTGCTTTCTTTTCCCCATGACCAAGCGCTTCGTTACACCACTCCCCCCCCCCCTTCCGACATTTTCCTGTTGGCTCTGCCTCTTTCTTTTCACACATAACTCTGCCGTGGGAGGTTATTCCCGGAGGCCCTATTCCAATGCTAGTTGTGGTTGGACGGCGGTGCGGGGGGGGGGGGAAGACTTGACGTCGACTAAAAAGACTCTTTCAAGGAACATTTGTGCCAAATTGGAATGCCACCATCACCCCAGGTTCCTTTCCAATTCACACCTCATGGCTATTCCTTCATCGTTCCTGAACCAGGGTTCCTGGAACACGCTCCCAAACAGCGTTGTGGTTATGCCAACACCAAACAGTCGGTCTAAATTAGGAAAATGAAAAATTAAAGTTAAAAGATCACCATTGCATTCTTCATAAAGCTAGGTACAAAGATACCTCACTACAAAATCTTAGGTATGAATTAGAAACATAAATAAACAGAGGAAAAGGTTCAGCATTACATCGAGACCCCACTGGGCTTCATCAAGACCAGGATTCAACGCTGGGTTTCCTCAAGGCTGGGAGTCCATTATGGGTTTCCTCAAGGCTGGGAGTCCATGCTGGGTTTCCTCAAGGCTGGGAGTCCATTATGGGTTTCCTCAAGGCTGGGAGTCCATGCTGGGTTTCCTCAAGGCTGGGAGTCTATGATGGGCTTCCTCAAGGCTGGGAGTCCATGCTGGGTTTCCACAAGGCCGGAATTCCATGCTGGGTTTCCTCAAGGCTAGGAGTCCACCCTGGGCTTCCCCAGGGCAGGAGTCTGTGCTAGGCTTCACCTCAAGGCCAGTAATCCGCATTGGGTTTCCTCAAGGCTGGGACTCTCCACTGGATGTCCTCAAGGCCAGGAGTCCGCGCTGGGTTTCCTCAAGGCTGGGAGTCCATGCTGGGTTTCCTCAAGGCTAAGAGTCCACCCTGGGCTTCCCCAGGGCAGGAGTCTGTGCTGGGCTTCACCTCAATGCCAGGAATCCGCACTGGGTTTCCTCAAGGCTGGGTCTCTGCACTGGACATCCTCAAGGCCGGGAGTCCACCCTGGGTTCCTTAAGACCAGGACTCCACACTGGGCCTCACCTCAAGGTGGGAGTCCACGCTGGGCCTCGTCAAGGCTAGGACTCCATCTTGGGCTTCCACAAGGCTGGGAGTCGGCCTTGGGCTTCCTCAAAACGGTGTCCACAGTGGGCTTCACATCGAGGCTGGGGAGCTGCACTCGGCTTCCTCAATGTCGGAGTCCAACTCAAGGTTCACCTAAAAGCTGGGAGCCCACCCTGGGATTCTCCTCAAGGCTGGGAGTTCACCCTGGGATTCTCCTCAAGGCCAGGAGTTCACCCTGGGATTCTCCTCAAGGCCAGGAGTCCACCCTGGACTTCACCTCAAGGCCGGGAGTCCACCCTGGGCTTCTCTTCAACGCCAGGAGCCCACCCTGGGTTTCTCCTCAAGGCCAGGAGCCCACCCTGGGCTTCTCTTCAAGGCTGGGAGTCTACCCTGGTCTTCACCTCAAGGCCGGGAGTCCACCCTAGTCTTCACCTCAAGGCTGGGAGTCCACCCTGGGCTTCACCTCAAGGCTTGGAGTCCACCTTGGGCTTCACCTCAACGCCAGGAGCCCACCCTGGGTTTCTCCTCAAGGCCGGGAGCCCACCCTGGGCTTCTCCTCAAGACCAGGAGCCCAACCTGGGCTTCACCTCAAGGCCGGGAGCCCACTCTGGGCTTCTCCTCAAGGCCGGGAACCCACCCTGGGCTTCTCCTCAAGGCCGGGAGCCCACCCTGGGCCTCACCTCAAGGCCGGGACTCTGTGCTGGGATTCACCTCAAGGCTGAGTGTCAATCTGAATCCATCCCCACTGGGCTTTTTCAAGGCCAGGAGTCCCTCAGGTCTGTGCTGACTCAACTCTCCACCACCAATGCCACGGAGGTCAATGGCGAGCCCAAATATAACATTGACAGAATTTGTTATTGAATTCAGACAAAAAGCTGTTGATTTCTGGTGCATTCCTCTCTGCCATGAAGACTGTGATCCTGTCAGGATTCCCTGTGCAGGGAAGCAGGGATTGTGGGGGAAGGGTGGGGAGAGATGCCTACAGTGATGGGACACAGGGGTTAGGAGATAGAAACAAGGGATTGCTCAAGTTGGGATTTTCGAACATCATTTTGGATTTCCACCCATAAGAGTCTGTGTTTCTGATCAATAAAATGTCTGAGTAATCATAATGATCATAGATCTTTCAGTCCATGTGCTTGTTTATTCCTGACTTCTGGTTTCACAATGTTAATGATGAGAGTTTTGCTGGGTTTACAATTCCCAGCTGTTAAACATTGGAAACATCTCAAATATTTAGTATTTAAAATCTAATCACACAGACAGGAATATTCCAAGTCAATTTCTCTCTCAACACCAGTTTCAAGTTGATCATACCCCATTGTCTGAACTGCTGTAAATAAAACTTTATTTTCTTGATATTCCTAGTCCTATTCCTAACACTTTGACATTGAAATCAAACATCTTTTTATTCTAGTGTCGTATATTCTTTTACTGGCAATGAAATTTGGTGGTTTGTCATGTTCCTAGTATTCCTCCTTGGAATAAGATTCATTGTGAAGAGACAATGTTCACAGTCATTAGATTTACATATTTTGCTAGTTTCATGGCGGATGAGATGTACAAATAGGTTTTTTTCCCCCTTGAAGCTTTTAGTGATTCAATTCTCTGGGCATCCTTTACAGCATGATCCATGAGGCCATTAGTCTCACTCTCTGGTCTTCCGTGAGAATATTTCTCAAGCTACGTAAATGCTCAGGTAGTGTACCTTGGAAGACCTGACAGAAATGATTTCAAATTTTCCTGATGTTCATACAGTGTGGCGGTAGGCTGTTCACAACAACTCTCAAAAGAGCATTCCCTCCAGATCCAACCCCCTACCCCTGTAACTCTGCATTTCCCATGGCTAATCCACCAAGCCTGTACATCCCTGGACACTATGGGCAATTGACCATGGTCAATCCATCTAAACAGCAGACCTTGGGACTGTGGAAGGAAACTCGGAGAAAGTGAGGACTGCAGATGCTGGAGACTAGAGGGAGGACGAGAGCTGCTTCAAGGTAGGCATCCTTGCAAGAGGATTTGCAGTAGGTTAAGATCAATGAGGAGAAAGTGAGGACTGCAGATGCTGAAGAAGGGATTATGACCGAAACGTCGATTCACCTGCTCCTCGGATGCTGCGCTTTTTCAGCTGTGGAAGGAAACCTGAGCAGCTGGAGGAAACTCAAGCAGACTTAGGGAGAATGTGCAAACTCCACATAGGCAGTTGCCCAAGAGTGAAATCAAACCTGGTTCCCTGGTGCTCAGGCAGCAGTGTTAACCACTGAGTCACTGTGCTGCTCATGTTCACATGGTAGTATTTAAATTCACAACAAAATGAATGCTCAGTATGGCCAATAAAAAGGCCCATGTTGTCAAAGTTGTTCATCTTGCAGTCATCAGGATAACTCATATAAATACAGAGTTAAAAATCACACAACACCAGGTTATAGTCCAACAGGTTTAATTGGAAGCACACTAGCTTTCAGAGCAACGCTCCTTATCACCTGATGAAGGAGCGTCGCTCCGAAAGCTAGTGTGCTTCCAATTAAACCTGTTGGACTATAACCTGGTGTTGTGTGATTTTTAACTTTGTACACCCCAGTCCAACACCGGCATCTCCAAATCATATAAATACCATTGCTACCGCAGTTAGGTGGGAGTGTGGGGGTTAAGAAAGAATAAATAAATAAATAAATACCATTGCAAGGGCAAATCAACATTTACGAGAGACGTGATTTGGAGATGCTGGTGATGGACTGGAGTGTACAAAGTTAAAAATCACACAACACCAGATTATAGTCTAACAGGTTTAATTAACTTTCAGAGCGGCACTGTTGGACTATAACCTGGTGTTGTGGGATTTTTTAATTTATGAGTGAGAGAGAGAGTACTTATTGGTCACCCAGGTGGCTGGTAGAGGCAATGCCATGGAAAATGCACCAGTTAATGATAATTGACAGTGAACTATTAGTCTTTGTCAATATTTTAAAGCCAGTAGGTTAAGTCTGATTGGCCAAGGTATTGCCCAGTAAAATGGATCAGTAAATCAACCAGCTGTCTACAACAAACCAGATACTGACTAGAACCAGAGTTGAAAAATGTCGTGCTGGAAAAACACAGCAGGCCAGGCAGCATTCGGTGAGCAGGAGAATGGACGTTTCGGGCATAAGCCCCTCTTGATTCCTGAAGAAGGGCTTATGCCCGAAACATCGATTCTCCTGCTCCTCGGATGCTGCCTGGCCTGCTGTGTTTTTCCAGCATGACATTTTTCAACTCTGGTCTCCATCATCTGCAGTCCTCACTTTCTCCTAACTGACTAGAACCAACCAACCTATGCTTAGAAAATACACCACACCGTATCTTACATCAAATAAGGTTTGATAATTGGACAAAACTTGCTGCATAGTTCAAAGTGTGCAGAGAATTATGTTGACAGCCACACTAGAATTGTCAGTAAGACTCACAGTGTAATGGTCTTGTGTGTAATGGAGTTACATCTATTCACACACAAAGCTCTGTGAATCCACAAAGCTCTTTGTGGATGGAAAAAAACACATAAGTGTACAACACACCTTTCAACAAAACAGGTCACAGCTCCAACTTACTGCAACCCACTGACACGATTATTCTCAGCATCACAGCTGGCATCTCCAGCCTGGGATCTAATAAGACTAGACACAAGGCTGGAGATTGAAGAGTTGCACAGGTGACCAGAACTTGAAGGATCAATGGGTCAGGTTTCCCGGCGACATTTTAAAAAGGTCGCAAGGGGTTGCAAAAGCAGGAAGCTTTCGGAAGAGTCAGGCCAGCAGAGTTTGAAAGCTCTGCCAGCAATCGCGGATTGGAGAAAGTAGATCAGACTCAAAAGAGAAAAACATTGATCAGAAGTGGGACTGGAAGAAGCCGCAGATTGAGATAGGGTGAAAACAATGGGCTGCAATGTATCGGATATTAGTTGAGGACTAAGTGAAAGTTAGCGAAACCAGGAGTCATAGTCAAATGGAACATTCCCGGGAAAAACGAAAGCTTCAAAGTTTGTGTGGGATACGGCTTGGGAGGTCACAGAAGAAAGCATTAGAGAACATCTGTTGGAACTGACAAAGGGCCAACTATAAAAGCTGTTTTATTTAAAAATGGAATGAAGGGGATTGGATGGAGTAATGGAGGAGAGCATTGCCCTTCTGAGAGTGCTGGGGAGGGTTGGCTTGAGTACCAGAAATAGAAGCATTTGCAAAGCCAAGTCTGTCCCAGTGACTGACATCTACGTCTTGGGAATCTGATGTTTACCACATTCACAATCTTCGCAGCCAGCTAATCTTAGAGTAGCAAATTCCAGTATGGATCAAATGTTACTTCTTGTGGTAATGTCAGGTCTATATTCAGGTGGGTGAGCATTAACAGACTTCGGTGAACATGGTGATATACAAGAAATGGCAAGGGAGAAGGAACCTGCAGACTCCAATTCCAGCTCCATGCAAATCGAACATCATTACAGCATAGCTCCTATGCACATGCTGAGTAGCTGTTATGAGAGTAAACTTCTTCACTCCATGCTTCCTACATTTAATTGCCCTTCATAAGTATATAAAGCAACTAAACATTGCCAGAATAAAATAAATCTTCACAAAAATAATTCTGAAAGTTTCATACCTGCGCCAGCATTTACTTTGCCACCATGGTGGGAAATCAGAAGGCAATATTTCGGAAGCATTTAGGTGTGCATTTGTAACACCGTGGCAATGGGCCAAGTGCTGGAAAATGGGATTAACTAGTGAAGTGGTTGTTTTGACTGGCACAGATGCGATGGGCCAAAGGGCCATTTTCTGTGTTCCATGACTCTATAATCTCCGACTGGACAAATGTTTCTCAACTTCAAAATCAAAGCTGTTCAACTTTACCACAAATTGAGATGTTTTCATCCCATCTCTATGTGGAACTCCTGCCTTTTAATCTGAACCCAGAAGCGAAGAAAGTGGCCCGATCTCTGGCATCCTCTACAGTTTCTTGAATATAATTCTCTGTAATTAAAACCCCAAGCGAAACACTATCCACTATTTTGCGCCCATTGCGCGGCTTCACCTAACCAGACCCTGAGGTTAGCTCATGTGGGTAATGAGATTACCGAAAGTTCTTAAAGTTTTGCCTAAGAACCAGCAATGGGAATGTGAGAGGGCAAGAAAAATACATTACCCCAGACGAAACGATGTTTACCTGCAGACTCTTGCGCTAATCAGGAAAATGTTCACGTATAACCTAAACCCCCACGTGCAACTTACATTCCAGACAGTCATTGTCCTAAACTATTTTCCGGTTTAAAAACCACAGTCTAGTCAATAGTCCCAGAATGTGGTTGAAGTAAAGATCAGCCTTCATCTACATAACCTTTCTCTTGACACTGTAGCAGTCTCTACTTCTCACTCATGATGAAAATCTCCACCAGATGACAGACAAAACATTCCCTCTCTCCCTCTCTAAACAGCACACACATGGGCACATATGGAGATACATCAAACACACACACACACATACACACACACACACACACACACACACACACATATGCAAATCTATCCATGCAGATGTTTAAAAATGACTAAGAGCTTTCAGACTTCAGGAAAGTAGCAGAAGATACAAACACAACTCCTTGGTCCTTGTGTCAATGATTATCTCACCAGTCTCTAGACTGAATCTCAGAAACTGAACTAAGATGTGCCTTGGCCACGAGTTTCCAAGAGAGAGGATGGGAACGACGTTGTGCTTGGCATTAATTTGAATATAAGTCTTGATGACAGTGAAAAGCAAATTTGGGAAGGGTATTGTTAAGAAGATGTGGGTGTATTGTACCTTTAAGAGAGCTAAATGCTAGCAGAACCATCTGGCAGCATCAAATGTCCTGAAAAAGATATAATGTAACATTTGGTCGAACAATTCAATTAGCTGGTTGCCTGGAGATGACAAAACAAATTTGAATTAGGCCAATCAGTTTAAGTTATACCCCCCTCCCACCCACCCCCAAAAAAAACCAAACTCCAATCAAGTTTGAATTGAGTATATTGACAATCTTAAAAGCCAATGACACAATCTGATGCTTCGGGGGTATAAGACCGGGGAAAATTGAACAGTTGGGAAGAGAACAGCATCTGCAGACTGCCTGGAGAAACGCTTTCTTAAAGGTACCTTTATTGACCAATGACCTGTGAAGCAGAAATCCCTGAAAAAAAGAAAAGACAGAGGAAGAGAAGATTCGACATCTGGCTGGTTTTGAGTACTTGAATTTTTGGTAAATCGGGAGGTTTTATTGGACTAGTATTGTAGAAGGGGAAGGTAAAAGATAGTTTAGAGGAAGGAGTTGTAAATAGTTGCTACTTTAAATAGTTCTTGGCCTCTCGAATTTTCACAGATTACTGCACAGGATAAATCTTTTCTGTGTTGCTGGTTTAAATTAAGCAGGAGGGTTTATCCCACATGATAACAGTATAAGCAATAACTTACATTTACATGGGGGTGGCATGGTGTCTCAGTGGTTAACACTGCTGCCTCACAGCACCAGGGACCCGGGTTCGACCCCTGCCTCAGGCGACTGTCTGTGTGGAGTTTACACATTCTCCCTGTGCCTGTGTGGGTTTCCTCCAGATGCTCTGGTTTCCTCCCACAATCCAAAGATGTGCAGGTTAGGGTGAATCGGCGGTGCTAAATTGCCCGTAGTGTTCAGGGATGTGTAGGTTAGCTGCTTTAGTCAGAGGGAGATATAGAGTAATAGGGTAGGGGAATGGGTCTGTGTGGGATGGTCTTCGGAGGGCTGGCGTGGACTTGTTGGGCCAAATGGCCTGTTTGGACACTGTAGGGATTCTATTCTATCCATACTTCCCTTAATGTAGTAAAACACCTCAAGTGCCTCACAGAAGAGTTATAAACCAAATATACAGTCACACAGGGAGATATGGGGTAGATGACTACAAGCCTGGATAAAGAGCCTGATTTTAAAAGGAGAAAGGAGAGGTATAAAGGGGGAAGTCAGACCAGAGCTTCAGACCTTAGCAACTGAATGCTCAGCCACTGAAGTACAGCGATGAGGGGACAGTATACTCTAGAAGCCTGAATTGGAGTCGGCCATGTATCATAGGGGGTTGTAGGATTGGAAGTGATTACAGCAATAGGGAGGGGCGAGGCCATGGATATTTGAAGATGCGATTGAGAGTTTAAGACCAAGGTGTTGGGATAATGGGTGAATGGGTCTTGGTGCAAGTGAGGAGCAGAGTATTTGATCGATCTCAACAGAATAGATTGTAGGACACCTGACAAGAAATTACAAAGTGTGGTTAGGGTCTGAAGCAGATGAACTGAGATAGGAATACAAATGTAAATGTGAATACAAATGTGCCTTGGATTGAATATCTTATTGCAGAGGGCAATCTAATTCTATTAGTTTCCTGGCCGGTGGGTTCCTATTACAAAACCGAAGAATCAAGAATGACAGGTGTGACCTGAAGGAAGGTGCTGTCTGTTATAAGGTTGAGCAGCTTACTGATAACTCCCTCACACATTGAGAAGTGCAAGTATAAGTGCTCAACTGGCAGATCACACGAAAGTCAGAACATTTGGAGCAACGGCAGGGGACATAACGGAGAATAAAATGGACTGCACTGTGTCCAACTTCTGAGCAAAATGTTAGTGTATTCTGGGTAGTTGAGTCAGCACTTGATCTTTTCCCTAAACTTGCATCAGCTTCCCACTTGGAAGTAGTTGAAACAGATGCAATAGTCCCATGGTCAATGGGTGAGGTTCTATCAGCCAAGATCAGTCATGCTATGACAAAAACCGAAATTGCTGGCGAAACTCAGCAGGGCCCGCAGCATCTGTTGGGAGAAAACAGAGTAACCGTTTCGAATCCTGTGACTTTTCAGCCGAACCACTTCAGGCTGAATCATAACAGATGACATGAGGAAAAGGAGGGCTTTTATGTAAAACCATCAAACTATTTTTCAGTAGTGTGATGGATATACTAAAAATATCGTGACACGCAACATATACATACAATTAGGAGTAGACCAGGCTAGCCTCCTCCAGCATTTGATAAGATCATGACTGGCTTAGTTGTGGCTTCAACGCCACTTTTATGTCTACCCCCAATACTCTGTGGCTCCCTTGATAGTCAAAACTCCATTTAACTCTGCCTTAAATATATTCAAGAGTTCTGCTATCACATGCCTCTGGTGAAAGGAGATCCACAGACTCATGACCCCCTGACAGGAACTATTCCTTCTCATCTCCATCTTATATGGGAGACCCCTTTATTTTTAAACCGTGCATTTATGGGTTATGTAGGATATTTAGAGAAGAGGCCATTCAGCCCAACCCATGCCTGTCAATGTTCTCACTCCACTTCTCCCACCTTTCTTTGTCAGAATCCATCACTTTAATCCTCTATTGCCGTTCTCCCCCGTGGGCTTGACTAGCTTTTCCATTAATGCACACTATTCTTCAAAGCCTCCCTCAAAAATATGCAATATCCCTCGCTACCAACACAAGGGAATCTATTTGTAAGGACCATCCAAACTGTTCAAAGAAGACAACCACTTTGAGCATCTCTGGCAGCCGCAGGGGGAGACAAAGTGCAAACAGTGGAAGGAGGGAGTGATAATCCAAGCATCCTACCCACCCACACATATACCATCTGTGGGAAGCTGTGTGGATCCACTATTATATGGGTTGGCTGCCCTCAGGAATCACAACTCCAGGATTGAAGACATCCCCATTCTAAACGGGTTCCTAAGAAGTTCATTGTGATCGTATACGTAAACACATATCCTCAAGTACTCGAGAGAGGTGTGCACACGTTTGACAGAACGTTACAGCATCCAGAGTTTAATTTCTGAGGATAGCGGGCCAATAATTATGGAATTCTCAATTGCCACCCTTAACAAGTCTTCGCATTGGAAAGACTAGGCTGGAAGAATTGAGCAATATGTTGAGAGATGTGCCGTCTCTGAAACAGTGTGTCACTCAACAACTGAATTGAATTGAATTGAATTAGCTTTATTGTCACATATAATATACAAGGAAAGCTGGGTAGATCGTCCTGTTCACTGTCGTCCTGGGAGGGGTGGTTGTGGAAGCAGGATGGGCTGTCCTAGAGGTGGTTGGAAGGCGTGTCAGGGCGAACCGAGAGCCAGAAGGGGCAAGGGGTGGCTGCCTTAGAGTGGCCAGAAGGTGGGAGGGACGGGGGCTTGCTGGGGGGTTTGTATTTTATGCACTGTTATTTACGCATTTGGACTGTCTTATATGTAAAAATGTCATTGTTACTGTTCTGTAATGATTGAAACAGGGATTTGAGGTTTGTCCTCATTTCCCTGGAAACTGGTTGAACGGTCGGGTTTGGGGCCTGGCTTTGTAAAATTGCTGTTTCTCTGTATACAGCTGTTAATGTTAACTGTTTTGTAAACTGTATTGTTTAATAAAATAAAAAGAAATAATACGCATACAAGGAGAGTGAGAAGTTTACAAATTGCCACTTACGGCACCATCTTAGGAACAAAAGTACCGAGCTACAAATTCTTCAGTACAAATTCTGAGGGAAAAAAGATTAGGAAAGTAAAGAAATAAAAAGTCCAGCATTACAGACCTTCAAAATCATAGTAATAAACTAGATTAATGAAGAAGTAAAATGTTTGGAACAGTCCTTCCAAATTAATCAAATGAAGAAAACAAAACAGAAATTAAAAAGAAGCAAATTTAAGACAAAGCCCACTTAGTCCATGTGACAGCTCTGGGCTCAAGGAGCTGACCCCTGTTGGAATCCCAGGCCGGACCCACCATGATGCTGGAGTAAACACCACATGGAGTCACAGACTGACTGAAGCCACCACACGGAGACCCAAACTAGCACCAACGAAAGCAGCCTCCGAAGCCACTGACAGGAGTTCCACTCCCTGACAGATACCCAAACTTCAAGCTTGGGCAACAGGTGAATCTTCTGTCGATGTATTTGTCTGGAACACACGGTGTATCCATAACTTTGCACGTACTGAAGAATGTGCACTCCATTTGGCACTTTGGACTTGCCAATGCACAATGATCAGCTGCTTTCCCCCGCACCTGTGACATTACACCACCCTGATCTCAGTGTAGACAGGTCTCCCAATCCTCACCTTGTTTCCTCTCCCATTCACCTCTTGTTCTGGAGCTATCTTCAATCAAGCACCTCTTTCCCCCTCTGACCTGCAATCCAACTTTGACCTTAACTCCCGGCTCTCCTGAGTTATATAAAGAAGATTGATGAGGTGGGAAGCAATGACAACAGGAGTATGACAGTAGCATGCCAGTTAGTTTGTCACCAATGTTCCTCATTTATTAATGAGATTAATCACCAACAATGTCTCAAAGGTATCTCAGAGCTACGTGCTAATGGTGTTAGATCTGTGTTTCTACTCTCCTCAGTTTGAGAGGCAGATGTTTGATTACAAGTAAAACTTGCATGTAAAGATAAATTATTACACTTATTTTTGATAATTTGAGGAGACTACAGGTTAAACTGATACCAACAGATTCAAGAACAGCTTCTTCCCTGCTGTTATCAGACTCATGAATAGACCTCTCTTACACCAGAGTTGATCTTTCTTTGCACCTTCTGTATATTATGTATTCTGTTCTATTACCCTGTTGTACTTATGTAAGATAGGATTTGTCTGATTAGCACACAAAACAATACTGTTCACTGAAACTTGGTACATTTGACAATAATAAATCATATCAAATTAAATCAATGTTTGAATCTGTGAATAGAGCAAATATAAACCTCTTCACTGAGATTGAGGGATCAATAATGAGGCTACAGAGGTATCAGGTTAAATGTAAGAGATATGGGTATAATTATTTGTACGTTGTGGGTAATAAGGTTGTAACCAAATTCAGTTATATCAACAGTTAAGAATGGGTTAGTTGAGTGAAATGTCCTGTCTGCATCTATTCTGTCCATCTCTTTAAGAATTTTCTAGGTTGGTCTGTGATTGCCATTCATTCTTCTGACCTGGAGAGGATAGTGGCCCAACTCTTCAGTCAACTTACAGGCCTGAAGATTCTCTAATTGACCAGGCCTGATTACCATGCCCGCAAGCCTAGAGTGAACAGAAACTTCTCGGCTTCCCGTAGGCCGACACTGCTGACCTCAAGGAAACCCAGAACCAAGACCCAAACAACCCAGTCCATCTATACTTCCCACTGCCTTGGGAAGGCAGCCAACATCATCAAAGACACCCCCCCCCCCCCCCCCCCCCCCACATCCCTTATTACAATCTCTTCAAACCTCTTCTGTCAGGTAGAAGATACAGAAGCTGAAACACATGTACCAACAGGTTCAAGAACAGTTACTTCCCCTCTGTTACCAGACTTCTGAATAGATCTCTCAAAGTTTAAATTTAATGTCGATCCTGCTCTCTGTTGCCTTCTCTGCAGCTGTAACATTTCTTTTTTGTTCTGCGGTACCCTCATGCACTTTGTAGATTAGATTCCCTACAGTGTGGAAACAGGCCCTTCAGCCCAGCCAGTCCACACTGACCATCCAAAGAGTAACCCACCCAGACCCATTTCCCTCTGACTAATGCACCTAACACTACGGGCAATTTAGCATGGCCAATCCACCTGACCTGCACATCTTTGGACTGTGGGAGGAAACCAGAGCACCCGGAGGAAACCCACGCAGACACGGAGAGAATGTGCAAACTCCACACAGACAGTCGCCTGAAGCTAGAATCGAACCTGGTCCCTGGCGCTGAGATGGCAGCAGTGCTAACCACTCAACCACTGTGCCACCAATGGTATAGTATGCTATGATCTGCCTGTACTCCATGCAAAGCAAAACTTTTCACTGTACCTAAGGACGTGACAATAATAAATCAAATCAAAAAAGGTCTCCTCAGTATCTGTTCAGAGGACAGTCACAACACCGCAGGAAGCAGGCTGGGGCATCTCGGCTGCATTCCTTATTTGGTAAGTGCAGTCTTCAGTCAGTAAGGGGAGCAGAGTTGCACACAATACTCCAAGTGTGGTCCTACACTGTTGTATACAATTAAAGCGAGACTTTTTTTGCTCCTGTATTCAAATCTTCTTTTAATAAAGGCTCACACACTGTTCAAGCTATGCACTACACGCTCACTTTCAATGACTTACAACAAGGAAACCTGGGTTCCTTTGGACACTAAAACTTTCCGCTACCTCATATTTTATGAAACACACTGCACCTTGTGTCTTTTAGTTCATTCACGGGATGTAGGCATCGCTGGCTAGCCCTGCATTCTTTGCCCATCCCTAATTGCCCAGAGAGCAGTTAAGAGTCAACCACGTTGCTGTGAGTCTGGAGCCTCATGTAGGCCAGACCAGGTAAGGATGGTAGTTTCCCTCCCTAAAGGACATAAGGTTGTTTTAATTTGACCTGTACCTGCAGAAAGGTAAAGATCTAACCACACATATGAGGTATTGTGGGCATGTAAATTAGAAAGGAGAAAGGGAAGACTGCAGATTGTGGAGAGTTAGTGTCGATAAAACGAGGCACTGGAAAAAGCACCGCAGGTCAGGCAGCATCCAAGGAGCATCCAAGGAGTAAGAGATCTCCTCAGCTCCTTTCCCCTTCCCCAGACTTGAAGAAGGGTTATCCTCGAAATGTCAACTCTCTTGCTCCTCGGGTGCTGCCTGAACTGTTGTGCTTTTCCAGCGCCACACTTTATTAACTCAGGTAAATTAAAAATCAGTGTCCCAAGCTTTGGTGTAAAGCTTTTTGAGTACTACACGATATTGCATGAGGCAGCCCTGCATTCATCCTTACTGTATCAGTCATGGCTCTTTTAGTAGTGTTGAAACTTTATTGCTGGAACAGCACAGCAGGTCAGGCAGCATCCAGGGAACAGGAGATTCGACGTTTCGGGCACAGGCCCTTCTTCAGGAAGAAGGGCCTGTGCCCGAAACGTCGAATCTCCTGTTCCCTGGATGCTGCCTGACCTGCTGTGCTGTTCCAGCAATAAAGTTTCAACTTTGATCTCCAGCATCTGCAGACCTCACTTTCTCCTCTTTTAGTAGTGTCACTGCCTCTGAGTCAGGAGGTTCTGGGTCCTGTTTCCTGATTAAAGGCTTGAGTGCAAAGACCTAGGATTGCTCCTGAGTGCAGCCCTGATGGGGTGCTGGACATTGAAGATGCCAAATTATGAATGGAGCTTTGGTTTAAGACCACATCTGCCTTTTCAAGTGGGTGTTAAAAATCCTCCAAAGGAATAAGGGCAGGGGAGGTTTGCCTGGTGCCCTGACCAAAGCTTAATGCATGATCAACAACGCTAAGAGAAAGAAACCTGATTTTACAATTTGTGAAAGCTTGCTGTATACCAATTGGCTGCTGTGTACAATAGTAACTGCGGCACTTAGGGATGCCCTGAAACTCTGAATGGTGTTCCACAATCCAATGTCTTTGTGACAGTTAAAAACTCCTCTGGTCACCCATGTGTTCCGGTGAAGTGGCTTTGGACGCTTTTTAACATTGCTGGAGCAATGCAAGGTGTTGTTGAATTGAGTCTATATAAGCTCATAGTGGGAGAAAGTGGAGACAGGCAACTTAAAACAAATTGGTGGCCAAAACAGGCGGCAGGTGAAAGAGGGAAAAAATATTGGTTAATTGGCCGGTCTGGTGATTCAGTTTTATATCAGTGTGAATCCAGTACTTTCTAAAATCGCCTGTTCCACTTTTACACTGGCAGAACTCCAATTTGGAACCGGGGACCTGTTTTCCATGTATTGATACCAACTGCTAACTCCAGCTCCCTTACCATCCCAGACTCACCGACACGGGTCCAAACTCTATGTTCTGTGACTATGCTACAGGAGTTGCTTCTGGGGAGGGGGCAAGGGGGCCAGAATTTAAAGGCAAGAAGATCTAGAACAAAGAGACTCTTGCATTTATCCGGCATCTTTCTCAACCGCAGGGGATTCCAAAGGGTTTTACAACCCCTGGAGTACTTTTGGAGCTTAGGCATGATTGTAATGTAGGAAAAGCAGCAGCCAAGTTGCCAGTAGCAAGCTCCCACAAGGAGCAACATGATAATGACTTGATAATTTATGTTTGTGACATTGATTAAGATCAGATTAGTGAGGTATAATCACTAAGACTATCAAGGGCCAGAGATGACACTTCTGACTCTATCAGGTGAGCTGCTGCTTCTCACCAAATGATTGTAGGACATCATCAAATTAGGTGGGACTTAATAAAGCTTCAACATTAACTCTTTCCAAACCATTACCTTATACAACCGTCTGGGTCAGTTCAGAGGTCTGGATGATACCCGATACAAGTTCCGTGTTGAAACCCTTCTGTATAGCTGCTGTTATTCCCATTTCCAATCTCCTAAAATCATTGCTTTCACCTTTCCTTGCTGCCATCATTCCGTATGCCCACCCCTACAATGTATCTGCCTCTCAAGCAGGTGCGAATTGGCATCCAGGTGGAGCACCTGTCTGAAGTAATCCCAAATTTAAACAAAATGGGGAAAGTGCAATTAACTGTTATTTGGACGAATTGTTCCTTTTCTTAGCACTTTCCTCTCTTCATTTCCCACAGTGTTGGTCCATCGATGGTAAATGGGCACTGAGTCAATGACTACCCTCATGTGCCATTTTCCAAATGACCAATGCCAGGGGAAGGGGCAGATATCACAGGCATCTGTTCAGCTCCTGGACTGGGAGCCCCTGTTGTCATTGCAATCAACCCCAACCCAACACAGTGGCTGTACCCGTCTGTACCCTCAACCTGAGTGCAATGGCCCCAGCCCCCTGACCCAAGAATAGCAGACTCCCTACAACCCTGGGTGTCAGGCCAGAATATACCACCTCTGTCTAGGCCCAGATCATCGCTAAGACTGACAATCTGTGCAGCCAATCTTAGTGTTTGCTGGGAGCAACAGGACGAGTTTGATGCTATCCTCCCCAGGTTCCCACTCGTATGTTTGACAGCCTTCACTGGCTAGTTCCTGGTAGTGGGAAGCCTATCAGGAATTGGACAACGTCAACACCAGGGGCCTGAAGGACCTCTCCCTCCTGAAGCCAGTTTCACAAGTTTTCAGGATGTAGAAGGTCTCAAAAATACAACTGTGGTCGACTGAACCCTGTATCTGGATCACCAGAAACTGTCTCCTTTGCCAGCTCCTTATTTCCTCAACAATCATAGAGTCATTCAGAACAGGAACAGACCCGCTGGTCCAACCAGTCCGTGCTGACCATAATCCCATAATAGTCCCACCTGCCTGCACTTGGCCCATACCCACCCAACCCCCACCCCCGCGTGCCCCACCAAACATTTCTTATTCATGTAAGTATCTTTTAAATATTGTAACTAGACCTGTATCCACCACTTCCTCTGGAACCTCATTCCACACACAAACCATCTCTGTGTAAAAAAATTGTTCCATGTGTCTTTTTTAAATCTTTCTCCTCTCACCTCCAAAAATGATCTATGTCTTGAAATCCCCCACCCTAGAGAAAAGGCACCTGCCATTCACCTTATCTATGCCCTCATGATTTTATAAACCTCTATACTGTCTCCTCTCAACCATCTACACTCCAGTGAGAGAAGTGCCATCCAATCCAGCCTCTCCTTATAACTCAAACCCTCCATTCCTGGCAAAATCCTGGTAAATCTCTTCTGAACCCTCTCCAGCTTAATAATATCCTTCCGATAACGGGGTCACCAGAACTGGACATAGTGCTCCAGAAGGGGCCCAACAAATGTCTTGTACATCCTCAACATAATATCCCAACTCCTCTGCTCAAAGGTCTGAACAATGAAGGCAAGTGTGTTATATATCTTCTGAACCACCCTATCTACATGTGATGCAAACTTCAAAGCATTCTGGATCTGGACCCCTAGGTTTCTCTGTCCTACGTTACCCAAAGCACTACTTTTAATTGTGTAAGTCTTGTCTTTGCTTGTTTTACCAAAATGCAATACCTCGTATTTATCCAAATTAAACTCCATCTGCCACTCTTCAGCCCATTGACCCAACTGACCAAGATTTCTTTGTGATCTTAGATAACCTTCTCCACTAAACCACCAAACAAAGGTCCAAAGTTCCAGAAGAGGTCAAAGAAAACTCCTTGGGAGCACTCTGAACCTCGAACTCGAAATGCATTGCTGTCAGTGACTCATTCTGACTGGCAACCACTTGCCCATCAAGCTGCACCCCGCTTTATGTCACAATAGCTCATAGTCTTCTGGTCACATCAAAAGAAGCTGTGTCCAACACTATGGCACTGCCCACTTGCTACGTTGCTCCGGAGTCTTTGCGTGGTTCCAATTCCAGGTCAAGTGTGGTTCCAAACAGAGACAGGAGGCAAATTGGTGGATGTAATTCCAGTGCAGTCATAAACTTTTTTCATGAACAAAAGTCATCCCCTTCAGGTCAGGTCTCAGTTCATTGACTTGCGTAGTTCTAAAGGGAGCTGACAACTCCACACTGTACAACGTGCTCTCATAAAAACTCACTCAGCCATCCACAACAATGCTCAAATCCCTCCCTCACCTCTCCCATAGTATTCATTCTCCTTTCTCCCCACAACACTGTTCATCCCCCTCCCTCATTCTCAACCCATTTCTCACTTCCTCCCCCATTCCCCAATAGGATTATAGGATTAAAGACAGGCAGTGTGAAGGAACAGAGGGATCTGGGTATGCAAGTACATAGATCCCTCAAAGTTGCCATGCAAGTGGATAGGGTTTTAAGAAAGCATATGGTGTTTTGCCTTTCATTAACAGGGGTATTGAGTTTAAGAGCCCCGAGGTTTTGCTGCAGCTCTACACGTCCTGGTGAGACCACACTTGGAATATTGTGCCCAGTTCTGGTTGCCCCACTATAGGAAAGATACAGAGGCTTTGGGGAGGGTGCAAAGAAGGTTTACCAGGATGCTGCCTGGACTGGAGCGCTTGCCATATGAAGAAAGGTTGAATAAGCTCGGACTTTTCTCTCTGGGGAGAAGGAAGAAGAGAGGAGACTTGATCGAGGTGTACAAAATAATGAGAAGAATACATAGAGTCAATAGCCAGAGACTTTTCCCCAGGGCAGGATTGACTGGTATGAGAAGTCATAGTTTGAAGATATTAGGAGGCAGGTATAAAGGAGACGTCAGAGGTAGGTTCTTTATGCAGAGAGTTGTGAATGTATGGAATGCATTGCCAGTTGAGGTGGTGGAAGCGAAGTCATTGGGGACATTTAAGCGACTGCTGGACATGCACATGGATAGCAATGAGTTGAGGGGTGCGTAGGTGAAATTACTATATTTTACATTAGGATTAAGTCTCGCCACAACATCATGGGCCTAAGGGCCTGTTCTGTGCTGTACTTTTCTATGTTCTATGTTCTATAGTGCTCTCCCCCTCTGCTGCAACCCTTCCCTCATCCACAACAATATTTGCTGTCTCCCTCACTGTTTGGGCCCATAACATTCCCCATACCTTCAGTTTCAGGCACTGGTGAACATTACCTCCTAGCAGAGTTTTAACTGAAATACGTGCGGTCTGAACCAGCAGAAACTTGAATGTCGCAGAACAAAAGATTTACATTGATATAGCATCCTTCACAACCTCTAGAGGTTTCAAGTACTGAGCAGTTAATTAAATACAATTGAAATGTAGTCATTGTTGCACTGTAGGAATAACAATGGTAAGTTTGTGTTAGATGACTTGGTTTTGCAATGTTCTTTGAAGGACAAATATTGACAGGACACTGGGGGCCACTCTGCTTTCTGGATGACCATTTATATCAAAATCTGCAGCTTGAGGACTGTTTCAAGCAGGTCAGCATGGTGGCCCAGTGTTTATACTGTTGCCTCAGGAGCTGCATACATCCAGCCACTTACAGAGCGTTTGACCACACCCTGGCTTGTATCTTGCTGTTGGACTGACTTTTGAGATTTAGGGGTGGTGTTATTTAATACAGAATTCCTAACCTTTCTTCTGCCCTTGTAACCACTGTATTTATGTGGCTGGTCACTTAAAAATTTTGATCAACTCTAACCCCAGAATAGGGTCACCTGTGTATTCCATGCTACAGTTTGATAATTTCTACAAACGTCTGCAGCTTGAGGACTGTTTCCAAAAGGATGGCACAGTGGCTCAGTGGTTAGCACTGCTGCCTCACAGCACCAGGGACCTGGGTTCGATTCCACCCTCAGGTGATTGTCTATGTCGCGTATGCATGTTCTTCTCGTGTCTGCATGGGTTTCCTCCTAGTTTCCTCCCACAATCCAAAGGTGTACAAGTTAGGGTGAATTGACCATGCTAAATTGACTATAGTGTACGTTAGGTGCATTAGTTAGGGGTAAATATAGAGTAATGGGTCTGGGTAAGTTACTCTGCAGAGGGCCAGTATGGACTTGTTGGGCAGAAGGGCCTGTTTCCACACTGTAGGGATTCTATCATAATATTGTCAGTGGAACTTTTATGCTAACAAAGCAAGGTGACATGATCTCTGGTTAACATCTCATCTGGATGGCAGAACCTCTGACATAGAACCCTACACTGTGGAAGCAGGCCATTCCGCCCATTGAATCCACACCAACCCTCTGAAGACCATCCCACCCAATTCACACCCCTATCCTATCCATGCATTTCCCATGGCTAATCCATCAAGCTTGCACATCGCTGCACACCATGGGGCAATTTAGCACGGCCAATCCACCTAACCTGCACAGCTTTGGAATGTGGGAGGAAACCGGAGCAAACCCATGCAGACAGAGGGAGAATGTGCAAACTCCAAGCATACAGTCACCCAAGGCTGGAATTGAACCCAGGTCCCTGGCACTGCAAGGCTGCAATACTAACTGCTGAGCCACTGTGACACCTTAGTATTGCAAGCCAATCTCAAATATTGGAATGGGACCTGAACCTAAAAACTTAGTAACTCAACGGCAAGAGTATTACCAACTGAGGCAGGATGAAGACAGAAGATCCAAAAGGAAGAGGCAGATCGTTCAAAATCAGAAGAACACTTGGATCCAATACCATCGAGATTATGGTAGAGCAGGGCTTCCCAAAGTAGGGGTTGCGGGCTGAGAAGGTCAGGACTCCGAGTGGAGTTGCAAACTTAAATTTGGGGACATGAGTTCATAAGCAGCAAAGGTCACCATTGTGGATCTGACCCCTCCCCGCTCTTAAGGGTCTCCTCTTCCCCATCCCCTGGCCTCAGAGGTATCAAACTTCAAACCTCACCAAAAGTTCTGGCAGAGGGGTCCTGAGTTGCTTTTTTTAAAAAAACGTAGGTTACCAGTAAGAAAACAAGTTTCGAAAGCACTGCTGTGGGGATAAGAAATGAGCCTCTGAGATAAGCTGCGATGTAAGTCATGTGAGAGGATCTTAGAATTTTGGGAATGATGCTACTGGAATGACTGAGGATACAGCTGGCTGCTCCATAATCATCATGGTGATAGAAATATCGAATATTGGAGCAGGAGGAGGCCATGTAGCCCCTCGAACCTCTCTGCCATTCAATACGATCATTGCTGATCATTTAACTCAGTGCCCTATTCCCACTTTTCTCCCACATCCTTTGATCTCTTTATTCCTATGTACTACATTGACATCTTCCTTGAAATTCTTCAATGTTTCAGCCTCAGCTGCCTCTGGTGGCAGAGAATTCCACAAGCTCACCACTCTTGGGGGGAAGAATTGTTTTTTTTCTAATAATATGTGCACTCTATTAATGATTACCAGTTAAAGAAATATCTTATGATCTGGCCTAACTTTACCTGCACAGACAACATCCATATTAAAACAACTGCCACCCTTTGAGATTCCCTTCCCTTTCGTGTATCTGATCTTCCTACCGATGGCTTAACAATGACAAGCCCTATTACAACATCAAAGTTAAACAATACTTTTCACAGGGATTTTCAGTTCAATTTATCCTCCTTTCTCCTGAAGCTCTTGGTTATTGTCTGTATCCATAAACATTAGAATCATAGGAAAAGGAGTAGGTTATTCAGTACCTCAAGCCTGTTCCACCATTTACTAAGATCATTGCTGATCTTGATCTAACTACATATACCTGCCTTGGCCCCAAATCTCAGAGTCATGGAGTCATAGAGATGTACAGCACGGAAACAGACCCTTAGGTCTAACTTGTCCATGCCGACCAGATATACTCACCTAATCTAGTCCCATTTGCGAACACTTGGCACATATCCCTCTAAACCCTTCCTATCCATACAGCCATCCTGATGCCTTTTAAATGTGGTAATTGTACCAGCCTCCACCACTTCCTCTGGCAACTCATTCCATACACACACCACCCTCTGTGTGAAAAGGTTGTCCCTTAGGTCCCTTTTAAATCATTCCCCTCTCACCCTCTAGTTCGGGACTCCCCCACCCCAGGGAAAAGACTTTGTCTATTTATCGTATCCACACCCCTCATGATTTTGTAAGCCTCTACAATGTCACCCCTCAGCCTCCAACACTCCAGGGAAAACAGCCCCAGCCTATACAGCCTCTCCCCATAGCTCAAACCCTCCAACCCTGGCAACATCCTTGTAAATCTTTTCTGAACCCATTCAAGTTTCACAACATCTTTCCAATAGGAAGGAGACCAGAATTGCACACAATATTCCAACAGTGGCTTAACCAATGTCCTGTACAGCTGTAACACGACCTCCCAACTCCTGTACTCAATACTCTAACCAATAAAGGAAAGCATACCAAACGCCTTCTTCACTATCCTATCTACCTGTCATTTCTCTTAAATTCCTTTACTTGATAAAAGTTTATCTCTCTCAGATTTAAAATTAACAACTCATTCTGCATCCACCACCTTTTCTGGAATAGATTTCCAAACTCTACCGCCCTTTTTGTGTCGAAATGCTTCCTAACATCTCTCCTGATTGGTTTGGTCTTAATTCTCAGGCTATGACCCCTATGAATCCCCTCCATTGGTTAATCTTCATGGGTGACTCCTGGACGATGATTGTGGGTGGTGCTATTTAACCACTATGGTGTTGTGTCCCATTCATCTATCCACACACAGCATCCAGCAAATAGTCAAGTAATCAAAGTGTAGAATTTTTTTTATTTCTCTAGAGTTAGGGATGATGAGGCCAATGGTAAAGCTCCAAATATAAAGCTAAAGCAGTGTATAGATTTAGGAAAATGATCAGCCATGATCTCATTGAAAGGTAGGACACATTCTAGGGACTGAATAGCCTTCTCCTGTCTCTCAGTGTTACCCCACCTAACTTAACACAAACTGGAATTTAAAACTGAGAACTTTTAATCTGTCTGTGTTTGTTAATCAGGAGAGCTGATCTGAAGAAACTGGGATACATCTGCTTTTGAGAATTTCTTTCAAGTATATTTATAGTGAAGTTAAATTTCTGTTTGAACTATTATATTTTGCCATACCTTTTTTTTTAACTGGACTGTTGAGAGCAGTAGTTAAAAGTGAGGGCCCATGTCAGTCTTCGAAGTGATGACCGAGGTCAAACTGATCAGATATATAAATTTCAACCAACCTTGTACCAGAAAGAAAAGATAGGGATGTACTGTTGAGATGCCATTGACAAATCTAAGCATTAATTTCCTTATCTAAATGAACCACAGTTGCTTATTTCCTGATTAATTGTAAACTGGACACTTAGAGTACCACCTACTGGTATTGCATGATTACTACAAAACTAAAAAAAATGCAAGGAGATGCTCAATGCAAGATGAAACAATACAGCGAATGGGGAAGGGAGAATACTGTTTCACTTGTAAAATAAGGTATTGCAACTTACTTCTATAATATGAGCAGGAATGCTAGTTGTTTTCACAATTCTATTGTCTTGCACCAATGAACTCAAAACTTTAATTTCAAGCCCGATTAACTCATTGTTTAAGATAAGGAATATGTTTTACAAATCTATTTAGATTAGATTCCCTACAGTGTGGAAACAGGGCTCTTCGGCCCAACAAGTCCACACCAATCCTCTGAAGAGTAACCCACCCAGACCCATTTACCCTCAGAATGATGCACCTAACACTATGGGCAATTTAGCATGGCCAATTCACCTGACCTGCACATCTTTGGACTGTGGGAGGAAACCGGAGCACCCGGAGGAAACCCACGCCGACACGGGGAGAATGTGCAAAACTCCACACAGACTGTCGCCTGAGGCGGGAATCGAACCTGGGACCATGAGGCAGCAGTGCTAACCACTGAGCCACCTTTAAGCAACAGATACGTTTAATTTTCAGGAATATAGAAACAGGAGAGACCATTCAGCCCTTTGAGCTGGTCCATCATTCAATGAAGCCGTGGCAAATCTACAACCCAAGTCCACACAGACCCACCTCTTTTCTTGTAATGAACAACATAAATCATAGAGGCCTACAGCTTAGAAAAAGGCCCTTCCATCCAACTTACTCACGCTGCCCAGTTTTAACAATTTAAACTCATCCCATTTGCCTGTATTTGGTCCATAGCCCTCCAAACCTATCCCATCCATGTTCCTATCTAAATGTTTCCTAAATAATGAAATTGTACTCACTTCCACCACTACCTCGGGCAGCCCATTAGATGCACTCACCACCCTCTATGTAAAACAATTGCCACTCTGGGCCCTTTTGTATCTCTTCCCCTTCACCTATGCCCTCTAGCCTTTGACTCCCCTACCATGGGGAAAAGCTGTCAGCTCTCTACCTTACCTATGCCTCTCATGATCTTAAAGTCCTCTATAAGGTCATGTCTCAGTTTCCTACAGGTAAAAAAGTCCCACCTGTCCAACTTTTCCTTGTAACTCAAACCTTCCAGTGGGGGTAGCATCCTAGTAAATCTTTTCTGTAACTCTTTTTAGTTTTAAAGTATGTTTTCTAAAGTAGGGGACCAGAAATCCATGCAGTACTCCAAACGTGGCCTCACCAACGTCTTGTACAATGGCAAGAAAGCATCCCAACTCCTACACTCAGTGCTCTGACCAGTGAAAGCAAGCATACTGAAAGCCTTCTTCACCGCACTAGGTTGGGTTGGAATATCTGGTCGGCATGGACGGTTTGGACCGAAGGGTCTGCTTCCGTGCTGTACATCTCTTTGACTCTATGACTCTATAACTGGTCGACTGAAGGGTCTGTTTCCATGCTGTGTGACTCCATGACTCTAAAAGTGAAGCTCATCCAGTGAAGCCTGTTCCTTCCTAGCACCATATCGTTGAAACATATTGGGCATTGTATGATGGACACATTTTGGACAATCAGCCTTTTCCCTATATCCTGCAGTTCAGTTCTTTCCCTACTCAAAAGACAAGACTTACCTTAGAGGATGATTCCTAAGATAATAAAAGAAAATTGATACTCTTGGTTTATGAGCCCTGAAGAGACCGAAGGTTGATCGAGCTCCTATAAAGTGTTTACAGTAATGAATGCCAATTGATGGTGTAAATAGGAAAGTTGTTTTCTCTAGTAAGGGAATCCAAAACAAGGAACCTAATCTTAGAATCAGCGATGAAAGAAAAGCTAGCAAAAACTTATGAACAGAAATTGCTATGAGAACTTGGAACACAATTCTCCTGAATGCTACAAATGCCAAATCCAAGAAGTTGGGATATTATCAGGCATTGATTTGATTTGATTTGATTTGATTTGATTTATTGTAGTCACATGTACCTGAGTACAATGAAAGGCTTTGTTTTGCCAGAAGTACAAGCAGATCATAGCAAACGAGAACATACAGATCACAGAGTGTTTAGACAGAGTGAGGCATCCAGGTTACAGCTGCACAGAAAGTGCATAAAGCAAGATCAACATTAACGAGGTCAGCTTTAAGTTAGAGAGTCCATTGATCGGTCTAATAATAGCTGGGAAGAAGCTGTTCTTGAACCAGTTGGTGCATGTGTTCAAGCTCCTGTATCTTCTGCCTGATGGACTTTAACGAAAACTGGCAATGATGTGCAATGGATGGCTGATTTTGTGCCATCATTTTAAAATAACACCCAAAGTCAAACTTACCTTCAGTACAACTTGTTTGGTTTTGAGATTAAAGTAAAACATGTTCTTTTGGAGGCACTGGCTTTTGGAGCGCTACTCCTTCTTCAGGTGGTTGTGGAGCAGGATCATAAGACATAGAATTTACAGCAAAAGATTACAGTGTCATTCAACTGAAATGATATATTGAACAAACCTGGTATCATTTCAGTTGAATGACACTGCAATCATTTGCTATAAATTCTATGTCTTATGGTCTTATAATCCACTACCACCTGATGAAGGAGCAGCGCTCTGAAAGCCAGTGCCTCCAACTAAACCTGTTGGACTATAAGCTGGTGTTGTGTGATTTTTAGCTTTGTCCACCTCAATCCAACACTGGCTCCTCCGCATATTGATTTCTGAGCTGCAAAGACCTGGAAGGTTTGCGTCACCAAATGGATGGAGGCAACATTTGTGATTCGATTCTGCTTCCCGTTCTGAACTTTTATCCTTTATGTGACTGTGTGGTGAAACGTGCTTCATGACACCACACTCACGATGTGGTTGAGGTTGGTGTTATTTTCTATTACGCACTTTGACAATCACTTGGCCCATCATATGGCATGAGTTCATTCCAAAAATATAGTTCTTGTGGTTGCTCCTGGAACCTATAAAGCCACTTTCCTAAAGGCCACATGTATTGCATAAGTTATTTACAGGGGTGGTTATAATTTAAATCCTAATAACTTGGCTGCGGGAACTCTTGACATTTTCGATTTTGTTTGCAGTCGAAAATAACAGCTGAGGTTCTCGAAAGCTGAATGATTCGGCTCCCATTTACAATTCTGAATATAGTAGATGACAAACCCAAAATAGTGGAGTCCATTTATCCTGAGCACAGCAAATTCCTGTAATAAATGAATGCTACTGTCTTGGGTTCCTCTGTCAAATTAATTTTGCATCGAAGCATTCAGCAACATTGCGTGTCAAATTATCCCATCACTTCATTTGAATAGGCTTGCTTCCTTGATATATTTAGTTGGCTTGCCTCTGACTGTAGGGCTATGTTCTATGTTCATTTCTCCTTGTTTGGACAACTTCACAGATCAGGTATCCTACAAGCCTCGTGTTGCCAAAGTCTGACTGGTATCAGATTGGATATTTTTAACGTATCAGAAAAACCTGCAGGAGGAAATATTGAGACTTTTCCATTTTATTTGAGTTCAGTGAACATGCCTCTCTTTGCTCTGAGTATAAGCAGCACAGTAAGTCCACGTCATGAACATTTCAGGCGACAATTTGGAGTTAAGATTAAGGGACAAGTATTCCATACACCCACACGGCTCCTGAACAAAACTGCACAGCAAACAGGTCAGGAGAGCACCCTGGCTGCCCATCCACACCAAAGTCCAGTCTCATGCCTTGTTCAGACATGCCTGAGAAATGGCCAAGCCTGTACGTTTTCCACTTCTGCCAAAGTTGGAGATTTCATGCTGTTTGAAGCCTGCAAAACATTTGCATTCTGGCTCCTTGTATTACATACAGAGCCCAAACTAACCACAAAAACCTGACACTGAACCAAATGGGAAGAGAACTGCACAAACGCTGTTTGTCTCAGACAGCAATAACAAAGCCAGGTAACTAAGTATCTCTGCACAGACCAGGAAGCTCTGGGTTGGGATAGCCTCCTTATTCCTGGTGGGAATTTTGCCCTGGTTAAAGACCTTCCAGCTGCACATTTACTGTTTGACTTCCTCATCCTTGGTTCTTATCCATGCGTGTGGGTCATAGCTGAAAAGAAGCTCAATTGTCCATCGACTGCCACTAAGTGTCTAATGCTAGGCAGGGTAACCGTCCCACAAATCCTGTTTGATTTGTCACTGTAGACAGCCAGCCATCAAGCTTCAGTGTTCCATACAGATCTTTCACGTAAACTGTTAAACTGAGACCCTTCCTTTTTATCTCCAAGGAGACATGTTAAAAATTCCCAATAGGAACAACATGTTTTAGAATTGTGTCCATGTACCCCTCATTCTGTCTCGGTCACTGTCTGATTGCCTGATGCAGTTTATTTCTGTCCACCGATTGATTACTGTGTTATTAAGATTACTGCACTTCTTAAGTACTGGACCAGCTGTGGAATATGTTGGGACTTCCCGATGTCGTAGAAGGGGATTTTTAAAAATATAGATGAGTGCAACTTCTTTCTTGTAAATATTGCTGAACTGAACTGTGTCTTCAGTGACCAGGGAGCAGAGCTAAAAACAGACAATAATTAAAGAACAAGATACATTTTGACCTTTGGAGAGGAGGAAAGTCAGTTGGGTACTGATACTAGATTGCAATCTCCCTTCTCAGATCCACTCAGACCCTGTCATAGAGTCATACAGCACAGAAACAGACCCTTCGGTCCAACCAGTCCATGCCAAACGCAATCCCAAACTTCCTGATGAAGGGCTTTTGCCCGAAACGTCAATTCTCCTGCTCCTCGGATGCTACCTGACCTGCTGTCCTTTTCCAGCACCACTCTCTCGACTCTGACCTCCAGCATTTGCAGTCCTCACTTTCTTCTAATTCCAAACTAAACTAATCCCACCTGCCTGTTCCTGGTCCATATCCCTCCAAACGTTTCCTATCCATGAACTTCTTCAAATGTTTTTGAAACATTGTAACTGCACCCACATCGACCACCTCCTCAGGAGGTTCATTCCACACCTGAAGCATCGCCTGTGTAAAACATTTGACCCTCATATCTTTTTTAAATTTCTCTCCTTTCACCTTAAAAATGTGCTACCTAATCTTGAAATTCCCCATCCTCAGGAAAAGACACGGTGCCTCAGTGGTTAGCACTGCTGCCTCACAATACTAGGGACCTGGGTTCGATTCCAGCCTCAGCCGACTGCCTGTGTGGAGTTTGCACATTTTCCCTGTGTCTGTGTGGGGGTGCTCCGGTTTCCACCCACAGTCCAAGGATGTGCAGGCCAGATGAATTGGTCATACTAAAATTACCTGTAGAGTTTGGTGCATTAGTTAAGGGGAATGGGTCTGCGTGGGTTGCTCTTCAGAGGGTCGGTGTGGACTTGTTGGGCTGAAGGGCCTGTTTCCATAGTGTAGGGAATCTAATCTAAATCTGTCATGATTTTATAAAACTCTGTGAAATTGCCTTTCATCTTCCTACGCTTCTGTGAAAAAGATTTAACTCAAAACTTCCAATCCCAGTCACATCCTGGTAAGTCTCTTCTGAATCCTCTCCAGCTTAATAATATCCTTCCTATAACTGGATGATCAGAACTGGACACAGTATTCCAGAAGAGGCCTCACCAAATGTATTGCAGATGGCCTAGAAGTGTGTTGCTGGAAAAGCACAGCAGGTCAGCCAGCATCTGAGAAGCAGGAGAGTCGACATTTCAGGCATAAGTCCTTCATCAAGAATGTGTGCGGTGGGGGAAGGGGGTGGGGGTGGGGCTGGGGGGAAAGTAGCTGGGAAGGTGATAGGTAGATGCAGGTGGCGGGTGATTGTGATAGGTCGGTGGGGTGGGTGGAGCAGGTATGTGGGACAAAAGATGGACAGGTGGGTTAGATCAAGAGGGCAGTGCCAAGTTGGAGGGTTGGATTTGGGGTGAGGTGGGGAGAACGGGAGATGTGGAAACTGGTGAAGTCAACATTGATGCCGTGTGGTTGGAAGGTCCCAAGGCAGAAGATGAGGTGTTCTTCCTCCAGTCGTCAGATGGCTTGGATTTGGCAATGGAAGAGGCCCAGGACTGCATCTGATTGGTGGAGTGGGAGGGGGAGTTGAAGTGGTCAACCACACGACGGTGGGGTTGTTTGGTGCATGTGTTCCCTGGAATGCTCCGCGGGTTGGCGTCCTATCTCCCCAATGTAGAGAACACCACATCGAGAGCAACAGACACAGTAGATGAGGTGGTTGGATGCACAGAAAAATCTCTGATGGATGTGGAAAGACCCTTAGGGTCCTTGGATGGAGGTAAAGGGACAGGTTTTAACCTCTTGGTGCAGCAAGGTATTTTGCCAGGTGTGGAGGATGGGTTGGCGGGGGCATGGACCTAACAAGAGAGTCACAGAGGGAATGGTCTCTGCAGAACACAGTTAGGGGGTGAGGAGGCAAATATATCTCTGGTGGTGGGGTCTGATTGCAAGTGGAGGAACTGACAGAGGATACTGCACTATATCCGGATGTTAGTGGGTGGAAGGAGAGGACCAGAGGGTATTTATCCTTGTTGTGAATGGAGGGGTGAGATTCAAGGGCGGGGGTGGGGTAAGTGGAGGAGATGCACTGGAGGGCATCGTTGACCACGGAGGTGAAATTGCAGTCCTGGAAATAGGATGCCATTTGGGATGGCCTAGAGTGGAATTGCTCCTCCTAGTCTCCTCTCCATCAGAGACACACAACGCCAACTTGTGCAGCATTTCAGGGAACATCTCCGGAAAATATGCACCAGACAACCGCACTACCCTGTGGTCGATCGCTTCAACTCCCTCTCCCACTTCCCGAAGGACATGCAAGTCCCGGGCCTCCTCCACCACCAAATCCAAGCCACCTGACGACTGGAAGAAGAACGCCTCATCTTCTGCCTTGGGACCTTCCAACCACACAACATCAACATCGACTTCATTAGTTTCCAAATCGCCCCTCCCCCCACCTCATACTGGATCCAACCCTCCAACTTAGCACTGCCCTCTTGAACTGCCCCACCTGTCCATCTTCCTTCCCACCTATCTGCTCCACCCTCCCCAATGACCCATCACAATCACCCCCCCCCACTTGCATCCACCCACCACTTTCCCAGCTACTTTACCCCCATGCCCAGCCCCATCCTCCTATTTATCGCTCAGCTCCCTTCCCCACCCCCCAACATTCCTGATGGAGGGTTTATGCCTGAAACTCTCCTGCTCCTCGGATGCTGCCTGACCTGCTGTGCTTTTCCAGCGCCACACTTTTCGACTCTGACTCTCCAGCATCTGCCGTCCACACTTTCTCTCAGTTTTGCAGATGGTATAAACCAAATGTAAGAACAATAGTTTCCTCCTCTAAAATACATTATTAAACCAATCTGGTTCACTAATGTAGTTTCGTAAAGGAAAGTGCCATTCTTACTTGGTCTGATCGATGTGTGACTAGACCCACAGCAATATGGCTAACTCTGGGCAACTAGGAAAGGACAATAAATAAAATATAGTCAGGAATGCCCACATCCCATAAATGAATAAGTTAAGATCTATCTTACTATCCTACAGTCTTGGTACAAACTTCTAAAAGTAGGTTTCAGGATTAAATAAATTTTTGCCGTGTTAATCAAATAGACACCACTCCTTAAACTGTTTAGCTCATTAATACCAGCTGCTTTATTGGTTAATGAAATATTGAACACGTTTTTCCAAAAGATAAAAGTAGAATACTGTCGATGCTGCAAATCTGAAATAAAAATAGACAGTCAGCAAATTACGCACCATATGTGGAGAGAGGAATAGGGTTGGTGTTTCAGGTTAACGACAATCAGCAAGTTAGGCACCACACGTGGAGAGAGAAACAGGGTTAGTGTTTCAGGTTAATGACCTATCTTCAAACCTGAAGGAAGTTGCGGAAGAATTTGACAAAGTAGAGAAAGAGTGGGCCATCAGCTCCTCAACGTTCAATGAAGGTCACGGCTGATCTGCTCCAATTCTTCATCCGTGCCATCTCCTCAGAGCCCTCAGCTCTTCGATACATCAAACATCTATCTGAATCCTCCTTAAGTTCTTTCAATTTGATTTGATTCCATTTAATTTGATTTATTCTTGCCACATGTGCCTAAGTACAGTGAAAAATTTTGTTTTGTGTGCAGTACAGGCAGATCATAAGACACAAAGACCACAAGGTGATTGAACAGAGCGAGGAATACAAAGTTATTGCTGCAGAGAAGGTGCACAAAAAGCAAGATCAATGTTAGGTTTGTAATTGGCAAGGTCCATTCAGAAGTCTGACAATTGAGGCTGTTCTTGAATGTGTTAGCACGTGTGTTAACACTTTTGTATCTTCTACCTGATGGAAGAGGTCAGAAGAGATTGTAACCTGGGTAGAAGGGGTCAATCCACAACTCTCCAGGGTATAGAATTCCAGACATTCCATCACCTCCGAGGGAAGACATTCCTTTATATTTCAGTTTGAAACGTGTGTCCCCTTATTCTGTGATAGGTCCCCTGGTTCGAGTATCCCCCACTGCTGGAAAGGAACTTGTCACCATCTACATTGATGATTTGCATCTCCATTTGAGTTGGAGATTTATCAGCTCATACACAATATAGAGAGCTTGGGAAAATAAGGGGCAGGGTAGAGAAAAATGGGAAGGACTGTGCTGTCACAAGAGCACAAGAAATAGGAGTAGCAGTGGACCATCAGATCTGCTCCAATATTTAATATGGTCAGGGTTTATCTCAGTCTTCAATTCCACCAACCTGTGTACTCCCCATATCCCTCAGAGACCAAACGCCTGTCTGTCTCAGCTTAAACCACATGCAATGACCCTCTGAACAATGAATTTAAAAGATTCAAAACCTTTTGAGTGAAGTAATTTTGCCTCACCTCAGTCTGAAATGATTGCCACCTCCCCACTTTATCCTAAGACTTTGCCCCTCATGTGGAAACATTTGTTTCTTTATGTTCAAAACGTGTTTGAATCAGTCATTGCTACAGACCAATAGTATGGATGAAATAAGGATTGAATAAACCATCAAAAACTTAAGAGAGCTTCTCGATAACCTTATGTGGAAGCAAAGATGCAATGGTGAACAATGGCAGTGTGTCATATCTTGTGAATTTTATAAACACATCTTCTTTACCATGGCTATTTGTTAGTCCAGTTATTCTTTCATAAGAATATATCTGCTTTACATAACTATATTGGAGAGAGGGGAATAAGTCTGTCATTCTAATCAAAGAATTCAAATCTTATCACAAACTCTGACTGCCAAGAATCATAGAATCCCTACAGTGTGGAAACAGTTCATTTCGCTCAAGTCCACACTAACCCTCTGAAGAGTAATCCACACAAACCCTTTCCCTGACATTGTACCCCTAACTAATGCACTTAACCTACACATCCCTGAACACTATACACCATTTAGCATGGCCAATTCACCTAACCTTTGGATTGTGGGAGGAAACCAGAGCACCTGGAGAAAGCACATGCAGAACACGAGGAGAACATGCAAACTCCACACAGACAGGTGCCTGAGGCTAGAATTCAACCCTGGTCCCCTGAGGCAGCAGCAGTAACCGCTGTGCCACCGTGTTCAGGCTGAAGATTAAGTTAAATCTTTTCCTAACCAGTCCTTCTATCAGGACAATGATCTAAATACAACATAGAGATAAAAATGTTAATGATAGTTAAAACTGGAGCTAAAATTACACTCACGGGAAAGAAACAGTGGTGTGGAATGATACTACTCGGCAAATCCCGGGCAGGTCAATAGACCTTTCACTGAATTACAAGGGAGCATTCAACTGAAAAGACACAGATGGCATCATAAACCACAAGACTGAACTCTGAGGTATGTCATCATCTGAATCCCAAGACTAAATTACTGTAAATTTACTGAATCATATCAGATTTTATTTTTAAAACTGGTCACTTTCCCAAATCTTGCTCTTGGATTTAAAAATATGTAAATTCAAATCTGACTGTACACATAGTTAAACCCAAGCCTTTCACTGACATAGCAAAATAGCATGTTAGTGCTGCAGATTGAGAAGTGAAAAGCAAAATAGGAAATTTAAGATTCTGACAGATTTGTCATGCATCCCACAGCTCCACTTTTATCGCATCATGCAATAACTGGATGAGAGAAGGCAGAGTCAAAAAGCCATGGGGTCATACAGCACGGGAACAGACCCTTCGGTCCAACCAGGTCAAACATGATCCCAAACTAAACTAGTCCCACCTGCCTGCTCCTGGCCCACATCCCTCCAAATCCTTCCTATTCATGGACTTGTCCAAGTGTCTTTTAAATGTTATAACTGTGCCCACATCCACTGTTTCCTCAGAAAGTTCATTCCACACGCAACCAACCTCTGTGTAAAAAAGTTGCCTCTCATGACTTTTTTAAATCTCTCTCCTCTCATTTTAAAAAGTACCCCCAGTCTTGAAATGCCTCAACTTAGGGAAAAGGCCCCAATCATTAATCCTATCTATACCCCTCATGATTTTATAAACCTCTCAACCTCCTATGTTCCAGTGTAAAAAGTCCTGACCTATCCAGCCATTCTTTATAATGCAAACCTTCCATACCCGGCAACGTTCTGGTAAATCTTCTCTGAACTCTCTCTAGCTTAATAATATCCTTCCCATAACAGGGTGACCAGAACTGGGCACATCAATTTACAACCTCAATATGACTGACCAACGCAAAGGATTGAGCAAGGAATTCTGCAATTCCAATTGCAAGTCTTAGGGCTGGATGTTTAGACTTCATGATCCAAACACTGCTGCTTGTGTCTTAACTTGCACTAAGTTTCCTTCTCCATCAACCCTGCGCTTGCTCACCTACATTGGCTCCCGGTCAAGTAACATCTTAGCTTCAAAGTAACATCCAGCTCCTCCAAGATATCTCAGCTCCTCTAATTCCGGCCTCTTATGTACCCTATAATCGTTCCACCATTGATGGACGTGCCAGATGTTGATAGGTCGTAAGCTCTGCGCTACCCTCCTGACAAAATGCTATTTCTCAACCTTCCCTTTCTCTTTCTGGATACTCCTTAAAACCTAACTCATTTATTAATCCTCTGGTCATCCAACTAGGCTTTGCTGATTTTGCCAATCAAAAATATTTACCTCACTTGTATAGCTCAATGTTATACCTTCTGCTATAATTCACCAGTGAAGTGCTTGGCTCTGCTGCATTCAGTTAAATGCACTGTATAAATATATGTTATTGTTGGTGATGCTAGAGATTTTAAGGTGTGGCAATCTCAGTCTCATCTAAATTAGATCAGTGGAGTGAAGCATTGGGCCATATATAACAAGCAGAAATGGTCTTTGATTCTACACTGCGCAGGGTTGATAGAATCAGTCAGGGGAGTAATGCAATTGCTAAAACTGACTTCAATATCTCAGGCTTCAAGGGTGTGGGAGTGGGGTGTACTGCTCAGTTTTTGCACTGGAGCTGATGCCCGTACATCTGCCATTTAGATTAGACTACGATGCCCCCCGAGTGAAGGGCGGGGTGGCACATAGAATCGCAGGTTAAAGTTTACCTTCTGAGAAAGCATAGTAACATAACAAAAAGCCAGGTCTTGAATAGGGCCAATGAAAGAGAGAAGGTGTTTGTTATGAATGAATTTGAAAAGATTTTTAAGAAATCTGCTGATGAACAGTGACATAACTATAAAAATAAGCAAACCCTTGAATCAGAACAAAATAATCAGATTCCTGTGCAAGTTACCTCAAATCAAATTCCAGCATTCATGTAAATGTTGCTTTGATATAGGTTAAAATCAAACAGCTCTAATCACTTCTCATGCCTTTTTTTGGGGATTCAACAGTGTTTTGCAGCAGTGGACTCTTATTGTAGGGGGGTGGAGGATTGTGGAAGGTGAAGGTGTGTGTTCAAAACCAATAGGTGACAGGTTTCACTCTCACTCTTAAAAGCCTTTATTCTATTTATTGCTGCCACAGATGTAATCATGAAAATGTGGCTCACTAAGTTCATAAGTCTCTTCAAGTTGGAGTAACAACTTTGTAAAGCTTTACGTGCCTAGATTACACAAAGCAGTGCTGGCTCTGTCTTTGTTAAAGATATTCTTGCAAGCGCACAGCTGCTGTTACAATTGGTTAACTCCAATTCTAGCCTCTGCTACATTACCTACTTCCCTTCATTCCAGTATTGGTAGTCTTCCTTCCAATCTCTGGCCCTAAACTCTGAAGTTCTCCCCCCAAATCTATCTACCTAAAGTCATAGAATCATACAGCACAGGAATAGACCCTTACATTCAACCAGTCCATGCCAAACATAATCGCAAACTAAACTAGTCCCACCATCCTGCTCTTGATCCATACAACTCCAAACATTTCTTATTCATGTACTTATCCAAATGTCTTTTAGTTGTTGTAACTGTACCCTCATCCTCCACTTCCTCTGGAACTCCATTCCATACACGAATCACTCTCTGCGTAAACCACTCTCATGTCCTTTTTGAATCTTATTCCTCTCACCTTAAAAAATATGTCTCCTAGTCTTGAAATCCCTCACCCAAGGGAAAAGACACCTGCCATTCACCTGTTCTATACCCCTCATGATTTCATAAACCTCTATAAGGTCACATCTCAACATCCTATGCTTCAGTGAATAAGTCCCAGCCTATCCAGCCATTCTTTATAACTCAAAGCCTCCATTTCTGGCAACATCCTGGTAAATCTCTTGTGAATCCTCTCCAGCTTAAAAATATCCTTCCTATAACAAGGATACCAGAACTGGATATACACAACAGGCCTCACCAAAACCCATTACAACCTCTATATAATGTCCCAACTCTGGTACTCTGAGCAATACCTCTTTATGTCTCCCACTCTCTCTTCCTTTAAGGTACTCCTTACAGGCTATGTCTTTAAACAAACTTTTAGTTGTCTGTCTTAACATCTATTTGCTCAGAGGGGCATTTGTTTGATAATCACCACATTGATTTGTCTATATTGGTTCAAACAAGGGGAGTCCAGAACTAGAGGGCATAGGTTTAGGGTGAGAGGGGCAAATTTAAAAGGGACTAAGAGGCAACTTTTCCACCCAAAGGGTGGTGTGTGTGTATGGAATGAGCTGCCAGAGGAAGTGGTGGAGGCTGGTACAATGACAACATTTAAAAGGCACCTGAATGGGTATATGAATAGGAAAGGTTTGGAGGGATATGGGCCAAATGCTGGCAAATGGGACAAGATTAGGTTGGGATATCTGGTCAGCATGGACGAGTTGGACCGAAGGATCTGTTTCCATGCTGTACATCTCTATGACCATAACTCAAAGTACAAGCCTTCACTAACTTTCTCCATGAGTTGCTCAAATGTATGATGGCCTTACTTTTTGAATTGATTTGAATTTATTGTCACATGTACCGAGGCACAGTGAAAAGCTTTGTCTTGCGAGTAATACAGGCAGGTCACAGAGTTAAGTAGCATAGATAGTAAATAATAGGTAATCAGCGGCAAAAACAAAAACACAGATACAGGCGAATATTAAGAGTTTGTGAGTCCATTCAGTATTCTAAAAACAATAGGGTAGAAACTGTTTCAAAACCAGCTGGTGCGTGTGTTCAGGCTTCTGTACCTTCTCCCCGATGGTAGAGGTTGTAGAAAAACATTGCCAGGGTGGGACGGATCTTTGAGAATGCTGGCGGCCTTTCCTTGACAGTGGGCCTGGTAGATGGATTCTATAGATGGGAGGTTGGCCTTTGTGATTGTCTGGGCCGAGTTCACCACTCTCTGTAACCGTCTCCGATCTTGAATGGTACAGTTGCCATACCAGGTAGCGATACATCCAGGCAGAATGCTCTCGATGGTGCACCTATAAAATTTGGCAAGGGCATTCGTCATCATGCCAAATTTTCCAGCTGCCTGAGGAAGAAGAGCCATTGTTGGGCCTTTGTAACCAGTGCGTCCACATGAAGTGTGCAAAAAAGCTTGTTGTGGATGACCACTCCCAGGAGCTTGACACCCTCCAATCATTCTTACCTCTGTGCTGTGAATGTGTAGGGGGGGCATGAGTAACATCCCGCCAAAACTCAATAAGAGATTTGTTTTGAGGCAACGCTTCAAAATATTCCTTTGTACCAACACTGAAAGTTTGTATAAACACTGAAAGTTGAGATTTACCAAATGTGGATGTTGGACGCAACAGGAGGGAGGGGTCAGCTCTCTTCAACTGCCAACCTCCCCCCCACCCCCACCCCCCTGCCCCAGATAGTATATCCCATATTCAGGAATCCTCCCCCCTCAATCAGGAAATCGCAAACAACCAGACATGGATTTGCATGCCATCCTCCTTACATACCAATGGCCACCATACACTGCTGGGTTAGTACAAGCAGCAGTGGGATGAAGCCCTAAGTTGGGCAATAATTCTTCTCCCATGTAGATATCCTTGAATCCGATCTTTATGGCTGAATCTTTTTACTCCTGGCTCCTCATACCTGACCTGGGAAAGACTGCAGCGGAGATTGGGATTTTCATTCTGGCGGGGAGGTTAGCTGTGGCTGCTGCTCTTGATGAGGTTTTGGAGGGTCCTTGCTGTGGAAGTGCTCGGGGTAAAAGGCCAGTCTCAGGACTCGGTGGGCTTCAGTACAGCCTTGAGAAAGTAGTAGAAAAGATACGACCGTCCAGCCCTTATACTTCACCTCCCCACACACCTGGTCCTCTGCGCCATTTTTTGCGAAGATGCAGTTTCTTCACCTGTGTGAAAATTCAAGCCTATAATTCTTGTTCCTTAAAAGAATTCAATGCCTCCTGCACCTCCCAGCTCTACATTCAAGTAAATTAAAATTTAATTAATTTTTAAAAAGAGACCTTACTGACAAGGGGCTATTAGATTTTGGAAGGTATACATTAGTCTAATGTTTGTTTTGAGCATTGACTCTGAACACCTCCTTTTCTGCCTTCATTAAGGAGGGCCAGATTCACCATATTGGATGCTTAGGCAGCCATTTTGCCCATGAGAAACAGGTGCAGAAACCTTCAAATTGCTTGATCCAGACATCAGTCAATAGGATTTTTTTTTCTCCATTTCATATGAAAGTGGCAACATTCAGCCCTGAGTAACAGCCAGTTTTGTGGACCTGTCAAAATAGTGCACCGCAGGAAGGGATGAGATGCAAACACAGAGCTTTCTTTTCAAAGGACAAGTCTAATTGGGCCTGATGTATCCAAATGCAGACACTTAGTGATTAATTGAAGATAATCTAATTCAGCTCACCACGGAATTGGAAATTTGCCTGCTACTCATGGTTATAAAATGCTCTCTTCCTGAGAAACTGATTATTACCTCATATTCACAGCTTCTCAAATGCTGTCAATACTTGTTCTATCCAGTTTGGTTGCTGGAGTTTTCCATCCATTTGGATTGGTTAATTGCTCCTCTTCCCAGGAAGCACAGTTGGATTAGGTCAGTGTATAACTTACCATACGCCTATCTCCAGTGCTCTGTATAGTTTGCCAGATTAGGGTATTTCAACTGAGCTGACCTACCGGGCTGCCTGGGATGATTAAGACTCTGTCAATTGGGATTGAGGGGCAGGCAAATCAGCAAGCTAGCTGCAAAGGCAAGCAGAGGGCTTTTGTACAATACTAAATACTCTCCGCCTCTTCCTTCTTACTGGAAATGCATTTTCCTTCCTCCCAAAATAGGCTCTTATTACGTACAATTCGACTTGGAGTCTTTCAGTGAAGCAAGTTCTGTAACTCACAGCACACCAAACTAATTACACATGTAGAAGCATTCAATTATGACCAGTGTCTGGTTTCCAAATGATTGAAGGCATTAATTGACAGCGCTGTTTGAATTGCACTGGTCTGGTTTATACAAAGTGATCTACCCCTTGAAATAGCTGAGCTTCGGAGGGGGAGAATCTGCATTCGGGATCCCCAAGCTTGCACTTTTATCTTCTTCCTCTGTAATCGTTTTGCAGACGTGGCAAGTTTTTTTATGCATATTGCAGCTGCCTCCCCTTTATATTTCTTAGAGTCATCAAGATGTAAGCCATGGAAACAAACCCTTTGGTCCAACTCGTCCATGCCGACCAGATATCCGAGAAAATAATCTAGTCCCATTTTCCAGCATTTGGCCCATATCCCTCTAAACCCTTCCTATTCATATACCCATCCAGATGCCTTTTCAATGTTGTCATCACCACTTCCTCTTAGTTCACACCACCAAACCCCCCCGACCCCCTCAGTATCTACCCCTACAACTGTAAAAGATGCAAAACCTGCTGGTACACCACGCCCCTCACCTCCATCCAGGGCCCCAAACAGTCCTTCCAGGTGAGACAGAGGTTCACCTGCCTCTCCTCCAACCTAATTTACTCTATCAGGTGCTCCCGCTGTGGTCTTCTCTACTTCGGGGAGACCGAATGCAAACTTAGGGAATGACTCACCGAGCATCTCAGCTGGGCCAGTAAGAACTAGCCTGACCTCCCGGTCACGGCCCATTTCAATTCCCCTTCCCACTCCCTTTCCGGACAGGACCATCCTCAGCCTCCTCCATTGCCTCAGACTGCAAATTGGAGGAACAACACTTTGTTTTCCGCCTAGCCAGCCTACAGCCTGGAGGACTCAACGTTGAGTTCTCCAATTTCAAATAATCTTCCCACCCACCCCCTGACTCTGCTTCCAGCCCCACCTCCTCCCTTCCATTCCCCCCGACCAACCCTTCCCTCCAGCTACCAACTGTATTCATCCATCCCATTGACCAACCAGGTCGTACCCACCACCTGTGTTCACCGTCACTACCTCACAGTTCCATTCCTCTCCCCACCCAAACCTCCCCCCTCTCTATATGCAGCTCCTCCTACCCCCACCTGCATTCCTGAAGAAGAGTTACACCCAAAACATTGACTTAGAGACATGGAGTCATAGTACAGCACGGAAACAGACCCTTCGGTCCAAGCCGTCCATGCCGACCAGATAGCCCAACCCAATCTAGTCCCACCTGCCAGCACCCGGCCCATATCCCTCCAAACCCTTCATATTCATATACCCATGTTACAATTGTACCAGCCTCCTCCACTTCCTCTGGCAGCTCATTCCATACACTTACTACCCTCTGAGTGAAAAAGTTGCCCCTTAGGTCCCTTTTATATCTTTCCTCTCTCACCCTAAAACTATGCCCTCTTGTCCTGGACTCCCCGACCCCAGGGAAGAGACTTTGTCTATTTACCCTATCCATGCCCCTCATGATTTTATAAACCTCTATAAGGTCACCTCTCAGCCTCCGAGGCTCCAGGGAAAACAGCCCAAGCCTATTCAGCCTCTCCCTATAGCTCAAGCTCTTCACCACTTCTCCACCTCCTGATGCTGCCTGGCTTGCTGTGTTCTTCCAGCGTCCTGCCTGTCTACTTTGGATTCCAGCATCTGCAGTTCTCACTTTTGCCTAAATCAAGGCAGGACCTATATACTTAATGGTAAGGCCCTAGGGAGTGTTCCTGAACAAGGAGATCTTGGATTGTAGATTCATAGCTCCTTGAAAGTCGAGTCACAGGTAGATAGGATAGTGAAGAAGGCATTTGGTATGCTTTCCTTTATTGGTCAGTGCATTGAGTATAGGAGTTGGGAGGTCATCTTGTGGCTAAACAGGACATTGATTAGGCCTCTAATAGAATATTGCGTTCAATTCTGGTCTCCCTCCTATGGGAAAGATGTTGTGAAGGTTGAGAAGTTTTTGAAGGGCTTTTGCCCGAAACATTGATTTTCCTGCTCCTCTGATGCTGCCTGACCTGCTGTGCTTTTCCAGCACCACTCTGATCTAAACCCTGCCTTGATTTACCTTTCCAAAATTCAGCACCTCACATTTATCTAAATTAAACTTGGTCTTCTTCCCATTGTGGTTGAGTTGTTACTTTGGCAATCTTACTGTCAGCCTTTTCTTAACTCTAGGTGATTTGATTGTTGCAACGTCTACTTTATTTCTGCATCTGTTCCTTTCACACTCAGCTTCGACTAAGACACCAGCCTATTCATCAATGCATGTCATCACCAACCGAAACAAATTCTAAATCATCTATGCAACAACCTTACAACCAGACTCAATACCAAGTTCAATAATTTTAGGGCCTGAACTCTCCCATGTCCTAGCTCCCTACCCCACCCACTAAGCCTTGTTATCACATAGTCTGCCAGTACCTATCATTAGCCACTAACAGTCTCCATTAACAGCTATTCCCCCTCTCATCCAGATCGTTATCAATCCTTTGTCTGTCCAACTGTCTTCTCCGTCTCTGGGCTCTATCCCCACCTATTCTTTACTCCTTACCGCTCCCCTTTCCCAACCCTATCCTCTGCAAATAAACTGACATTTTCTGAGCTACCACTTAGGAAGGGTCACCAGAACCAAAACATTAACTCTGATTTCTCTTCACAGATGCTTCTGAACCTGTTGAGCTTTTCCAGCAACTTCTGTTTTTTCTTACAGCTAATGAATCTGGCAAGCAGATTTTATCTTCAGTCACCTACTGTCTGTATATAGACGGATTTTCTAATGAAGAGATGTTGAATAGTTTGGGTCTGAACTCATTGGCGTTTAGGAGAATGAGAGGAAACCCTAATTGAAACATTCAAGGTTCTTAGCAGAATGACATGTTGGATGCGGAAAAGTTGTTTCACCTGGCGGGAGAGCCTGGAACCAGAGGGTAAAATCTCAAAGTAAGGGGTCATACATTTAATCCAGAGATGAGGAGGAATTTCTTCTCTCAGAGGGGAGGGAATCTGTGGATTTTATAGCCAAGCCGAGCAGGGCTCACCTACCTGACCGTAGTGGCTCATTAGCACTGTTGCCTCACAGCGCCAGGGACCCATGCTCAATTCTAGCCTCGGGTGACTGTCTGTGTGGAATTTGCATATTTTCCCTGTGTCTGCGTGGGTTTGCTCCAGTTTCCTCCCACAATCCAAAGGTTTGCAGGTTAGGTGAATTGGCCATGCTAAATTGCCCATAGTGTTCAGGGACGTGTAGGTTAGGTACATTAGTCAGGGGTGCAATGTTGGGGAATGGGTCTGGGTGGGTTACTCTTCAGAGGGTCGGGTTGGGCTGGAGGGCCTGTTTCCATACTGTAGGGATTCTGTATCTATTACCTAAATGTATGAAAAGAAATTGCTACCATCTGGTGTCAGCTTTGGAGATACTCGTGACTCTGACCATTGGTTTCAGCGGCAGTCCAGAGACTGAAATGTATAATCTACTCTAGCAATGCAGTTCAGAGGGAGTGCTGCACTGTCAGATAACTGCCTTGCAGCAGAAATGGTAAACTGAAGCCACAATCAACTTGCAAGATCCTATAGTTCTTCTTCCAAGAAGAGCATGGGGGAATCTCACTCTTCCTGTGGCCAATATTTATGGTTGATTAGATTCCCCACAGAGTGGAAACAGGCCCTTCAGCCCATCAAGTCCACACCGACCCTCTGAAGTGTAACCCACCCAGACCCATTCCGCTACCCTATATATACCCCTTACTAACACACCTATCACTATGGGCAATTTAGCAAGGCCAATTCACCTGACCACCACATCTTTGGACTGTGAGAGCAAACCAGGGCACCCAGAGAAACCCACGCAGACACTGGGAGAATGTGCAAACTCCACACAGACAGTCACCCGAGGCTGGAATCGAACCCAGGTCCCTGGTACTGTGAGGCAGCAGTGCTAACTACTGAGCCCTAAACTCACATCAAGTGAGCAGATTGGTTAAAACCTTTTATTTGTTATTATAGAGTCACACAGCATGGAAACAGACCCTGCGGTCCATCCATCCATCCATGCCGACCAAGTTCCCCAAATACATTAGTCCCATTTGACTGCATTTAGCCCATATCCCTCTAGACCTTTCCAGTTCATGTGCCTATCCAAATGTCTTTTAAATGAAGTAACTGTACCTGCATCTATCACTTCCTCTGGCAGCTCATTCCATATACAAATCACCCTTTGTGGGAAAAAGTTGCTCCTCGAGTCCCTTTCAAATCTTCCTCCTCTCACCTACAAAATATATCCTCCAGTTCTGATCTCCTCCACCCCAGGGAAAAGACTGGGAGAGCTTTCTGTACACAATTTGGATTTTGCTTCCAGGCAACTTTGACTGCACTTATCCCCTTTAAATTTAACTCTATTCGATTGGGCAAGGACTGTAGGACAGAAATACGCCATTCAGCCTATCAAATCTGCTCCATCACTCAATGAGATGTTGGCTGATCTGATCATTCTCAACTGCACTTCCTTGCCTTTTCCCTATAACCCTTGATTCTTTAACTGATTAAAAGTCTAGGAGAAAGGGTGGACTGCAGATGCTGGAGTTCAGAGCTGAAAAATGTGTTGCTAGAAAAACGCAGCAGGTCAGGCAGCTTCCGAGGAGTAGGAGAATCGACGATTCGGGCATTAGCCCTTCTTCAGGAATGAGGAAGGTGTGGCAAGCGGGCTGAGATAAAAGGTAGGGAGGAAGGAAGTGGGGGAGGGGCGTTGGGAATGCGATAGGTGGAAGGAGGTTAAGGTGAGGGTGATAGGCTGGAGAGGGGGTGGGGGCAGAGAGGTCGGGAAGAAGATTGCAGGTCAAGAAGGCGGTGCTGAGTCCGAGGGTTGGGACTGAGATAAGGTGGGGGGAGGGGAAATGAGGAAGCTGGAGAAATCTGCATTCATCCCTTGTGGTTGGAGGGTTCCTCGGTGGAAGATGAGGCGCTCTTCCTCCAGGCATCGTGTTGCCATGGTCTGGCGATGGAGGAGGCCAAGGACCTGCATGATCTTGGCGGAGTGGGAGGGAGAGTTAAAGTGTTCCGCTACGGGGCGGTTGGGTTGGTTGGTGCGGGTATCCCAGAGGTGTTCTCTGAAACGTTCCGCAAGTAGGCGGCCTGTCTGCCCAATGTAGAGAAGGCCACATCGGGTGCAGTGGATACAGTAAATGATGTGTGTGGAGGTGCAGGTGAATTTGTGAAGAATATGGAAGGATCCCTTGAGGCCTTGGAGTGAAGTGAGGGGGGAGGTGTGGGCGCAAGTTTTGCATTTCTTGCAGTTGCAGGGGAAGGTGCCGGGAGTGGAGGTTGGGTTGGTGGGGGGTGTGGACCTGACGAGAGAGTCATGGAGGGAGTGGTCTTTCCGGAACGCTGATAGGGGAGGGGAGGGAAATATATCCTTGGAAATATATCCTTGGTGGGGTCTGTTTGGGAATATGAGATGGCATTTTTACAAGTGGGAGGAGGTGTAATCTCGGTAGCTGTGGGAGTTGGTCGGTTTATAGTAAATGTCCGTGTTGAGTCGATCGCCCGAGATAGAAATGGAGAAGTCTAGGAAGGGGAGGGAGGAGTCTGAGACAGTCCAGGTAAATTTGAGGTCGGGGTGGAAGGTGTTAGTAAAGTGCATGAACTGTTCAACCTCCTCGTGGGAGCACGAGGTAGCGCCGATACAGTCATCAATGTAGCGGAGGAAAAGATGGGGGGTGGTGCCAGTGTAGCTGCGGAAGATGGACTGCTCCACATATCCGACGAAGAGGCAGGCGTAGCTGGGGCCCATGCGGGTGCCCATGGCTACTCCTTTGGTTTGGAGGAATGGGAGGATTGGAAAGAGAAGTTGTTCAGAGTGAGGACCAGTTCAGTCAGTCGAAGGAGGGTGTCATTGGAAGGGTACTGGTTGGTACAGAGGGAAAGGAAGAAGCGGAGAGCTTTGAGGCCTTCGTGATGGGGGATGGAGGTGTATAGGGACTGGAGGTCCATGGTGAAGATAAGGCGTTGGGGGCGGGGGAAGCGAAAATCATGGAGGAGGTGGAGGGCGTGGGTGGTGTCCCGAACATAGGTGGGGAGTTCTTGGACTAAGGGGGACAGGACCGTGTCGAGGTATGCAGAGATGGTTTCGGTGGGGCAGGAGCAGGCTGAGACAATCGGTCGGCCGGGGCAGTCAGGTTTGTGGATTTTGGGCAGGAGGTAGAAATGGGTGGTGCGGGGTTGTGGGACTATGAGGTTGGAGGCAGTGGATGGGAGATCCCCTGAGGTGATGAGGTTATGGATGGTCTGGGAGATGTTGGTTTGGTGGTGGGAGGTGGGGTCATGGTCAAGGGGGCAGTAGGAGGAGGTGTCCGCGAGCTGGTGTTTAGCCTTAGCGGTGTAAAGATCGGTGTGCCAAACTACCACCGCGCCTCCTTTGTCTGCCGGTTTGGTAGTGAGGTTGGGGTTGGAGCGGAGGAAGTGGAGGGCTGCACGTTGCGAGGGTGAGAGGGGTGGACAGGTTGAGGCGGTCAATGTCGCGGCAGCAGTTGGCTATGAAGAGATCGAGGGCAGGTAAGAGGCCAGCACGGGGTGTTCAGGTGGATGGGGTGTATTGGAGGCGGAAGAAGGGGTCGTCAGAGGGTGGGCAGGAGTCCTGGTTGAAGAAGTAGGCACAGAAGCGAAGGCGGCAGAAGAACTGTTCGATGTCTAGCCGTGTGTTGAATTCGTTAATCCGGGAGCGTAGGGGGATGAAGGTGAGGCCTCTGCTGAGGACTGATCTTTCATCCCCAGAGAGGGAGAGGTCTGGAGGGATGGTGAAAATACGGCAGGGCTGGGAGCTAGGACCTGGTGTGGGGCTGGAGCTGGGAGTGGGAGTGGGGTTAGGCGTGCGGTGGAGTTAGGTGGGGGGGCGGAGTTGGGCATGGGGGCGGGGTTAGGCGTGGGGGTGGACTGACTGAACTGGTCCTCACTCTGGAGACTGACTGAACTGGTCCTCACTCTGAACAACTTTTCTTTCCAATCCTCCCACTTCCTCCAAACCAAAGAAGTAGTCTTGGGCACCCGCATGGGCCCCAGCTATGCCTGCCTCTTCGTCGGATATGCGGAACAGTCCATCTTGCGCAGCTACACTGGCACCACCCAACACCTTTTCTTCCGCTACATCGATGACTGTATCGGTGCTACCTCGTGCTCCCACGAGGAGGTTGAATAGTTTATGCACTTTACTAACACCTTCCACCCCGACCTCAAATTTACCTGGACCGTCTCAGACTCCTCCCTCCCCTTCCTACACCTCTCCATTTCTATCTCGGGCAACCAACTCAACACGGACATTTACTATAAACCGACTGACTCCCACAGCTACCTAGACTACACCTCCTCCCACCCTGCCCCCTGTAAAAACGCCATCCCATATTCCCAATTCCTTCGCCTCCGCCGCATCTGGTCCCAGGAGGACCAATTCCAATACCGAACAACCCAGATGGCCTCCTTCTTCAAAGACCGCAATTTCCCCTCAGACGTGATTGACAATGCTCTCCACCGCATCTCCTCCACTTCCCGCTCCTCCGCCCTTGAGCCCCGCCCCTCCAATCGCCACCAGGACAGAACCCCACTGGTCCTCACCTACCACCCGAACAACCTCCAGATACATTGTATCATCCATCGTCATTTCCGCCACCTCCAAACGGACCCCACCACCAGGGATATATTTCCCGCCCCTCCCTATCAGCGTTCCGGAAAGACCACTCCCTCCACGACTCCCTCGTCAGGTCCATACCCCCCACCAACCCAACTTCCACTCCCGGTACCTTTCCCTGCAACCGCAAGAAATGCAAAACTTGCGCCCACACTTCCCCCCCCTCATTTCCCTCCAAGGCCCCAAGGGATCCTTCCATATCCATCACAAATTCACCTGCACCTCCACACACATCATTTACTGCATCCGCTGCACCCGATGTGGCCTCCTCTATATTGGGGAGACAGGCCGCCTACTTGCGGAGCGTTTCAGAGAACACCTCTGGGACACCCGGACCAACCAACCCAACAACCCTGTGGCTCAACACTTCAACTCCCCCTCCCACTCCACCAAGGACATGCAGTCCTTGACCTCCTCCATTGCCAGACCATGACAACACAACGCCTGGAGGAAGAGCGCCTCATCTTCCGCCTAGGAACCCTCCAACCACACGGGATGAACTCAGATTTCTCCAGCCTCCTCATTTCCCCTCGCCCCACCTTGTCTCAGTCAAATCCCTCGAACTCAACACCACCTTCCTAACCTGCAATCATCTTCCTGACCTCTCCGCCCCCACCCCACTCCAGCCTATCACCCTCACCTTAACCTCCTTCCACCTATCGCATTCCCAACGCCCCTCCCCCAAGTCCCTCCTCCCTACCTTTTATCTTAGCCTGCTTGGCATACCTTCCTCATTCCTGAAGAAGGGCTTATGCCCGAAACGTCGATTCTCCTGCTCCTTGGATGCTGCCTGACCTGCTGCGCTTTTCTAGCAACACATTTTTCAGTTGTGATTAAAAGTCTGTCTATCTCACCTTGAATATAATAATGATCCATCCTCAACAGTCCTCTGCGGTGAAGGGTTCACAGATTCCCTCCCCTCTAAGAGAGAAGAAATTCCTCTTCCTCTCTGGTTTAAATGTGTGGCCCCTTACTTTGAGATTTTACCCTCTGGTTCCAGGCTCTCCCGCCAGGTGAAACAACTTCTCCACATCCAACATGTCATTCTGCTAAGAACCTTGAATGTTTCAATTAGGGTTTCCTCTCATTCTCCTAAACGCCAATGAGTTCAGACCCAAACTATTCAACATCTCTTCATAAGAAAATCCATCCATATGCATTACTAGCTGAGTGAAGCTTCTCAGGACTGCGTCCAATACCTTTCCTTAGTTAAGACGACCAGAACTGCTCACAATACTCCAGCTAAGGTCTGACTTGTATGGTTTCCACAAAACGTCTCTACTTTTTTATGCCATTCCTTTTGAAATAAAGACTAACATTCCATTTGCCTTCCCAATCACCCATTGGATGTTGGTGTTAGTTTTTTGTGATTCATGGATGGGGACTCCTAAATTGCTCTGTTCTGTAGCTTTCTGTGGTCTTTTATCATTAAACGGAAGTCATGATCTTATCTGGGACAATGGTGGGATATATACTGGAAAAACAGAATGATTCTCAATATAGTGCTCTAGCCAAGAATCCATGTAAATAGATATTTGCAAGGAGACATCTTGACTATTAATGGGAGTTGCATGCCTCTTGTATAATTGCACAGGAATTACAGAGGTCTATATTACTAATCAAATGAGATGAGTTCAAATCCCCTCAATGGTGGCTGAGGAATCTAAATTAATTTGATGAAATACACATTCTTATGAAAAAGAAAAATTACTAATGGTGAAAGGGCCATAGTGCTACATTTGATTGTTAATGTCCTTTCGGGAAAGTCATTCATGTTCACTTTTTCAAGGACAATGAGACATGGACAATAAATGCTGGCTTTGCCTTCACAGCCTATATGACACAGGAAGTTTCTTTTGAAAATTGGTCACATGCCACCCCCAATCTCTTTCCCCAACTTTGACTCAAATCACTTGTTCACACTTGGAAACCAATGTTCTACCATTTTTCTATCAACTTGGCTATTGCACTGGCTGATGTTGATTACAAATTCTTCCACTGGAGGTGTCAGTTGATTGACATTTTTGAGGATGTATGTACAAATAGTCATATAGGTCATTCTGCTATAACGCGTGTTTCTTCAATGCAAACTCGCTGTAAAGTGGTTGACAAATTGGGGATGCTCTTTCTAAAGTGCAAACTTTTAAAACGTGTGTTGGCCATAATGCAATTACATCACCCACAATTTAAGCACTGTTTTCAAAGGGCGATTTTTCTGTACTGCAGAGTTGCACAAAACACCACCATCACATTATAGAGGAACTGACTGTACTACATTCTTGGTAAATCAAGCATCCTAGGGCTCAGTGTCTAGGATGCACAATATCAAATGCCATTCAACCAGACAATGCCTGTGAACCAGCACAATCAGTATTCTTTGGTAAAGGGGGGAAGAACATTAAAATCAGAGCTACAGGGAAGCCACATTAGTGTGAAGAAATCTCTCTCAGGTTTCAAAGATCTTAGACAAAGATTTGTTTTACATTCCATGGGTATGCCTTTTGGCCTTCCAACCAAATTTTGATAATATCCTGCACTGACATCTCATTTGCAGCTGTTTTGTCCTCAGTCCACAGAATCAATAGCAATAGTTTCTCCTGCACAATCCACACCAGACACGTGAACTCCTCATGTTGTTGTATTCCATCAATTTTATTCCCTAGATTAAGTGTTAGTTGTTACAGTTCAATTAACTGAAGGGTGTGGACAAAACGATGGACCACAAATTCCAAGTCCGTATTTATGTTCTTAGATGGAAACAGTAACATGTTCAGTAAAAAGCATTCAGAATCAGAATTCTACATGCTGCTAAAAGATGGCTTCCTTTAATTTTTTTTTCTCAAACTCCCTTTGCTGCTAGAGCTGTGTATGGTAGACTCAAGTGGACAAAATGCACAGTGCAATTCCTAATACTGTATGCTTTTCCAAGGAACGGTAAAAAGCAACAGCATTCTGTTTCAATTGTGAAGATTGGATTTAACTCCAGCCCAGTATAATAGTGCTCTGTCTGAACAATCCTCAAATTGCTGCATTGACGTCCAGCGGCTTTTGTTTCTAGTCTTTCTCCAGTATTTGATCAAAAAAAAATAAGAAAAGTAATGCATTAAAAATCAGTGGATTGTAATTGCTGCAATGTGCTTACTCACATTATGGGTCAACTAGTGTTCACTTAACAATATTCTAAGCAGGACAAACATTTCTACTGTGTAACACCTATGCAGATTCTCAAAATGTGTTTTACGTAACTCTTGGAAGGCATAAACTTCCATGACCCAGCACTAATCAGTGCTGAATTGGCATACACAAATTGTAGCAATGACAAACTAGTTAACCGAAATCAGTCAATTTAACACTTCTGTAACCAAGACCATATAAACATCATGCTTCTTCAACCTACTTAAAGGCACTGTACTTAAACAAAATATTTACCACATATGTCTTTCCTGCTTGCCAAAATTGCACCATTAGCTTGCATTAAAATGTGTTACCACATGAGAAAAACATTAGCCCGTCATTCATGCATTATGTCACACAAATTAAAATTCCATATTCTCATTCCATCGCCCCACTGAATTTCCTCTTTGGTAAACATGGTTCGCTTACTCTGGATATGGGCCAAGTGCTGGCAAATGGGACTAGATTAGGTTAGGATATCTGGTCGGCATGGACAAGTTGGACTGAAGGGTCTGTTTCCGTGCTGTACATCTCTATGACTCTGTGCTTCCAACTCTTAAAGGTTTTGAAACTGACTCTGTAGCAAACACTTATGGATGGTTCCTGCATTTTCATGCAATCATCAGATTTCCATCGATCTGTGAATTCTATTGCTGTAGGTGCTGGCTGTCTGACTGTTTTGATATTTCTGCTGCTTTACATTAATCGAAAATACTTTCCTGTTTGTAGATGACACTTTCTGTTGGAGGGTGTCCAGGAACCTGCCATTATTTCCAGAGGTCTGTTAGAGTGTGTCTGCATTTCCGAGGGGCCCTCACCATAGAAACGCGTAACAATTATTGAAATTAGCTACAAAAGAAAACAATTTTCTCTAAATTGCTTTATTTTCATGTTCATTCTCACTTGTTATATGGTCCTGGTTAACGTATTCCTAGATTTCAGCGTGGAAACAATTCAGAGCAAAAGCATTTATACATTGAGTGAGTAACTACACAAAAATAAGAATTTGAAGCCTTCTTGTTGCAAATAAATAGCATGAACGGGCTTGGGAAATACAACATTGCCAGAAGAGACTACACTGGAAAATCAGGACTCTGCCCATCAACTCATCCTTAAATTACCTAGTTTATTCCTTATTTTGGCAAAGCACACGTACATCCACTTTTCTTTTTACATTTAAAGCCAACAACGCAGAATACCAAAACCAGCACCAATTATTCCAAATCTATCCTAGGCTATATCATTTTGTCATGACAACTAAGTCAGTGTTGTGGGTTTGTCAAAGTTAAACATTGCAGCTGGAGAGTGCCCTCCAATTAAATAGTTTCCACAGTAGACCATAAAGATGGCAGTAATTATGAATGAAAATCTATACCCACCAATGAGCAGTAGGTTAAAGGCACGAAGGCGTGTAGACCAGAATGGCACCGATACAGTTCTGGATCTGCGTTAAGTTGGGTGAGCTAAGGGACTAACAATTGGCTCCTGCACAAAGGAGTTGATGACTGCCAATAATATCTAGCTAATTTGTAATCAACCTCTCTGTAGATATTCTGACCCACATCTGAAGTAGGCAGGACATAACAGAAGATTAGAGTGGTGCTGGAAAAGCACAGCAGGTCAGGCAGCATCCAAGGAGCAGGAAAATCGATGTTTCAGAAGGGCTTTTGCCCGAAACATCAATTTTCCTGCTCCTCGGATGCTGCCTGACCTGTGGTACTTTTCCAGCACCACTCTAATTTTGACTCTAATCTCCAGCATCTACAATACTCATTTTCGCCTAGGACATAACACAACCAAAGTTAGGGACACTACCACTATACCACGAGAGGCTCCTACTGCTAGCTTCTATCTTGTGTACTTGAACGTACATGTTTGCAAGTTGGGTTGAGGTCAGAATCAAGTTTGGCCCTGGTACCTACAATTAAATAATTTGCTGATGCTTGCTGCTGATAAATTACTGGGGCTTTCCTTGACATAGTAGAGAGCAATTGCTGTCTACAGAATCATAACCAGGCATTAATAAGGATTTGAAGGAGGATAGAAGACAACTGGATGTTCAATTCCACTAGCCGACTAGAATTAGTTGTATTAAGTCATTGAGTGTGAAACATTCATCACAAATTTCTGGCTCAAAGTGCCAATCGAAATTACTTTCTTCAGTATTAACTATTCAGGAACTGATCATTTATAAATGTTAATTTTACTTACCTCACAATTCTTTTGCCAACCATCCTATCTCTTTGGCTCTCTCGAAGATTTTGACACCTCGATGGAGATTTCTTTGGTGCCAATCGCCCACGGTGCTTGATCCAATGGGTAATCCTTGTCAGATCCAAGGCGGCAGCGGGGTTTGTCCACTCCGTCCGTTTCTTTTTGCTTTTCTTTTTTTCTCTCTTTTGTGGTTTTCCTTTCCTTCCTTCTTCTCGGCAATGCCCTGAACTCTTGGCCTCAGCTCAGAATCCCAACCTCAGCGTGGACTCCCAGCCTCAACATGGACTCAAACTCTTGGCCTCAGCTCAGACTCAACTTGGCAATACGTTGACTCGGTGAAGCGGCCTCTTGGCCTGGCGTGGCAGTCTTTTGGCGACGCAGTGTGGCCTCAGCATGGACGTCCATCCTCGAGATGATTCCAGGGCAGTCTCCCAGCCTTGGGAGTTGTAAGATGAAGCCCAACACAGTCTGGAGGCAAGGCTTGGCCTGGACTAGAGGTTAGGTGCCAACACAGACTCTGTTGGAAGGTTTGTTATTCTGAACTTTTTATTTCTTTATTTTTCTAATTTATTCCAATGGTCTGTCACACTGGACTTTTTAACTTCTTTATTTTTCTAGTTTTCTCCCAAGGAATTTATACTTCAGAGTCAGTAACTAGGCACCATAATTGGCGACTTAAAGATTTTTTCACTGTAATCATTTGAACACGTGAAATTAAAGCTAATTCTAATTCTAATTCATGTATGATCTTGACTCTGGTCGTAGGATGTTTGCTTTGGGTATCACCATCAAATCTGAGTAGTATCGCACACATGCAAAGAAGAGCAGGGTTGCGTTGGAGAGTGATCAAGAGAGGGAATGGCGACCTATTTTCCTCTCAACCAACCTAGGAGTGCCGCTGTTAATTGCGACATTCTAACTATCGCTCTTGAACAACCTGCCAACATAGCAGAGAATGAGAAGCAAGTCTGAGCATCTTTTGGACCGTTTAGTATACAGTTACTTACAGGACAAACTTGCTAATCAGAAACAAAAACAAATATTGCTGCAAAAATTCAGCAGCGCTGGCAGCGTCTACGGAGAGAAAACAGAGTTAACGTTTCTGGTCCTGTGACCCTCCTTCAGAACTGAAGAACTGATTTTTCGTTTTTTCTTTCTGATTTCCAGCATCCGCAGTCCTTTTGGTTTATTTGCTCGTCAGGGAATCCCTAGCAATTTGACAGGGAACATAAGTAGGCGGAAGTGGGTACTGCCGGCCCTGGAGATCAGAGCCAAGATTAGAGTGGTGCTGGAAAAGCACAGCAGGTCAGGCAGCATCCGAGGAGCAGGAGAATCGATGTTTCGGGCAAAAGCCCTTCATCAGGAATGTTGATTTGTGTTTGCCACAACTTTAGTTGATGACTCATCACAATCATTCAGCTCCTTCTTAAAGCTGACTGAACCAATATGACGTAAAAAAAAGATGGTACAGATAAGAATTGTCCCTTTTCCGATTTCAGGATGTCCCAAATCACTTACAACCCGTGTCATTCACTGTTTGCAGTGTAGAAACACAATGACCCATTGGCCTGCAGTAAGGTCCCTAAAGAAACAATAAGAACAGCCAGTTAATCTGCTTAAGTGACAGTACTGAAGGATAAAGGTGAGCTTGAGTTGTTGGATATTTTGTGCGCACAGTCGTGGCCGGGGGTTAGTGTCTCATTTGAATGGTCCCCAACGTCAACATTGAAGTGCTCCCTCAAGATTGCACTGAAATGTTAGCCTCAACTATCAATCCAGGGGTTAGACTTGAACCAGAACTTTGTGATCCAGAGACAAAAGAGCTACACTGATTCAAAGTTTGTACCAGAAGACCATTATTAAAAGGTGTACTTATGTTCAGCTAATTAATTTCTGCTTGTTCCTTTTTTTTAAGAATGGACCTCAATAATAAAGATAATGAGACAACCTTATATTTCTGCTAGGTACTTGAAACATAATTGTGTCTGATGACATACACCAAGTACTTCTTCCAAACTATGAATTAGCACAGAGTCATGGAAACATACAACATTGAACCAGACCCTTTGGTCCAACCAGTTCACACCGACCATGTTCCCAAACTAAACCATTCCCACTTGCCTGTGCTTGGCCCATATTCTTCCAAACATTTTTTATTCATTTACTCATTCAAATGTCTGTTAAACGTTGTAACTGTACCCGCATCCACCACTTCCTCAGGAAGTTCATTCCACATGTGAACCATTCTGTGTAAAAATGTTGCCCCTCATGTCCTTTTTAAGTCTTTTGCCTCTCACATTAAAAATATACCCTGTAGTTTTCAACTCCCCCACCCTGAGGATAAGACCCTTATCTTATGCTCCTCATGATTCTATAAGGTCACCCCCTCGTCCACCTATGCTCCAGTGAAAAAAGTCCCACTGTATTTTTATAAGTCAAACCTTCCATTCCTGGTAACATCCTAGCAAATCTATCCTGAACCCTTTCCAGTTTTTCCTTCCTATAACAGAGTGACCGGAACTGGACACAACATTCGAGACGAAGCCTTGCCAATGTTCTGTACAACCTCAATATGACGTCCCAATTCCTGTGGTCTGGCAATGAATGCAAGTGCTAAACACCTTCTTAACCACCCTGCCTACCTGTGATGCAGAGTTATTTTGGTTAGACTCTGAGCAGTACATATTGCTGCTGTTGTTAGGGCACAAAGTATATTAAGACAGCAGACAGTTGGTCTCCATTCCTATTCTACATTGGCACTACCAATGCCTAGAATAGGCATTAGGTCCCTTTTAAAACTACAAAGTAGTGCCTTGACCCATCAAAAGGACCCCTTTCACAGATCGGCCACCTCGCAAGACAGTCATCAGGTTTGCCTTGCCCCATTCCAACCGCTCCCCACCCCCCCTTCCCCAATGCCATGTTTTAACTGAAGGTCACCTCTCAGTGATGGCCTGTACTCAAACAAGTAGCAAGGATCAATTTTTATCAGCCCACTGGCCTTTTGCTTTGGACACTCGCGCAACTGTGCACATCACCAAGTCTGGGCCTCAAAAGGCGGGGGGGCGGGGGGGGGGGGGGGGGGGGGGGTGGGGTCAGGCTTCTTCCTAACCCAGGGCAGTCTGTACAGAAAATTGAATTATAGAGCCTTTTTGATTGGGTTTGGTCTTGAAAGCCAAAACCCAAATCATTAGAACCACCTAAGGGAAATTAACAACATTCAAAGGCATTCGTAGAAACTAAACGGAGAGCCTAAGGAGTGGCAGATGGATTTTTAACATGAATTAAAGTAACAAAATGCACATTGGGAAAGGAAATGTGAAACATGTGTGCCTAATGAATGGGTATCTATTAGCAAACGTGGAACACAAAAAGCTGAGTGATTATCAATGAGGTTATTAATGAGGTTTATGTTTAATGATTCCGGTTTATAGAAAATACTGTACAAATTTGTTTTTCAGAGCAAGGTTGATGAAGAGCTTTGAAACCTAAATTTAAAGCTAACATCACATGTGGACATCAATGCCAAATAACACTGATAATATAAATAAAAACAGAAGGGGGGTAAACAGTGACAGATTTAACACTTTTCAAGGTCATACAGAGATTGGAAGTTTCGTTTTTGCTCACCTCACAGTGGAAATGTAGATTAAGTTGACATTAAAAGAAGTTAGTATCATTTGGATGAAAAACAGTTGTGTGATCTTTTGTACTATCTTAATACCGACAACATCCAGATTGTGAAACAAGAGTCTAGATGATAAATGGGACATAATGGCTCTGTAGCATTGGGACCTAATCATCTCTATGGAGACAACAAAGGTTGAAGAATGTTTTGTCCAATCCAATTCACAACCTGATCTGGAGTTCAGGGAGGAATTTTGAACCGTGTTGTACACTTGATCTTCTACGGCTGAAAAATGTGTTGCTGGAAAAGCGCAGCAGGTCAGGCAGCATCCAAGGAGCAGGAGAATCGACGTTTCGGGCATTAGCCCTTCTGCACTTTTCCAGCAACACATTTTTCAGCTCTGATCTCCAGCATCTGCAGTCCTCACTTTCTCCCACTTGATCTTTTAGCCATGTAGACCAGCTCTTGGGGGGACATTAATTAAATTAGTTTAAGTTTACATAAAGGCGAAATGTGCATGATCTCAATAGATCAAATCTTACTCATTACTTTTCTCATGTTCTGTAATGCATATTTAGATTAGATTCCCTACAGTGTAGAAACAGGCCCTTCAGCCCAAACCAACCCTCCAAAGAGTAACCCACCCAGACCCATTTCCCTCTGACTAATGCATCTAACACTATGGGCAAATTAGCATGGCCAATTCACCTAACCAGCACATCTTTGGACTGGGGAGGAAACCAGAGCACCCAGAGGAAACCCGCGCAGGCACAGGGAGAACGTGCAAACTACACACAGACAATCACCTGAGGCTGGGATCAAACCTGGGACGCTGGTGCTGTGAGGCAGCAGTGCTAACCACTGAGCCACCGTATTTAACTAGCTGAAGTCAAATATCAATAGCTTCATCTGTTCCAAAAGTCATTCTATGAGATTACATTCAAAGTGGTCTTTGAGCCATCCGATAAGGATATATCATGCAAGTATAAAGCTTGCAGGATATCGGCGTGAAATGTAAACAAAATGGCAAACCCTTCTCAAATGTAAATCTAACACCATTACTTGATGTTAAAATCTGAGCGCCTAGAGTATATTTTTCAGTGAATAGCACATGGAAAGTCCCTTTCTTGTAATGCTGCACAATGGTACAGTACAAACAGTAGTTCCCAAGATGTTTCTTGACTGACAGCAGTTCCAACATTTTCATTCCTAAGGCCATATGGTCTTCAAAGCGCAGGGAATAGTTCAGAAGGAAAACAGAAACAACACTGATCAAATACAGTAGTTTTGTTATGCTTGACTCAAAAAAAGGGTAAATACATTCTCACATATGGAACATCTGGTGGAAGAGTAATATCTACCCAAGTGTTTTAGTATTTCCTTATAATTAATTACACATGCACAAAACCAGAGTTAGTGGGTTAGGCTGGGTACAACACAAAAAGCTCTCTGTACTGGTGAAGACCAAAAGGCAATTTCACTGCATTTGTGCTTGATTAAAATGTATTAACGTACCCACAGTAGGAACATGACTTTTTTTTTGCTTTACTGCAGAGTTCATGTTGAAGTCTGACACATTATATGGCACCACAGAACTCTATTATTTGTATCAATGCTGATGTCTTCTATGGAATTACATTAACTTGTTCAGATACAGACATGACACAAAATTAAACGCAAGTGTAGTTTTTCATTCCTTTAGCAAGTAAAAACTTGTCATTATAACCCATTTCATGATACACTACAAAATTAAAATGTTTACTCAAAGACTTAGTTATATTGGTTATAATTTTTTCCCAAGACAGGAAATCTCACATCTAATTCTTTGGCCGTAATGAATTAGTACACCTCAGTCAGACTGAAATTGAAGTTACTTTAGTGGATTTTAGAAGCCTTAGTACAAAAACAGAAAATTCTAGAGAAACTCAGCAGCTTTCGCAGCATCTGTGGAGTGAGAAGCAGAGTAAATGTTTTGAGTCTGATATGTCTATCTTCAGATTTGCAAGATTTGGAAAATGGTGGATTTATGCTGTTGACAGAGGGGAAGGAGGAGTGAGTGGAACAGATAGTGAGGGTGTCCAGAGCAAAAGATTTGGAGATACCGGTGTTGGACTGGAATGTACAAAGTTAAAACTCACACAACACCATGTTATAGTCCAACAGGTTTAATTGGAAGCACTAGCTTTCGGAGAGCCACTATTATTTGTATCAATGCTGATGTCTTCTACGGAATTACATTAACTTGTTCAGATACAGATACAACACAAAATTAAACACAAATGTAGTTTTTCATTCCTTTAGCAAATAAAAACTTGTCATTATAACCCATTTCATGATTCAGTACAAAATTAAAATGTTTACTCAAAGACTTAGTTGTATTGGTTATCATTTTTCCCAAGACAGGAAATCTCACATCCAATTCTTTGTCCGTAATGAATTAGTACACCTCATTACTTTAGTGGACCGAGCAAAGGCTACGGCAACAGATGAATGGGCACCGCACAACAATCGACAGACAGGAGGGTTCCCTCCCATGCAACCTTGGACCTTCAGGTGACCATCCTCCAAGGCGGACTTCGGGACACGCAGCAGCAAGAAGTGGCTGGGCAGAGGCTGATAGCTAAGTTCCACACCCATAGGGAGGGCCTCAACCGGGACCTTGGGTTCATGTCACACTACAGGTGACCACCATTGCACTATACACACACACACACACACTCCTATACACACACATACACATGGGCACACATATACACAGACACGCTAACAGACATTCACACACACCCTTACAGACACACACACTCCCACACTCACACCGGCATCCTCTCAGAGACTTAGACCATTCTACACTCACGCACACACATATACACTCCCTCTCACAGACACAACCCCCCCACCCCAGACACACACACACTCTCCTACAGACATACTCACTCTCACATTCACACATGCACCCCCTCACAGACTTAAGACACTCTACACTCATATACACACACATATACGCTCTCTCTCTCTCACACTCACAAAACCCCAATCCAGACACACACACACACACGTATAAGTTTGTGGGGTGAATTTGTACTTGCAGAGTTACATTGTACTTTGCTCAAAAACTGCATAAATTCATGTAAGACTCTGTTATCTTACTTTTTAGATTAGAATCAGTCTAAACTTTATGGCACAGACAGAGAACACAGGGGGCTAATACCTTCAACATATTATCCAGCTAACACCAATTGTTACAGTTAACCTGAGAATGCAACTTTTATTTTTAAAGTTTTGTGATTTAGACATGAAAGAAGTGAAACTATCATGGTATTCGAACAGATGAAAGACTCAACAAACAATCAAGGTATGTTTCAATGTATAATTTCAGTGAAATCACACTGTAAACTCTTGCTATAAATCCTGTGTCTTGCATTTGTGTACTCCACAACCACCTTATGAAGGAGCGGCGCTCCGAAAGCTAGTGCTTCCAATTAAACCTGTTGGACCATAACTTGGTGTTGTGTGATTTTTAACAGAGCAAAAGACAAAGGGATTGCCAAAGGTGGTAAAAGAGAGGCAATAGTGTACAATGGGTATAAATGTGTTTGTGATAAGGAGAAAATGGATCCTCTCTTCTGAGAGCAATGTCAACGAAACACACACAAGATACGGCAGTGGGAGGTGGAGATTACAATAAATGAAGGGCAAAAGATGAAGTTGTCAAACCCAATATTAAGTGCTAAAAGATGTAAAGTGCCAAAGGAGAAAGTGAGGTGTCGTTCCTCCATTTCGAAATGAGCCTTTCTGGAGCCGAGGATGGAAATGGACATAAGATCAAGATGGCTTGTTGAAATGCCAAGCTATTGAAAGGCCAGGGCATTTCTGCGGGCAGAGTGGAGGCTTTCCCAAAGCAGTCACCAAGTCTCCGTTGGGTCTCAGCCCTGTAATGAGTACCACATTGTGAGCAGCGAGTATGAGAGAGTAGATTGAAAGAAGTACAAGTGAAATGTATTAGTCCAGTCACTTACATCTGCGATTCCTCTGATGCTTTACATCAGTTTCTAAATTTCCAGTTTGAGGGCACCAGCTGCCTCCCCTTTACCGTGGATATACAATCCCTTTACACGTCTGTCAGGACGGTCTCAGGGCTCTCCGTTTCTTCCTAGGAAAAAGTCCTGAACTGACACCAACCACCACTACTACCCTCCTCCGCCTGGCCAAGCCCATCCTCACCCTGAACACCTTCCCCTTTCACCCCTCTCACTTTCTTCCAGTCAGAGGGGTGGCCATGGCTGCTCTGCATGGGCCTTGGTTATGCCTGACTCTTTGTGGGACATTCCTTGTTCCAGTCCTATTCCAGACCACACCCACAACTCTTTCTCCACCATATGGATGATATCATCAGTGCTGGTTCCCTCTCCATCTAGAATTGGAAAAGTTTAACAATTTCACTTCCAACTTCCACCCCGCTCTCACCTTCACCTGGTCCATCCATGACTCCACGCTTCCCTTCCTCGACATCTCTGTTTCCATTTATAGGGAATAGGCTGGTCATCAATAAACATTACAAACCCACCGACTCCCACAGTTACCTTGGCTATACATCATCACACCCTGCTTCCTGTAAAGACTGTATTCCATTCTCCCAGTTCCTCCATCTCCATCGCATACGTTCTGATGATGCCAACTTCAACAAGGGGGCCACCAAAATGCCAACCTCCTTCCTCAACCAAAGATTCCCCAGCACCGTAGTTGACAGGGTCCTCAGTTGGGTCTGACCTATCTCCCACACTTCAGCCCTCACCCCCTCTCTTCCCTCCTACAACAGCGATATAGAGTCCCCCTTGTCCTCACCTACCATCCCACCGGCATGCACATCCAGAGATTCATTAGCTGCCACTTCCGCCCCCTCCAGCAGGGTGCCACCATCAGAGACACATTCATCTCCGAAAGTACTGCAGATGCTGTAAATTGAAAACAAAAACAGAAGTTGCTGGAAAAGTTCAGCAGGACTGGCAGCAGCCATGACGCGAAATCAGAGTTAGCATTTCAGACCTGGTGACCTTAGAACTCTGCAGAAGGGTCACTGGACATGGAGTGTTAACTCTAATTTCTCTTCACAGATGCTGAGCTTTTCCAGCAACTTCTGTTTTTGTTACATACTCATCCCCCCTTTGCTGTCAGCCTTCTGCAAGGACAGTTCATTCCAGGACACCCTGGCCCACTCCTCCTTCACTCCATCAGCACCATCCCCTCCCACCACCATCCCCCACCCCTACCACCACCACCACAGCACAACAGCACCTTTCCCTGAAAGCACAAACTGTAACACCTATCCATTTACCTCCTTCCTCCTCACTATCCAAGGGCCCAAACATACCTTCCAGGTGAAGCAGCACTTTACCTGCACTTCCCACAATCCATTCGACTGCATTGGCTGCTCTCAATGTGGTCTCCTCTACCTTGGGGAAATGAAGCATAGACTGGGTGACAGCTTCGCAGAACATCTACATTCCACTCACAAAAAAAGACCCTGAGCTTCCAGTTGCCTGCCCCATCAACTCCCCACCCTGTTCCCTGGCCAACATCTCTGTCTCAGGCTTGCTGCAGTGTCCCAGTGACGCTCAGTGCAGGCTGGAAGAACAGCACCTCATTATCCGCTTGGGAACCCAACAGCCTTTGGGACTCAATATTGGGCTCAACAATTTTAGAGCATCTTCTCCCTTGTTCTTACTCCAAACCCCACACACCAGCCCAGTTATCACATGATCTGGTATTATACACTATCCATTGTTTGCCATTAATTGTCCCTATTAGCAGCTATTCATTCTCCCAGGCTGATCGTTATCCACTCGTTTGTCTGTCCCACTATTCTTCTCTCTCTTTGGGCTCTATTCTCACCTATCATTTACTCCTTAGTCCCTTCTCCCACTCTATATTCTGCATATAAACCAGCATCTTCCTAGCTACCATCAGTTCTGAGGAAGGGTCACTCCAGCCGAAGCGTTAACTCTGATTTCTCTCCACGGACCTGCTGAGCTTTTCCAGCAATTTCTGGTTTTGTTTCTGATTTCAAGCATCCGCAGTACTGTCAGTTTTTACAAGTCAAACGTTACTTCACCTGGAAGGTATATTTGGGATCTTGGGCAAAGAAGAATGAGGAAGTTAACGGGCAAGTATTGCGTCTTCTGTAATTGTGTGGGTAGGTGCTGTAGGGGAGTGAGGAAGTTTTAGGAGTGATGGAGAGCTGAACCTGGGTGTCACAGAGGGAATGATGCCTGTGGAATGCTGACATTGGAGGGGCGGGGAAGACGTGTTTGTTGGGGAAATCCTACTGGAGGTGGCGGGAGTGGTGGAGGATGATCCTTTGAATGCGAAGGCCAGTGGACTTTATTGCTGTCCTGGGATGAAGGGAAGTGGTGAGGGTGGAAATGCAAGAGATAGAACACAGAACATAGAACGACACAACACAGGAATGGGCCCTTCAGCCCGCAATGTTGTGCTGAACATGACGCCAAATTAAACCAATCCTTTTTGCCTGCCCTTGGTCCATGTTCCTCCATCCCCTGCATATTCATGTGATCACCTAAAAGTCCCCTAGATTCCCCAATCGTATCTGCTTCCACCACTACCCCTGACAGCGCATTCCGCAATCCTACCCCTCTCTGTGTAAAAAACCTACTCTTCACCTCTCCTTTGAACTTTCCCCCTACACCTTAAATGCATGCCCCATAGTTTTAGACATTTCAACTCTGGGAAAAAGGTTCTGACCATCAATCCTAGCTATCCATCTCATAATTGTATAGACTTCTATCAAGTCTCCCCTCAGCCTCTGCCACTCCAGAGAAAACAACCCGAGTTTTTCTAGCCTATCCTTATCCCTCTAATTTGAATTAGAATCCCTTCAGGACAGACACAGGCCCTGCGGCCCAACAAGTCCACACAGACCCTCCAGAGAGTAGCCCACCCAGACCCATTCCCCTACCCTATATTTACCCCTGGCTAACACTATGAGTAATTTAGTGCAGCCAATCCACCTGACCTGCACATCTTTGGACTGTGGGAGGAAACCAGAGCACCCAGAAGAAACACACACAGACACGGGACGAACGTGCAAACTCCACACAGACTGTTGCCTGAGGTGGGAATCGAACCTGGTACCTAACACTGTGAGGCAGCAGTGCTAACCACTTAGCCGCCATGCCCCCCAGGCAGCACACTGATAAACCTCTTCTGCATCCTCTCCAAAGATTCCACATCCTTCCTGTCATGTGGTGACCAGAATTGAATGGACTACTCTAAGTATGGCCTAACCAAAGTCTTATAAAACTACAACATAACATCCTGACTCTTGTACTCGATTCCCTGACCAAAAAAGGAAAGTATACAACACGCCTTCTTTACCATACTATCTACTCGTGTGGCCACTTTCAGAGAACTATGGACTTGAACCCCAAAATTCTTCTGTACATCAATGCTGTTCAGGGTCCTGCCATTAACTGTATATTTTTCCTTGACATTTGATCTTCCAAAGTGCAACACCTCACACTTACCCAGATTGAACTCCATCTGCCATTTCTCTGTCATATATCTGCACGCGGATCAGACATGGCTTTGGACTCTGTCAACCATGATGGATGTGGGAATCTTTGTTTAAGGAAAAAGGATAACATGACAGAGGCAATCCTTTGAAAGGAAGCATCATCAGAACAAATGCAACAGCGAAGTAAGGAGAATGGGATGGAATCCTTACAGGAAGCAGAGCATGAGAAGGTGTAGTTGAGGTAACTATGGGCATCAGCGGGTTTGTCGTGCATGTTGTTGGACAGAAATTTCAGAAATCAAAACGATAAAGTTAGGGAAGGGAAGAATCAGAGGTGGAACAGGTGAAGGTGAGTTAAGGATGGAAATTGGAAGTGAAACTGATGGTTTTCCAATTCCTGCCAAAAACAGGAAGCAGCACCTGGACAAGTGTTTGGGATGAGGCTTGAGTAAGATTGGAACAAGGAAATGTTCCACATACCCCATGAAGAAACAGGCAAAGCTGGGATCCATGCAGGCACTCATAGCTTAATCTGTGACTCAGAGAAATTGTAAAGGAGAGGTTATTCAAACGAGAAAGTGCTTGGTGAGGCAACGGAGGACAGTGATGGACAGGGACTATTCAGGGTTCATTACAAGGAAGAAGCAGAGAGCCTTCGGATTATCACATTGGGGGAATGGATGTAGAGAGGGATTGCACATCCATGATGAAGAGGAGGTGGTTAGGGAAGTGAAGGTGGAAATGGAGGAAGAAATGTAAAGCGTCAGATGATGAATGGGAAAAGACTGAAAAAAATAGGAGAGAAAATAGAATCAAGATAGGAAGGGATAAGTTCAGTGGGACAGGAACAGGCTAAAATGATATTCTGAACATCTGGTCTTTGATTCTGAATGATATGTGCTCAGCAAAGGACTCACTTATATTCCATTACACCTTCACCTCAAATGTTCAGGAATCTGTCTGTCTGTGCCTTAAAAAATATTTGAAGGTTCTGCATCCACTGCCTTTTGAGGAAGGGAATTCCAGAAACTCTCAGCGTCCTGAGAGAAAAAAAATGTTTCCTCATGTCTGTTTTAAATAGAAACTTCTTACTTTTAAATTATCACCCCCCCACCCCCCCACCCCACACCCCCACCCACCCCCATCCCACCCCACCCCAAGTTCTAGAATGTCCCACAAAAGGAAACCTTTTTCCAATATCCACCCAGTCAAGATCATCAGGATTTCAATAGTTTAATTAAGTCACCTCTGATTCTTGTAAACTCTGGAGGATACAAACATAACATGTCTAGCCTTCCCTAATCAGGCAATACAGCTATTAATCAAGTAAACCTTTCTTGAACTGGCTCTAACACATTAGCATTCTTCTGTAAGTATTGTGATGATACTAAGGCTTTAAGAGGTGGACTTTATCTTTTTGTTTATGAGGAGAGATTGAGACAGAGATACCGAGCGGTCTGGATCAAGCTGATAAAGTTAACAACTTGCAAGGCCTTTTTTTAAATAAGTTGGAACAATAGGAGCAGCCTGAATGGGTGGGGTCAATCTCTCACAGAGCCAGGATTTTTAGTTTAGACTTCAGTAACTGTTGGGTTTGTGAAAGCTGCTACATCGCTCTCTTTCACTTTGCTACAGCTAATAACTGTGGTTCTCTCCATGCTGCTGGAATTGCATATGAGACAAACAATTTTACTGAATTTGCCTTTGCCAAAGGTGCATAATGGGTTGCTACTGTATTGGAACAGTTGCTCTTTAGTAGTTAAATAATCTATCATTCTGTAAAGTTTTCCAATAGACTTGTTATACTAATCCTTTCTTTTGTTTGTATGGAATTATAGTGTATGAATAAAGTGTGGTTTGCTCAAATATGGTAGTTTGATGAATCAAATTGCATCTTGAATGTGATGCCTGTCATTTGCCTCTAAAATAAGAAAAAAATCAGGACATGTTTTGAGTGGGTTTAGTCTGGTCCACATCAATATGGTAACCAGTATTGTACACAAAATCCCCAATGCATACTAATACTCTGCATAACTGAGGCATAACCTCCCTGCTCTTACATTTAATACCCCCTCACAATAAGTCACAACAATAAGGCTACATGACCATAAAATATAGGAACAGAAATTAGACCATTCAGCCCATTGAGTCTGCTCCACCATTCAATCATGGCTGATGAGTTTCTCAAACCCATTCTCCCACTTTCGCCCCAGAACCCTTGATTTCCTTGATACTCAAGAACCTATCGATTTCAGTCTTAAATATACTCATTGACCTGGTCTCCACAGCCTTCTGTGGCAATGAATTCCATAGATTCACCACTTACTGACTGAAGAAGTTTCTCCTTATGACATTCTAAAAGGTCTTCCCTTTACTCTAAGGCTATGCCTGGGGTCCTAGTCTCTCCTACTTATGGAAACATCTTCCCAACATCCACTCAGTCCAGACCATTCAGTGTTCTGTATGTTTCAATTAGATCCCCCCTCATCCTTCTAAACTCCAACGAGTAAAGACCCAGAGTCCTCAAATGTTCCCCATATCTTAAGCTTTTCATTCCTGGGACCATTCTCGTGAACCTCTTCTGAACACACTCCAGGGCCAGTACATCCTTCCTGAGACATGGGGCCCAAAGCTACACACAATACTCCAAATGTGGTCTGACCAGAAAATCTATGAGCTTTCCTGATAATTTGCTGTACCTGCAGACTAACCCTCTATGATTAATGCACTGGGACAGACAGATCCTTCTGTATCTCAGAGCTCTGCTCTCACTGTTTAGGCAATATACTTCTTTTATTATTCCTTCAGCCAAAATGGACAATTTCACACTCTCCCACATTGTCCGCCATCTCCTACTCACTTCACATGTCCATAATCCCTTTGACGGCTCCTTATGTCCATTTCACAACTTACTTTCCTACCTATCTTGGTGTCAACAGCATTTTTTAACCACCATACCATCAGTCCTTTTATCCAAGCCATTTGTATAAAATTTTCACTATTAGCTTTCATAACTTAAAAATTAATAATTCTAGATGGATTGGAGATGATAGGACTGTTCTGCTTGGAGTAGAGAAGATTGGGAGGAGGTTTGATCAAGGTGTTCAAACTCATGAGGAGATCTGGACATGGGTAGATAGGCAGAAACTGTCCCCATGGCAGAAGGAATGGGAACCAGAGGACACTGATTATAGGGTGAAGCAACATGAGGAGGAACCTCACCTTTGTACGGAACAAGTTGTTGTAATTTGGAATGCAGTGCCGAAAAGCATGGCGAAGGAGTATTCAATTGCAGTTTTCAAAAGGGAATGGGCTCAGCACTTGAAGAGACAAAAACTACTAGGCTGTGGGGAAAGGGCAAGGAATATCACCAGTTAATGTGCTGTTGCAGAGAGCCAACATGGACACCAAGGGCTGAGTGTTCACTTTCTGTGCTATAACTGTTCTCTTATTCCTTAATGGCTGACCTAATAGCAATCATTAATGTTATGAAGGGGTTCACTAGAATTGAAGTGAAACATAGATATGATAGTGATGAAGGCGTTCAGTGTGTTTTCCTTTATTGGTCAGAGTATTGAGCATAGGAGTTGGAGGTCAGATTGCAGCTATACGAAACATTGGTTAGGCCACTCTTGGAATATTGCGTGCAATTCTGGTCTCCTTCTTATCAGAAGGATGTTGTGAAACTTGAAAAGGTTCAGTAAAGATTTACAAGGATGTTGCCGGGGTTGGAGGATTTGAGCTACAGGGAGAGGTTGAATAAGCTGGGGCTGTTTTCCCTGGAGCATCGGAGGCTGAGGGATGATCTTATAGAGGTTTATAAAATCATGAGGGGCATGGATAGGGTAAATAGGCAAAGTCTTTTCCCTGGGGTGGGGTAGTCTAAAAAAGAGGGCATAGGTTTAGGGTGAGAGGGGAAATTCTTCAAAGGAATAGTTCTGGAATTGAAACATTAAGAGAAAGATAAGTACTAAGCTGATTTGAAAAACTAAAGATGGAAATGGAATTGGTTTTTACGACAATTTTGAAATGTCATCTTGGATAGGCTTTGCATGTCAGTAAAGCATGTGTATAAACCTTACATATTGTTATTTCTACAGATACAAAAATAACTGAACAGAAAAATATGGAATCAACCAACATATTAAAAAATTAGAAGTGAATCAGTTGCTGTTTCTTCCTTTATCTTACACAGCAAAAATATGTGATTCACTAGATTTTTAAAAAATATATGAATGGAAATTATATAATGGAAAGTATATATCAAGGGAATCAAGGCTGCTACACCATTGAAATGGAAAAGGATATACACTGAGCTATGGTTGGCAAAAGAAAACATCTGTACAAGACTCCGCAGGCAGACAAAACCACCACACCTCTTTGCATGTGTTTTATAACACATAATTAACTCTCAAAAAATATGTTTCATGAACTATCATTGTAAATAATTATGCCAATAAGTTCTGAGTAATAGCCTGACTCCATCACATATTGGAGGGTAAAAAGCACACTATAAACCTACAAATCGTAGACAATTGCTAACCCCTTGATTTTATTTTTGCTTGCTAATGTCATAATTTGTTTCACTTTCCATCTCCTATTCACTCTATTCATTTGCCTTATTTCGTCAATGGGGAGAGTCCAAATCAACGGAATTGGTATCTCTGCTGGACATTCCATTTCACACTGACCACCACTTCTCAAGCATCGCTTCAATTCGTGTCCCAAGCTCCCCCTTTCTTCAAGGATTTCTTCTCAACACTATTGATGGGGGTTTCTCAGCGAAGGTGTAGGTTAGATTTTCTACTTCTGAATTCACAGTGACATTTCTCTTTTCAAAAAACGCTTTCAAAAAAGATGCTTTCCTCTCTCCGCATCTCACCACGCTGACTGATACTGGGATAAATACTCGCCAGCATTCCACACCACGAGGCCAGTCTTTGGGCGGACTGTAATGCCCTCCCTCTTGGTGAGTTTGGTGTCAGGGAGTATTTGATGCTGTGGGAGGGATGGTGGGTGGGAAAGTGTGATGGTTCTAGGTTCGATTTAGGGAAATAGCAGGGGATTAGCATTGAGTTAAAACGCTCAGGGAATCAGTATGAGTCAAATGGCTTCCATTGGCGCTGTAACAATTCTATGACATCTTTGCCGAAGTGGGTACTGCAGATGGTGGAGATTAGAGTCAAGATTCAAGTGGTGCTGGAAAAGCACAGCAGATCATGCAGCATCTGAGGAGCAGGAAAATTGATGTTTTGGGCAAACGCCTTACATCAGGAATGACCTGATGATATCTTTGTCCCAGTTAAGTCAGTGGTGGGGAAGGCTATTCAGGAGCAATCAATGCCCATTAACGGTTTTCATCCTCATGGTATTTCAATAATGGCTGGTAAGGGACACACAACTTGACAGCCTATAAAGCAAAGTGTTGGCATTGCTTGTAGGCTTCCAGAAGAGGGTATCACATTGTCAGGCTTCCACTGCTTTGCTGAGGGACCCAGCATCAGCAAGGGGATGGCCACTGAGAACAAACTCCTTTGCCCTTGCTGCCAATGTTCCCACTTCCACCACAAATCCCACTCTGCAACCCCCTTCCCATGGTCACTTCGGCCTGGGAATCTTGGTGTTCATTGGCCTTGAGTGAGTGCAATACCGACTGCAGCCACTGACTCCTGGTGGTGCCGCCGAGCCATGATGAGTGACTAGTCACCCATTCTTTGGCAGCCCTCAGCAGGGTGGACACCCCCAAGGGCCCTTGATCTAAGCAAAAATAGCTGCACAGGGCTTTCTCAAGTCTTCAGGCTGGAGTGAGACCCCATCAGCTACAGTAAAATCAACACCCCATTTGTGAATCTACTCAATGATTATCAGTTAGCTCCTTCACCTTTGAAAGCAAGATAGTTCGACATTTTTCATTCATTTCTGGTCAGTAGCATAGAAGCAATACTAGAATTATTACCCTTCACTAACTGCCCATTTCAAAAATCAGTTAAGTGTCTTACATTGGCCAGATCTTAAATAAGAAGTGCCTCATGAATGGTGCAATTGATTTAGGAGCCACTTCTAATATTAGAATTAAAAGGTCTTCATAGAGGGGAGCAGGTTCATGCGGCAAGTCGTTCTCTCTGTGTCTGTATACCTATGTTCAGAAGTATCAGCACATTAAAATTGAGCAGCATCCCTCTCTGGTACCCAATCGCCAACTCAAATGCTGGGAAAGGCTCATTCAAATATTCTAGGTGGGCCACTGGCATTCAAAAGACTGCAGTTCCAAAGAACTTAAGAAAGACACAGGAGGGATCACCTCAGAAACTTAATGGCCCCTTTTCATCTCATTGGATCAAAAAGCTACAACTCCCTTCCTGACGGCATTGTGATATACCTGCACCAGATGGACTGCAGCAGCTCAGGAAGACAGCTCACCACAAGCTTCTCAGAGGCAATTTGGCAGTGAGTAATGAGTGCTGGCCCAGCCACTGAGACCCACATCCTTTGAAGGAGCACAAAAACTTGATGATCTCTGGGCTTCCATCCTTTATGAGGCACCGAGATGTCTCCTAGAGTTTTGGTAGCACTTACAGCTGCTTTCAGCTGACAACAGTTCAAATGAAGTCCACACAGTGCCCGAATGATGGAATTCTTGAAATCGTCCAGGAATTCCCTCACCTATTCCATGTTGACACCAAGACAGTGGGCAGAAAAAAAGCAAATTACTGCGGATGCTGGAATCTGAAACCAAAAGAGAAAATGCTGGAAAATCTCAGCAGGTATGGCAACTTCTGTAAGGAGAGAAAAGAGCTGATGTTTCGAGTCTAACTGACGCTTTGTCAAAGAGGGCAAGTTATTCATCCTCTTCTGACACTCTTCTGCACCCAGTCCAAATTGGAACTTTGTACACGTTTCAATGCACTCCTGTACCTCTGTACTTGAGTACATGCAACAATAAAATGGAATTCTAATTCTTACTTTTGCTGGCCTTGCTTAATACAGTTTTCTGCCCACCCCTCTTTGCAGAAAATTCTTTTTCTGCCATCCCATCACCCAAGAATTAAAATTAGCAGTGATCTATTTTAAAAATACAATTGCTACATTTAAAAGGCATCTGGATGGGTATATGAATAGGAAGAGTTTAGAGGCATGTATGGGCCAAGTGCTGGCAAATGGGACTAGATAGATTAGATTACTTACAGTGTGGAAACAGGCCCTTCGGCCAAGCAAGTCCACACTGACCCGCCAAAGCGCAACCCACCCAGACCCGTACCCCTACATTTACCCCTTCACCTAACACTACGGGCAATTTAGCAAGGCCAATTCACCTAACCTGCACATTTTTGGACTGCGGAGGAAACCCATGCAGACACGGGGAGAATGTGCAAACTCCACACAGACAGTTGCCTGAGGCAGGAATTGAACCTGGGTCTCTGGTGCTGTGAGGCAGCAATGCTAACCACTGTGCCACCTATATAGGTTTAGGATATTTGGTCGTCATGGATGAGTTGGACTGAAGGGTCTGTGTCCGTGCTGTACATCTCTAAGACTCTATGACTCTATTCATAAAATGCCTCATCACAGCTCTGAAAGACATCCTGAGATGATTTACATACACAAAATATGACTGAGGCACAGTGACCGCTTGCTCTGGAGAATGCAACAATTATTTTTTGATAACAAGACCTTATAATTCAAGATGGAATGTTTGATTAATGAGTGTCAGTCATGACACAGTGGGTAGAGCCAGGAGAGGTTAGGGGTCCAAGTCCCATGACAGATGCTTATGCCAAAAACCCTAGGCTGACACTCTTGCCCTCACTGAGATGCTATCTTTCAGAGGAATCATCAAACTGAGGCCCCCTCTGCAGGGAAAACAGATGATCCAGTGTGACTGTTTTAAACAAGAGACAGGGAGATCTGGCCAAGATTTATTCTTCATGCCATTTATGGGAGATTGCTATGTACAAAATTCCAGCATGCCACGTTTGCCAAGATACAACACTACAAAAGGGGCGTCATTGGCATATTCTGATGCTATGACAGGCACTAGATAAATGCAAGTCATAGAGTCATAGAGATGTACAGCACAGAAACAGACCCTTCGGTCCAACTCATCCATGCTGATCAGATGTCTTAAATTAATTGAGTCCCATTTGCCAGCACTTGGCCCTCTAAACCCCTTCCTATTCATAAACCCATCCAGATGCCTTTTAAATGTTGTCATTGTACCAGCCTCCACCACTCTATCTAGCAGCTCATTCCATACACGTACCACCCTCTTCGTGAAAAAGTTGCCCCTTGGTCCCTTTTAAATCTTTCCCCTCTCACCTTAAACCTATGCCCTCTAGTTTTGGACTCCCCTACCCTGGGGAAAAGACCCTGTCTATTCATCCTATCCATGCCCCTCATGATCTTATTAACATCTATATGGTCATCCCCTCAGTCTCTGAGGTTCCAGGGAAAACAGCCCAGCCTATTCAGCCTCTCCCTACAGTTCAAGCTCTCCAACCTTGGCAACATCCTTGAAAATCCTTTCTGAACCTTTTCAAGTTTAAGAACATCTTTCATATTGCAAGGTCCTCCTTTTATCAATGTGATTCGGAAGCGACTGGCTAAAGGACAACAAATTACACAAGAAAAGGCACCAATGAAAGATGCCGTTTAAAGTCTTAAGCTGAAGAGAAGGGATTGGATGCCTCATTGCAGATATATTCATGTTATGTTCATTAAATGTTCGGTTCATCAGCTTCCAATGCAAACCTGGCAGAAATGCTGAGCATTAAATTAGTTAAATTGATTAGCAAAACCAGTGTGCATACTGAGGAGGTGTTGCTGGCTCCAATAGTCCTGAATGACAGGAGCCAGCAACCTTAATAGTTCAGCAAACTCAACGTGTTCAAATCCTAGAGTATGGTTTGAACTGACAACCCCTCGTGGTTGTTACAGTACACTTTGTGAAGTGGCGAAATTACACGTCAAATAGAGCTCTTTGTATTCTTGTCAAATGGATAACAATTAGGTTTGGTGTCTAACAGTTACAGCAATTGAGAACACAGTGGCGTAATTTACTAAAAGCAGCTAATATATATTTTGGTCTTTTTAAGTTTGTCTTTGAATTGTATCTAAATGGCATCAATTGTTACTGGCTGTGTTCCCTCACCTACTAAAGCAGTGAGGACTCCTGATTCATTTTTTTTCACAGTCCTTTCATAAAGATTTTTATTTTTCTCTGTTTCTGCTTTCTGTACTTCTTCACTGCACTTCTATAACCTCCTGAGGATATTACTAATTATTCAGACTGGATTAATGAGAGGTGATGCATTTGGGTAGGACAAAGAAGGCAAGGAAAGATATGACGAACAGGAGGCCCCTGGGAAGCAGCGAGGATCAGAGGAACCTCATTGTGCATGCCCACCGGTCCCTTATGGTTGCAAGACAAGGAGATATGGTGATTAAGAAGGCATATGGGTACTTGTCTTTATTAGCCTAGGTCAAAAAGTGTGGCGCTGGTTAATCACAGCCAGTCAGGCAGTATCCTAGGAGCAGGAGAATTGATGTTTTAAGCATCAGCTCTTCATCATGAATGTGGAGGGGCCACCAAAGGGGGCTGAGAGATAAATATGAGAGGGGTGGGGCTGGGAGAAAGGTAGCTACGAATGCGATAGGTAGATGAAAGAGGGGCATGATGGTGATAGGTCATAGGGGAGAAGGGAGTGGATGGGTGGGAAGGATGATGGACAGGTAGGACAATTTAAGAGGGTGGTGCCGAGTTGGAAGGTTGGATATGGGATAAGGTGGTGGAAGGAGAGATGAGGAAACTGGTGAAATCCACATTGATCCCGTGTGGTTGGAGGGTCCCAAAGTGGAAGATGAGGCGTTCTTCCTCCAGGCGTTGGGTAGCTTGGATTTGGCGGTGGTGGAGGCTCAAGACTTGCACGTCCTTGGTGGAGTGGGAGGAGGACTAAAAGTATTCGGACACCGTGTAATGAGGCTATTTGGTGCATGTGTCCCAGAGATGTTCTCTGAAACGTTCCTTAAGTTGGTGTCCTGTCTCCCCAATGTAGAGGAGACCACATTGAGAGCAACAGACATCTTTCTATCGCACTCTTGAACTGTCCTACCTGTCTATCTTCCTTCCCACCGATCCACTCCACCCTCCACTCTGACCTATCAGCATCACACCCCCACCTTCCTCCACCTATCGCATTCCTAGCTACCTTCCCCCCAGCCCCAGCCCCCTCCCATCTATCTCTCAACCTCCTTGGGCCCTCCCCACATTCCTGATGAAGGGCTTATGCTCAAAATGGCCACGCTCCTACTCCTTGGACCACCTATAGTCCCCACCTTTTCCTTTATTAGCCAAGGTGTAGAGTTAAAGAGCAGGTTGGTTACGGTAGAACTGTACAAAACATTGGTTCGGCCGCAGTGAGAGTACAGTGTGCAGTTCTGGAATCCACATTACAGGAGGGATGTGATTGCACTGGTGGGGGTGCAGAGAAGATCTACCAGAATGTTGCCTCGGCTGGTGGACAGACTGGGGTTTGTTTCCTTGGAACATAAAAGAACATGATTGAGATGTATAAAATTATCAGGGGTATTACTAGGGTAGATGGGAAGGAACTTTTTCACTTGAGACAGGGCTTAATGATCAGGGGCGTAGATTTAAGTTAAGGGCAGAAGGGAAAGGTTTTTCACGCAGAGGCTGGTGGGAATCTGAAACTCATTGCCTCTTAAGGTAGTAGAGGCAAAGACAGTGATAACATTTAAGTATTTAGATGTGCACTTGTGATGCCAAGGCATCCAAGGTTGGAAAATGGATTTAGAATAGTTAGCTGGTTGTTTTTGACTCGAGACAAAAACACTGCAGATGCTGGAATCTAAGGCAGACATGCAGGAGGCTGGAAGAACACAGTGAGCCAGGCAACATCAGGAAGTGGAGAAGCCGACGTTTCGGTGGAGTCCTGAAGAAGCGTTACACCCGAAATGTCGGCTTCTCTATCTCCAGATGCTGCTTGGCTCACTGTGTTCTTCCAGCCTCCAGCTTGTGTTTGACTAGCACAGATCTGAAGGGCAAAAGGGCCTTTTTCTGTTCTGTAGATCTCTATGACCTTCTATGATACTGTTGCTCCAAGGACACCAGACTTATCTTGTAGCTTTCCCAAATGGTCACTATTCACCTCATGGGCCTGGGTGATGTCTGGCAGAAGGCTATTTGGCTACTTCCTGATTCTATCCAACTCCATTGCCCACATGCACCGAGGGATGACTGGACGGCGATCAATGTTGGGAGCTTGGGTCAATAGTCCTCATGCTCAGTTGGAATTGCGCAGTCAGCAAATGCTTTTCAAGTGCCGACTTAGTGCAGGTCAATCACGGGGCATCTAGTTCCCGTACTGACTGCAGAAACACTAAGAGCAATGGGAGGGTGCAATCTCCGAAGGTATGCACGCGCTGGGCTGACAACAGAAGGCTATTGATGAATGATGCAACTCCCAGCACCTTTCAGAAGCTGGGGATAGACTGACGCTTCTTTTGTTTGGAGAGACGGAGCTAACTGTGGAAGAATGGGGAACCAGCTCCCAGATACCCAGTCTCCCATGATCAGAACCGAAGTAGCACCACTGAGAAATTGTCTGAAAACAGACCAACCAATCTGCTGAAGTGTATTAGCCTGAACTTTACTTGTCAGGGTAGGAGGGAGAGGGGATGGTGATTAACATCAAATTGTAACACAGCTTGGCACTAACTATTTCAAATGATTGCGTCAAGTGAGTGGGGCAAGTATGGTATAGATTTCTGTTGCAAATTGAAAATGACTTAATTTGTGCCACATGTGAGTCGATAGGCCTCCTTCATGTTAGACAGCCCTGCAGCTGCCTATTTTAAACTAGGTGTGACCAGCATAATTAGGGAAACATCGGGAAAAAACTGTAACAATGTGTTACTTCACCATTGGCAACTCACCATTAAGATTAGTCTGGTTCTGAGGCTGAGTGTCAACTATTTCATTTTAACTTTATAAGTGTGTGATTAGCAGCACCCCTTTTTAACAGGGTCAAGGTCGCTTTCATCTTTTAAGGAAACATAAATATCGCGAGAGAACCTTTATGGCCAAGTTATAGGCCAGTATTGTCTCAGCAGTGAGCCATGATATCTTCACAGTCGTTATTGAGATACTCAAATTTGATCTACAATTTTATGGGTGTGCCCTGTTTTTCGAACACATCTTTGTTGGGTTATTTTTGTTCTGGGACAGTACAAAGAGTGTGCTTTGCACAAACAAGTCATGTTCTCCACACATACAATCATGTCCCCCACATATACAAATCATGCCCCCACACATGCGAGTCATGTCTCCCACACATATGTCATGTCCCCCATACAGACAAGTCACGTCCCCCATACATACAAGTCATGTCCCCCACACATACAAGTCATGTCCGCCACACAGACAAGTCACACACACACAAGACGATCTGGGCATTAGTGCAATTATTGATTTGATTATATTTGATTTGATTTATTGTAGTCACATGCACCTGAGTACAGTGAAAAGCTTTGTTTTGCCAGAAATACAGGCAGATCATAGCAAACAAGGACATACAGATCATTGGGTGTTTAGACAGAGCCAGGCATACGAGGTTGAAACTGCACAGGAGAGGTGCAAAGCAAGGTCAACATTATTTGAAGTTAGAGAGGTCCATTCAGCAGCCCGATAACAGCGGGAAGAAGCTGTTCTTTAACCTGTTGGTGCGTGTGTTCAGGCTTCTGTATCTTCTGCCTGACGGAAGAGGTTGTAGGAAGGTATTATGGCATGAGAGGGGTCTTCGATGATGTTGGCAGCCTCTCCCAGCGTTTAATTGGAGTCCATGGATGGATGCTTGGTTCCCATGATTGTCTGGGTTGTGCATGCAGCTGTGGCATCTTGCGCACTTATATCCATTCAACAGACTAGACAGTACTCTCAAACATAATAAGTACATGGAAAGTACGATGTTTACACATGCCACACACATACAATTCAATATAATTTTCAGACACATGGTCATGCTCAGGACTGAGCATAAATTAACCCCCTCCTGCCACAGTAGCTAAGGGCCCATATGAATGAAATGATCTGAATCATCTCCAAAGCATTGTTGTCCCCATCCATAAGACTTTCCTTCGAGCAACGCCTGCCCCTTCTCTCTTTTGTGCTCTGGACATTGGTTGTTTGTTGTTAAACCAAACCCTTTCATCGCTGTAGAGAAACATTGATCCATGATCTACCTATTCAATGATTGAAAGGGTTTCCATCAATGCGGTGTTTTAAATATTTAAAGGTGAACATGTATCAATTCAGAAATCAGCAACATTTGAATGTATATCTCCAGTCTTCAATCTCAGAGAATCACTGTACTGTATATATGAGTTATAAAGAAAGGCTGGATAGGTGGGACTTTTGTCACTGGAGTGTGGGAGTTTGAGAGGTGACCTTAGGGAGATTTATAAAATTATCAGGCGTATAGATAGGATTAATGGCCGGTGTCTTTTCCCTAGGATGGGGGATTTCAAAACTAGACAGCGTATTTTAAAGGTGAGAGGTCAGGAATTTTAAAAAGACATGGGGGCAATTATTTTTACTCAGAGGATGGTTTGTGTGTGGAATGAATTTCCTGAGGAAGTGGTGATTGCGGGCACAGTTACAATGTTTAAAAGACACTTAGATAAGTGCATGAATAGGGAAGGTTTGGAGGGATATGGGCCAGGAGCAGGCAGGTGGGACTAGTTTAGTTTGGGATTATGTTCGACATGGACTGGTTGGACCCAAGGGTCTGTTTCCGTGCTGTATGACTCTATAGCTCTATGACTCTATAAAAGGGAATTGGCTAAGCATCCAAAAGAGGGGATCAAAGGAACCTTAAGGATTACAGGGAATGCATAAAGATGTTGTCTCCCCTTGTGGGTGAATCCAGGACCAGAGGCATAATTTCAGAGTTAAGGGGTTTCTCTTTCTGGGAAGAGATGAGGAAGAATTCTTTCTTTCAAACATTAGTGAATTGCAAAAATCTTTACCCCAGAGTGCTGTAGAGATTGGGTCATTCCAGGCTGAGATAAACAGGAAGGGAGTAAAGGGTTATGGGGGAAAGGCAGGAAAAGTGGATTGAGGATAAGTAGACCAATCATTATTTCATTGAAAAGATTAGATTCGATGGGTTGTATCCTTTCATTTTCAGTAGACAGTCCCATTTAAATACTAGTCAGTTCCTCTGTAGAAAAAATACAGAAGCAATTTACAAGAATGGTTCCACAGGTGAGGAACTGCAGTTCTGAAATTAGATGGAAGAAATTGGGACTATTCTCACTGGAGGGAAGGAAGCTAAGTGGAGATCAGAGAAAGGGCTTATTTTTGGGCTGGACAGAGAAGATAGCGAGTAGCCATTTCTGTTTGCAAAAGGAGCAAAGCAAGACAACAGAGATTTAAAGTGTTTCACATAAAGAGAAAACGTGATGCAAGAAAAAAAAACATTACACTACAAGTATTTAGATTACTTACAGTGTGGAAACAGGCCCTTCAGCCCAAACCGACCCTCCGAAGAGTAACCCACCCTGACTCATTTCCCTCTGACTAATGCACCTAACACTACAGACAACTTAGCATGGCCAATTCACCTGACCTGCACATCTTTGGACTGTGGGAGGAAACCGGAGCACCACAGAAGAAACCCACACAGACACGGGGAGAATATGCAAACTCCACACAGACAGTCACCCGAGGCTGGAATCGAACCTGGGACCCTGGAGCTGTGATGCAGCAGTGCTAACCACTGAGCCACCGTTTTCGGGTCTAGAATGGGAAGTGCAATGGAGACAAGTTCAACTGATGCATTCAAAAGGGACCTGGATGATTATTTGGATAGAAACAACATGCAGGAGTATGGATGAAAAGTAGGAAATTTTATTTTAGATTAGATTTCCTACAGTGTGGAAACAGGCCCTTCAGCCCAATCAGTCCACACCAACCCTCCAAAGAGTAACCTACCCAGACCCATTTCCCTCTGACTAAAGCACCTAACACTATGGGGCAATTTAGCGTGGCCAATTCACCTGGCCTGCACATCTTTGGACTGTGGGAGGAAACCGGAGCACCACGGAAGAAACCCTCACAGATACAGGGAGAATGTGCAAGCTCCACACAGACAGTCACCCAAGGCTGGAATTGAACCTGGGACCCTGGCACTGTGAGGCAGCAATGCTAACCACTGAGCCACCGTGCCACCCCAAATGGTACTCCTTTGAAGAACCACTGCAGACACAGTGGCCTCCTATTTCCCAAAAACACTTCTCAGATTTAGTGGTCCCCTTGCTTCCTCCTGGTGAGTGGCTTTGAAGACTAAGAGCTCACATGCCCCTGCATTAAGACCAAATTGGAAGGATATTCGATGAAGGTGCATTGTCTGTTGACGTCAATTGTCTCAACTCATGATAATAGCCACAAGCTTAATGCACAGGAGCATGTTGACTATGCATGGATCCAGATCCCGAACAAGAGTCTTAGAATCATAGAATCCCTACAGCGTGGAAGCAGGCCTATTGAGTCCACACCCACCCTCCGAAGAGCATCCCAAAAAAAGTGAAATAATATTACCATCAAATTATAAAGGTTTCAGTGACTGTGCTGTAAATGGTTATGTGACTTTACAACACCTGCCTTTGAAATTCATTCAGGTTGGATACTTTGAAAATCCAGTCTCTGGGATGACTTAAGGGTCAGGTCAAATTTACTACCAGAATGTTAAACAAAATAATTGCATAAACTACTGTATGGAAAGGAGAATTTCTCAAACAATTTTTTAGATATTGTAGTTTAAGTGTTTTCTCCTGCTTTTAAGTACCTTTGTGGCAATTCTGCTTAATGCTTGCTTTTTTTGTGTGTGTGTGTTTGGGTTCGTGTTTCCACAGCCTTTGTGATATGAGGGTAATGCGACCTTTGTAGCTTTTAGTGTAGATTAGACTAGATTCCTTACAGTGTGGAAACAGGCCATTCAGCCCAACCAGTCCACACCAACCCTCCAAACAGTAACCCACCCAGAATCATTTCCCTCTGAAAGATGCACCTAACACTACGGGCAATTTAGCATGGCCAATTCACCTGGCCTGCACATCTTTGGACTGTGGGAGGAAACCGGAGCACCCGGAGGAAACCCGCGCAGACACAGGGAGAATGTACAAACTCCACACAGTCACCCGATGCTGAAATCGAACCTGGGACCCCGTGCTATGAGGCAGCATTGCTAACCATTGAGCACCGTGCCTCCCATAGATATAGCCTTCAATCAGAAGAAGGCTATGCTCTAAACCATAGTTGAACAAAGTTATTGTGAGTTTACAATGCAAACAAATTGCTTAATGCTTTCAATATCTAACTCATGCCTTCTTGCTAAACTATCCTAGTGGATCACCAATATAATACATTATTCCTAGATTTTATAAGCAAAAAATATATTAGCTATATTATTCAACTTCTTCGTCAGATGCTGAACAGTTTGCCCCTTGGTATTTTTACATCAATACATATTCTGAAGATCAACTGAACTTCATGGGGAGAAAGTTAAAAATCACACAACACCAGGTTATAGTCCAACAGGTTTAATTGGAAGCACTAGCTTTCTGAGCGCTGCCCCTTCATCAGGTGGTTGTGGAGTACACAGTTGTAAGACACAGAATTTATAGCAAAAGTTTCTAGTGTGATGTAACTGAAATGATATATTGAAAAGTTAACCTTTTTTAAAAAGTTTTGTGATTTACATATGGAAGAACTGGAACCAACATGGTTATTCTAAAAGATGAAAGACTTAACAAGCAATCAAGGTCCTTTTCAATATATAATTTCAGTTATATCACACTGTAAACTTTTGCTATAAATTCTGTGTCTTACAACTGTGTACTCCACAACCACCTGATGAAGGAGCGGCGCTCCGAAAGCTAGTGCTTCCAAATAAACCTGTTGGACCATAACCTGGTGTTGTGTGATTTTTAACTTTGTACACCCCAGTCCAACACTGGCACCTCCAAATCATATGTAGAGACATATATTGAGTATTGATGTATAACCTTATCTTCAATCTCGTAAAGTTATGTTAAATATCATATAATAAATAACGGAGATGCAAACTAAAATCATGAAAATACTTCTTCTCAGTGTTTTCTCTTCCTAGCAAAAGATTTGTTACCCATAAATATTGGATACCACTAACATATACAGGTACACAATCTTTTATCCAAAATCCTTGGGGACCAGTTGTTTTTCAGATTTTGGAACTTTTCAGATTTCAGAATAAATTACATTTTCACAGTGAAATTTTAAAAAGTTTACCCAACAGCAGGCCCACGTGTGACTAGTATGAGCACTGAGATACAATTGGTGTCTGCCAGTGCTGGGCCACGCCGCCACATCACATCTGAGTGACGTGAGTCAAATGGGTGTGGAGTTGGGTCACCATTTTGAATGCCAAACAACCTTGTTATGCAGAAAAAATACTTCACGAGAAAAATTTCGGAGCCTTTCGGATTTCGGATGAAGGATTGTGTACCTGTACCATACCTGTGATGCTTTGTATATATTTTAATACAATTTATTTTAGATCTTGGATTTGAGCAAGTGGCATGAGGGTTTTGATTTCTGTTTCTGAAGGGGTTTAATGATTAACTTGTTGCATTTTAATACCCACATGCCTTCTTTTAAAAACAGTTTGAACGAGTTCCTGGTGTGCGACAGGGTTTTCGTTTCATTGGGAGAGTTTTTTATAAACGAAGAACGTAAACAGTTGTGCATTCAGCTTTAAAAAATTAGAATCCCTACAGTGTGGAAACAGGCCCTTCAGCCCAAACCTACCCTCCAAAGAGTATCCCAACCAAACCCATTATTCTACATTCACCTCTGACTAATGTACCCAACCAATATATCTCTGAACACTATGGGCAATTTAACATGGTCAATCCACCCTAACCTGCACATCTTTGGACTGTGGGAGGAAACCCACACAGACACAGGGAGAATATGCAAACTCCACACAGACAGTTGCCTGAGGCTGGAATCGAACTCGGGTTCCTAATGCTATTGAGGCTGCCTAGCTTATCTCTCCACGCTTCAAGCTCACTGCCTTTATTCCTGATGAAGGGCTTTTGCCCGAAACGTCGATTTCGCTGCTCGTTGGATGCTGCCTGAACTGCTGTGCTCTTCCAGCACCACTGATCCAGAATCTGGTTTCCAGCATCTGCAGTCATTGTTTTTACCTCTGCAGTGCTAACCACTGACCCACCATGCTGCCCCATTGATTGATTCTCTCCCCGTCCACCTTTGAATAGGAGAAAACACCCGTAACTTGGAAAAATGCTTTTGGGTTTCAATTTTGCAGACATCTTGGCTGAAGCTGGATGGAGTAACACACTTACCCCTGACAAAAAGATGTAGTTTAGAACTATTGAGAAATAGGTTATCTCAGTATAAGTAGTTTGGTTTGAAAGTTCCAGACCAGAAGTGCTTGTCTAAAGTTCTAAAGGAGCTTTTTGATGCTGAGAAGGTGTATGCTTAGTTGTTGGGAAACTCAAAGAAGATTCTGCCAGATTTTCAAAATGGATTTTGGAAGCCACAAATCAATCAAGCTGCAGAGATGTGCGAGTGAAGAAAATGCTTTCTGGTGAGAGTGCTGTAGAGGAGTGTTTTTGGGAATAATGGATTGTATTTTACTGATTGTACATAAATCTTTAAAATTGTGTCATGTGTAAATAGCTTGGGCTTCTTTTTTAATATTTTATCTACATTTCTTTTGTTTTATTGTTAAAACCAAATCTGCCACATTGTATTGAAACTATGATCTATCAAGCCAGATTTCATGATGAGCTCTGACTTGTCCAGAGATAACAGCAGCTGGGATCATAACACATACAACTGAATGTTGTGGCTATGTTCAGTAATCCACAGAACATGAGTTCATATGCTCTCAGGCAGGTTTTAAAATTTGAAACCAGTCCAAAAACAGTTCTGGAAATAAAAAAAAAATACTTTTGATGGTATAAGTGTCTCTGAAGTTGTGAAATCATTACAAAAATTCAATTGGTATAAAAATTCAATTGATACTGCTGTCCTTACTTGGTGATATGTGAATACAGCCCAACACAAATGTGTTTGAACCTAATTGCCCCCTGAAAATGGCCAAGTAAACTGTTTAGTTGAATTCTCTGTATTGAGCAGTCAGCTGTTATAACAGGAATAACTGAGCAGGGGCAGAAGTTAAGGGATAACTGGACCACTCCACCAATCAGTTGCCCATAATGTGGAAACCTACCCTGTACCTTTGCAGTAACTGAACGTTGTGCAAATCCCGTAGCGGCTTTGAATAGTCCAGTCCTTGCGTAATCACCAACCTCATGTGTAACCAAAAACACAGATGTGTTGCCTCAAGCACACTTTAGATAATCGGTGTCAGTCATGCATTAACATGGTGTGTGAGTGCTCTGAGTGTTGTCAGCCCTTTAAATCAGTATTTGCATCTGGATGATGCAGAATACTCAATAACAGAGCATATTTCAGGCAAACCGAGGGGTCCAAAAATCACAAAATAACAAAGGCCTCACCTCTTTCATTTTCCCTTCTTCCAATAACCTTCTTCTGCAGGGTACCAACATCTAGAAGGTGCATCATCTTGCAATTATTTTTTGATTTGGATATCTAGCAACCTATTTCAAAGTTTTTGGATGAATTCTCAGCATGTGACAGCATTGTTGACATGGCCAGGGTTAATTGTCCTTCCCTTAAGTTTCCCTTGTGAGGTGATGGTGCACTTTGGCCCTTAACCTGCCTAACTACACAGTTCGCTCGGCAAGTTCAAAATGCAACAAATAGTCAATCATATTGCCTTTAGACTGGTATGGTATCGTTGGTGCAGTATGAATAGTTGGTAAAAAGATATGCGTGAACTATTTGCAACAGCCTCAAGGTCATTTTTACTGTTAACAGATGTTTAAACAATTTCACGGTATCTTCCACCTGAAATCAAACTTTTGAATGACCACAGTAGGATTCAAACTCCGAGAGTCATACAACCATACAGCATGGAAACAAACCCTTCAGTCCAACTTGTCCATGCCAAACACAATCACAAACTAAACGAGTCCCACCTGCCTGCTCCTGGCTCATATTTGTCCAAACGTTTCCTATTCATGTACATACCCAAATGTCTTTTAAATCTTGTAATTGTACTCATATCCATCACTTTCTCAGGAAGTTCTTTCTTCATGCTAACTGCCCTCTGCAAAAAAAAATTGCCCTCATGTCTTTTTTAAACTCTCCCTCCTCCCATCTTAAAAATGTGTCCACCCTCGTCTTGAAATCCCCATCTTAAGGAAATGACAGCTACCGTTAACCTTCACTGGATTACTGATCTCGTGATCATAATTATGTGGGAGAAAGGTCCAACTAAGAATAACAAAATATCCCAACATTATATTTTATTTCTCTGTCACTTCTTGTAATTCCCATACCTCATCTTTTAGGCACTTTTATCAACTTGAAAATCAATGTTGGATGTAATTTTAGCCATGTGCTCACTCGCTGTTATTAAAAATATCAAGCGACCAAACTCTATTTCAAAGGAGGAATTAAAGTAGAACAGAGCTCAATCTTATCGTAGAGGATCTCTTGTAGCTGTTAGTTGTACTGACTCCAATTAGTTCAAAGTAGTGCAATTTTATTACAAATCCTGGACCACCACAAGATTCACTGCTTTTTGCAACCACATGAATCACCAAATAGAGATTACGCATCTGACAAAGTTTGCCTTTCTCACCTCAGCTGATGTTGATTGGAATCTCGATGGCATTCCCTAAAAATAAAAAATAATCATTCATCACACTTCACAGTCAGAGATACAAATATATGTTGATCTTTTAAAGAGCTGACATGTCATTAGCAATATCCGGGTTCAACCAGACATAACCACAGGTGCACAACCACAACTGTGGGATGCAAAGATTTCAAGATTTGTCAATCCCCTGCAGCACCTGCACATCTGGCCAAGATCAATGCATCACGCAGTGTCACAAAGAGAGCCAAATACACTTGCTTCAGTCCATTCCTGCCTCTGTTCTTTCAAAGATCTCCTGCGGCTCCTCTCTGCACTTCCCAAGCTAAAATTGAAACACACACAGACTGTTACAATTATACATGTTCTAGTAATGATTTTATACCAGCGCTGCAGTACTGACAAAATTATGTGCTAGATTCCAGTGACTTGATGTGACTGCAGGGCTAAACATGTAGTTTCTGGAATATTTGTTGGAAACGTTAATTCGAACTAAACCAGGCCACTATATTGGGACAGAGCTTCTTCAGCTGTTGTTTATTTTCCAGCTTTTAAGACTTCTAGAAAACACATGCTGTCCATCGAGATTCAGACCACAATTTACTCCAGCCCAGTTTTTGGTTTGGATTTCATCAATGCCAACAGATATTCCTGGAATTAGGTTTGAAACAGTATGCACCAATGCCACATTTAACATTGATTTTTTTCTTTTTAAAGTTTGGATGCAGCTTGGCTCATTGCAGTTGAACAGAAGCAGCTTCTTTATACAAGCGAGTTCAACTCAGTTCAGGTTATACAAACTGAACCATGCTGCATTATGCATCTACTGTGGACGTGATACGGCTTCATGGCCTGATTGACCCAGTTCCCCAACACACCTCATGCTTTAATACATATCCCATTCACAGCAGGTATGGAATCGAAATTCCAAATTTTAAAAAAACCTGACTTTATAATTTGTTCCTCAATCCAGCAAAGTATCTCAAAGAAGTAGCATAAATAGACAAAGTCTTTTCCCTGGGGTCAGGGAGTCCAGAACTAGAGGGCATAGGTTTAGGGTGAGAGGGGAAAGATATAAAAGAGACATAAGGGACAACGTTTTCACGCAGAGGGTGGTACGTGTATGGAATGAGCTGCCAGAGGGAGTGGTGGAGGCTGGTACAATTGCAACATTTAAGAGGCATTTGGATGGGTATATGAATAGGAAGGGTTTGGAGGGATATGGGCTGGGTGCTGGCAGGTGGGACTAGATTGGGTTGGGATATCTGGTCGGCATGGACGGGTTGGACTGAAAGGTCTGTTTCCATGCTGTACGTCTCTATGAGTCTATGACTCTAAGTCGCAGTGGAGTCACAGGTAGATGGAATAGTGAAGAAGGCATTTGGTATGCTTTCTTTTATTGGTCAGAGTATTGAGTACAGGAGTTGGAAGGTCATGTTGCAGCTGGACGAAACATTGGTTAGGCCACTGTTCGAATATTGCATGCAATTCTGGTCTCCTTCCTATCGGAAAGATGTTGCAAAACTTGAAAGGGTTCAGAAAAGATTTACAAGGATGTTGCCAGGGTTGGAGGGCTTGAGCTATAGGGAGAGGCTGAACAGGCTGGGGCTGTTTTCCCTGGAGCGTCGGAGGCTGAGGGGTGACCTTATAGAGGTTTACAAAAACTATGAGGGGCATGGATAAGGTAAATAGGCAAAGTCTTTTCCCTGGCGTCAGGGAGTCCAGAACTAGAGGGCATAGGTTTAGGGTGAGAGTGGAAAGATATAAAAGAGACCTAAGGGGCAACTTTTTCACACAGAGGGTGGTACAGGTATGGAATGAGCTGCCAGAAGAAGTGGTGGAGGCTGGTACAATTGCAACATTTAAGAGGCATTTGGATGGGTATATGAATAGGAAGGATTTGGAGGGATATGGGCCGGGTGCTGGCAGGTGGGACTAGATTGGGTTGGGATATCTGGTCGGCATGGACGGGTTGGACCAAAGGGTCTGTTTCCATGCTGTACATCTCTATGACTCTATGACACTAAAAAAGAAGTCAAGTGTGTGATATCTGAGGGAATGCAAATGCATTGTGACATTTGAAAGAAATACTTTGGATGAACACTTCAATGAAACTCTCACTTTGAAGCTAATATAATGTATATATTGCAAACAGAACAGTGACCCAATTTTGCCATGCTTGTTGATAAACCACTGTTATAACCAAACCCCTGAAGAGGTTCCCAATTCATTACAGTCCCTACCAGTATAACCCAAAATGCTATAAGCTGTCAAGTGAGGAGGCATAAACTGGGTCATTTCTTTATTCAACCTGTCCCCCAGTTAGTTGCAACTATATTAGTTTGAAAAGGATCCCTTTCAACCTTTCACCCAGATCCAAATATTTTAGAAGGAGTCAATTTAACCAGGCCTCCTTTGGTTGACAAAGAGTGAGTTTATTAAGAAATGCAACACACATGGACACAGATTAGAAATAAAAGGTGAGTCAAAAAGGATAAATGTTTGAAGAGAAATGATATATGGATCAGTCTCTGAATTGTTTATGATGAGTAGACTGTTGAACATTGCTTGTTGAACATTGCTGCCATTGCAGTGGAGGATACTGGTAACATTGAACTTTTGCTTTTACAACTTCTGGCTTTGCAGATTGACTAAAGTTCTGACGTCCTGATTCTTTTAGTTAACTGGATCTCAGCACTTGGAGTGCGAGACACAGGGTATTGCGGATATAGTTCTTTGACTGTGCCATTCATAGCGTGTTAATGTTCAGACACACCAGAGTGTTCTGTCCCATTTGTACACTCCAGAAACTCACTTTTTTTCCCTTGTCATTGCATATTTTTCAAATAAAGGATATAAAGTAAAATGTACCTATGGTTACTGTATGGCGTGGCTTGTGTTGTCGGAAGGAATTGTACACCCTTCGTTACCATTGTTATCACTATTGATCAGAGTCCAGTCTATCTAAAAATTCTTTGACACTTTTAGATAGTCCATTCCCTCAGTCCTGTGCAGAATTTAGTTTAGATAAATGTGAGATGTTGCATTTTAGTAAGGCAAATCAGGGCAGACTATTATACTTGATGGTAGGGTCTTAGGGAGTGTTGTCATTCAAAAAGCCCTTGGGCTGCAGATTTATAGTTCCTTCAAAGTGGAGTCACAAGTAGACAGGGTAATGAAGAAGTCCTTAGTTCTCCTGCCTTTATTGGTCAGTGCATGGAGTATAGGAGGTCGGAGGTCATGTTGTAGCTGTACAGGACATCGGTTAGGCCACTTTTGGAATACTGCGTTCAGTTATGGTCTCCCTGCTACGGGAAAGATGTTGTTAAACTTGTAAAAGGATTCAGAAAAGAGTTACAAGGATGTTGTCAGGGTTGGAGAGTGTGAGCTATAGGGAGAGGCTGAATAGACTGGGGCTATTTTCCCTGGAGTGTTGGAGGCCGAGGGGTGACCTGATAAAATCATGAGGGGCATGGATAGGGTGAACAGACAAGGTCTTTTTCTCAGTGTAGGGGAGTCCAAAAGTAGATGGCATAGGGTTTAGGTGAGAGGTTAAAGATTTAAAAGGTATCTGAGCGGCAACTTTTTCACACAGAGAGTGGTGCATGTATGGAATAAGCTGTCAGAGGAAGTGGTGGAGGCTGGTACAATTACAACATTTAAAGGCATCTGGATGGGTATATGAAGAGGAAGTGTTGAGAGGGATATGGATCAAAATGCTGGCAAATAGGAGTAGATTAATTTAGAATACCTGGTCAGCATAGACAAGTTGGACTGAAGGGTCTATTTCTGTTGCTGTACATCCCTATGACTCCACACCCGCAGTTACTTTGTCATTGTAGCTATCCTCTTTTAAAAATCCTGTTTTGAAACTAAGAGTTAAAAATGTCTGTTGGTGTTTGAGGTTCTGACCCACCATTATATCGATGCAACCTCAGATGCAAGTCAAACGTTTCAGTGGTTTGGTTATTCATGTCCTCACAACAGAAATACACTTTATCATGCGTTCCTCACTACAATGCCAGTTTTGTTTGCTCTGAGAGCACAGTAATTACAAGGAAGGATTGCTCAGCTGTGCTACATTTGGAAGTAGTAGCCTGCGTAGGATTGTCATGCCTTCTTGGGTGAGCTGTTGCTATGGCAATTATGTGGTCAAAAACTGTATCACTCTACTACAGCACTGCATTAAATCTGCACTCTGACATTCTTCTCTGCTAACAAACTTAAAACAGTCACAATTAACTTCAAATCGCTTTGAAGTCCATGCCGAAATTAACTGGTGGCTCTCATGCAAACAGGGTGAGAAAAGGGATCAAGTGAACTCACCCTACTGCTCTCTCCAATATTTGGAAAGGGAGTTTTGCAGTTTATACCCTTGGCTGAAATAGCAGAATTGCATTAATGTATCAGTTGATTACTACTGGAGATATCAATATGCTAGCAAGAATTCCTTATAGAATCATATTCTCATACAGCATGGGAACAGACCCTTCAATCCAACTTGTCCATGCAGGCCGAACATTCCAATCTGACCTAATCCAACTGGCCAGCGTTTGGTCCAAGTCCCTCTAAACCCTTCCTATTCATGTGCCCATCCATTTCATTGTACCCACCTCCGTCACCTCTTTTGAGAGTTCGGTCCATACACCACTACCCTCTGTGTGAAAAAAAATGCCCCTTAGGTCCCTTTTAAATCATTCGCCGTCATCTTAAACCTATGCGCTCTAATTTTGGACTCCCCTACCCTGGAGAAAAGACCTTGAAAATTCATTCTATCTGTGCACCCCATGATTTTATAAGCCTCTATAAGATCACCCTTCAGTCTCTGACACTCCAGGGGTAAAAATAACCTCAGGCTGTTCAACCTAGCCCTCTAACTCAGGAGCTCCAACATCTAGCAACATCAATTTTTACTGATTCAACCAAAACCCCAATTTTAGCCAAACTTCCCAAGGGAGAATGGGGCATTTTGGATGTTGCACTGTTTCTCACTTCACAGACTGAACACTCAAATCAGTCTTCCAAACCGATCCCAGCATCTCCACCGGTTGACGGATAGGTTTACATGCACACAGCTTGGACACGCAGGTTCCATTTGTATGCACATTGAGCTACGAGAAAGCCAGTTGCGTAGAAGATGGCACAGACCAGTTGACTTCAAACTCCCCAAGTAACTTCTCTTAAAACAACCTCATGTCTGTCGCTGCAGAATCTAAAAGTGTGGTGCTGGAAAAGCACAGCAGGTCGGGCAACATCCGAGGAGCAGGAGAATCGACATTTCAAGCATAAGTCCTTCGTTGGGAAGGTGACATTCCTGATGAAGATCTTATGCCCGAAACATCGATTCTCCTGCTCCTCGGATGCTGCCCGACCTGCTGTGCTTTTCCAGCGCCACACTTTTAGACTCTGGTCTCCAATATCCTTTCTTTCTCCTCACGTAGCTGCAGTTAGAAAGGTCAGACAAATGTATTTCATGCAGACTCGACCTTAAGAAATGTTTTGCACGCCACTTGACAGCAGCAAGGGGTAGACAGTCAATTTTCAAACCCTCATTCTGGCTTCCAAATCCCACCTTGGCTCTGCCATTCCCTATCCCTAAATGCTCCTCCTGCCCCACAATCAAGATACCTGCACTTCCCTAATTCTGGCCTTTTTGGCCGTCACCATCAATGGTGATGACATCAGTTGCCCTTAGGCCTTAAGCATTTGAATTCCTTCTTAAACTCATCACCTTGCATTGCTGCTTTGAACACTCTTAAAACCTTTGACCAAGTCTTTAGTCATCTGACCTAATAACTGCTTGGTGCCATTTTCTTCTTTATAATACCTTTGTGAAATACCTTGGGACATTTTATTGTATTAAAGGTATTATTTAAAAATAAGACGGTTTTTCTTTTGCTCCTGGTGTGATCATGTCTGGAAAGGTCAACATTTATTGGCCGGTCCAGTTGCTTTAAGAATGTGGTTTATATTTTATAAGGCAATTCAAACCTGAAAGTGTTCCAGTTATCATTGTAGTGCCAAGTCCACATCTCTAATAGTAATGTGTACCTTTAAGTTCAAGCCTGTATCTTACAGGAGACCATCTGTATCTCAGATTTAATCTAACTAGCTATTAAATACTATTGAGTATAACCTTAGTGTTTATCAAGGTTGAACCTTTCTTCTGCCAAAGACTTCATGTGGACATCCTTTCCCATTAGGTATCAATAATTTACACTGATACTAATTAGAAGGGTCAGTGGCAGTGAGTCTAACAGAGGTATCCCAGATGATTCCATGAGCATGATCACAATATATACCATGCGGACAAAAGATGGATTTTGTGATACGTACCAATTGAGGAAAAGCTACAGTACTTTTGTTGGTTTTATCTGTAGATTTGGTAGAGCTGAGTAGTTTGCCAAAGTCTTTCAAAGGCCCACTTAGTGTGAGTTCTGTGGCTGTCGGCCTGGAGTCACAGGTAGGCCAGACCAAATAGTCACAGCAGATTTCCTCACCTGAAGCACATGAGTTAGCATTTGCACTTACAGCTCCAGCGTGGTAGTCCAAGCATCTGACGTACTAAGCTAGTAAATGTATCAATGGGCTACCACCGTTGCTGTTAAAAGTACTTGCATACATTCAAATTGCTCCACTTCCTGCATTAGGCAGTAATTCTCTTTGAATTTCAGTACTAATGAGGAGTGAATCCAATTCCAATAATAGACAAAATGCAGTAGGTTGCACCTAAAACTGTGTCGCTATTTCTCTGCCATTATGGGGAAATAGTCCAGAGCCTCTGCTACACTTCTGAGAGCTACAGGCATAGTGGGAGCATAATATAGGTTCCCTTCCATTTGGAGTGTAGTGAACTTTGGCCAAAGAGTTTTGGCGGAAATTAGTTTTCCATTGTAGTTGGGATTTCCACGAATTTTCAGTCATTGACTGTGTTTAGATTCACATGTTTATTCCACAAGTAACAATCAACTAAGCAAGGATGCTTCATGAGGACAGTAGCACCCAAAGGAGCAGTTTGTCACTATGGTGCCAGTACATGTTTCACCAAAACACACCGTTAGCACAGACATCAATTGTGAAGGCAACTGATGTATCTACTAAGTAATAGCGATGTTTCAATTAACCTTTTTAATTTTATTACTTTGTCCTCTGCTAATTTTCAATGACTCTGCATTAAAGTAGGCCTCTGATAGTATGTAGCAACCACCTGATGCTTGGACAAGAATTCTGCTTGTGCATAATTTGCAGAAAAGTCACTAGTTTAGTTTGCAAAACATAACTGATAAACTCATAAGCTCTCCCTTCCAAAGGTGATTCCCTATTAGGTGCAGTGTATATTCAATCGATTACCATTTATTGATCCATCAGATTTGAACATCTGTGGCTTCATGACCCAATAATGTGACAGCCTTACTCAATGCAACAGAATGAACAGGTGCATTTGAAGTAACAGCTAACTCTCAAAGCCATCAAATGCCAGGCAGATCAGAACCAATTATGTTGTCAGGTATTTGAAATTCTTATATGATTAACCAGACAGATTGCCAGAGATTCTCACCCAGCTGCAAAACATCAGTCGAGCAACTCAGCATTACAGTGAAGAAACGACAAGGAGAGGTAGACCTGATTTGTTTTCTCTGCCAATCTTTCTTCTCTCTCTCTCTCGCCTTCTGAACGCCTCGATTCCTGGCTGAGCTATAGCTCCCCGGCTTCTGGCAGCCTTCACGTACCTCACCCAACTGACCATTATTCACACTGACACTGAGTGCCAGAAGATTATGCATACTGTCACAGAAGGACTCGGTTGCTCAGACGTGAGCAGTGCCCATAAGCTTAACAGGCACAGGTGGCTGGAGAGGGAATTGCTGAGGATCTGTCAAAATCAGCTGCTGTTATTAAGCACAGCTCCAGCAAGACAAGCCTGCTAAGGCTGAGTCTCCAGATGCATTGACTGCCTTGACGCATTCAGAAGATTTAGTCATTATGCTCATTCCCTGGAGGGACCAATGTGTGGCCTTGGCTCTGTTCCTCGAGTGTGATATTTTCCTCCCATTTCATCACTTAGAGTGTGAAATAGTCTTGAAATTGCCATGAAATCAACATTTACTTGCAAACAGACCTTCATCTCCGTGGCTGTATTGAATCTCAGTTCCATGCATCAAATAACAGCCAAAGATAGCAACCTGACAAAAGTGGACAGGGCCCAGTGAATTATTGTATCATTGAGCACCCCCTGCAGTAAATGTTTGAACATGCAGACCTGAAAGTCAGAATTCAATAATTTCAGTGCGCCTTTTTGGCTACCTTTGCAATAGCACAAAAATGACTTAAGTCTACACTTCTTAAGGTTAAAAAAATGTTCTTCACTTATTTAAAAGCGTCCCTACTGGGAATAACATGCATACAAGAAGTCATCGTTCAGCATTAAAATATCAGCTTGAAAGATGCATACAGCAAATAGTGGGGAAGTAGACGTTCCTGGGTTAAAAACCAAACATCATGTCATAACAGCATCTGTTTCCATGCCAACCACGGTGCCGTCTGCGATGCTTGGGATAAGACATCAGCGTTACAAACAGCTGGCAAATCACAATGTGGGCTGACATGTGCGCAATAAGCCTGCTATTGAAACCTGTGGTTCAGTTCCATCTCACAAATCAGCTCACAAGTCAACCAATTACAATGATACATGCACCCAAATGACAGCAACTGTGGCAGAGTAAAAGAGTGCGGCCGTGGTTGCCAAAAAGTTCATCAGGAAACCTGTCAAGAAGTCAGTAAAGCAAAAATATGTCAAGGAACAGGGCAAAGAGGAATGAATTTTGCAACTGGGAATCAAACCCAAGTTAAAAGACTCATGTTTGGAGACGTGCTGGTGGAAAAGTTCAAATTCCAATTTTGTTTTCCATCAAAGGATAAGTGCGTCAGAAGTTAAAGCAACTCGAAAAGCCCTTCCTGCAAAATACATTGGACATTGTGGAAAACAGGTGAACAAGTAGCACTGAGATCATGGCACCAGTTTCCTCTCCCAGTGCTGGCCACAAGCAGCTCATGTAGAGTAGACCAGGAGTGTCGCCTGCTGGGGGCCAATGCTGAGTGTCTGATATTGCCCCCAAACGTAATCAAAATCAACAATATGGCAACAGTTACGGAACAAAGAGGAACACCATGGTGGTTCCTTATCCTTCAAGGTGCAGGCAAAGAAAGGATTGACGTTCAAGTCCCTTCGAGCTACAGCTCCTTTGGGATGGACGTGAAGGGTAAACATTTGACACAGAGAGGGGTTGACATGTGGAATGAACTCCCTGAGAAAGAGATGGCCTTGGGCACAGTTACAATGCTTAAAAGACAATTAGGTAAGTACATAGGAAAGGTTTAAAGACATATAGGCCAGGAGCAGGGAGGTGGAACTAATTGAGTTCAGGATTATGTTTAGCATGGACTGATTGGACCAAAGAGTCTGTTTTCATGCTGTATGACTCTATGACTTTATGACAATGAGCATAGGCTAGCCAGCGATGCCTGCATCCCATGAATAAATATTAAAAAGAAATGAGGGTCAAAGGATTTTGTATTTTCCCAATAGTAGAGCATGATTTGCTTGATGAGAAAGCAATTTCCTGTTGTGGTCTAAAGCACTATATAAATGGAAGTCTTACCTTCTCTAATATCTGTTTTAGATTAGATTAGATTACCTACAGTGTGGAAACAGACCCTTCGGCCCAACAAGTCCACACCGACCCTCCAAAGAGCAACCCACCCAGACCCATTCCCCTACATTTTCCCTGACTAATGCACCTAACACTATGGGCAATTTAGCATGGCCAATTCACCTGACCTGCACATCTTTGGACTGTGGGAGGAAACCGGAGCACCCGGAGGAAACCCACACAGACATGTGGAGAATGTGCAAACTCCACACAGACAGTTGCCCGAAGCTTTGGTCAGGACAGTAGCAGTGTCCCAGACAGCAATCTGCCTCGGGAATTGGTATGATGGTAATTAGCTGTCGCCTAGGAGAAGGCTGACAAACAAGGAAACACCTATCCCACCTCTGGACATCTCCTCAGCTGTACTTCCCTCTGAGATCTGTACACTCCTCAAATCTGGCCTCTTGTACATCTTCAATTTTAATTGCTCCATCATTGACAGCCCTGCATTGATTTGTCCGTACTCCAATCTTTGGAACCCATTCCCTGAACCTCACCACCTCTCCATCTCTGTCCATGTCACACAAATTCAGACACATGACAAAACGTCTTGGTGACAAACCCCAGAGGGACACAGCTTTTCCGAGTTAAATTTTGGTCAAATTATAAATTGCAACGTATACAATTCCGCATGGCCAAAAAAACAAAATAACTCGTGATTTTAATGTGGCACAAATCCACGGGGGCATTAAGTGTAACTGGGACAGCTACATTAATCTAATGCTTTGCAGATTGCCTCTGGGCACTGCATCTCAATGTAAACAGCGTTATGTCAATGTCTCGATAAGCAAAAGCAGGTGTTGTGGTATACAGTTCTAATGGCTACTGCTATTTCACAAGTATATTTGACATATACACACCATTGCTGGACTAGACAAAGTCAAGTTCCTTGAGAGATAAGGACCAGTTATCAGTCTCAGTCTGCACTGACTACAGCTGGCTGGAAGTAGGAACTCTATAACTGACTTTAGCTCCTTTGGGTTCACTACTTGAAGGTTCCCAATCTGACCACTGTTCAATGACCTCACTAAAGGAAGCAGATATTGGTTCAGCTCCTGTCAAATGAAATATCTCCATGTGTGCAGGTTCTGTATCTAGATACCCTTGCACCTAAGATGGCACTGTAAGTGGCGACTTGTACTCATGTGAATACATGTGACAATAAACCTAATTCAATAATGCAAAATTAGGAGACATTCTGAATTCAGTGTAAATTTAAAGCACGCTGCTGTTTTCCATCATCATTTTTACACAAAGGCACAATCTGCCCTGCTCTCTCCCACTCCACGTGAAATATTAGGTGAGATGTCAAGGAAGGTTTGGCAGCCACAGAATCCTAATCCACGTTTGAATCAATGCTTTCAGGAGATAATGGACGGTGAAAGTTGCACTTAGAAGAATCTTCAGTGTATTTAAATGAAAAAGATAATTGTGTAAGGACAGACACATTGGTTATTTCATTATTGCAGGTTGTTTTTACAGCTCTCTTTAACACGGACGTACTTTCACCTTAACACAGCCATGGTTGCCTTGAAAATCGGCAGTCAGGATGCAAAGTGGATTGCATTAAATCACACTGAATCTATATTGTCACTGTGCCCCATTCAGCCTTCAGTCTAATTACCCTGACACACTTCTGTTGGCATCGGATTTCACTCAAACACACAAGCACATACAAACACGCTAAACCAGGCACCAATTTTACACAAACTGCTTTACTGCTTTCATCAATATGACACTGCAGATCGGAGAATAGATGCTGTTAAGGAGCATGTGAGAACGAGGGCTCACCCATAAGCCCTCAAAGCAAAATGAGCTAAGTGCAGCGCTTTTTACTTTATTTTGCTGGGGTACAGTAAATGGTCATGGACAACAATATAACAGTGTGTATTTTTTGTGTGTGTGTGTTCATGATGAGTAATGGAGTTAAAAATACATTCAACCTTCTATTAATGTGTGAAGAATTGGTGCTAGTACACGTTGTGGTCTATACATTTCTAACCACCAAGACAGCATGCACTGAGAATAAATGAGGCCCATCTCTCGGAAGGAAGGAGACAGTGTTCCCTTTGTTTGCCCTTTCTGGGTGCCAGCCATTACTATTAACCCTTTGGAAAACCTCCCTTCTTTCATGCTTTTCTTTTGTGTACATACCTCAGGATAGGTCTTACAGGTGTAGTAAGAAAAATGTCTGCATTTGAACTGTCACCCAACTCACAGGAGATTGGTGACGAAAAGACCCCAGTTGATGTCCAAGCATTAACTAGGATGGGCCTAACATCATGAAGAGTTCCTCAATCTCCAGTCATGCAGAGTGTTCAGTTGGCAGTGCTCCAATGTGCTTCATTATCATGGGGTGAACCATAAAGCTCTATAACCTCAAAAAGCTCCCCTCTCGCCACATATCACCCATGAGCCCATTCCCAAAGATAGCAGCACTTGTTGCATGATCAGTTTGTGATGCCAGCTCCCACTAAGTATCTCCATTTGGTACATTTCTCAACAAGGAAAGATTCAATCAATATGACTCCCTACCCTTGGGTCACACAGTTCTCCACAGTAGGTACTGAGGTGCCAGCAGGTCTTACATATAACCTGTGGAGAAAATCTGCAAGATTTTCATTTCACGTGTATCTTAAAAGTAGTTGGTCCACACCCATCTTCTACTCCTTCTCCTGCCTCTTTTGAGAGTATCATTCTGATCTTGCAGAGATCTTGACCTACTATTGCGCCCTCATTGCAATCAGAGGTAATGGTGCAGCTACTAGAGATGGATCAGTACAGTGATGTCCAAGACAGAAATGGACTCAATAAGATTCTCTTTGTTCACTCTTTGTAGAATCATATGTAGCAAATGGAACAAACATAGGATCTCACATATTCATAGAATCCCTACAGTGCAGAAAGAGGCCATTTGGCCCATTGAGTTTGCACTGATGCTCTGAAGTGCATCCCACCCAAATTCAGCCCCTCACCTATCTCTGTAACCTCCCATTTCCCATGGCCCGTCCACCTAGCCTGCACAATCCCTGCACACTATGGGGCATTGTACCATGGTCAATCCATCTAACCTGCACATCTTTGGCCTGTGGGAGGAAACCCACACAGACATGGGGAGAACATGCAAACTCCACCCAGGCAGAGGTGGAATTGAACCCAGGTCGCCGGCGTTGTGAGGTAACAATGCTAACTACTTAACTACCATGCCATCCATCTACATTACACCTACAATATATTAAAATTCTTAGACTTCCTGAATTTTAGCACTTTTTAAAATTTATTCACAAGATGTAGGCGTCATTGGCTATTGCGGATTCATAATTGCCCTGGGAAAGACAGTAGAGAGCTGACTTCTTGAAACACAGCAGTCCTTGGGGGTACAGAGAGAACACAGATATGTTAGAAATGTAGACCTGGAATTCCTACTGAGCGACAAGTGAAGGAACAGACTATGAAGGATAGAAGTGAAAAGGAGAACTGGTCCTTCGAAATGAGTGGCACTAACATTGTGGGAAGGCTCCATAAGACGTGGACACAGTCGGTGAAGCGAGAGCCGTACTAAGACTCCAGTATTGGAAAATCACAGAGTACATTTAAGGCCACAAAAGGGCATTTTGAAGTAGGTAGAAGTCAGAGTCAAACAGAAGAAGATAGTTAGAAGATAGTTAGGTAACGTTCAAAACTTGTCAGCAAGTAAAGACCTTGAATGGTCAATTAATGGCCACAAATGAGCCTCAAGTTGCTCCCGGCCTAATCAGCTGCCTCCATAATGAACAAGAAAGGGAACCAATTTTTTGACTACTTTCATTTTGTACTGTGGACATAAAAATAGGAAAAGATACAGCTTTAAACTAATGGACTAAGGAAAAAGGCATTCCTTCTTTTTGAAGAGTTAACAGAACTTATTGGGCATTGAATCTACACTGTGGTATTATTACAGTGGTGGGGTGGGGTGGGGGAGGCTGGATTTGCCCAGTGACAGCAATTTGGCAGGGTTTTCAACCAAAAACAGGCGTGTGTGTGTGTGAGAAAGAAAGAGAGACTGCATGCGCATGAGAGACTGTGTGTGTGTGTGTGTGTGGGAGACTGTATGTATTTGTGAGACTCTGTGTATGTGAGAGACTGTGTGCATGTGAGAGAGAGAGACTGCGTGTGTGTGAGAGAGTGAGACTGTATTTGAGAGACTGTATGTGTGTGAGAGAGAGAGTGCGTGTGTGTGAGAGACTGTGTGCATGAGAGCGAGAGACTGTGTGTGTGAAAGAGTCTGTGTGTGAGAGAGAAAGACAAACTGTGTGTGTGTGAGACTGCGTGTGAGAGAGACTGTGCGTGAAACTGTGTGTGTGTGAGACTGTGTGTGTGAGAGACTGCGTATCTGTGCATGTGAGCCTGTGTGTGTGAGAGAGAGAGAGAGAATGAGTGTCTGTGAGGGGAGATTGTGTGTGTGTCAGAGAGAGAGAGAGGCTGTGTGTGTGAGACGGAGTCTGTGTGTATGTGTGAGAGAGAGAGACGGTGTGTGTGAGAATCATGTGTGCAAGAGAGAGACTGTGCATGTATGAGGCTGTGTGTGTGAGAGACAGTGTGTGAGACTGTGTCTGTGGGGGAGACTGTGTGCCTGTGTGGGGGAGACTGTGTTGGGGGGGGGAGACTGTGTGTGGGGGGGAGATTGTGTGTGTGTGTGTGTATGTGTGTGACAGAGAGAGAGAGATTGTGTTTGAGAATGAGAGTGTGTGTGTGAGACTGTATGTGTGAGAGAGTGAGACCGTGTGTGTGTGAGAGACTATGTGTCTGTGTGGGGGAGACTGTGTGTGTGGGGAGACTGTATGTGTGTGTGTATGTGTAAGAGAGAGAGAGACTGTGTGTGTGAGACTGTGTGTGAGAGACTGTGTGCATGAGAGAGAGAAAGAGACTGTACATGCAAGAGAGACTGCGGGTGTGAGAAAGAGAGAGTGCGTGTGTGAGAGATTGTGTGTGTGAGAGAGAGAGACTGTGTGTGAGACTTTGTGCATGAGAGAGATAGACTGTGTGTGCGTGAGAGAAAGAGAGACTGTGTGTGAGAGAGACTGTGTGTGTGAGAAAGAGAGACTGTGTGTGTGAGAGAGACTGTGTGTGTGAGAGACTGTCTGTATTTGAGAGAGAGACTGTGTGTGTGTGAGAGAGAGACTATGTGTGTGTGAGCCTGTGTGTGTGTGTGAGAGAGACTGTGCATGTGTGTAGTTGTGTATGTGAGAAAGAGATTGCCTTTGTGAGACTGTGTGTGTGAGAGGGAGAGAGAGAGACTGTGTGTGAGAGAGGAATCTGTGTGTGTGTGAGAGAGAGAGAGAGGCTGTGTGAGAATCGTGTGTGCAAGAGAGAGACTGTGCATGTATGAAGCTGTGTGTGAGAGAGACTGTGTGTGGGACTCAGTGTGTGTATGTGTGTGAGAGAAAGAGAGAGAGAGAGACTATGTGTGAGAGAGTGAGATTCTCTGTGCATGAGACTGTGTGTGTGAGAGAGACTGTGCGTCTGTGTGGGGGAGACTGTGTGTGAGAGAGTGAGACTGTGTGTGCGTGAGACTGTGTGTGTGAGAGAGAGAGAGACTGTGTGTGAGAATGAGAGTGTGTGTGTGAGACTATATGTGTGAGAGAGTGAGACCGTGTGTGTGAGACTCTGTGTGTGTGTGAGAGAGAGAGACAGACAGACAGAGACTGTGTGCGTGAGAAAGAGAGAGTGCGTGTGAGAGACTGTGTGTGTGAGAGAGAGAGAGAGAGACTGTGTGTGTGTGACTCTGTGTGAGAGACTTTGTGCATGAGAGAGAGATTGTGTGTGCATGAGAGAAAGAGAGACTGTGTATGCGAGAGAGGCTGAGTGTGTGAGAGAGACTGTATATGTGAGAGAAACTGTGTGTGATAGAGAAAGAGAGACTGTGTGTGTGTGAGACTGTGTGTGTGAGAAAGAGACTGCCTGTGTATGAGAGAGAAACTGTGTGTGTGTGTGTGTGAGAGAGAGAGAGACTGTGTATCTGTGTGTAAGACTGCGCGTGTGTGTGAGACTGTGCGTGTGTGTGAGAGAGAAAGAGACTGTGTGTGTGTGAGCCTGTGTGTGAGAGAGAGACTGTGCATGTGTGAGGCTGTGTATGTGAGAAAAAGACTGCCTTTGTGAGACTGTGTGTGTGAGTGGGAATCTGTGTGTGTGAGAGAGAGAGAGAGACTGTGTGCGAGAATCGTGTGTGCAAGAGAGAGACTGTGCATGTATGGGGCTGCGTGTGAGAGAAAGAGACTGTGTGTGTGTGAGACTGTGTGTCTGTGTGTGAGACTGTGTGTGTGAGAGAGAGAGACTGTGTGTGTGTGAGCATCATGTGTGCGAGAGACTGTGCATGTATAAGGCTGTGTGTGTGAGAGAGAGAGACTATGTGTGTGTGAGAGAGTGAGACTCTGTGCATGAGACTGTGTGTGAGAGAGACTGTGTGTGAGAGAGAAAGAGAGACTCTGTGTGTGTGAGACTGTGTGTGTGAGAGAGAGAGAGAGTGTGCATGTATGAGACTGTGAGAGAGAGAGAGACTGTGCGTGAGACTGTGTGTGTTCGTGTGTGAGAGAGAGACTGTGTGTATGTGAGACTATGTGTATGAGAGAGAAAGAGAGACTGTGTGTGTGTGAGACTGTGTGTGAGCAAGAGAAACTGTCTGTGTGTGAGACTGTGTGTGTGTCTATGTTTGAGAGAGACTGTGTGTGAGAGAGAGAAAGAGAGACTGTGTGTGACACTGTGTGTGAGAGAGGGAGTCTGTGTGTGTGTGAGAGAGAGACAGACAGACTCCGTGTGTGAGAGAATCGTGTGTGCAAGAGAGAGACTGTGCATGTATGAGACTGTGTGTGTGAGAGAGAGAGAGAGACTGTGCATGTATGAGACTGTGAGAGAGAGAGAGTCTGTGCATGAGACTGTGTGTTTTCATGTGTGAGAGAGAGAGACTGTTTGTGTGAGCCTGTGTGTGAGAGAGAGATTTTGCTTGTGTGAGGCTGTGTATGTGAGAAAGAGACTGCCTTTGTGAGACTGTGTGTGTGAGAGGGAGTCTATGTGTGTGTGTGTGTGTATGTGTGTGTGAGAGAGATTGTGTGTGAGAATCGTGTGTGCAAGAGAGAGACTGTGTGTGTGAGATTGTGTGTCTGTGTGTGAGACTGTGTGAGAGAGAGAGAGACTGTGTGTGTGTGAGACTGTGTGTCTGTGTGTGAGACTGTGTGTGTGAGAGAGAGAGAGAGACTGTGTGTGTGAGAGAATCATGTGTGCAAGAGAGAGACTGTGCATATATAAGGCTGTGTGTGTGTGAGAAAGAGAGAGACAGTGTGTGAGACTTAGTATGTGTGTGTGAGAGAGAGAGACTGTGTGTGTGAGAGAGTGAGACTCTGTGCATGAGACTGTGTGTGTGAGAGAGACTGTGTGTGCGTGAGACTGTGTGTGTGTGTGTGTGTGTGAGAGAGAGAGAGAGACTGTGTGTGAGAATGAGTGTGTGTGTGAGACTGTATGCATGAGAGAGAGACCATGTGTGTGTGTGGGAGAGACTGTGTGTCTGGGTGGGGGAGACTGTGTATGTGTATGAGTGTGTGTGTGAGAGAGAGAGAGACTGTGTGTGAGAGAGAATCATGTGTGCAAGAGAGAGACTGTGCATGTATGGGGCTGTGTGTGTGAGAAAGAGACTGTGTGTGAGACTCTGTGTGTGTATGTGTGTGTGGTGTGTGAGACTGTGTGTGAGACTCTGTGCGTGTGTGAGTGAGAGAGAGAGACTCTCTGTGCGTTAGGCTGTGTGCGTGAGAGATACTATGTACCTGTGGGGGGGAGACAGTGTGTGTGAGAGGGGGAGACTGTGTGTGAGAGAGTGAGATTGTGTGTGTGTGCATGTGAGAGAGAGAGAGAGACTGTGTGTGTGAGAATGAGAGTGTGTGTGTGAGACTGTATGCGTGAAAGAGTGAGACCATGTGTGTGTGAGACTATGTGTCTGTGTGGGGGAGACTGAGTGTGTGCGTGAGAGAGAGAGAGAGAGACAGAGAGAGACTGTGTGTGTGAGTGTGTGAGAGAGAGTGTGTGTGTGTGTGTGTGTGTGTGTGTGTGAGAGAGAGAGAGTGTGTGTGTGAGAGACTGTGTGTGTGAGAGAGAGAGACTGTGCGTGAGACTGTGTGTGTGAGAGAAAGACTGTGTGTGAGAGACTGTGTGCATGAGAGAGAGACTGTGAGTGAGAGAGAGACTCTGTGTGAGAGAGAAAGGGAGACTCTGTGTGTGAGAGAGAGAGAAAGAGAGACTGTGCGTGTGAGAGAGAAAGAGAGACTGTGCGTGTGAGAGAGAAAGAGAGACTGTGTGTGAGACTGTGTGTGAGAAAGAGAAACTGTGTGTGAGACTGTGTGTGTCTATGTGTGAGAGACTGTGTGAGAGAGAAAGAGAGACTGTGTGTGACACTGTGTGTGTGAGAGGGAGTCTGTGTGTGTGTGAGAGAGAGACAGACAGACTGTGTGTGTGAGAGAATCATGTGTGCAAGAGAGACTGTGCATATATGAGACTGTGTGTGTGAGAGAGAGAGAGAGACTGTGCATGTATGAGACTGTGTGTGTGAGAGAGAAAGACTGCGTGAGACTGTGTGTGTGAGAGAGTGAGACTCTGTGCATGAGACTGTGTGTGAGAGAGAGACTGTGTGTCTGTGTGGGGGAGACTGTGGTTGTGAGAGAGTGAGACTGTGTGTATGTGAGACTGTGTGTGAGAGAGACTGTGTGAGAGAGAGAGAAACTGTGTGTGTGTGTGAGAGAGAGAGACTTTGCATGTATGAGGCTGTATGTGTGTGAGCGAGAGACAGACAGACTGTGTGTGAGAGAATCGTGTGTGCAAGAGAGAGACTGTACATGTATGAGACTGTGTGTGTGAGAGAGAGAGAGAGACTGTGCATGTATGAGACTGTGTCTGTGCGAGAGAGAGACTGTGTGTGGTGGGGAGACTGTATGTCTGTGTGGGAGAGACTGTGTGGGGGGGGAGATTGTGTGTGTGTGAGAGAGGGAGAGAGGGAGAAAGTGTATGTGTGAGAATGAGAGTGTGTGTGTGAGACTATATGCGTGAGAGAGAGAGAGAGACCATGTGTGTGTGAGACAGTGTGTATGACAGAGACTATGTGTCTGTGTGGGGGAGACTCTGTGAGTGTGTGTGTGTGTGTGTGAGAGAGAGAGAGAGAGACTGTGTCTGTGTGAGACTGTGTGTGTGTGCGTGTGAGAGAGAGAGAGACTGTGTGAGAGACTCTATGTATGTGCTTGTGTATGTGAGAGAGAGAGACTCTGTGTGTGTGTGAGAGAGAGAGAGTCTGTGTATGTGGGAGACTGTGCATGTTTGGGTGTGTGTGTGAGAGAGACACTGTGTGTGAGAGAGACTGTGTGTTTGCGTGTGTGTCAGAGAGAGAGACTGTGTGTGTGTAATTGTGTGTGTTTGTGTGCTTGTGCTTGTGAGTGAGAGATGCGAGTTGTTGTGTGTGAGAGTGACTGTGTGTGTGAGAAACTGTGTGTGAGAGACTGTGTGTGTGAGAGAGAGAGAGAATGTGTGTGTTTGTGTGTGAGAGAGACTGTGTATGCATATGATTCTGTGTTTGTGTGTGCATGTGTGAGTGAGAGACTGTGAGTTTGTGTGTGAGAGAGTGACTGTGTGTGAAACTGTGTGTGTCTGTGTGTGAGAGAGAGAGAGAGAAGGAGAGAGACACTGTGTGTCTGTGAGAGATTGAGAGAGACTGAGTGTGTGTGTGAGACTGTCTGTGTCTATGACGGAGAGAGACTGTGCATATGTGAGACTGTGTGCGCACGAGGGAGAGACTGTGTGACAGAGACTGTGTGTATGTTCGTGTGTGTGTGTGAGAGAGACTGTGTGTGTTTGCGTGTGTGTGAGAAAGACTATGTGTGTAAGACAGTGTGTGTGAGATAGAGACAGACTGTGTGAAAGACTGTGTGTGTGTAAGAAACTGTGTGTGTGTTTGTCTTTGTGTGTGTGAGAGAGAGACTGTGTGTGCACGTGTGTGTGTGAGGCTGTTTGTGTCTCTGTGTATGTGTAAGAAAGAGAGAGACTGTGAGTGTGAGACTGTATGTTTGTGTGTGTGCCTGAGACTGTAGGTGGTTGTGTTTATCTGTGTGAGAAAGTGAGTGTTTGTGTGTGTGTGAGAGAGAGAGAGAGACTGTGTGTGCTTGTGTGTGAGGGAGACAGTGTGTGTGTGAGAGACTGTGTGTGTTTGTTTGTGTGCGTGTGTGTGTGAGAGAGAGACTGTGTGTGTGAGAGACTGTGTCTGTTCATGTGTGTGTGAGAGAGACTGTGTGTGAAAGAGAAAGAGAATGCATCTGTGTGAGACTATGTGTGTGAGAAAAAGACTCTGTGTGTGTGTGAAACTGTGTGTGTGACTGTGTGTGAGAGAGAGACTGTGTATGTGTGTGACTGCATGTGTTTGTGTGCATGTGCGTGTGAGTGAGACACTGTGGGTTTGTGTGTGAGAGAGAGTGACTATGTGTGTGTGAGACTGTGTATTTGTGCATGTGAGAGAGAGAGACTGCATTTGTGTGTGTGAGAGAGGAGAGAGACACTGTGTGTGTCTGAGAGAGACTGAGTGTGTGTGTGAGACTGTGTGTGGAGTGTGTGTGTGTGACTCTGTGTGTGTGACAGAGAGAGACAGTGCATGTGTGAGACTGTGTGTGCAAGAGAGAGAGACTGTGTGACAGAGACTGCGTGTGTGTTTGTGAGTGAGAGGGAGAGACTGCATGTGTGAGAGACTGTGCGCGTTTGTGTGTGAGAGTAAAACTGTGTGTGAGAGAGACTCTGTCTATTAGCGTGTGTGAGAGAGCGTGACTGTGTTTGTGAGAGACTCTGTGTGTCAGAGAGAGAATGTATGTGCTTCTGTGTGTGAGAGAGAGACTGTTTGCGTGTATGTGAGAGACTGAGTGTGTGTGTGAGACTGTGTATGCTTGTGTGCATGCGTGTGTGAGAGAGAGGCTGTGGGTGTGAGACTGTGTGTGTATGTTTGTGTGTGAGAGAGAGAAACTGTGTGTGAAAAACTGTGTGTGTTTGTGCATGTGAGAGAGAGAGACTGTTTGTGTGTGTGAGAGAGAGAGCCTGAGTGTGTGTATGAGACTGTGTGTGTTTGTGTGCATGCGTGTGTGAGAGAAAGGCTGTGGGTGTGAGACTGTGTGTGTTTGTGCATGTGAGAGAGAGAGAGGCTGTGTGTGTGAGAGAGAGAGAGAGAGACACTGTGTGTGTTAGAGAGAGAGACTGAGTGCGTGTGAGACTATATGTTTTGTGCATGCGTGAGAATGTGTGCTTGTGTTTGCGTGTGAGAGAGAATGTGTTTTGAGAGAGAGAGAGAGACTGTGTGTGTGTGAGACTGTGTGTCTGTGAGAGAGATTGTGTGTGTTTGTGTGTGAGAGAATGTGTGTGTTTGTGTATGTGTGAGTGAGTGAGACTGTGTGTGAGAGAGAGAGACTGTGTGTATTTATGTGTGTGAGAGAGATTGCATGTGTTTGTGTGTGAGTCAGACTGTGGGTATTTGTGTGTGAGAGAGAATGTGGACGTGTGTGAGTGTGTGTGAGAGAGTGAGTGACTGTGTGTGCTTGTATGTATGTGAGAGAGTGAGACTGTGAGTACGAGACTGTGTGTTTGTGTCTGAAACTGTATGTGTTTGTGTTTATCTGTGTGCGAGACTATGTGGATTTGTGTAGGTGAGAAACTGGCTGTGACTGTGAGAGAGCGACTGTGCGTATGTGAGACTCTGCAAGAGAGAGAGAGACTGTATGTGTTAGTCTCTGTGTGTGAGAGAGAGACTTGTGTATTTGTGTGAGTGAAAGACAGAAAGAGACTGTGTATGTGTGTAATTGTGTGTTTGTGTGCATGTGAGTGAGAGACTGTGAGTTTGTGTGTGTGTGTGAGAGAGAGAAAGAATGTGTGTGTTTGTGTGTGTGTGAGATACCGTGTATGCTTTTGACTGTGTATGTTTGCTTGCATGTGCGTGTGAGTGAGAGACTGTGAGATTGTGTGTGAGAGAGAGAGGAGAGAGACACAGTGTGTGTCTGTGAGAGAATGAGAGAGACTGAGTGTGTGTGTGAGACTGTGTGTGTTTGTATGCGTGTGAGAGAGTGAGACTGTGAGTATGAGATTGTATGTTTGTATCTGAGACTGTATGTGTTTGTGTTTATCTGTGTGAGAGACTATGTGCGTTTGTGTGTGAGAGACTGTGTGTCTGTGAGAGAGAGACTGCGCGTGTATGAGACTCTGTGTGTGAGAGAGAGGGACTATGCGTGTGTGAGAGAGACTATGTGTGTAACATTATGTGTTTGTGCATATGTGAGAGAGAGATTGTGTGTGTTTGTGTGTGTGAGAGAGAGAGACTGTGTGTGCTAGTCTCTGTGTGTGAGAGAGAGACTTGTGTATTTGTGAGTGAAAGACAGAAAGAGAATGTGTATGTGTGTAATTGTGTGTGTTTGTGTACATGTGCGTGTGAGTGAGAGACTGCGAGTTTGTGTGTGTGTGTGTGAGAGACTGTGTGTGCGTGTGTGAGAGAGAGAGAGACAATGTGTGTGTTTGTGTGTGTGAGATACTGTGTATGCTTTTGACTGCGTATGATTGTGTGCATAGGCGTGTGAGTGAGAGACTGTGAGATTGTGTGAGAGAGATAGAGAAGGAGAGAGACACTGTGTGTGTCTGTGAGAGAATGAGAGAGACTGAGTGTGTGTGTGAGACTGTGTATGTTTGTATGTGTGTGAGAGTGAGGACTGTGAGTCCGAGACTGTGTTTGTATCTGAGACTGTATGTGTTTGTGTTTATCTGTGTGTGAGCGACTATGTGCGTTTGTATGTGAGAGACACTGTGTGCGTCTGTGAGAGAAAGAGACTGTGTATGTGTGTGATTGTGTGCATGTGCCTGTGAGTGAGAGACTGTGAGTTTGTGTGTGTGAGAGACTGTGTGTGAGGGACTGTGTGTATGTGAGAGAGAGAATGTGTGTGTTTGTGTGTGAGATAGACTGTTTATGCATGTGACTCTGTGTTTGTGTGTGCATGTGCGTGTGAATGAGAGACTGTGAGTTTGTGTGTGATAGAGTGACTGTGTGTGAAACTGTGTGTCTGTGTGTGAGACAGACTCTGTGTGTGTGTGAGAGAGAGAGAGAATGAGAGAGACACTGTGTGTGTCTGTGAGAGATTGAGATAGACTGAGTGTGTGTGTGAGACTGTCTGTGTCTGCGACAGAGAAAGACTGTGTATATGTGAGACTGTGTGCACGAGAGAGAGAGACTGTGTGACAGAGACTGTTTGTATGTTCGTGTGTGTGAGAGAGAGACTGTGTGTGTTTGCGTGTGTGTGAGAAAGACTATGTGTGTGTAAGACAGTGTGTGTGTGAGAGAGACAGACTGTGTGTGAGATAGAGACTGTGTGAGAGACTCTGTGTGTGTAAGAGATCGTGTGTGTTTGAGAGAGAGAGAGAGACTGTGTGTGTGCGTGTGTGTCTGTGTATGTGGGAGACAGAGAGACTGTGAGTGTGAGACTGTATGTTTGTGTGTGTGCCTGAGACTGTAGGTGGTTGTGTTTATCTGTCTGAGAAAGTGAGAGTTTGTGTGTGTGTGAGAGAGAGACTGTGCTTGTGTGAGACTCGGTGTGTGTGTGTGTGTAAGAGAGAGAGAGAGACTGTGTATGTTTGTGTGTGAAGGAGACACTGTGTGTGTGAGAGACTGTATGTTTGTTTGTGTGTGTGTAAGAGAGAGACTGTGTGTGTGAGACTGTGCATATGAAAGAGAAAGAGAATGCATATGTGTGAGAATATGTGTGTGAGAAAGAGACTCTGTGTGTGTGTGTGAAACTGTGTGTGTGACTGTGTGAGAGAGATACTGTGTATGTGTGTTCTGCATGTGTTTGTGTGCATGTGCGTGCGTGAGAGACTGTGGGTTTGTGTGTGTGAGAGAGTGACTGTGTGTGAAACTGAATGTGTCTGTGTGTGTGTGACTGTGTGTTTGTGCGTGTGTGAGAGAGAGAGACTGTGTTTGTGTGTGTGTGAGAGAGAGGAGAGAGACACTGTGTGTGTCTGAGAGACTGAGTGTGTGTGTGACTGTCTGTGTGTGTGACAGAGAGAGACTGTGCATGTGTGAGACTGTGTGTGCGAGAGAGAGAGGCTGTGTGACAGAGACTGTGCGTGAGGCTCTGTCTGTTAGCATATGTGAGAGAGAGTGACTGTGTTTGTGAGAGACTGTGTGTGTGTATGTGTGAGAGAGAATGTGTGTGTTTGTGCGTGTGAGAGAGAGACTGTTTGTGTGCGTGTGAGAGACTGAGTGTGTGTTGAGACTGTGTATTTATGTGCATGCGTGTGTGAGAGAGAGGCTGTGGATGTGAGACTGTGTGTGTCTGTGTGTGTGAGAGAGAGACTGTGTGTGTGAGACTGTGTGTGTTTGTGGGTGTGAGAGATAGAGACTGTGTGTGTGTGAGAGAGAGAGAAACTGTGTGTGTGCGTGTGTATCTGTGCATGTGGGAGGCTGTGTGTGTCTCTGTGTATGTGAGAGAGAGAGACTGTGAGTGTGAGACTGTATGTTTGTGTGTGTGCCTGAGACTGTAGGTGGTTGTGTTTATCTGTGTGAGAAAGTGAGTGTTTGTGTGTGTGCGAGAGAGAGACTGTGCTTGTGTGAGACAGTGTGTGTGTGAGAGAGAGAGACTGTGTGTGTGCTTGTGTGTGAGGAAGAGACTGTGTGTGAGAGACTGTGTGTGTTTGTGTGTGTGTGTGAGAGAGAGAGAGCTGTGTGTGAGAGACTGTGTGTGTTTGTGTGTGTGTGTGAGAGAGAGAGAGCTGTGTGTGAGAGATTGTGTCTGTTCATGTGTGTGAGAGAGAGAGAGAGACTGTGTGAGACTGTGTGTGAAAGAGAAAGAGAATGCATCTGTGTGAGACTATGTTTGTGAGAAAGAGACTCTGTGTGTGTGTGAAACTGTGTGTGACTGTTTGTGAGAGAGAGACTGTGTATGTGTGTGGCTGCATGTGTTTGTGTGCATGTGCGTGTGAGTGAGACACTGTGGGTTTGTGTGTGTGAGAGAGTGACTGTGTGAAACTGAGTGTGTCTTTGTGTGTGAGACCGCGTGTGTTTGTGTGTGTGTGTGAGAGAGAGAGACTGCGTTTATGTGTGTGTGAGAGAGAGAGGAGAGAGACACTGTGTGTGTCTGAGAGAGACTGAGTATGTGTTTGAGACTGTGTGTGTTTTGTGTGAGTGTGACTGTGTGTGTGACAGAGAGAGACTGTGCATGTGTGAGACTATGTGTGCGAGAGAGAGAGACTGTGTGACAGAGATTGTGTGTGTGTTTGTGAGTGAGAGGGAGAGACTGCAATTGTGAGAGACTGTGCGTTTGTGTGTGAGAGAGTAAAACTGTGTGTGAGAGAGACTCTGTTAGCGTGTGTGAGAGAGAATGACTGTGTTTGTGAGAGACTCTGTGTGTGTGTGAGAGAATGTGTGAGTTTGTGCATATGAGAGAGAGAGACTATTTGTGTGTGTGAGAGAGACTGTGTGTGTGTGAGACTGTGTATGTTTGTGTGTGTGAAAGAGAGACTGTGTGTGTAAGAAATTGTGTGTTTGTGCGTGCGAGAGAGAGAGACTGTGTGTGTGTGTGAGAGAGAGAGAGAGAGACTGTGTGTGTGAGACTGTGTGTGTTTGTATGCATGTGTGTGTGAGAGAGAGGCTGTGGGTGTGAGACTGTGTGTGTCTGTGTGTGTGAGAGAGAGACTCTGTGTGTGTGAGAGAGTGAGAGAGAGACACTGTGTGTGTTGGAGAGAGAGAGACTGAGTGCGTGTGAGACTGTGTGTGTTTGTGCATGTGTGAGACTGACTGTCTGTGTGAGACAGAGAGAGAATGTGTGACAGAGACTGTGTGTATGTTCGTGTATGTGTGAGAGAGACTGTGAGTGTTTGCGTGTGTGTGAGAAAGACTATGTGTGTGTAAGACAGTGTGTGTGTGAGAAAGAGACAGACTGTGTGTGAGAGACTGTGTGTAAGAGACCGTGTGTGTGTGTGAGAGAGACTGTGTGTGTGCTGTGTGTCTCTGTGTGTGTGTGAGGCTGTATGTGTCTCTGTGTATGTGAGAGAGAGACTGTGAGTGTGAGACTGTGTTTTTGTGTGTGTGCCTGAGACTGTAGGTGGCTGTGTTTATCTGTGTGAGAAAGTGAATGTTTGTGTGTGTATGTGTGAGAGAGAGAGACTGTGCTTGTGTGAGACTGTGTGTATGTGTGTATGTGTGAGAGAGAGAGAGAGAGAGAGAGAGAGACTGTGTGTGTTTGTGTGTGTGAGAGATACAATGTGTGAGAGAGAGATTGAGTGCAGGTGAAACTATCTGTGTTTTTGTATCGGTGAAACAGTGTGTGACAGAGTGAGACTGTGCACATGTGAGACTGTCTGTGTGAGAGAGATACAGACTGTGTGTGAGAGTGATATAGACTATGAGAGACTGTGTGTGTTTGTGTGCATGCATGTGTGAGAGACAGTGTGTGTCAAAGACTGAGAGAGAGACTCTGTGTGTGTTTGTGCGTGTGTGAGAGAGAGACTGTGTGTGTTTGTGCATGTGTGAGATGGGTTTGTGCTTGCGAAAGACAGAGACTGTGTTTGTGTGTGAGAGAGAGAGAGATTGGGTGTGTGAGACTGTAACTGTGAGAGAGAGAGAGACTGAGTGCATGTGAGACTGTGTGCGTTGTCGTGTCTGTGAGACTGACTATGTGTGTGACAGAGAGAGACTCTGCATGTGTGAGACTGTGTGTGAGAGAGATACAGACAGTGTGAGAGAGACTATGTCTGTGTGAGACTGTGTGTTTGTGTGTATATGTGTGTGTGAGAGAGAGAGACTGTGTGTGTTTGTGCATGTGTGTGACAGAGAGAGATTATGTGAGTGTCAGACTATTGTGTGAGAGAGAGGGAGTCTGTGTGTGTGTGTGTGAGAAAGATATACTGTGTGCGTGAGAGAGAGAGAGAGACTGTGTGTGTTTGCATATGTGTGTGTGTGTGCACGTGCGTGTGTCTGTGAGAGCGAAATGGTGCATGTGTGAGAGAAACTGTGTGTGTAAGACGGTATGTGTGTGAAAGAGAGACACACTGTGTGTGAGAGACTGTGTGTCTGAGAGGGAAACTATGTGTGAGAGTCTGTGTGTGTATCAGAGACTGTGTCTGTGGGAGAGAGACTGTGTGTGTCCATGTATGTGTGTTTACATGTGTGTGTGTGTGAAACTGTGTGTGTGTGACTATGTGTTGAGACTGCGTGTGTGCAAGAGACTGCGTGAGACTGTGTGTATTTGTGCATGGGAGTGTGTGAGAGACTGTGTTTATGTGTGTGTGAGAGACAGAGAGACTGTGTGTTTGTGTGAGACTGTATGTGAGAGAGAGAGACTGTGGGTATGTGAGAGAGAGACTCTGTGTGTTTGTGTGAGACTGTGTGTGTGAGAGAGAGAGAGACTGTGTGTGTTTGCGTGTGTGTGTGAGAGAGAGATATACTATGTTTGTGTGTGTGTGTGAGTGAGAAACTGTGTGTATGTGACTATGTGTTGAGACTGCGTGTGTGCAAGAGACTGCATGAGACTGTGTGTATTTGTGCATGTGTGTGTGTGAGACTATGTCTGTGAGAGACTGTGTTTGTGTGTGTGTGAGAGAGAGAGACTGTGTGTGAGAGAGAGAGACTGTGTGTGTATTTATGTGTGTGTGTGTGAGAGAGAGAGAGATTGTGTTTGTGTGAGACTGTGTGTGCATATGTGTGTGTGAGATAGACTGTGTAAGTGTTCGTGTGTGTGTGAGAGAGACTGTGTGTTTGTGTGTGTGAGAGAGAGAGACTGTGTGAAAGATGGTGTGTGTGTGAGAGAGAGACAGACTGTGTGTGACAGACTGTGTGTGTGAGTGAGAGAGACTGTGTGTGTTGGTGTATATGAGAGAGAGAGAGAGACTGTGGGTGTATGTGTGTGTGAGGCTGTGTGTGTCTCTGTGTACGTGAGACAGAGACAGAGAGTGTGAGACTGTGTGTTTGTGTTTATCTGTGTGAGAAAGTGTGTGTTTGTGTGTGAGAGAGAAAGGGAGAGAGACTGAGCTTGTGTGAGACTGTGTGTTTGTGTGAGAGAGAGAGAGACTGTGCGTGAGAGAGAGAGAGAGAGAGAGACTGTGTGTGTGACAGAGTGAGACTGTGCATGTGTGAGACTGTGTGTGCGGGAGAGATACAGACTGGGTGTGAGAGAGAATGTGTGCGTGAGTCTGTGTCTGTTTGTGTGTATGTGTGTGTGAGAGAGAGACTGTGTGTTTGTGTTTGTGTGTGTGTGAGAGAGAGACAGTGTATGTGTGGGAGAGACTGAGTGGATGTGACACTGTGTGTGGTTTTGTATCTGTGAAACTGTCTGTGTGACAGAGTGAGACTGTGCATGTGTGAGACTGTGTGCGAGAGAGATACAGACTGTGTGTGAGAGAGACTGTGTGTGTGAGAGAGACTGTGTGTTTGTGTGTGAGAGACTGTGTGTTTGCGTGAGAGAGAAGGAGACTGTGTGTGTGATTGTGTGTTTGTGTGCATGCGTGTGTGAGAGACACTGTGTGTGAGAGACTGTGTGTTTGTGTGTGTGTCAGAGAGTGAGAGAGACTCTGTGTGTGTTTGTGCATGTGTGCGAGAGACTGTGTGTGCTTGTGCTTGTGAGAGAGATAGACTGTTTGTGAGTGTGTGACAGAGTGAGACTGTGCATGTGTGAGACTGTGAGAGAGAGATACAGACTGTGTGTGAGAGAGACTGTGTGTGATTGTATGTGTTTGTGTGTGTGAGAGAGAGAGACTGTGTGTGAGGCTGTTTGTGTTTGTGTGTGTGTGTGAGACTGTGTTTGTGTGTGTGTGAGAGAGAAAGAGTGTGTGCATGAGAGAGTGTGTATTTGTGTGTGTGTGTGAGAGAGAGAGAGACTGTATGTGTTTTTTTCTGAGTTAGACTGTGCGTGTTTGTGTGTATGAGAGAGAGACTGAGTGCGTGTGAGACTATGGGTTTTTGTATCTGTGAGACTGTCTGTATGTCAGAGTGAGACTGTGCATGTGTGAGACTGTGTGCAAGAGAGATACAGACTCTGTGTAAGAGAGATTGTGTGTTTGTGTGTGTGAGAGAGACTGTGTGTGTTTGTGTGAGAGAGAAGGAGACTGTGTGTGTATGACTGTGTGTGTTTGTGTGCATGCGTGTGTGAGAGAGACACTGTGTGTGAGAGACTGTGTGTGTTTGTGTGTGTGTCAGAGAGTGAGAGAGACTCTGTTTGTGAGTGTTTGTGCGTGTGAGTGTGTGTGTGCATGTGTGCGAGAGAGACTGTGTGTGCTTGTGCATGTGAGAGAGATAGACTGTTTGTGTGTGTGTGACAGAGTGAGACTGTGCATGTGTGAGACTGTGTGTGCAAGAGAGATACAGACTGTGTGTGAGAGAGACTGTGTGTGACTTTATGTGTTTGTGTGTATGTGTGTGTGAGAGAGAGATACAGACTGGGTGTGAGAATGTGTGTGTGTGAGTCTGTGTGTGTTTGTGTGTATGTGTGTGTGAGAGAGAGAGAGACTGTGTTTGTGTTTGTGTGTGTGAAAGAGAGAAACAGTGTGTGTGTGGGAGAGATTGAGTGCGTGTGAGACTGTGTGTTTTTGTATCTGTGAGACTGTCTGTGTGACAGAGTGAGACTGTGTATGTGTGAGACTGTGTGCGAGAAAGATACAGACTGTGTGTGAGAGACTGTATGTCTGTGAGACTGTGTGTGTTTGAGTATATGTGTGTGTGAGAGAGAGACTGTGTGTGTGAAACTGTGTATGTGTGAGAGAGAGAGAGAGACTATGTGTGTTTGTATGTGTGGGAGACAGTGTGGGTGAGAAAGAGTGAGACTGAGTGTGTGTGAGACTGTGTGTTTTTGTATCTGTGAGACTGCCTGTGTGACAGAGTGAGACTGTGTGTGAGAGAGATACAGACTGTGTGTGAGAGAGACTGTGTGTGTGAGACTGTGTGTGCTTGTGTGTTTGAGAGACTGTGTGTGTTTGTGTGAGAGAGGAGACTGTGTGTGTTTGTGTGCATGCGTATGTGGGGGAGACATTGTGTGTGAGAGACTGTGTGTTTGTGTATGTCAGAGAGTGAGAGAGAGAGACTGTGTGTGTGCTTGTGCGTGAGTGTGTGTGTGATTGTGTGTACATGTGTGTGAGAGACTGTGTGTGTTTGTGCATGTGTGTGTGTGAGAGACTGTGTGTGTTTGTGTGTGTGTGAGAGAGACTGTGTGTGAGACAGACTGTGTATGAGGAAGAGAGATTGAGTGCATGTGAGACTGTGTGTGTTTTTGTATCTGTGAGACTGTCTGTGTGACAGAGTGAGACTGTGCATGTGTGAGACTGTGTGTGCGAGAGAGATACAGACCGTGTGTGAGAGAGACTGTGTGTGTGAGACTGGATATGTTTGTGTATATGTGCGTGTGAGAAAGAGAGACTGTGTGTGAGGCTGTGTGTGTTTGTGCATGTGTGTGTGTGTGAGAGACTGTGTGTGAGACTCTGTGTGTGTGAGAGAGAGGCTGTGTGTAAGGTTGTGTGTGTTTGTGCATGTGTGTATGAGAGAGAGAGAGACTGTGTGAGTGTCAGACTGTGTTTGTGTGTGTGTGTGAGGGAGAGAGACTGTGTGTGTTTGTGTGAGAGAGAAGGAGCTGTGTGTGTGACTGTGTGTTTGTGTGGATGTGTGTGTGAGAGAGACACTGTGTGTGAGAGAGACTGTGTTTGCGTGTGTGTCAGAGAGAGAGAGAATTGGGTGTGTGTTTGTGCGTGTGAGTGAGAGAGAGAGACTGTGTGTGTGATAGAGACTGAGTGCATGTGTGTGTTTGTGCATGTGTGAGATGTGTGTGCTTGCGAGCGACAGAGACTGAGTTTGTGTGAGAGAGATAGAGACTGTATGTGTGAGACTGTGTGTTTGAGACTGTGTTTGTGTGTGTGAGAGAGAGAAAGAGACTGCATGTGTTTGTGTTTGTGTATGAGTCAGACTGTGCATTTTTGTGTGTATGAGGAATTGTGTGCATGAGAGACTGTGTATATGTTTGTGCATTTGTGTGTGTGAGAGAGACTATGAGTGTGAGACTGTGTTTGTGTGTGTGTGTGAGACTGTAGGTGTTTGTGTTTACCTGTGTGTGAGACTGTGTGTGTTTGTGTGTGTGAGAGAGACTGTGTTGTGTGTGTGAGAGAGAGACTGTGTGTATGAGACTGTGTATGTGTGTGAGAGAGAGACTGTGTGTATGAGAGAGAGACTCTGTGTGTTTGTGTGTACGAGAGAGAGAGAGACTGAGTGTGTGTGAGATTGTGTGTGTTTTTGTATCTGTGAGACTGTGAGACTGTGCATGTGTGAGACTGTGTGCAAAAGAGATACAGACTGTGTGAGAGAGACTGTGTGTGTGTGAGACTGTGTGTGTTTGCGTGTATGTGTGTGTGAGAGACTGTGTGTTTGTGTGTGCGAGAAAGAGAGTGTGTGAGAGAGAGAGACTGAGTGTGTGTGAGACTGTGTTTTTGTATCTGTGAGACTGTGCGTGACAGAGAGAGACTGTGCATGTGTGAGACTGTGTGTGCGAGAGACTGCGTTTGTGTGTATGTGAGAGGGAGAGAGAGTGTGCAGGAGAGAGGGAGAGACAGATAATGTGTGTGAGACTGTGTGTTTGTGCATATGAGAGATTGTGTGCATGAAAGACTGAGTGTGTGTGTGAGAGAGGCTGTGTGTGTCTCTGTGCATGTGAGAGAGAGAGATAGACTGAGTGTGAGACAGTGTGTTTGTGTGTGTGCCTGAGACTGTAGGTTATGTGTTTATCTGTGTGTGAGAGAGAGAGAGACAGACTGAGTGTGTGTGAGACCCTGTGTTTTTCTGTGAGGCTGTCTGTGTGACAGAGTGAGACTGTGCATGTGTGAGACTGTCTGCGCGAGAGAGGTACAGACGATGTGAGACTGTGTTTGTGTGTATGTGTGTGTGAGAGAGAGAGAGACTATGTGTGAGACTGTGTGTTTGTGCATGTGTGAGAGAGAGAGACTCTGTGTGTTTGTGTGAGAGAGGAGACTGTGTGTGTTTATGTGCATGCGTGTCTGAGAGAGACACTGTGTGTGTGAGAGACTGTGTGTATGTCAGAGAGAGAGACTGTGTGTGTGTTTGTGCATGTGAGTGAGAGAGAGACTGTGTGTGTGAGACAGAGAGACTGAGTGCATGTGTGTGTTTGTGAATGTGTGAGATGTGTGTGCTTGCGAGCGACAGACACTGTGTTTGTGTGAGAGAGATAGAGATTGTATGTGTGAGACTGTGTGTTTGAGACTGTGTTTATGTGTGTGTGAGAGAGAAAGAGACTGCATGTGTTTGTGTATGAGTCAGACTGTGCATATTTGTGTGTATGAGAAATTGTGTGCATGAGAGAGAGACTGTGTGTGAGTATGTGTGTGCACTTGTGTGTGTGAGAGAGACTATGAGTGTGAGACTGTGTTTGTGTGTGTGTCTGAGACTGTAGGTGTTTGTGTTTACCTGTGTGTGAGACTGTGTGTGTTTGTATGTGTGTGTGAGAGAGAGAGACTGTGCATGTGTGAGACTGTGTTGTGTGTGAGAGACAGAGAGAGACTGTGTGTGAGAGACTGTGTATATGTGAGAGAGAGAGAGACTGTGTGTATGAGAGAGAGACTATGTGTGTGTGTGTACATGAGAGAGAGAGAGACTGAGTGTGTGTGAGATTGTGTGTGTTTTTGTATCGGTGAGACTGTGTGGCAGAGTGAGTCTTTGCATGTGTGAGACTGTGTGCGAAAGAGATACAGACTGTGAGAGAGAGACTGTGTGTGTTTGTGTGTGCGAGAGAGAGAGAGAGACAGTGTGTGAGAGAGAGAGAGACTGAGTGTGTGTGAGACTGTGTTTTTGTATCTGTGAGACTGTGCGTGACAGAGAGAGACTGTGCATATGTGAGACTGTGTGTGCAAGAGAGATACAGACAGTGTGAAAGAGACTTTGTTTGTATGACACTGTGTATGCTTGTATATGCGTCAGAGAGAGAGAGACTATGTGTGACACTGTGTGTATTTGTGCATGTGTGTGTGAGAGAGATTATGTGTCAGACTGTGTGTATTTGCATGTGTGTGTATGTGTGTGTGGGAGAGAGAGCGTGAGAGACTGTGTGTGAGAGATGGAAACTGGCTGTGTGAGACTGTGTGCATGTGTGAGAGAGAGAGACTGTGAGTGTATGAGACTGTGTTTGTGTGAGAGAGAGAAAAGGGACAGTGTGTGAATGTATGTGTGAGAGAGATATATACTGCGTTTGCATATGTGTGTGAGTGAGAGACTGTGTGTGTGACAGTGTATGAGAGAGAGACTGTGTGTGTGTCACTCTGTGTTTGTGTGTATGTGAGATTGTGTCTGTCAGTGTGAGACTGTGTGTGTGAGACTGTGTGAGACTGTGTATATTTGTGTGAGACTGTGTATGTGAGAGACTGTTTGTGTGTGTGAGAGAGAGAGACTGTGTGTGTTAGTGTGTGTGAGGGAGAGAGGTTGTATGTGAGACTGTGTGTGTTTGTGTGAGAGATGGAAACTGTCTGTGTGAGACTGTGTGTGCATATGTGAGAGAGAGACTGTGAGTGTATGAGGCTGTGTGTGTGAGAGAGAGAAAAAGAGAGACAGTGTGTGAATGTATGTGTGTGAGAGATATATACTGTGTTTGTGTGTGGGTGTGAGTGTGTGTGAGAGAGAGAGACTGTGTGTGTCACTTTGTGTTTGTGTGTATGTGAGATTGTGTGCGAGTGTGAGACTGTGTGTGTGCAAGAGACTGTGTTTGTGTGTGTGTGAGAGGGAGAGAGACTGTGTGCAGGAGAGAGGGAGAGAGAAACAGATAATGTGTGTGAGAGAGACTGTGTGCATTTGTGTATGTGTGTATGTGAAATACTGCATGTATTTGTGTTTGTGTGTGAGTCAGACTGTGTGTGTTTGTGCATATGAGAGATTGTGTGCATGAAAGACTGAGTGAGCATGTGTGTGAGAGGCTGTGTGTGTCTCTGTGCATGTGAGAGAGTGTGTTTGTGTGTGAGACAGTGTGTTTGTGTGTGTGTCTGAGACTGTAGGTGTGTGTTTATCTGTGTAACTCTGTGTGTGTGAGAGAGAGAGAGACAGACTGAGTGTGTGTGAGACCCTGTGTTTTTCTATCTGTGAGGCTGTCTGTGTGACAGAGTGAGACTGTGCATGTGTGAGACTGTGTGTGAGAGAGACTGTGTGTGTTTGTGTGTATATGTGTGAGAGAGAGATTGTATGTGTGACACTGTGTGTTTGTGTATGTGTGTGTGAGAGAGAGAGATTATGTGAGTGTCAGACTGTGTGTTTGCATGTGTGTGAGAGTGAGAGACTGTGTGTGTGTATGACTGTGTGAGAGAGACTGTGTATGTGTGTAAGAGAGAGAGAGACTGTGTGTGAGAGACAGAGAGAGAGAGGGACTGTGTGTATGTGTGTTTTTGTGTGTGTGAGAGAGAGAGACTGTGTGTGAGAGAGAGAGAGACTGTGTGTGTGAGAGAGAGACAGGCTGTGTGTGTGTGGGAGAGAGAGAGAGACTCTGCGTATGTGTGTGTGTGAGAGAGAGAGAGAGAAAGAGAGAGAGAGAGACTGTGTATGAGAAACTGTGTGTATGTGAGAGAGAGAGAGAGAGAGACACTGTACGTGTGTGTGTGTGTTCAAGTATGGTCCGCATAATACCTTCTCGATTGATTCCTGTGTGTGTTGTTACAGTTTTATGTTTGAGCAAAATGGCAGAAATGTGCTGTTTGAGAAGAAAATAACAGTCTCCCACTCCTACCCTGCTCCCCACTCCCATCCACCACTGCCCACCCCACTTTTTCTGAGAAGGGGGAGTAAAAACTGATGTAGCTAGCTACCCCTGCTCCCTCGCCCTCTCACCCCAACCACACCCCCCCCCCCCCCCCCCCCCCCATCCTTCCTCTGCAAATGTCTCTCCTTGTAAAGATGGGGAGAAGTCACATCTTTGGAGATACCGGAAAGGTGAATCCTTAACCAGCGAATGTAAGATTGAGAATCAATCATTTGTCCAAATGTCATGTCTTCAATAATGAGTTGCAAGGTAGGAGGAGAAGGATGAGGGAAAATGCTTATGGGTAATCTGGATTGGTGTCAAATGTGTGATTCACTCACCTTTTCCTTGTCTAGATTCCTGCCCATAATATTTTTGTCTTGTCATGTCTTTTTGTGCATTTGTTTCTATGTGAATGGTGTCTCTTTTTAGAAAAAAGGACTAGAATTTTGGTCATTAAGCAATTTGTGTTGTTTTTCTGCTATCAATTAAAAACAAATTGCTTTCAAATAGATAGTTGTTTCCTTGATAAGTACAGAAACCTGATGAATGTTTTCTTTTAACCTGGGGTCATCAGTCTGGAAAAGTTGGAAACTTTAGATAGTTTTATTAAGTCCTTTCACATTGACAATGGAGTTGGATTTTCAGTGATGTATCTCAGCGAGTCATTATATAACTGGGAAACCAAGGCAACTTGCCTGCCGAGTTTATGAAGGGGATTTCAATTGCTCAAAATTAAAGTAATCTGGCCAGTTCCATTATTTTCTTTAACTTGCCCCTTAACTGTATTTGCTTGTCTTTCTGTATCTTTTGCCTGTATTTATCTCCCAACCCCTTCCACTCCGCCTCACTCCCAAAACACACTCCTGATGAAGGGCTTATGTCTGAAACGTCGATTCTCCTGCTCTTTGGATGCTGCCTAACCTGCTGTGTTTTTCCAGCATCACACTTTTCAACTCAACATTTTTTTTGCCTGTCAGTTTTTTGTGTGTGTGAGGGCTGAGAACAAGGTTTGTGGGTTTAAATCATAGACAACAATTAGAATACTTTGATGTTTAATTTTGCCCTTCCAAAGTTACTCTATTAATAATAAGTTGCTAATTATCTTGTTTAAGCTGCAAACCGATGCCTAGAATTGATTATTTGCAGAGTCTAGGATTGGTCTTCCAAAGGTTTGGTTAGAAACCATTGGAGTCAAATTTGGGGGTATTTGAATTTAACAATGTTGCAAATATAGAGGTAAAATGGTTGATTTTGTTCAGCTACCTCTATGTCATTACATTGAAAACATTATTTAAGCATCAGAAACTCTAACAGCTTTCTGTTTTAGTTCTACAACCTCTTTAAAACAACAAAGATTCGACAACAAATACACTGTGATAAAAATACCAAAAAAATCAAAATGAGTGTAGTGTAAGAAGTTAAAAATCCAAAGAAGAAAATGATTCATTGCTTCAGATGACTATCAATAATCAAACAATGCAAAAAATTCACTAGTACCAATCTTTCCACAGATGTAAGCTTTCAGAAACATTTGACATTTAAAACACAATTCCTAAGATTTCCAACAGCTTCTGGATTGGACACTAAATTAAATGCAGAAAAGTTTAGTACAACATTCTATCTCATGTGAAAAATTATGTGTTACACAGGCAACAAGTTAATGAAAAACAAATTATGACAGTGGGAGCCTTTTTCCTCAGATGGTGATGGCTAGCACGAGGGGGCATAGCTTTAAATTGAGGGATGATAGATATAACACAGATGTCAGAGGTAGTTTCTTTACTCTGAGAGTATTAGGGGCATGGAATGTCTTGCCTGCAGCAGTAGTAGACTCATCAACTTTAAGGATATTTAAATGGTCATCGGATAGACATATGGATGAAAATGGAATAGTGTAGGTTAGATAGACTTCAGGTTGGTTTCACAGGTCGGCACAATACCGGGGACCGAAGGGCCTGTACTGCGCTGTAATGTTCTATGTTTTAAATTATGTTTGATGAGCTTCCAACAGTTTTTGGTCAATCTTTCACTTCAATAATAAATACGCTATTGGCAAGAGCATACTTCAATAGCAGGTAATAACTCACAAATGAGTCAGTGCATAGTTACATTGACAACTCATCTGTACATTCTGAACAACCAAAAGAGATTCTAACTCAATAGAGCGGTCCAAATAACATGGATACAGAATCTGAAAAACTGTTGAAGAAGAGTTATATAGGAAAGGTTTCACTCACTGTAGACCACTTACAGAATTAACAAAAAGGAGAAATTGCTACAAAAACTCAGCAGGTCTGGCAGCTTCTGTGGAGAGAAATCCGAGTTAACATTTCAGGTCCAGTGACCCTTCCTCAGAACTGATGCCTCTAGGAAAATATTGGCATAATGCGGAAGTTGGGATTGAGGGAGGGGGAAAAGATGGAGCCGAGAGGGAGAGAACAGCAATTGGGCAAAGGAATGTGTAAAGGTCAGCCTGAGAGAACGAATAGTTGCTAATGGGGTCCCTTAGTAGCCAATGGTTGTGGTTGCAGCCCAAGTGATGACAAGGCTGATGCATGGGGTTGGGGTAAGGCAATGGGAGAATGCAGTCATGCCTTAAAATCATTGAACTCGACATTGAATCCTCAAGGTCGTAGAGTTCTCAAGTGGAAAATGGGGTGTTGTTCTTCCGGCATGTAGTGAGCTTCACTGGACCATTGCAGCAAGCCTAAGACAGAGGTGTTGGCCAGGGAATACGGCAGTGTGTTGAAGTGACTGGTAACAGGGTCATTTTTGCAGAAAGTATGCAAGTGTTCTGCAAAGCATTTATCCAGTTTGCATTTTGTTTCCCCAGTGTAGTGGAGACCACATTGTGAGCAGCGAATGCAGTAGATGAGATTGAGTGAAGTGCTGCTTCACCTGGAAGGTGTTTTGGGCCCTTGGATAGTGAGGAGGGAGGAGGTAAATGGTCAAGTGTTACACCTTCTGTGGTTACATGGGAAGGTGCTGTGGGTTGGGAGTGGAGGAGGAGTGAACCAGGATATCCCAGAGGGAATGGTCCCTGGTGAAGGCTGACGAGTGAGGGGAAAGGAATATGTGGGAATGTGTGTCTGGGGGTGGCACCTGCTAGAGGTAACAGAAATGGCAGCTAATGGTCTTTTGGATGTGGATGCTGGTGGGTTGGTAAGTGAGGATGAGGGCAATCCTATTGCTGTTATAGAAGGGAAGAGAAGGGGTGAGGGCTGAAACACAGGAGATGGGTCAGACCCAGCTGAGGACCATGTTAGCCACAGTGGTGGAGAATCCCTGGCTGAGGAAAAAGGTGGACATTTCAGAGGCCCCCTTTTGTTTAACCTACAAACCGGTGTCTAGAAATGATTATTCACAGAGTCTGGGATTTGCACAGAAGCACTCATATCAAGTTTGAGGATCTTTGCAGGTTTAAATTTTACATTGTTGTGATTGTAGAGGTAAAACGACTGGTTTGGTTCAGCTGCCTGTCTCTAGGTCATTACATTGAAAACAGCATTTAAGCATCAGAAACTTTAACAGCTTAGTTTTAGTACTGCAACAGCACTCTTTAAAATAACAAAGACGCAACAACAAATTTAACGGGTGAAAAATACCACAAGACACCAAAACGAGTGTAGTCCAAGGAGATCAAAATCCAAGCAGTATTCTTTTAAAGCAAGAAAATGATTTATAAATTCAGATGACTATCAATAATCAAACAAGAAGCCAGCATCATCGGATCAGATGCAGTGGAGATGGAGAAATTGGGAGAATGGAGTGAAGTCTCTCCACAAGGTGGAATATCAGGATGTATAGATGGGAGTGGTGCTGGAAAAGCACAACAGGTCAGGCAGCATCCGAGGAGCAGGAAAAATCGACGTTTCAGGCACATTTCTTGAGCCGAATACTTTTTTTCTCCAGAACGATTTCAACTCTATATAAAGCCCAATGTCATCAAGATTTGAATCCTGTGTCGATCTGTGGTATTTTTGAAACATCTCTCCTGCACTGTGGAACAAAACCTAAGAAAAAGAAAAAAACTGAGAACTGAGTCCTGTTGTACCAATAACTTGCTTTTGCCTGAAACGTCGATTTTTCCTGCTCCTCGGATGCTGCTTGACCTGCTGTGCTTTTCCAGCACCACTCTAATCTTGACTCTGTTCTCCAGCATCTGCAGTATCCACTTCCGCCTGTCAGTATGTATAGTCCAGGTAACCGTGGGAGTCGGTTCGTTGACGGTAGGTATTAGTGGCCAGTCTATACCCAGAAATGGAAACAGAAACGTCAAGGAAGGGAAGGGTGGACTCAGAAATAGTGCAATTGAGAGCAGGGTGGAAACTGGAAGTAAACTGATAAACTTTTCCAAGTGTCAAAAGAGTAAATTGGCCACTTACAGCACAATAAGACCAGACGTCTCATGTGAGCAATATTTGAAATGTGACAATATCAACAGGAAATTATAAGCTCGGTAATAAGGATGGTTCCGTAAGGATGTCACAAGCATGGTTCCAACATCCCGTATCAGCAAGGACAAAGCTGTCAATCTTCCACCAATAATTTGCTCATTGTAGAGAAATAAGTCACTTATTGATTGCTATTTTCTGTAGAACACACTGAACTACCAATCAAATCTTCTCCATAATGAAGACATACATTCATGCCTTGGAACAGAAGCTTAAAGTCACATTGATACTGCAAGGGAACACATTTCTTTACTCGAGAGCAGAAACGCATAGTAGATTGCAATGTTCCTTCCGAGCAGAACTCACAGTGGGATCCAATGCTAATAATAGAGCATACTTCAAATTAATTAACATCATATGAGTACCTACCAGAACAATGCACAAGGGTCAGTTTTACTCTTAAACCCACAAAGATTTGGTAACTCATCCTCTAACTTTTTTTTATGTTAACTCGTTGATTCAAAAATGTTTTGTTTTGTTCCTTGTGCTGACAACATTTCCCATTGATCATCAAATTGTATCTTCCTTTTCTGAAGATCCAATCTTTTGTTCAGATCACCAGCACTCGGTTCTCAATGTCTTGAGTTCTCTGGAGTTCAGCATTTTAGTTTGATTTCTCTTTTCTTTGAGACAATAAAAATGAATACAGTTTCTTCACATCACTTTTGTTTAACCAAAAGTTGCCATCTCTCATTTCTGATGCTCCATCATTCTCAACAGATGCTCTCTGTTCATCGCTTTTATTTGACTATCTCTTCGACATGGTTGAAGCTCCCACATCTGCTGAGTTGCAAAAGCAATAGGAGGTCAGTTTCCTATCTTATGTTGAATGCTTTATTTCCCCAGAAGGATTTCAACTCTTTATAAAGCCCAGTGTCCACAAGATTTGAATCCTGTGTTGATCTGTGGTATTTTTGAAACATCTCTCCTGCCCTGTACAACAAAACCTAAAAAAAAACTGAGAACTGAGTCCTGTTGTACCATTAACTTGCTAATCTCTCTTTTCTCTGCCTTAAACTTTCTTGTCTTTATGTCCATAGACAGTGTGAAGGTGCCAGTGTTGGACTGGGGTGGACAAAGTCAGAAGTCACGTGACACCAGGGTATAGTCCAACAGGTTCATTTGAAATCACAGGTTTTTGGAGTGTTGCTCCATTGTCAGGTGCAGCACTCCGAAAGCTTGTGATTTCAAATAAACATGTTGGACTATAACCTGGTGTCACGTGACTTCTGACCACATCTACTGATGTCATCTTTTTTTTCCCCTCTTCTGCTTAGGCATTTCCTCAAGATTGAGGATGATGTGTTCCCAGTCCCATTTGATGGATTTTAAAATAGCTGTTAAATGCAATCCAAAAATCCTGTTACTCTTGCACCACAAGCCATGCTAAAAGGGTGTGTTTGTTTTCTGAAAAGACAGTCACTATCTCTTATCAAATGCCTAGTTTCCCAAGACCTGGGAAGCCAACATGGTCAGGCTCAAACTTGGAAGATATTACAACTATCAGACAGCTTCAATAAGTGTAAATGACCCAATCATCTCCTGAGAGTAGATTTGTTTCCTTCCATTATCCTTGTCTCAGCTTCCACACTACCTCAATTAAGGTAAAAAATGTTTCTATATCAGGCAAATTATAGTTGGGTTTGAAACTTTCACATTTTAGCATCCCACTTGACCCAAACACATCTGTCTTTTTGAGTTTAAATTACCATCAGTGGCTTTGGTCTTACCAATGTTTACCTGCCGAAAAGCATGACACAGAGAAGACTGGATGTCAGACACTTAGCAGGACTTATACACTTAATGGTAAGGGATGGAAATGTGTTGCTGGAAAAGCGCAGCAGGTCAGGCAGCATCTAGGGAACAGGAGAATCGACGTTTCGGGCATTAGCCCTTCTTCAGGAATGCCCGAAACGTCGATTCTCCTGTTCCCTAGATGCTGCCTGACCTGCTGCGCTTTTCCAGCAACACATTTCCATCTCTGATCTCCAGCATCTGCAGACCTCACTTTCTACTTAATGGTAAGGTCCTAGGGAGTGTTGCTGAACAAAGAGACCTTGGAATGCAGGTTCATAGCCCCTTGAAAGTGGAGTCGCAGGTAAATAGTCGCAGGTAAGAAGGCATTTGATATGCTTTCCTTTATTGGTCAGAATATTGAGTACAGGTGTTGGGAGGTCATGTTGCGGCTGTACAGGACATTGGTTAGCCCGCTGTTGGAATATTGTGTGCAATTCTGGTCTCCTTCCTATCGGAAAGATGTTGTGAAACTTGAAAGGGTTCAGAAAAGATTTACAAGGATGTTGCCAGGGTTGGAGAATCTGAGGTACAGGGAGAGGCTGAACAGGCTGGGGCTGTTTTCCCTGGAGTGTCGGAAACTGAGGGGTGACCTTCTAGAGGTTTACAAAATTATGAGGGGCATAGATAGGATAAATAGACAAAGTCTTTTCCCTGGGGTCAGGGAGTCTAGAACTAGAGGGCATAGTTTTAGGGTGAGAGGGGAAAAATATAAAAGAGACCTAAGGGGCAACGTTTTCACGCAGAGGGTGGTACGTGTATGGAATGAGCTGCCAGAGGATGTGGTGGAGGCTGGTACAATTGCAACATTTAAGAGGCATTTGGATGGGTATATGAATAGGAAGGGTATGGAGGGATATGGACCGGGTGCTGGCAGGTGGGACTAGATTGGGTTGGGATATCTGGTCGGCATGGACAGGTTGGACCGAAGGGTCTGTTTCAATGCTGTACGACTCTATGACTCTATGACAAAGTTTGAAAATAAGGATGATTTGGACTGGGGTGTACAAAGTTAAAAATCACACAACACCAGGTTATAGTCCAATAGGTTTAATTGGAAGCACACTAGCTTTCGGAGTGTCGCTCTTCCATCAGGTGGTTGTAGGAGCGGCACTCTGAAAGCTAGTACTTCCAATTAAACCTGATGGACTATAACCTGGTGTTGTGCGATTTTTAACTTTCAAAATAAGGAGATAGTGAAGGGGTCAGTACACATGTTGAACAGATAGATCATGGTGCCATCAGTAAGCCTATAGGAACCAGTCAAATGCTTTGAGAAGATGGCACTGAAATGGGCATGTTGTTAAAGTAGGGGTGGGTTAGTGGCAATGATCGATCCTTGAGGGTCTCAGAAGTAATGGCATGGGCGCAAGAAGAGAAGCCATTGTTGGAAACGTCCAGTCGAAAGTCATTTAGGTAAGAATGGAATAAAATAAAGGACAATGGTGGGGAGTAGGTCAAAGATTGCACAGAGGTCAAGAAAGACGGGAATAGATCACACAGAATGATTACATTTATAGTGAGTGTTACTTAGGAGCTTAATTAGGGTCAATTCAGTGCTGTGGAAGCGACCTGACTGGGGAGGTTCAAGGTTGGAGTTGTGGGAGGTTTGTACATTTTTTCATCCAACATTTAACTGAGCCACCGGCTTATTTAATAGGACAATATCTCTGTTCAACTAAAAAGCAGAGGAATGTTTTATAAATGCATCAAATCTTCATATCCTAAAACACAATCTAATTTTAAGCTTTAATCTTCACAAGGTTCTTTGAATGTTATTTCAATCAGATTATTATAACTTTGATGTCTTTTGATTCTATTCAATCCTACCATCATCATGGTGGTCACTTATAATTTCACACGCCTTTTTATAGAAACTAAGGCCACACTATTAAAAGCCAGTGATAGAATTATCGCAGCATCGCTTGTCAGTGTGATAATATTGCAGTTAGGGTGAGATGGTGACAAAGTTGTTTTTAATTGTTGAGGACTTTCTGTGCTGAGATTAGTTTCAAATGTTAAACTTGCATTATCATAAAATGTGAGTAGCATGCCAGAGGTGTTGCTGCACAGTGGTAGCGTCCTTCCTCTCGATCGGAAGCTCTGGCTTTGAGTCCCACACCAGGGCTTCGGAAGATGGATCACTAGTCTTGAAAGATTAACTCTGTTTTTCTCTGACTGTAGATGCTGCTAGATCTGCTGAGTTTCTCCAGCAACTTTTGTTTTCGTTCTCCACCAGGACTTAGAATCATAGAGATATACAGCAGGGAAACATATCTTTTGGTCCAACTCGTCCATGCCAACCAGATATCCTAAATTAATCTAGTCCCATTTGCCAGCATTTGGACCATATTCCTCCAAACCCTTCCTATTCATATAGGCAACTTTTTGAATGTTGTAATTTTGTTGGCAGTGAAGTTCCAGATCATGACTATGAGACCTGCTCTATTTTTCAATTGGGTTATGACCGATCATCCACATCAATGTCACCTTCCCACACTGTGTCCATATCTCTCAATGTCATTGTTCTCCAAAAAACTAAACAGCATTCAAACTTAGTAAAAGATTCTAATAAATTATTGTCACTATTTCACAAAGGCTCCTTTAGAGCATAATTATCAATTAGCCCTCTCTCATTACATAAGACTAAATCCAAAAGAGCCCAATCCCTAGTTGGCTTCTTAACTTACTGCTCCAGAAATCCATCTCATACACATTCCAGTGATTCATCCTCTACATCATTTGTTTTGATTTGGTTAATCTAGTCTCTGAGTTACTTGCAGTTGCCCATTATTACCATATTGCCCATAATACATACAGAACTAATTTCTTGATTAAAATTATGTATAACATTACCACTACTGTTTGGTGACCTATAAACAACTTCAACCTTGTTTAAGGTTCCTCAATGTCCCTTATCTCTACCTGAACTGATTCTCTACATCATGATCATTCAGTTGCACATTGTCAGCGATAGACCATTCCCACCCCTCATCGAGGATGCTCCCTTACCTTCCAGCAATGCACCATTCCCACCCCTCATCGAGGATGCTCCCTCACCTTCCAGCAAGGCACCATTCCCACCCCTTATTGAGGATGTTCCCTCACCTTCCAGCAATGCACCATTCCCACCCCTTATCGAGGATGCTCCCTCACCTTCCAGCAATGCACCATTCCCACCCCTCATCGAGGATGTTCCCTCACCTTCCAGCAATGCACCATTCCCACCCCTCATCGAGGATGCTCCCTCACCTTCCAGCAATGCACCATTCCCACCCCTCATCGAGGATGCTCCCTCACCTTCCAGCAATGCACCATTCCCACCCCTTATTGAGGATGCTCCCTCACCTTCCAGCAATGCACCATTCCCACCCCTTATCGAGGATGCTCCCTCACCTTCCAGCAATGCACCATTCCCACCCCTTATTGAGGATGCTCCCTCACCTTTCAGCAATGCACCATTCCCATCCCTTATCGAGGATGCTCCCTCACCTTCCAGCAATGCACCATTCCCACCCCTTATCGAGGATGCTCCCTCACCTTCCAGCAATGCACCATACCCACTCCATATTGAGGATGCTCCCTCACCTTCCAGCAATGCACCATTCCCACCCCTTATCGAGGATGCTCCCTCACCTTCCAGCAATGCACCATTCCCACCCCTCATCGAGGATGTTCCCTCACCTTCCAGCAATGCACCATTCCCACCCCATATTGAGGATGCTCCTTCACCTTCCTTGCCACTTTGCAAATCCTCTCTAAATGTTGAACATCCTTGCACATCCAGTTTCCAATACTGGTCACCCTTTACTGTGTCTCCTAAATGACAGTCAAATAAAACCCATTCACCTCAATTTGTTTAAACAAATCATAGACATTTTCTGAATGCAAGATGTATTCAAATCAAGTGCCTTTACTTCTGCTTTTTTAACATTATTCTTTATTCCAATTATATTTGCTGCTTGCTTGTGCCTCATCTGTTGTCTATTTTTGCTTTCTACTTCTTTACTTCCTTTACTAGTTTTGCCTCCCTCGAATCTGAGCTGATTTAGTTTCCAACCATGAGTTTCCACCTCTCCTTTTGGTGGTCTCTGACTCTTCGCCCATTCCTCCCTCACATTCAAGGATCATGTGAATTACGTGTGACTACACACTTGGCAAACAGGTCTTTTCTCAGTCTTACAATTAACTGATAAAAAGCTAATTTTATGTGGCACACTAACCCACAAATAGCAGTCTATTCTACAATACCTTACAACAAGAACCAGCATTTATATAGTGCCAACACCTTGTAACCCTTTTCTTGCCATTTCCTAGAAGCACCATTTGTTGTTTCATAGAATCCCTACAGCATAGAAACAGGCCCTTTAGTCCAACAGGTCCACACTGACCCTCTGAAGGGTAACCTACCCAGACCCATTCCCACACCCTAGGTTTGCCCTTGACTAGAACATCTAATTTACACATCCCTGAACACTATGGGCAATTTAGCATGGTTAATTCACCTAACCTGTACATCTTTGGACTGTGGGAGGAAACCGGAGCACAGACACAGGGAGAACATACAAACTCCACACAGACAGTTACCCAAGGCTGGAATCAAACCTGGGTCCCTGACGCTGTGAGGGAGCAGTGCTAACCACTGAGCCACCATGTGCTTTGTGCCTCACCATTGATGTCAGATTACATAAAACTGGGACTTGAGTGAAGAAGATTTTAGTGAAGTCTTTCATATCAGTTTACATTAGTGTGGTGTCCAGTTCATTCATTAAAAGTATCCAGAATTCATTAAAACACTATCAAACAAAATTTGACACCAAGTCAGGTGAGGAGATCTTATGCAGATGACCAAAAGCTGAGTCAAGAAAGATTTTCAGGAGCATCTTAGAGGAGACAAACTGAGAAAGAAAAGAGTTTTAGAGAGCGAATTCCAGAATGCAGTGTCTGAGGATCTGATGTCATACATGGGATGGCAGAACAACAATACCATTTGCAACCCATTCCAAACAACTTGGACATTTGTGAGGAGCTCTGAAGTAATCTAACATATTCTCAAACCAGAATTAGAACCTGTTGTAAATGAAGCTATGACATTCTGCCTCATCTTGTAATCATTACATAATTTTTTCCTGTTTGTCCAACAAGTCATATGCCAGTTTTAGAGTCAATCAATTAAAAAAAATGTATATTTAGGCAAAATATCTAAATACCACAATATGGCATTGAAACACTGCAGAATTGTTTTATTTAAAGTGCCTTTAAATACAAATGCAGTGGTCCAATATATTTATTTTTTATTAGATTTAAAAATCTTTGACATAGGCTTAGCAAAAAGACTCTGCCTTTAATTTTCTCTGCATCAAAGTGAAGAACAATTCCCAATATGTTCCTGATTAAAGTGGCGATCTCCTGTAATCCCAACCTCATTAAGTGCCTATAACATACTTTTATTTTGGACACACAGTGTCCACCAGTATGGATTTAGTTTTATTGCCTAAAGCAAAGCATATGGCGATTGACTACACCTGCTCCTCTCTGCTTCACATCTCATGTTCCACTCTTTTGCATAGTATCCGTATCATTTTGGAAATCATATGATCATTTAATGTTTCTGTCCAACTTCTGAGGCTTCAGTTTTAGCTGAAGAATGATATTCTAAGTTATCAGACAAACGTCTTTCCTGAGGGCCTCATGTCGGAGAGAAAAAAAATATTCCGCAAACGAGCACTGTACCACCCTTGTTTTAGGTTTCAAACGAATCCCTTAGATTTGTGGGTTCTCAATACCTTTGAACAGGGAATTTTGTCAGAAACAGGCTTGTAAGTGCTTCAGATGTTTCCTTTTGAAGGGGCTTATGGAAACTGCTCGAGGCTAACACTGCTGCTCTGATAGACAAGCCTCAAACCTGTACACAGAAGAATAGCCCACCTGGCAATGTCAACAGAAAATAAAAGTAGTGATTACAAGCTGATGATGGACAAAGAAAGAGCAGTACTGCTTGACTTACTCCTAACAGGTAAAGCAGAGACTTGCGGTGGGAAACAACAGATTGGATTTGGTTTTAACCTTTGTTTGAGTCACATTCCAGTGCTGAATCTCCCCAGCGATAATAATGCGAAAATGGAAACTGAAATTTAAAACTGCTTTCACTATCAGTCAAATATTACTGAAGCTAAATAATTCTTCCAAAGAATTTAATCATTCCGACTTTTTAATGACAACATAAACTGACAAACAGAACATTTTGTAGGGACGAACTTAATCTCACAAATGTGTATTGCGATTGGAAAAGCTGGAATTCTACTCTGTTACCCAGAAGTGTGTCAGGTCTTCAGAACACTGATTATATCTTTAACTTCCATCTCAAATCCCATAGACGGACTGATTTTAATCATTATTAGGGACTTGGGGGTGCAGCCCATATCTGCAAAGTTCGTCTGGCCTGGAAAACCTCTGAGAAATTGGTGCTCCACATTTCAATGAGGAAAAAAAGGAAGCTTGCCAACTTTTTGTTTTGTTATCCATATCAAGCTACTCAGATGCTTTCTCCTGATAATGAAGAATATTTGCATATGCACCATATCTTATTGGACACATACACCAGCTTCTCTCTGGCAATTCTCTAAAGAAAGGAAAACATGTAGTTATGTCACATTTCTCACAAGCACTGGAGATTTTAAAGCACTTTGTGGCCCACAAAGCACTTTTGAAATTTAGCCACTGTTGTAACGTTGGAAACATGGCTACCAATGTACACAGTCGAAAAGTGTGGTGCTGGAAAAGAGCAGCCGATCAGGCAGCATCCAAGGAGCAGGAGAGTCGACGTTTCGGGCATAAGCCCTTCATCAGGAATATGAGGGAGGGAAGTGGGCTGAGAGATAAGTAAGAGGGTTGTGGAGGAAGGTAACTCGGAAGATAGGTGCAAATGGATAGCTCAGAGATGACGGCGCAGCGAATAGGTGGGAAGGAAGATGGACAGATAGGACAACAGGGCAGTGCCGGGTTGGAGGGTTGGATCTGGGATAAGATAGGGTGAGGGGAAATGAGGAAACTGGTGAAGTTGACGTTGATGCCATTGGGTTGGAGGGTCCGAAGGCGGTCTTCCTCCAGGCGTCGGGTGGCAAGGATTTGGTGGTGAAGATGGCCCAGGACCTGTATGTCCTTGGCAGAGTGGGAGGGGGAGTTGAAGTGGTTGGCCACAGGGCAGTGGGATTTGTTGTTGCGTGTGTCCCAGAGATATTCCCTGAAACATTCCGCGAGTTAGTATCCTGTCTCCCAATGTACAGGAGACCACATCGAGAGCAATGGACACAGTAGATGATGTGCAGGACAATCTCTGCTGGATGTGAAATGATTCTGTGGGGCCTTGGACGTAGGTGGGGTGGTGGGGGGGGGTGGGGGGGGGGGTGTGGGTGCAGGTTTTACATCTCTTGCGGAGGCAAGGGAAGGTGCCAGGAGTGGAAGGTGGGTTGGTAAACCCCACAAACTGCAATTTAATAATAACTAGATAATCAGCATTTATAAAATAAATTTAATGTTAGCATGGAAGTGAAGTACTGTGGAGGCTGGAAAACTGAAATAAAAGCAAAAACATTTGCTCGAAATATTCCGCACATCTATGACCAGGAACCAAATTTTAGATCAATGAACTTTCTTCAGAACTGACGAGGGATAGAAACCTAAGAGTCTTTAAGATAGTTCAGGAGCCAGGATGAACCACCGGAAGGTTCTAGATAGGGCGGACAGCAGGAGATATCATCTAACAAACATTGCTCTGTTGAAGAGTTATGAGACTTGAAACATTAACTCTGATCTCTTCCCACAGATGCCTCCAGACCTGCTAAGTCTTGCCAGCAATTGCTGTTTTTGTTTCAGATCTCCAGTGCCCGTGGTTTTTTGTTTTATTCTAACAAATATTGTTTGGTGCAAAAGCCAAAGAAAATGTTCATGGATAGAATGAATAAACAACGGTTGTGGCTAGATGAGGTGGAAATCTTATTAATAGGACTCCAACAATGAGTCATGAAGGCAAGTGATATGTAATGTTATGAAGATGTGGGTGTACCTTTAAGAGAGTTAAAAGCAGCAGAACTACTGGACACAGTACCAAGTGTTCTCAATAAGGTAACAATGTAACACTTGATCCAACAACTCAATTAGCTCATTGCCTGGAGACAAAAACGAATTCGAATTCAGCAATCCATTTACATTATACCCCAAAAAATACCAATTTCCAATCCAGTTTGAAGTGAGTATATTGACAATCTTAAAAGCTAAGGACACTATCCGATGCTTTGTGGGTATAAGACCGGAGGGAAATTGAACTGTTGAGAGGAGAACTGCCACGACCTAGTATGTAGATCACTTGAAAAAACCTCTCCCTCAAAAAGGCACCTTTTTGATCAGTAACCTGTAAATCCTTAACCAAAGGAAAAGACGACACAGGAAGATCTGAAGACAAGAACCTACAGTTACCTGGTTTTGAGATAAGAAGTGTTGTTTTGTGAATCTTAGTTAGGAGTTTTATCGGACTGGTATTATAGAAGGGAAGGTAAAAGATAGGTTAGAGGAAGGAGTTATAAATAGTGGTTAGTGAATTATTCGCTGAAGAAATAAAGTTGTTAATTTTTACTTTACATAGTTCTTGGCCACTTGCATTTTACAGACTGCTGCACAGGATAAATCTTTTCTGTGTTGCTGGTTTTAAATTAAGTAGGAGGGTTTACCCCGTGTCGTAACAATAACAAAAAACAGGACAAAGGCAGAGGTTATGATCTCTGCATATTTTATGATTAGGCAAAAGATTCTTGTGGTAGAGTCTCCATCCCTCAGCCAGGAGGTACAGTGGCTCAGTGGTTGGCACTGCTGCCTCATAGTGCCAGGGATCTGGGTTCAATTCCAGCCTCAGGCAACTGTGTGGAGTTTGCACATTCTTCCTGTATCTGCGTGGACTTCCTCTGGGTGCTCTGGTTTCCTCCCACAGTCCAAAGATTTGCAGGTTAGGTGGCTTTGCCATGGGAAATTGAGGGTTGGAGGGACAGGCTCTTCAGAGTTTCAGTGTGGATTTGAAGGGGCAAATGGGCTGCTTCCACACTATAGGCATTCTATGACGTCACATCTGTCCATTGTATCACTAAGGATGAGTCAGAGGGTGTGAAATGTTAGCTCTGTTTTTGTCTCCATTGATGCTGCTGAACTTGTTGCGCTTCTCCAGCACTTTCTGTTTTTGTCTAAAGATTACTAAAGGGATTAAAGGTTATCAGGAATATGCAGGAAATACAGCAACGTAGAAGGTAAGAGTAGGCCATTCGAAATCTCAAGCCTGCTCCATCATTCAATAAGATCATGGCTGATTATCAAGCTCAACACTACCCTACTCCCAACCTGACATTGTTTCAAAGAAAAGCAGAAGAGCTTATCTCTTTAGCCATCCTTCTTGAAAGCACATAATGTTTTGGCCTCACCCACTTTCTTTGGGAGTGAATTTCACAGGCTTACCACTCTTTGGGTGAAGATATCTCTCCTCATCTCTGTCCTAAATGACTTACTCCTTATCCTTAAACTCTGAACCCTGGTTCTGATCTTCCCAACCCTCCCTTCCTTCACCACAGGAATGTAGAGTTGAGGTTACAATCAGATCAGCCATGACCTTATTGAATGATGGAGCAGGCCTGAAGGGCTGAATGGCCTACTTCTGTTCTTGGCTTATATCTAAGTTTATTGAACTGTTTTTGTGTGTGTGTGTATGTTTGATAGAATAGCATAGAATCCCTACAGTGTAGAAACAGGCCCTTTGGCCCAACAAGCCCACATTACCCTCCGAAGAGTAACCCATCCAGACCCATTCCCCTTACCCTATTACTTTACATTCCCCCTAACTAACGCACCCAGCCTACACATCCCTGAACACTATGGGCAGTTTAACATGAATCTAGATTAGATTCTCTGATAATGCCACATTAGAGCTAAGAGCAGCAAGGAGGGGACATGAAAAGTCCTTAGTTGGTAGGATTAGGGAAAACCCTAAGGCTTTCAATAGGTATGTCAGGAATAAAAGAATGACTAGGGTAGGAATAGGTCCAGTCAAGGATAGTAGTGGGAAGTTGCGTGTGGAGGCTGAAGAGATTGGGGAGACACTGAATGAATACTTTTCGTCAGTATTCACTCAGGAACAGGACATTGTTGCCAATGTGAATATTGAGTCACAATTAATTAGAATGGACGGCTTTGAGGTATGTAGGGAAGAGGTGTTGGAAATTCTGGAAAGGGTGAAAATAGATAAGTTCCCTGGGCCTGATGGCATTTATCCTAGGATTCTCTGGGAAGCAAGGGAGGAGATTGCAGAGCCATTGGCCTTGATTTTTATGTCCTCATTGTCTACAGGAATAATGCCAGTAGACTGGAGGATAGCAAATGTGCTTTCCTTGTTCAAGAAGGGGAGTAAGGATAACCCGAGTAACTATAAGCCAGTGAGTCTCACTTCTGTTGTGGACAAAGTCTTAGAGAGAATTGTAAGGGATAGGATTTATGAACATCTGGATAGGAATAATGTGATCAAGGATAGTAAGCATGGTTTTGTGAAGGGCAGGTCGTGCCTCACAAACTTTATTGAATTCTTTGAGAAGGTGACTAAGGAGGTAGACGAGGGTAAAGCGGTAGATGTGGTGTACATGGATTTTAGTAAGGCGTTTGATAAGGTTCCCCATGGTAGGCTACTGCAAAAAATACCGAGGTATGGCATTGAGGGTGAGTTGGAGGTTTGGATTAGGGATTGGCTGGCTGGAAGAAGACAGAGGGTAGTAGTTGATGGTAAAGGTTCATCTTGGAGTGCAGTTACTAGCGGTGTTCCACAAGGATCTGTTTTGGGACCATTGCTGTTTGTCATTTTTATAAATGACCTGGAGGAGGGCTAGAAGGTTGGGTGAGCAAGTTTGCGGATGATACGAAAGTCGGTGGAGTTGTTGACAGTGAGGAAGGATGTGTCAGGTTACAGCGGGATATAGATAAGTTGCAGAGCTGGGCAGAAAGGTGGCAAATGGAGTTCAATGTAGGTAAGTGTGAGGTGATTCACTTTGGTAAGAGTAACAAAAAGATGGGGTACTGGGCTAATGGTCGGATACTTGGTAGTGTGGATGAGCAGAGGGATCTTGGTGTCCATGTACACAGATCTCTGAAAGTTGCCACCCAGGTAAATAGTGCTGTGAAGAAGGCATATGGCGTATTGGCTTTTATTGGTAGAGGAATCGAGTTCCGGAGCCCTGAGGTCATGTTGCAGTTGTATAAGACTCTGGTGCGGCCGCATCTGGAGTATTGGGTGCAGTTTTGATCGCCATACTATAGGAAGGATGTGGAGGCACTGGAATGGGTGCAGAGGAGGTTTACCAGGATGTTGCCTGGTATGGTAGGAAGATCGTATGAGGAAAGGCTGAGGCACTTGGGGCTGTTTTCATTGGAGAAAAGAAGGTTTAGGGGCGGCTTGATAGAGGTGTACAAGATGATTAGGGGTTTAGATAGGATTGACCATGAGAACCTTTTTCCACGTATGGAGTCAGCTATTACGAGGGGGCATAGCTTTAAATTAAGGGGTGGTAGGTATGGGACAGACGTTAGGGGTAGATTCTTTACTCAGCGAGTCGTGAGTTCATGGAATGCCCTGCCAGTAGCAGTGGTGGACTCTCCCTCTTTATGGGCATTTAAACGGGCATTGGATAGGCATATGGAGGATAGTGGGCTAGTGTAGGTTAGGTGGGCTTGGATCGGCGCAACATCGAGGGCCAAAGGGCCTGTACTGTGCTGTATTTTTCTATGTTCTATGTTCCCTCAAATATCTATGTCAGTGTGCCAATTCAAGCCCTGGATGCTTGGTCGAAAACACAAATTGCTGGACCTTAGCAGGTCCCAAGAATTGAAAAAGGCCCTTGGACCCGAAACACTGACTCTGCTTTCTCTCCACAGACGGTGCCAGACCTGCTGAGTCTGCCCAGCTATTTCTGATTTTGGTTTGGACTGACAGTTCTTTGTTTTATTCATGGCCTTCAAGGCTGGAACATGAACCTTGTGGCTCAGAGGCAATAACGCTACCAATTGACGATGCAGTTGAAAAGTCGCCAGAAGCACCCAACAATTGTTTATTATTCTACTTTGTCCAGCTCTGCTCCAGAATCAGGAAACGTTCGTGTTCTGAAATAAACACAGAGTACTGGTGAAACTCAGCGGATCTGACAACATACATGGAGAGAGATGACAGAGTTCATATTTCAAGTCCAGTAAGACCACATGAAATAGGAACAAGTGTAGATCATCCAGCCTCTCGATGTTGCTCCACCATTCAATAGGATTGTGCCCGATCCGACACTCCTCACATCCACTTTCCTGCAGCATGACTCGGTGTTTGTTTCAGATTTCCGGCATCTGCAGGATGTTATTTTTATCGGAACGTTCAGACAAGTGTTTCACCATTCTAATGATCGATTTGCATGCTCTGTGGTGCTAAACAAGTGTCAACAAACGTCCCAGGGCACGATCTCCATGAGAGTTCCTTCGATTTGACAGAAGATTGTCAGAACTCTGGTCAAGTATCAGAAAGTTGGATGTGATCCTGTTGCTTTTTTATTTCTGCACTGATCACTGTACAGACAGCCACTTACATCTCATTGTTTTGCCTGTCGGAATCAGATCCAACAGCTGAGGTTTCAAGGCTGTCCAAAGGTCAAATATTTTCATTAATTTTCCCTACATTCTTTGTGAACTGGACTGTGAAGCTATACTGAATCCGCCATTTGGACAGAATGATAATCATTTGTGCATGTTAGGATTTTTTTCTCTTCATACTTTGTCCCAAGGCACTGAGAGGTCACTGCCACTCTGTGACCACCTGCTGTGAAGTGTCCTGGAACAGTGCAAAGGAAGTGTTTCCCTTGCTTCGTTTTCTTGCTTTTCCTTTGTTTTGCCGCCTCCCTTAGTCACAGAGTGGAAATCAGAACCCTGTTGTATAAGGGTTAAAGGAATCCTCTGGCTACCAATCCGTAACCGAATGCATTGCCCCAGATAATTAACATATGTTTCCAATCCAACAACATGGGCATGAGCCAAACTCCATTGTGCAACTCCCCATCAAAGATTAGGAAATAAGGCAATTTGTTTTTATTCAAGTGGTTCCAGTGACATAGTCAAGGCCAGCATTTACTGTCCAGCTCTAATTGCATTGGAGGAGGCAGTGGTGAGTTGCCTTCACAACATAACTGAGTGACTTGGATTGGAGTGATAGACTGGGTAAGGACAGGGCTTATGCCCGAAACGTCGATTCTCCTGCTCCTTGGATGCTGCCTGACCTGCTGCGCTTTTCCAGGAACACATTTTCAGCTCTGATCTCCAGCATCTGCAGTCCTCACCTTCTCCTTAAGGACAACAAATGTCTTTCTCTGAAAGACATTAGTGAAGGAGATGGATTTTTACAACAATTCATTAGGTTCATGGTCACTGTTACTGACATTAGCTTCTTTTAATATTTCCCGATCTTTATTCAATTAACTAAAGTTAAATTTCCCAACGACAGCGGGTTTTGAACTGATATCTCCAGCTCATTCATTCACTCATTTTAACTTAATAAGTCACTGTGCTGCCACAAACCAGATTGTAAATCATTAACCTAAATTAAGAAACATTGAGTGGTCACATCAAACTTACACTTCAAGTGCCAGTAGATCATTGTTAGAAGGGAATGCTGAGGGAGTTAAGATTTGTGATTATAGGAAAGAATGTGATAAGGGTAGCAAAGAGAGGATCAAGGCTTCATTTTCACACAAAGACAACACAAGGAAGAAGAGAAAAAGACAAGCAACTAACACAGCAGTATCAATAAAGACAAGGGAGATTGCAGTGGATCAAAGAGGTTAGAGGCTTGAGATGGACCACCAGTCAAACAAGAAGCTTTTTCATGTTTCTTCCATCACTGTGAGGGTGTGGGGAAAGTATCTCCTGATGTACCAGCAGATGAGCAAGTGAGTGTTTGAATATTTTCACCGGCGCACTGCATGGCAGAGGGTACACCAAACATTTGCACTCCAATTAAACCTTCGATAAAAGTGAAATATTGCGGATGCTGGAAACCTCAAAAAAAAAGAAACTGCTGGAGATACATAGCAGCATCTGTGCAGAGGGGAAAACAGTGTTAATGTTTCAAATCTGAAATAACACTTCCTTCATACCTGAAGCCTGAGAGAGACATTGTACTCATTAGAGTTTAGAAGGAAGTTTTAGAGGGGATCTGATTAAAACATATCAGATTCTAACGGGGCCAGACAGAATAGTTGGGCCTAACTAGGATGACAGTCACTTGAGTACATTCAAAAAGAGAAAGACAGCATTTTCAATATTAAAAGCACCATGGCGTTTGGGAGAAAAAAGTGGGAATATGGCATTGGGATAAAGGATCAGCCATGGTCCTATTGAATGATGGCTCAAAGGGTTGAATGGACAACTCTTGTTCCCATTTTCTACATCAGTGCGACACCAAAATGATCCGTCAATTGAAACAACTTCAATTGAACATTTTCTGCTACAGTTCCAATCTCATTTTCTCTGCCTTGCACAATAATCACACAAATCACAACGCCAAGCTGGAGCTGAGTGGAAGTAAATAGCAGCTCTGGCTGCCCTTACACTAGGAGTCAGCAGAAACCTGAGAATCAATCACCACTGCACCATCTTGAATAGAAAATCACAGCTGTTTTGGGATAGCCTAAAACCAAAAAGTTCAATACAAAATCAAGCAATAGATGGAAAGCAAATATCAGTGAGATACTAAAATAAAACATAGAACTGTGGATGCCGAAGATTTGAATCAAAAACTGAAATTCCCGGAGAATCTCAGCATATGTGGAAAGAATCAACTAGGAGAAAGTGAGGGCTGCAGATGCTGGAGATCAGAGTCGAGAGTGTGGTGCTGGAAAAGCACAGCAGGTCAGGCAACATCCGGAATAAAAGGCTTTTGCCTGAAACGTCAATTCTCCTGCTCCTCGGATGCTACCTGACCTGCTGTACTTTTCCAGCACCACACTCTCAAATATGTGAAGAGAAACAGAGTTAACTCTTCAGAAGAATAGATATGTACAGCATCAATGGATTCCCTGATTCTCTCTCCACCAATGCTGCCAGACGTGTTGAGTTTCTCCAGCAATTTCCGTTTTTGTATCAGTTACGTACTTGTGGTTAATGTTTGGAAAGGTTTTACTTTGTTTAGCTTTCTTCAAGATATGGACGAATGCAACTTAGAGAAAATGCGAGGAAAGCAACCCAAAACTCTGATGACCAGTTTCAGTCTAAATTAGCCAATGAAACAGCCTTTAGTTCTGATCCTATCACTGCACAGTCTCTCATAGCAAAGTCCCAGCCAACCTAATAAGACAACTTGGGTGTTCATTCAAGTGACTTATCTTTAATACTATGCCCCAGGAAACAAAGCCCTCTGGAGAAAAAAAGATGAACTTGATTTCAACAAAGACCCCTTTTGCACCAGGGACCTGGATTCGATTCCAACCTTGGGCAACTGTCCATGTGGAGTTTGTACATTCTCAGTGACCCAGCCTCCACAACCTTCTGTAGAATAAATTCCAGAGGTTCACCTTCATCCAAGTGAAACTCATGGATTTCCTCTGGGTGCTCTGGTTTCCTCCCAAAGTCCAAAGATGTGCAGGTCAGGTAAATTAGCCATGCTACATTGTCCATGGTGTTCAGGGATGTGTAGGTTAGGTGCATTAGTCAGGTGTAAATGTAGAGTAATAGGGTAGGGGAATGGGTCTGGGTGGGTTACTCTTCGGAGGGTCAGTATGCACTTGTTGGGTCAAATGACCTGTTTCCACACTATAGGGACGCTATGATCTATGATCTATCTATGATATCTGACTTACTGAATGTTTAAAATAGAAGTTAAAGATTATTAAACTCATGCTGGCAACCACAACAAGTTACCTAAGAGGGACACTGATCATCGTAATAGATAACAGGCTGTCACTTATCATTTTCATTAAATTTCAGAGACTTGTGTCTTTGGAAAGTTCCTTCAGACCTTTCCAGATACTGTCAACTGCAGTTTTTTACGGACACTGCAATGTTTCTCACTGCACTTTTCATAATGTTTGATTGCTTGCTGGCACATAGCCTTCCCAAAGATATAATATTACACAATCAGTTCTCTCCTATAGTATACATTTGCAGTACAGCGCAGGTATAGCAACATTGCCTTATCCTTTAGGTTTATCTCCAGTGTAGGTATGTGAGAATTTTTCTGGCAAGTTACCTGAGACATTTTATGCTTCACTTTCAATATCAGAATGGTTGAAAGACCCCCTGGAGGTGTGATTCAATATATAGACAAACAGAAATACGCCCAGGTGCAAGAAAGTAGGAGCACAAAGGCTTGGAAAGAGAAATTTAAGGTAAGGTAGCCACTAAACACAGGCTCACTTACTGAAACGATATTCCTAAGGCTTCATATCTCGGAGTTGACACTCTAGATTCATAATGGCTTTGACTGAAGATTGGACATGATTGTAAATGGTTGGAAACATTATGCTCAGCATGTGTTTAGAGTGAAGTTAAGAATTGTGGAATGCAGAGGGGCTTGCAATAGTGAAGGAGAGCATCTCAATATACAAGGTGGGGGGGATGTAATAGAGCCTGGGAGGGAAAGGGGTTATGCAGGGTTAGGGGAGGTGACCAATTGAAGGGAAATTGGTTGTGGGGAGCAGTAGGTGTTCAATTGGACAGAAAATGGTCATGGGGAGCAGTGGGTGATCAATGGAGAGAAAGGGTTCGGGGGAGCAGTGGGTGACCACTTGGAGGGAAAAGGATCATGGGAGCAGTGGGTGACCACTTGGAAGGAAAAGGATCATGGGAGCAGTGGGTGACCACTTGGAGGGAAAAGGATCAATGGGGCCAGTGGGCTACCAACGCAACCAGACCCAGCTTCCATGGGGTGTGGAGGAGGGAGGTGGTGCAGAAAGAGAACCGTACACTAGCACATCAGACATCTTTATTTGACATGCCGAGGCTGAGGTGGTAAAGTGGACAGGTGAAGACTTATTGACATGGATTGGGTGGGGATTTGAGGTTGACAGGAAGGGCAGAACGTTTACATTTGATGCTTATTTTCACATTTGCAGGTTCACTAAGGTGGAGAAGAGAAGCCTGAGACTCATTGCTCAAGGAGTGACATTGTTTCCTTCCATCATGCCGTAAATAACAAGTGCACAATGGAGCTGGAAATGGCGGTGACCACTCCCAAAGAGGGTGGAATTTGTGTTTTATTCTGTGATGAAGGGGTCTTCATTTTTAAGCCGTGAGCCCATTCAACACCATTACAGCGATACCTTTACACTGAAGCTGAAATTTACCCACAACCCACTTATGTTTCTCAAACCTTAGGAGTTAAACTACAGCGGGCAGTTCAAATCCTTGCCACAAGCCCTCCTGAACATACGCAACTAATGGATAAATCCCATGGATGCCTGTGGTGCTATAACAATAATTGTCTACCTGGAATGTTGGAGCCTAGTTTGCCAAAGTAGCAATCACTTGTGATTCAGCCACGGCCTGCATATGGTGCAGGAGCTGTTCACTTCACTCCCTGGGCCATCAAACATTCTGTAGCCCTAAGAATGCATAGGTCCCGTATCTTCGCTGTTACAACTGCGGCTAGACAAAGACTCACACACCGAGCTGATGGTGAAAAGTGAACATACGTCTACAAATATGAACACTTTTTTACACTGGCACATCACCAGTGCCACTGACATGCCCTCAGAAAGTCTTCATTAATCTTCACCCACCCACTTCGTCCCAGTGCTTTTATGGGTTCCACAGCTCAGATAGAGGGAGCCTGCCCTACACTGGAGTCCAATGACCTTTGAGGTTTGGTTGGGTGACCCTGGAGGGCTTTTGCACCTGGAAGGCCCTGTCGCGCTGCGTATATCCTGTCCAAAGACTTCTGGGAAGGCCCTGTAGGATGGGCCACTTGACAACGTGGACATCCCACTGGTGCCTGCTGGAAGCAAAAGGGAGCAGCAGTTAAGGCATTTCAACAATAAACACACAGTGGAGATAATAACACACATCAACAAAAACGCTTCTCAGTTTCCGGGACATGGAGGTTTCTGCTTCTCTGTACGTCTTCAACTACAATGGTCAAGGTGGTCTCCTCAGACAGGACAAGGAGATGAACATCCATCACCCCACCACCCGTCCTGGCCCTCTCCCCCTTGCTATGGGCCATCTTCTTCTGTAATGGAAGAAAGGGAGTGATTGAGTGAGATAAGGTTGGGCAGCACAGCTATTGGTACTGGTGGGGGAGATTGGGGAGGTTTCCCAAGAGAGTGAGTAAGCCGTGCAGGGGATAATAGTGGTGGGAGGAGATTGGGTGGGGCAAAGTGAAGGAGCGAGGACATTGCTTGTAACAATAGGAGTGGTACAGCATGATCCTTGGTGGACGTGCATGCAGTCGCAGAGATTGAGTGAGCGTGAGGTACCAAAGAGCAGACAGAGGCACTTATCCTGAGAAGGCCATTGATCCTGTTCCTTGCTGGCTGTTTTCCAGACTGTGGACACAACACTGGCCATGGTAGTGACCTCAGATCAGGCTGGCAGGGAACATGACTGCAATATCTGGGGCAAATATCTTCAACTGTATAGGGCAGATCTGGACTGCCAGCCTATCAAATATGGCAGCATGCCAGGAACGTCAGTATATCCTGAAATATCCCAGCAGTGGTGTGTATGGCCATCTCTGGTGATTGGGAGAGTTGGGCTAGCATTGGAGAGGAGAACCACCTTAAAGACATGGTAGATAATTACTGAGGTGATTTCAGGATGGTTGCAGGAGAAATCTCTTCATGAGACTCAGTGAAAATGCTACTCAGAAAAAATATGGGAGCTTTCAGCCCATTGATTCTGTTACTAGCCTTCTGCACATGCTGCCAGACCTGCTGAGCATTTGCAACCTTTTCTGTCTTTACACCATACTGAATGCAACTATTTTAGATCATAATCGCCCCTCATAATATTTCAGACAGCATGTACAGGCAGTAGTTCTTTCCTGCCTTTTACATTTCCTCTAGACCTGACATCTATTTATTTATTTGGTAAACTGACATTAAGGGGTTGCAAAGAAATGTTTCAGAATTGGATACATTTCTCCACCAAGAAGACGAGGGAAGGAAAGTTGAGGGCGTGGGATGTGTCTAGTAAGAAGTCACCTACAGTGGACTCACTCAGACTTCTCTCAATGCAAATATATTTTTTGAAAACTGAAAGGTTACACGTTCCATAAGAAACATGTATTTGGGTTGCAGAAGTTTACTCAAAATATAGTTTGGCCATTAGACAGTACACAATTAATATCGTGCTCGACCGTCAGAAAGCCTCTGTGATTTATCAATTTAAATTAACAAAGTAATCTAACTTAATTTTCAATGGGCACTTCTAACTTTTAACAAGCAGTGATTGTCTCAACTCCAATTACAAATGGACACCAAAATCTACACATAAAGCCTGTTAGCTAACAGGACAAGAGGATGGAGCCACTATGAATAGACACCTATAGAACCAGCTTTAGTAAAACTCAGGCTTTCTGTAATTTGGCACCTCCTCATGTAATCATGACCATTCCAGCAGACTGACCCAAAACGTCAAATCTGACAAGATCCAGACAATATCCAGGCTTCGGCTGACAAGTGGCAAGTAACATTTGTGCCAGACATATGCCAAGCTGTGACCATCACCAATAAGAGACAATCTAACCACCACCCTTGACAATCAATGCTGTCACTGAACCTCCACTATCAACATCCTGGGGGTTATCATTGACCAGAAACTCAATTGGACTCACCACATCAACACAGTAGCTACAAGAGCAGGTCAGAGACTAGGGGTAATGCAGCAAGTAACTCACCTCCTGACTCCCCAAAGCCTGTGTCTGCCATCTACAAGGCACAAGTCAGGAGTGTGATGGAATACTCCCCACTTGCCTGGACGAGTAGAGTCCCACAACACTCAAGATGTTTGCCACCATCCAGGACAAAGCCACCCACTTGATTGACACCACATCCACAAGCATCCACTCTCTCCACCATCGACGCTCAGTAGCAGCAGTCTGTACCATCTACAAGATGCATTACAGAAATTCACCAAAGATCCTCAGACAGCACCTTCCAAACTCACGACCACTTCCATCTAGAAGGACAAAGGCAACAGATAATTGGGAACACCATTCCCTGCAAGTTCCCCTCCAAAGGACTCACTCACCACCCTGACTTGGAAATACATCGTTGTTCCTTCACTATCACTGGGTCAAAATCCTGGAATTCCCTCTCTCAGGGAATACGTCAACCCACAGCATGTGGACTGCAGTGGTTCAAGAAGGCAGCTCACCACCACCTTTACAAGGGCAACTAGGGACAGGTAGTAAATGCTGGCCAGCCAGTGATGCCCATATCCCGCAAATGATAAATAAAAACAAAATGCAACTAATTCTCCCAAACAGCAGGTGCTGTTTGCAGGAGGACATGAATATTTTTCTATGTTCTCAAAGAAAGGAGCACTGCAAAAACAGCATTTGCAATATTCCTATGAGGTGCAGACTTGGTTAGTTGCGCTGAATTAAATCTGTTCCATGTTACTATGCAAACAAAGCTCCAGATTTTAATACTGATATGGAACCTGCAGGCTTGATGTGATTATAAAAATGCCATGAGGGAAGTAAAACTATATTCCCATTAATATCAATTGTCTCTTCACTTCAGAGCACTTCAAATGTTCCAAAAATTTCAATCGTGTGTGAACTATAAAAGAACACAGTCAAGATCCAGCTGCAAATCTTCTCTAACACCCCTATCAGTAAATGTTTGGTAAACTTCAGCAAAGTCACACATTCTTTCCCGACATTGGTATTATCGTAGTTCTCACCGATGAAAGTCTAGATGAGAGAAAACTAGGACTTTCAGTAACAACAGGCTAGTTTATTCCTCCCAAGTAATATTTCCATGTTAAAAGACATATAACGGATGTTCCTTCAGTAAAGCTTTCATTAGTCATTTTATAAAGGATTTCAAAACAACGTTTACTGTGATCCTGATCCAGAGAGAAGGGCACTTGTGATAAGAAGGTCAGATAATCTATAGCAAAGTCTACAAGAGGCATTAACCTAACCACTGAAGACTCATGTCCAGTTGGTACCTACACACAGCTCAATTAGACTAAAAGCTATCGTAAAGCATTAATGTTCACTTCCTTCATTTACAGCATCTGTGAAGGAGGCTGGGGTTGACAGCAGTGCAAACAAAGCCTCTTTTTTTTTCACTTTCACAGTCACTTTTATCCTACATCTGTAGGATTACATCAGTAAAAAGAGCGCAGAAAATGAGATGGCTGTTCAAAGTGGGTGGTCTTGTCTTTTTTTTCCCCACCTAGTTAAAGAAAGAAAAGGATCTGGGTGCAAAGCGTTTTGTAAGACAATACCTGTTTGAATATCCCTCCATCCCTTCCCTTTTACCTAAATTGGATTTCATGCACAGGCTTAAGAGTTTCTGGTCTTTATACTTCCATTCATCCTTTTCTTGCATGTTCCAATAAGGATCCGTTCGGAATGAATATACCTTGCTCTTTCTTTTCTCTATTACCACCTTTCTTCATTGTGATTAATAGTACATCTGGGTTCAATTATAATTAGCAATGATCGCAAATCAACTGCAGCTTCCACTACATTGTTTCTCATGCCAACTTGTCACATTGTAAGGGTTGGCTCCCCTGCTGATAGTGCTAAGGACAGAGTGGATACAGGCAGCAGGTAGGAAGGTCAGCTAAGGTTATTCTGCCACGCCAATGGAGTTGAGTCAAAGTGGGAGTGGGTGGCAGGTTTTGGGCATGTTGTAGGGTTTTTTGATTCCCTACAATGTGGAAACTGGCCCTTCGGCTCAACAAGTCCACACCGACCCTCCGAAGAGTAACCCGCCCAGACCCAATTCCCTCTGACTAAAGTACCTAACACTATGGGCAATCTAGCAAGGCCAATTCACCGAAACCTGGACATCTTTGGACTATGGGAGGAAACCGGAGTAGCCGGAGGAAACCCACGCAGAGAGAATGTGCAAACTCCACACAGACAGTCACCCGAGGCCGAAATTGAACCTGGGACGCTGGTGCTGTGAGGCTGCAGTGCTAACCACTGAGCCACCGTACTGCCAGGGTGAGGGGGATTGTCAGCTGGGGAGTCGGGGCAATGATTCAGGTAAATGGAGTTCAGCTGAGGAGGTGTAGGTCAATGGCAAATGTGGGGTTCCATAAGACTGTAAGACATAGGAGCAGAAATTAGGCCATTCAGCCCATCGAGTCTGCTTCACCATTCAATCATGGCTGATAAGTTTCTCAACCCCGTTCTCCCGCTTTCTTCCCATAACCCTTGGTCCCCTCGATACTCAAAAACCTATCAATCACAGTCTTCAATATACTCAATGACCCGGTCTCCTCAGCCTTCTGTGGCAATGAATTTGCAGGGTTAGGGAAGGACTAAGGAAGATGGGAGTCAGGGGTGAGTTCACGTCTGTGGTCGGTGGGGTGCTGTGAATAGGGAGATGGGAGAGGTGGGGAGTTTCGTAATGACTTTTGGTGTGGGGGGAGGGAGTTGGGGTTCAGTTTTATAGTTACTGAGGAGTTCGAGTAGGTTATAATTCCTGTAAACCTTCCTGGCTTAACTATTTAGTATAGAAAAATTGAAACTCTCCAAAATCTTTGCTTCTGACTCAGACTTGAGGAAATTTTTTGGGCAGTTCTGGAAACTGGATAAGTGCCCATAGAAGTCATAGCATCCCGACAGTGTGGAAACTGGCCATTTGGCCCAACACCGATCCTCTGAAGAGCAATACACCCAGACCCATTCCCTTAGCCTACCACGCTACACATTAGTGATGTGTAGGTTATACACATCCTAACCTACACATCCCTGGACACTGGGCAATTTAGCATGGCCAATTCAACTAAACTGCACATCTTTGGATTATGAGAGGAAACTGGAGCACCCAGAGGAAACCCACACAGACACGGGGATAATATGCAAACTCCACACAGGCAGTTGTCCGAGGCTGGAATCGTACCCGGGTCCCTGGCTGTATGAGGCAGCAGTGCTAACCACTGAGCCAGGCTGTTTCATTTTCCCAGGTAATTCCCATGGAGTCAGTTGCCACCAGGAATTCCATTGGATCCCAACATAAAACTCTTCTCTGTGCTGCTGCAATTACTACCTCCTACTCTCCTAAATGCTGTGGCTACAAGGTTAAGAATTCTGTGGCGACTAGTTCACCTCCTGACTCCCCAAAGCCTGTCCAGCACCAACAAGGCACAAGTCAGCAATGTGATGGAATACTCCCCACTTGCCTGGATGGTTGCAGCTCCAAGAACACTGAAGAAAATTGATAACATCCAGAACAAAACAGTCTGCTTGATTGGCACGACATCGATAATCATTCACTCCCTCCACCAGCGAAGCTCAGTAGCAGCAACTACAAGGTGCAGAAATTCATCAAGACTTGCTTCCAAATCCACAACAACCACCATCATGAAGGACAAGGGCAGTAGGTATCTGGAAAACCAGCACCTGCATGTACCCTTCCAAGCCAATCACCAACCTGACCAGGAAATATATCACTGCTCCTTCAGTGTCGCCTGGTCAAAATCTTGGAGCTTTCTCCCTAACAGCACCTACACCTAATAGACTGTCATAGTTCAAGAAGGCAGCTGACCACACCTTCTTGGGACAGTCAAGGACTGGCAAGAAATGCTAGCTAGCCAGCAATGCTCACATCCCATGAATGAATAAAATAAAAACAGAAGATCTGGGTCAACATTCTAAGGCATCACATTTGCGCAGTACAGGCCCTTTGGCTGTTATTGTCACTGGCTGTGCAAGCATGCCCACTGTAGCATGGGTGCAACATAATAAATTGAGGGGTGATAGATATAGGACAGATGTCAGAGGTAGTAGGGGTGTGGAAAGCCCTGCCTGCAACAGACCTTAAGTTCACCTGGACCATCTCAGACACCTCCCTCCCCTTCCTGGACCTCTCCATCTCCATCAATGGTGACTGACTCCCTCGTGCTCCCACGAGGAGGTTGAACAGTTCTTCAACTTCACCAACACATTCCACCCCGACCTTCAAGTCACCTGGAAAATCACTGACACCTCCCTCCCCTTCCTGGATCTCTCCATCTCCATCAAGATGACCAACTCAACACTGACATCTTCTACAAACCCACTGACTCCCTCCTCGCACATCCTCCCATCCTCCTCCTGTAAAAATGTTATCCCTTATTCCCAACTCCTCTGCCTCCGCCACATCTGTTCCCAGGAGGACCAGTTCCACCACAGGACACACCTCCTTCTCCTTAGTAGACTTGCCAACTTTAAGGGCATTTAAATGGTCATTGGATAGGCATATAGACGAGAATGGAATAGTGTAGGTTAGATGGGCTTCAGACTGGTTCCACAGGCCTGCACAACATCGAGGGCCAAAGGGCCTGTACTGCACTGTAATGTTCTATGATCGATGGTCTAAAAGCCAAATGAAAGGAACTTAGTTTCTTGTTCTCGAGTTTTAAATCTTCATTTTAAACCTCAGCACCGGAAATGCTGAAAAACTCAGCTAAAAATTCAAATACACCAAAACCCACTCGACAGGTCAGGTCACACTCAGTTCATCTGTAAATGAAAAATAAATGTTAGCATTGCCCTTCATCAGAACCAGAGGCTTGATTTCCTGTTGTATGTGTTGAAATCTTCTTATTGTTGCAAGCAATTTGTACTGTGTAAATCAACAAGCTGTGAACATTATAACACTCAGAGGACAGATAGCTCCAAGGGAATTGCTATTTTTGAGTTCCAGTGATCTGCTATATTTTTTTCTGAGGTTTTGATAGATTACTCAAAACAGTTCACAAGTCACTATAGAACAGTTTGAAGATTACAAGCAATTGGAGAGTGTGAGAGTGACAGCCAGAAGTAGGCCCTATGCAGTTAATGATAGAAACTTAGAAAATAGGTGCAGGAATAGGCCATTCGGCCCTTTGAGAACACACTACCATTCAATATGGTCATGGCTGATCACGCAATCTCAATACCCCATTCCCGTCCTCTCCCCATACCCCTTGATCCCTTTAGCCATAAGGGCTACATCGAGCTTCTTGAATATATCTAATGAATTGACCCAAGCAGCTTCCTGTAGGACAGAATTCCACAAGCTCACAACTTTCCGAGTGAAGAAATTCTTCCTCATCTCAGTCCGGAATGGCTTATCCCTTATTCTTAGACTATCATCCCTAGTTCTGGACTTCCCCAACAGCTTTGTTGCTGGGAAGCCTACTGTATATTTGGTGTTCAGGGAGAGATTCAGGGGTTGCTCTGTGCAGTTAGGACCCAGGCGAAATCCGAGAAGCCAGGAAATGGAGTTCAGTGTTGGAGTGAAGGTGCAGGAAAGTCTGAGAAGTCGTGAGATGTGAAAACTACAAGCTATTGATACTTCAGTACAGCTGACAGTAGGGATGTGGCAAAGCCCATAAGCTGTATCAGTTTGTACAGATGAGCAAAATTACAGCTCAAGAAGTCTGCCCAGTGGCAGTTCTGCAGTGATTTAGCCAACTGACTGTGAAATACTGGAGCTATGTGTAAGGGTTGGGCTGCAGAGGATCATAGACGCAAGAAAAGAAAAAGAACTACCGTAGAACCTAGAACATAGAACAATACAGAGCAGAACAGGCCCTTCGCCCTCGATGTTGTGCCGACCTGTGAACTATTCTCAGCTCGTTCCCCCTACACTATCCCATCATCCTCCCATGTGCTTATCTAAGGATTGTTTAAATCTCCCTAATGTGGCTGAGTTGACTACATTAGCAGGTAGGGCATTCCATGCCCTTACCACTCTCTGAGTAAAGAACCTGGCTCTGACATCTGTCTTAAATCTATCACCCTTCAATTTGTAGTTATGCCCCTCATACACGCTGACATCATCATAATAGGAAAAAGACTTTCACTGTCTACCCTACCTAATCCTCTGGTCAACTTGTATGTCTCTATCAAATCCCCTCTTAGCCTTCTTCTTGCCAATGAGAACAGGTTCAAGTCACTCAGCCTTTCCTCATAAGACCTTCCCTCCAGACCAGGCCACATCCTGGTAAATCTTCTCTGTACTTTTTCCAATGCTTCCACAACCTTCCGGAAATATGGAGACCAGGACTGTACACAATATTCCAAATGTGGCCGCACTACCATTTTGTATAGTTGCAGCATGATATTGTGGCTTCGGAACTCAATCCCTCTTCCAATGAAACCTAACACACCGTATGCCTTCCTAACAGCACTATCAACCTGGGTGGCAACTTTCAGGGGTCTATGTACATGGACTCCAAGATCCCTCCGCACATCCACACTACCAAGAATCCTTCCATTGACATCTGCCTTCCTGTTATTCTTCCCAAAGTGCATCACCTCACATTTAGCTACATTGAACTCCATTTGCCACCTCTCAGCCCAATTTTGCAGTTGATCAAAGTTCCCAGCAACCTGTAACATTCTTCCAAACTGTCCACTACTCCACTGACTTTAGTGTCGTACTATGAGCAGTCTTGACACAGGTTTTTCAAGGAGCTCCAAACCTGGCTATTCAAAAAGGTGAATCCTTTTTAAGGTTTTAATGAGATTAAATGACCCACAGTATTAGATTAGATTCCTTACAGTGTGGAAACAGGCCCTCAGCCCAATAAGTCCACATTGACCCTCAAAAGAGTACCCCACCCAGACCCATTCCCCTATCCTATATTTACCCCTGACTAACATACCTAACACTATGGGCAATTTAGCATGGCCAATTCACCTGACCTGCACATCTTTGGATTGTGGGAGGAAACCGGCGCACCGAGAGGAAACCCACACAGACACGAGGAGAATGTGCAAACTCCACACAGTCGCCCAAGGCGGGAAGCGAACCTGGGACCCTGGCGCTGTGAGGTAGCAGTGCTCACCACTGAGCCACCGTGCTGCCTATAGAGAAAACAGATTTGGTATGTCACTCCTTTCCTTCTCATTACTGTGCAAGTCCTCTTGACAGCCTCTCTACTATCTCTGCACCCTTTTTATAATATGGATGCAGAGTGGGCTTCTTGAGAAATCAATGGGGTCTGTCATGATGGCATTTGTTATCTTAAATGTACAGTAGGATGTTTGACCAGCTTGTCTGTAACCCATCTTTTCCTCAGTTTAATGTTGGAGTATAACTTACATCTGTATATTGTAGTAAAAGCAGAAATTGCTGGAAAAGCATTTGTGGGGAGAAATCAGAGTTAACGTTTCGGGTCGAGTAACCCTTCCTCAGGACTACTCTGAGGGTCACTCAACCTGAAATGATAACTCTGATTTTCTTCACAGATGCTGCCAGACCTGCTGAGCTTTTACAGCAACTTCTGTTTTTGTTTCTGATTTACAGCATCCGCAGTTTTTTCAGGTTTTATTCTGTACGCTGTAGCTTGTATGCTAATGTTCTGCAGCAAGGTTCATTTTTGTTTGCTCAATGCCATGAAATCTTGCGCCTTTATTCTCTCAGTCTGGACCTGGATATCACACGTTGTCCATCTTAAACAAAAAAGTTACTGTACTCTAGCCAGATTGTAACATAAATTTGGGGTTCTGTTCTGGAATCAGAACAGGTAGCACATTGTTTGACAAAGTTACTATAAAAATTATAAAAGCTACTTTTACAGTTATTAACTGGGTGAATATAAACAAATATTAGAGATATAGAGTCATAGAGATGTACAGCATGGAAACAGACCCTTCGGTCCAACCCGTCCATGCCAACCAGATATCCCAACCCAATCTAGTCCCACTTGCCGGCACCCGGCCCATATCCCTCCAAATCCTTCCTATTCATATACCCATCCAAATGCCTCTTAAATGTTGTAATTGTACCAGCCTCCACCACATCCTCTGGCAGCTCATTCCATACACGTACCACCTTCTGCGTGAAAAAGTTGCCCCTTAGGTCTCTTTTATATCTTTCCCCTCTCACCCTAAACCTATGCCCTCTAGTTCTGGACTCCCTGACCCCAGGGAAAAGACTTTGCCTATATATCCTATCCATGTCCCTCATAATTTTGTAAACCTCTATAAGGTCACCCCTCAGCCTCCAACGCTCCAGGGAAAACAGCCCCAGCCTGTTCAGCCTCTCCCTGTACCTCAGATCCTCCAACCCTGGCAACATCCTTGTAAATCTTTTCTGAACTCTTTCAAGTTTCATAACATCTTTCCGATAGGAAGGAGACCAGAATTGCATGCAATATTCCAACAGTAGCCTAACCAATGTCCTGTACAGCCGCAACATGACCACCTCGCATTTATCTGAATTAAACTCCATCTGCCACTTCTCAGCCCATTGGCCCATCTGGTCAAGATCCTGTTGTAATCTGAGGTAACCCTCTTCACTGTCCACTACACCTCCAATTTTGGTGTCATCTGCAAACTTACTAACTGTACCTCTTATGCTCGCATCCAAATCATTTATGTAAATGACCAAAGGTAGAGGCCTAGCACCGATCGTTGTGGCACTCCACTGGTCACAGGCCTCCAGTCTGAAAAACAACCCTCCACCACCACACTCTGTCTCCTACCTTTGAGCCAGTTCTGTATCCAAATGGCTAGTTCTCCCTGTATTCCATGAGATCTAACCTTGCTAATCACATTTACTGCTCTGCCCTCATCAATCTTCTTTGTTACTTCTTCAAAAAACTCAATCAAGTTTGTGAGACATGATTTCCCACACACAAAGCCATGTTGACTATCCCGAATCAGTCCTTGCCTTTCCAAATACATGTACATCCTGTCCCTCAGGATTCCCTCCAACAACTTGCCCAACACCGAGGTCAGGCTCACTGGTCTATATTTCCCTGGCTTGTCCTTACCACCCTTTTTAAACAGTGGCACCACGTTTGCCAACCTCCAGTCTTCCGGCACCTCACCTGTGACTATCGATGATACAAATATCTCAGCAAGAGGCCCAGCAATCACTTCTCTAACTTCCTACAGAGTTCTCGGGTACACCTGATCAGGTCCTGGGGATTTATCCACCTTTAGCCGTTTCAAGATGTATTATCCAATGAGCTTGGGTAAACACTTCTAGTAAACCAGATATTCTTGTGATGAATAACAAATAGCTACTATAACTCCTAATCTTCTGCCACTTGGAAAACATAGATTTTCGAATGGAAATGTCAAACAGGATGGCAGCATTCTGAATTCTAACAGTTCAACAGAATTGCAGATCAAAACCTTTCGTTTGTCAGCTTCACTCTCACATCGATCCAATCCAAATGGAGTGCTACCTTATTTAACACATCTTCCTGTTTGCCTGTCCCAGAGCGTCTTAACAGAGTAGTTCCCTCTCAGTGGTTCAAGTTTTGTTAAATGGCCTTGTGCTAATAAAACAATAAATGAACTGAGTCAAATACAAAGTAATCCCAACACAGAATGCGACCAAAATAATGACAAATTCAGGATCCTCAATGGCTACCAGTACAACATGTATCGTTTATGAGTCTGATATTTCATTTCTCACCAGTTTCTTTACCAGATTGCAGTTTCATCTAAGCTGAAAGTTCATAGTCCCCATTATCACCAATCTTGCTCCTCACCTTCTCTGACTTACTGTCAACAATCCATTGGTCTATGTCTCTTTTTTTCTCTCTCTGGGCTCTCTTGTCACCTCGCCACTCACTCCTTTTACTCCCCCCCCCCCCCCCCCCCACCCCCTTCCCAGCCCCCGGCATCAGCAGACATACCACCTTTTGTAACATATCTGAACGAGATAAGGTTAAAAATCACGCAACACCAGGTTATAGTCCAACAGGTTTATTTGGAAGCACTAGCTTCCAAATAAACCTGTTGGACTATAACGTGGTGTTGTGTGATTTTTAACTTTGTACACCCCAGTCCAACACCGGCACCTTCAAATCATCAACTAGATAATGAAGTCAGCGTGACTAAGGGCAAGAATAGGCAGGAAGCGGTGGATGAACGCAGAGGGACTGGTGGTCTGAGGTGCATTTGTTTTAATGCAAGTAGTATAGTAGGTCAGACAGATGAACTTAGAGCTTGGATTAGCACCTGGGAGTATGATGTCATTGCTATTACAGAGACTTGATTGAGGGAAGGACATGATTGGCAACTAAATGTCCCAGGATATCGATGCTTCAGGTGGGATAGCGAGAGAGGTAAAAGGGCTGGAGGAGTTGCATTACTGATCAAAGAGGATATCACAGCTGTGCTGAAGGAGGGCACCATGGATGACTTGAGCAGTGAGGCAATATGAGCAGATTCAGAAATAGGAAGGGTGCGGTAACAATGTTGGGGTTTTACTACAGGTCTCCAAACAGCGAACGTGAGATAGAGGTACAAATACGTAGAGAGATCATAGAAAGATGTAGGAGCAACAGGGTATTGGTGATAGGAGATTTTAATTTTCCCAACATTGACTGGGATTCACTTAGTGTTAGAAGATTGAATGGTGCAGAATTTGTAAGGAGCATCCAGGAGGGGTTTCTAAAGCAGTATGTAAGTAGTCCAACTCGTGAAGGGGCCATACTGGACCTGGGGTTAGGAAATGAGCCCGGCCAGTTGGTTGAAGTTTCAGTGGAGGATTACTTTGAGAATAGTGATCACAATTCCATAACCTTTAGGATGCTCATGGACAAAGTGAGAGTGGTCCTAAAGGAAGAGGGATAAATTGGGGAAGGCCAACTATACCAACATTCAGCAGGAGCCGGGGAATGCAGATGGGAGCAGCTGTTTGAAGGAAAGTTCACATTCGATATGTGGGAGGCATTTAACGAGAGGTTGATTAGAGTTCAGGAGAGATATGTTCCTGTTTAGGGAACCATGAATGACAGGTGAAATTGTGAGGACTAGCTAACAGGAAAAAGGATGTATACATAAGGTCCAAGCGACCGAAGTCAGACAAAGCTTTGGAAGAATATCGGGAATGTTGGACCAATCTGAAACGAGGAATTAAGAGCGCTAAAAGAAGTCATGAGATATCCTTAGTGAGCAGGGTTAAGGAAAACCCCAAAGCCTTTTATTCATACATAGGGAGCAAAAGGGTAACAAGGGAAAGCACTGGCCCACTCAAGGACAAAGGAGGAAAGATTAAATTCCCTACAGTGTGGAAACAGGCCATTTGGCCCAACAACTCCACATCAACCCTCCGAACAGTAACCCATCCAGACCCATTTCCCTCTGACTAATGCACCTAACGCTATAGGCAATTTAGCATGGCCAATTCACCTGACCTGCACATCTTTGGACTGTGGGAGGAAACCAGAACACCCAGAGGAAACCCACACAGACACGGGGAGAATGCGCAAACTCCACACAGACGGACATCCGAGGCTGGAATTGAACCGAGGAACCTGGTGCTGTGAGGCAGCAGTGCTAACCATTGAGCCACAGTATGGAGTCAGAGAAAACGGGTGAGATTCTTAATGAGTAATTTGTGTCGGTATTCACCGAGGAGAGGGACATGACGGATGTTGAGAATAAGGATAGATCTTTGATTACGCTAGGTCAAGTCAGCATAAGGAGGGAGAAAAGGCATTAAGCTGGACAAGTTCCCAGGACTAGATAGGATCTATCCCAGGTTACTGAGGGGACTGAGAGAGGAAATAACTGGGGCTTTAACAGATATCATTGCAGCATCCTTGAAAACTAGGGAGGACCCAGAGAACTAGAAAATTGCTAATGTTGTCCTCTTGTTTAAGAAGGGTAGCAGGGATAATCCAGGTAATTACAGACCCAAAAGCCTGACAGGAGTGGTAGGGAAGCTATTGGAGAAGATACTAAGGGATACGATATATACCCATTTGGAAGAAAATGGTCTTATCAGTGTTAGGCAGCATGGTTTTACGCAGGGAAGGTCATGTCTTACAAACCTAATAGAAATCTTTGAAGAGGTGACAAAGTCGATTGATGAGGGAAGAGGAGTAGATGTCATTTAAATGCACTTTAGTAAGGTGTTTGGTAAGGTTCCCCTTGGTAGGCTGATGAAGAAGGTGAAGTCGCATGGGGTCCAGGGTGTTCTAGTTAGATGGATTGAGAACTGGTTGGGCAACAGGAGACAGAGAGTAGTAATGGAAGGGAGCTTCTCAAAATGGAGACCTGTGACCAGTGGTGTCCCACAGGGATCCATGCTGGGACCACTGTTGTTTGTGAGAGACATAACTGATTTGGAGGAAGGTGTAGGTTCGTCCACACATGAATCACTCTCTGTGTAAAAAACAAATTGCCCTCATGTCCTTTTTAAATCTTTTTGCTCTCACCTTAAAAATATGCCCCTTAGCTTTGATCAACTCCCACCCTAGGGAAAAGATCCTTGTCTTTCACCTTATCGATGCCTCTCATGATTTTATAAACCTCAATACGGTGACCCCTCTACCTCCTAAGCTCCACTGAAAAATGTCTCAGCCTTTCCATCCATTTTTGTATCTCATTCCTGGCAACATCTGGTAATTTTTTCTGAACCCTCTCCAGTTTAATAATGTTACAAGGCAACCAGGACTGCACACAGTAGTCTGGAAGAGGCCTCACCAACATCCTGCATGACCTCAACATGACACCCAATTCCTATACTCAAAGGTCAGAGTAATGAAGGCAAGCGTGCTATATGCCTTCTTAAACACCCTGTCTAACAGAGACACAAATTTCAGAGTTTTGTATCAAAACCCCTAGGGCTCGCTGTTTCACAGCACTTCCTAGGTTCCTAGCATTAATTGTATAATTCCTCTTTTTGTTTGTTTTACCAAAATGCAATACCTCACATTTATCCAAATCTAACTCCATCTGATAATCCTCAGCCCATTAGCCCAATTGATCAAGATCTCTTTGTAATCTTAGATAATCTTCTTCACTATCCACTATACCACCAGTTTTGGTGTCATCTGCAAAATTACCCACCATGCCTCCTATATTCTCATCCAAATCATTTGCATAAATAAAATTAAATGCTAGTCATGGAGTCATAGAGATGTACAGCACGGAAATAGACCCTTCGGTTCAAATCGTCCATGCTGACCAGATATCCTAACCTAATCTAGTCTCATCTACCAGCACTTGGCCCATACTCCTCTAAAGCCTCTCCTATTCATATACCTATCCAGATGCTTTTTGAATGCTGCAATTATACGAGCTTCCCATACTTCATCTGGCACCACCCTCTGCGTAAAAAATTGCCCCTTAGGTCCATTTTATATCTTTTCCCTCTCACCCTAAACCTATGACCTTTAGTTCTGGACTCACCCACTCCAGGGAAAAGACCTTGTCTATTTATCTTATCTACGCCCCTAATGATTTTGTAAACGTCTATAAGGTCACCCCCACTTACCCCCCCCCCCCCCCCCCCAACCCCCAAACCCCGCTTCCAATGCTCCAGGGAAAATAGCCCCAGTCTATTCAGCCTCTCCCTATAGCTCAAATCGTCCTACCCTGGCAGCATCCTTGTAAATCTTTCCTGAGCCCTTTGAAGTTGAGTCAAAACATGGATGATCAGGAATTTCAGTTATCATGTAGAAACTAATATTCCCTGTCTGTAGATTCTATGATAAAGAGTATCCAAAGTAAAGCCTGTGGGCTAACTGGGACTCTTGATTACTGGCATTTTAGCCCTTGAGACTGACAACTTACATATACTATGTCGTTGCTTATAGGGCTTGAACTAAATAAGTATATAGCCTCAAAAAAAAGGATTGCTTGATCGATGAAGTATTCAATCAGAATACCAAGGTCTATTCGTATTAGCAGTCTCAGAAAATTATAACCAAATGGGAACTAACATTTAATCATCTAATGCTTTGATACACAAACAGTTTCCATCTTTTAATTTGCATTGATTGGAAAACAAAACTATTAGCATTCATAAAGTGGGAGTGAAATTCCACGGAAGTTCCACTGAAATTTCCTAAGAGATCTGCAGATATACTGAGGGTAAGGAGTTACCCTCAGACAAGTAGGAGAACAGAGATATAGGGATCCAGTGTTTTTAGTTTAGAAAATGTTCCAAGACATTTCAGAGAAACATGGGAGATTATTTAAAGAAGTCAGGATGAAAAAGTGTGCTCAATACCATCTTACAAAAAGGGAAGTATGTGAAAGAGTGGTAGTATCACCAAGTGTAAGACAGCAACAGCTCAATGCTTGGTCTACTGATAACATGGTGAAGGGAGGCAGACATACAATGAACCGACTTGGGCTGGACAGTAGCTCAGTGGTTAGCCCTGCTGCCTCACAGATCCAGGGACCCTGGGTTTGATTCCACCCTTGAGCAACAGTCTGTGTGGAGTTTGCACATTCTCTTTATGTCTGCATGGGTTTACTCAGGTTTCCTCCTTCTGTCTAAAGATATGCAGGTTAGGTGGATTAGCCATGGGAAATTCAGGGATGGGGTGGGTATAGGTGGGATGCTCTTCAGAGGTTTGGTTCAGACTTGATAGGCCATATGGCCTGCTTCCACACTATAGGAATTTTATGATGCTGCTAATTGTCCCCCTGGATCAATCCTCATTTAAATATTCATAATGTGGTATGTAATTTGCCAATCTGATTTTCCACTGAACCACATGGCCTCCTACAAGTATCAGTCAGTCGCTGATTAATCAATATGGAGATCTGGAGAAACCTCTTTACCCTTAGGGTGGTGAGAATGTAGGTAAAGGTGCATGTCGCCACAGCAACTTGGATTCCCTGTTTGAACTGAAATACAACACACCCTAATAGTCATTGCTAGTCCTTCCTCCAGCAGTGAAACCATCTCCTTTATGTTTTCCCCATCAAAGCCCTTTATAACTTAATAAATCAGATCACCACTGAGCCTTCACTTTTCATGGAAAATGGTTTATCTTTTCTGATGGTGGTTGGCAGCCCCAGATTGGACTGTGAGGATTTTGCCATGAATATATTACTGAATAATCTCATGCTATCAATGCACATTTCCTCATTAATGGATAAGTTGAGTACTTATTCATGTAGCCAGGTAAGCATACTTTCCATTGTACCCCGCCAAGTACAAGATACTATTATCAAATATTTGGACCTGTGTCACTGGGTGTTTTGAACACTGACCTTCTTGGACTGTGGCAATACAATTTTGACTGAATTGAATTAAATTTATTGTCACATGTACCGAGGCACAGTGAAAAGCTTTGTCTTGTGAGCAATACAGGCAGATCACAGAGTTAAATAGCATAGATGAGTAAATAATAGGTAAAACAGCAGCAAAACAAAAACACAGGTACAGGCAAATGCTAAGAGTTTGTGAGTCCATTCAGTATTCCAACAACAGCAGGGTATAAACTGTTCCGAAACGGGATGGCGTGTGTGTTCAGACTTCTGTACCTTCTCCCCAATGGTAGAGGTTGTAGAAAAGCATTGCCAGGGTGGGATGGATCTTTGAGAATGCTGGTGGCCTTTCCTTGACAGTGGGCCTGGTAGATGGATTCTATAGTTGGGAGATTTGCCTTTGTGATTGTCCAGTCCTAGTTCAATACTCTCTGCAACCGTCTCCGATCTTGAATAATACAGTTGCCATACCAGGTAGTGATACATCCAGACAGAATGCTCTCGATGGCGCACCTATAAAAGTTGGCAAGGGTATTCGGCATCATGCCAAATTTTCTCAGCTGCCTGAGGAAGAAGAGACGTTGTTGAGCCTTTGTAATCAGTTCGTCCACATGAAGAGTCCAAGAAAGCTTGTTGTGGATGACCACTCCCAGGAGCTTGACACTCTCCACTCTTTCCACCTCTGTGCTGTTAATGTAGTGGTGGGGAGGCATGAGTAACATGCCGCCAAAAGTCAATAATGAGTTCCTTGGTTTTGCCAGCATTGAGAGCTAGGTTGTTCTCAATGCACCATTTTTCCTGGTCTTCCACCTCCTGTCTGTAGTCTGTTTCATCACCATCTGAGATTTGACCAACTATTGTGGTGTCATTAGAAAACTTGTAAATGGCATTAGTCTGGTATTTGGCGACGCAGTCATGGGTATACACGAGTACAGTGGGGGCTCAGTACGCACCCTTGGGGGGCTCCAGTGTTGAGTGTTAGTGAGGATGAAATACTGTCCTTGATCTTCACAGATTGTGGCCTGTGGATCAGGAAGCTGAGGATCCAGTTGCAGAGAGTGGGGCTTAGTCTGAGATCACTAAGTTTAGTAATCAGTCTCAAAGAGATAATAGTGAAGAGCCAAAGAACTGAAAATCTGAAACAAAAATAGAAATTGCTAGAAAGACTCAGCAGATCTGGCATGAAACATAGATTCACGGATGGGATATCTGACACTTCAGTATGTAGCAAAGGGCTGCAGCAGCCATTTAAAGGAAGAGGGGGGCTTTTTGCAGGTGAAGAACTTTGGAAATATTCAAGATGGTTATAAAGGAACAGTCCAAGGAGGATATCCAACTAGAGGTTGAGGTGAGAAACATTGCCACCCAACATTATTTGGCAAAAAGTGATACTACACTTTGAGAAGCTCTTTAACATGCAGAGATGTTGGCAGGGATGGAGGTTATGAGTTATTGGGAGAGGCTGGACAGGCTGGGGTGTTTTTCACTGGAGCTTAGGAGGTTTAGGGGTGACCTTATAGAGGTTCATAAAATCATGAGGGATATAGACAAGGTGAATGGCAGGGTTTTTTTCCCCCTACGTTGGGGATTTCAAGACTGGGGACCATATTTTTAAGGTGAGCGGAGAAAGGTTTTAAAAAAGACATGGGGGCAATGTTTTTACATACAGAGTGAATCGCGTGTGGAATGAACTTCCAGAGGAAGTGGTGGATACAGGTACAGATATAACATTTAAAAGGCATTTAGATGAGTATATGAATGAGAAAGGTTTGGAGCGATATAGGCCAAGCACAAAAACCAGCTAGTTCAGTTTGGGATTATGGTCGGCATGGACTCTTTAAACCGAAGGGTCTGTTTCCGTGCTGTATGACTTTATGACTCAATGAAATTATGATTCGAAGTTAGAAACAAGTTTGGAACTTGAAGAAATGAAGATAACTTCCCAATATCTTGCTTTAAGTACATAGAAAAGGTGTTCATTTTGAAAGGATTTCATTGCAGACGTTGCTTTGCTGACCTCTGTAAAGAACTCATGCTGTAGCCAGGTCCTTGAAAAGCTTACCATACAAGTCCACACTGTAACAGGACAAAATAATCTGATTGCAATACTTCATTCAAATTATTGTGCCCTGGCCTTTTAGGTGCATTTTAAAAAAGGACAATGTCTGAAGTCACACAGCACCAGGTTATAGTCGAACAGGTTTATTTAAAATCGCAAGCTTTTGAAAGCGCTGCTCCTTCATCAGGTGAAGTGGAGGGAGGCGCACTGGCATTATATATTCCGCCTGTATATTCTGTGTCTGTGCCTCTGAAAGCTTGTGATTTTAAATAAACCTGTTGGACTATAACCTGGTGTCGTGTGATTTCAGACTTTATCCACCCCAGTCCAACACCGGCTCCTCCACATCATTTAAAAAGGGACAATCTAATATTGTCTGAAATGGCAACAAAATGGTGGAGACTTTGCACCTTCAATTGCAATCTTTGATTTGTATCAGTCCATCTTGCCATCACTGTTAGGCAGGCTACACAGTTGTCTGTTTGGGTGTAAGGCTTTCCACTGGAACCCTGGTTCTCTACAGCAGTGGGGAGAACCAGGATTCCTGCAGGCTGGCACACATCAGATGGCAATGTCCATGTACTTGGGGTGCATGTGGCTGGTGCCTATGGAATGAATGGCGTACAACATGGAATACCTTTGGAGCTATCTGCTCTGACTTCTATGTCGAGAATTCTTGGCATCTAGTTAGCTCATGACAGGCGATATGACAGAAAGCTATAGATTAATGAGGCAAGATGAGCAATTCATACGGCATTTAATAAACAGTAATCCCCCTTAATAGGCTTGCCCATGGCTTAGCGAGGATCTCACTTTGATCTTAGTTAAAAGCTGGACCACTCTCTCCTTGGAGAGAGATGACTAGTGGTACCATAATCTAAGTTTCACCACACCTCACGTGAGTAGAGAGGTTGAAAAAGAGAGTCCTTCACGGTAACCTCAGCCAGTGTAGGAATTGAACATGCACCATTCTTATTACTCCACATTATATTACCAGCTGTCCAGTCAATTGAGCTAACCTAACTGAAATTCAAGTAATGCTGAAAAAAAGACACATTTATGCAAAGCTTTTTCATCTTACTAACCCAAGTGTTAGTTTTCCCTTGAATTGGTATTCTTGCAAATTGTTTCAATGAGTGCAAGACAAAAAGCTTCAATGCCATGTGTACACAACCATCTGATGAAGGAGTCGTGCTCCGAAAGCTAGTGTGCTTCCAATTAAACCTGTTGAACTATAACCTGGTGTTGTGTGATTTTTAACTTTGTACACCCCAGTCCAACACCGGCATCTCCAAATCATCAATACCATGTGCCTTTATATCAGCAATTTCTCGACTTCCGAATTACTACTTTTAAATAACTAGGGTTTCATTTTGCACAATTCTCTCAAACTCCCCATAGCCATGCCTAGAGATCAGCAAATGAAGGGTCATTTTCTGACTAACTTGAAAAATACAAGGTTAGTTCCCCTTCTGAAGGAGTGCAACATAACAGTGCAAACACAAAGATGTTAAAAGGCAAACAGAGCATTGTATGAATGGATATTTACCTGAAGCCAGATACATGAAGAGAATTCTTCAACAATTCAACAGCAGATTTAGCATCGCTATTGCAGCTTATTCTGTATTAATACCACAACCAATTTACCAGCCAAATCCACAAATGGAGAGGAGAACTGATAAACCATATGTAAGACACAAATGTTAAAATACAGAACATTGAGATAAATGGCAATCATTACCCAGCACTCCAACAGAAGTGGAGTGTGTGGATAGTTAAATCCATCAAAAAGGACTCTATTCCTGCAATGATCCCACCGATCCCCATTTTAATCTAGTAGTTTTCATAAAAGAGCAGGGGCACCCACTAAATCCAAGAAGAGACCTCTTGATAGGCAAATCAGGGCCCTGAACAACCATCCTGCCAGTAAAACATAGTGGGATTGATTTATTTTAAAGATTCATCTTAGGAAACGGAGGACAGAGAGATCCCTCGAAGAATACAAAAATAGAAGGAAAGAACTCAAACAAGGTATTAGGAGGACTAAAAGGGCTCATGAAATGTCTTTGACAAACAGGATTAAGGAAAATCCCAAGGTATTTTGTACATATATGAGGAGCCAAGAGGGTAGCTAGGAAAAGGGAAGGTCCACTTAAGGACAAAAGAGGGAATTCCTTCGTGAGGAGGAAGTGGGTGAGATCCTCAATTACTACTTTGCATCAGTATTCACAAAGGAGAAGGACATGATGGATGGTGAATCTTGGGATGGGCATTTTGATTTTCTGGGGCATGTCAATATAAAAATCATGGAATCATAGAATCCCTACAGTGTGGACAGAGAGGAGGTGTTGGGGGTGTTTTAAAAAGCACTATGGTAGACAAGTCCCAGGATCTGATGGGATCGATCCCAGAATACTGACGGAGGTGAGGAAAGAAATTGCTGGGGCCTTGTATGAAATCTGTGTGCGCACTTTAGTCACAGGAGAGGTCCGAGAGGATTGGGGAATAACCAGTATTGTTCCTTTTTTTAATAATGGCAACAGGAATAATCTGGGAAATTACAGGCCGCTGAGCCTAAGTGGAAGGGAAATTATTGGAGAAGGTTCTTAGGAATAGGATCTACTCACATCTGGTAAAATATGGACTTATTAGAGATGAGTAACATGGCTTTGTGTGGGGAAGGTCTCACAAATTCGATTGAGTTTTTAAGGAGGTGATAAAGATAATTGATGAGGGCAGGGCAGTTGATGCTGTCGATATGGATTTTGTTAATGGACTAGGGATGGCATGGTGGCTCAGTGGTTAGCACTGCTGCCTCACAACCCCAGGGACGCAGGTTCAATTCCTCCCTCGTGTCACTGTCTGTGTGGAGTTTGCGCATTCTCCCTGTGTCTGCGTGGGTTTCCTCCCACAGTCCAAAGATGTGCAGGTCAGGTGAATCGGCCATGCTA